>NC_046185.1:106335152-106993485 GCF_011004875.1 Balearica regulorum gibbericeps | reverse complement strand
GAGGAATTTGATTCTGGGAATGAAAACTCCTGTTATTTTATCCCTGAAAGGCTGCTGCAAGGATTTTTTTATTTTTTTTTTATGCCCTTCCTCTAAAGCATCTGGTTATTAGAGAGATGGAGTGTTCTCATCCACTGTGAAAATCATGCAAGCTCATGTTTTGTTCTTCTGCTGGTATATATGACTAGATTTGGTTTTAGGCAGTATGAAAGAAAACCAGTGGGCTAGGTTATGTTTTGGCAGTCAGTGGGAGATTTTTCTGTTGGCTTTCTTGAAACCAGAAATAGTTCCTAAATCAATCAATCCCAATCCAGAAGAAAACATAAGGGAGGGTTTTTTAAGGTAGGTGTGTTGCTTATTGCTGCTAGATTTTTTTTGTCCTGGTTTTCTGCTGTTTTCACTCCTACAGCATTATGTATAATTTCATTTGCTATGTTATTATTTATCAAGTCTCATTTCATATTGAGAAGAGAAATAGCTGAATTTCAGGAAATTATTGATGGGTTGGTGCACAGAGACAAGTAGAGAGAAAAGGGGATAAATATGGCTATGACATATAGAAACTGTGCCATGTCAAGTTTGCTGCAGAAACCAGTGACTGAGGACCAGAAGCTTGACGTTCACATATTAAAGTAAACCAGGTCAACACATGTATAATGTACAAGGATGAGAGCCTATTACTGTGTGAACACACATTTCTTTGTCTTTGCAAGATTGCTGAGAAACTACTGGTGACTGCTAAGAAATGACTGATCAATTTGTCACCAGCTACATAAACCAAATGCCATCTTACCCATGGGTGTCACTGATGGGTTTGTGGAAGTGGCAGATGCTGCGATACAGCTTGACTAACAACATTAGCTCTCCGGCATGCATCAATGGCATGTCAGCCAAACTGGCAGAAAGAAACACTTCATGAATTTTACTGGTATTGACTGGCTTCTCCACTGGGCTCGCAGATCAATCGGCATGTCACTTTGCTGTTTGTCACAGTACATCATAGCCATCCCCAGTCTTCATATACTTGCATACTGATCATTGGACCACGAGCTACATAATAGTATATTTACCTTCAAAATAAACATCTGCTGTTCCTTCCTACCCTGATTCAGTCATTAACTCTTCGAGACCTAGAAACAGAAGGCTACCCACGAAGCACAAACAACATGGAGTTTCTTTAGGTGAATGCAGCTATCTGCTGGTTTGATATTGTATTCCTTCCTCTGGAGCCTCAGTATCTGAAATGCAGATGTATTTTTTATTCTTTATGCATCATCTCTGACATTAATATGAACTGACTTCAGCAGGTATGATGCCAAGAGGAATGAAAATCAATGTTATGAGCAACAGATGGCCAAGAATCTGTTGAATTTGAAAGGTAAATAGGCCCACTTAGGTTTTTTAGAATTTTTTATTTATTTATTTAGAAGACACATACCCCGCATTCTTCCATTTTTAGTCTGACAGGAAGATCTTTCATCGCAAATATTGCCCAAGCCGAGAATGAGAATAACAGTATAAGACAACTCATTCAAGTACCAGGTACATTTTAAATGTGAACAAATTATAAAGTATTCCCAATTTTTTTAATCTTTTATTGAATTGGCTAACAACCACAATTCTGTGATCTGATGTGATTAATAGTTTTGTGTATCAGCTAATATGTGTGAGAGCACTTCTGAGTGGCCACTGAGGGAATACTTTTCTTTTTGTTTTGTAACAGTTTTTATTTTGGTAGAGATTATATTAGATTATTATTATTACTACTACTGCTATTATTAAGCAATGATTATGCATGTTTGACTGGATAACATTCAGCCTTCTAAAACAGATTTAATAGTTCATCTGATTTCCAAAGGCATACAGAATTTTTCTGAATTAAATTAAATATTTTTGCTGACCATCCTAGTTAAAAACTTATGCAAATATGCTTTTAAAATATAATATAAAATGTTACGATGCCCTGACAAAGTTTCTAGTTCTGAAAATGCCAGTTGAATTACGTATTCATTATATTTTATATTGATATTAAAACTTACAGTGATGTGACTAAAATATTGCACTGAGACAAGATTTGAAAAGTTTGATTAATGTAACTAGCCACAAGTCTGACCACATACATGAATGTCTTGGACTTTTAAAGCAGGTCTGATCTAGTTAGAAAACAGATCTCTTTGTAATATGTTAAATATTCACAAGATCCATACTCTGTGCTTTAGACACATGGACATACTCTTAGTTTCAAAATGTTCTAGCTTTCTGAAGTATTGTAAATATTACTGTATGTGTATGTTATTTCAGGGGAAAAAAAAAAAATCTAGGCCAGATCTCTCAATCTCAGAGCTCCTTACAAGAACTTTATAACTCTGCTTAGACCCAGGTAAATAATTTTCTATTAATGTTTTCTTGGTAATCTACCTGAATTTCAAACTGTATGCTTAAAATTTAATTTTATTTTTGTTTTAATAGAGTGGATTTGGCTTTCATCAGAATTCTTTGTTCTTTCCTTGTCAGCACTGATGTTAGTCAAAGTATCTTTGCCTCAGTTTTACAGCTGGTATAGCTGGTTCCCAGAAGGGCAGCAGAGGTAGTGAACTTAGCTGGACTGTCTACTTCACTTCTATGATTGTTCTAGAAATTATGATTCTCCTGCAGTAGAACACCTCCTAAGATTTGGCCACAACCTCAGTGATAACAAAGTGGTTATGTACTTGGGCTTACTTCTCTCTATTTGTTGCAGCAGCTCACTCTGATGGCACCTCTAGTTTTGAAAAGGCTCATTAATTTCACCAGCTAAGAAAACAAACCAGCACAGATGATTAAACGAAATTCCTAAGATACTTTTAAGATAGCCAAGCAGTGGCCAGAAGCAAATAAGTTTTTGTGAGGGAAAGATTTCTCAGAATGTGTTAGTTTTTGCATTTACAGAAGTGGGCTTGCAATCACTGTTACTTATTGCTAGCTTAAGGGAACCCACTTCACTGAGTAACTTTGCCAGCTCCAGAGCTAAGACAAAGGCAAATAATGCTATAGACCATTAACAAGAAGCAATAGAGCTGTGTCCCAGAAAGGGGGTCATAAAAATTATAAAAATCATAGGGAAACACTATAGAAACAACTTATAAATTATTCCTATATATTCACAATTGTCTCATGGATTTTACAGCCAAACTCAAATATAATCAATAATTAGCTTTCAATACATTGCGTATCACCATTTGCAAAATTTCTACTAATGTGCTTGTGAGTTATTCACCAACTAACTATGTATTCAAAGATATTAGTTATGTCTTATTTGTGGCCATGTATATCACATGATATATGCATGTACTATTTGAATAGCGCACAGTGCTGGACATTCATGAAAAGTCCATGAAAGTGAGTACCCCATCTGTTCGCCTTTTGGAAACTAGCTGTTTCTCTGAAAAGGCTGACATTTCTGTTTTCTACCTTACTGTGTACATACAAAGCCATGCCAGGCAGTCTCTGAAAATCCCTTCTGTAGCTTGGACAACCCTGCTCTATTATCTGAAGTCTCTGAGTAATGAATTCTATGACCATCCTGAAAATCCCAGATGAAACGGTCTAACGTTTTTTTTTGAATCCTTGTTTAGTTATCCAGACGGAAGGAAATGGATGCTGGCTAGAGGTGTGGCGCTCTGTCTGCTGCCTGATTTGCTGTGGTGAATCATGCCCTAAAGGTTCCAACACAGGTGGCTAAAACATCTATTTTATATTTTTGTCCAAAAAATAATTGTAGCCAAACCAAAATTCCAGCAGTCTATTTGAAAAGAGAAGTTAAAACAATGGTTGAGGAAGAGGAGAGCACTTTTGTCAGTCTTACGATTTCAGGAAAACTCAGCTGAAAGCCTGAAGAGTCAAGAATCATCTCTATAAGCAAACACAACTCAGGAGCATCCTTTGGAAAATACTATTTGAAATGTAAAATCTCTTGCAAATGTCAGAACTATCTAGAGCAATTATCTACACTACGCACCTGTGGCATAATTTATTATGAACTGCAGATGGATTTAACAGCTCAAAATGCTGATCAGTTAATTTCTTTGACTCATGATCTAATAGGCAGAAATTCAGCAACCTGAGATTTGTTCTAACTTGCATGACAACAGCTGCAAGAAAAGTGGCAAAGGCTGTCACATTGCTTTCATTTGTTGTTGTTTCATCTACCATAAACAGATGTGATTTTAAACTTCCTGCATTGCAGTCCTGTCACCAAGCTCTGCTGCTTGAAAAGGCAGCATTTTTTGACTTGGAGTACAACATCCTGCTTTACTGTTAATTAGCATAGCTTTGTTGCACAAAACAGATGATCTACCTTCTATATTAAATTACTAGGCTCCATATATACCCACCAACAACCAATGGGGTTTGTCTGCTTATGTCTTTCCCGTGGCTGATTTCTTTTTTTTTCCCCAGCATGGAATGAACTTTATGCACCATAGCACAGAGATTCCTGATGGCTTTTTTGCTTTGTATAGATTAAATACATAGTAACTACATGTACTTGCCTTTTCACTTTATTGGTGAATCACTTTTACCTGTGAATCATTGTTAGCAACTAGCATGTTTCATAAGTATAACTGCTCATATACACTTCTTGAGATGCTTTCTATCATGTCTTAATAATACTTCCATCTTACTTTTTGAAGTGAAGCAATTTGATGTATATAATCCATGTGTTACTAGGATTTTTGATAGCAGATTGTTGGATTTTGTTTGACCTGATTAGAAGATGTCATCTTGGCATCATCATGAGAACAATAACAAAAGAAAAACAAGGCTACAGAAGGAAAAAGTAAGCAGAGTGAAACAATAGGTCTAAAATCACTGCACTTAATTCTTTTTAATTTATTATTTCCATTCAAATTGAAGTTTCATCTATATATGTAGGAAGTTTCCTTCTCTGCAAACTTAATTTGATTTAATCACTCTGGTTAGGTCTATGTGAACATGCCACACTGTTCTCAGATTCTCCTTTTTTTTTCCAAATGTGTAAAATTTGTATTTTCCACAGAGTACTTATGGCTCAACAAATTAATCCATATGGCTAGCAGCTCCCTAGGATTTTTTTGCATTTGACTCTTCCGAAAATATCCAGTCCACTTTGTCTCAAGAAATTTTTCATGGTCATTGCAAGTCGTCAGCTTTCTGGACTAATTCATTCTGAGGACATTTTAACTTAAGTGACCGTATGCTCACCAGCCCTTATGGAGTGCTAGAGCTCTGACTCCTAAACTCTAGGTAGTAACCAAAGAAGAGATCTTTACATGCAGAGCGTGTAAAAACTTTTCCAACTACTCAAACTCTCTCCTTTGCTAGCGCACAGCGAGAAAAATGTATTTGACAAAATTGTTCTAATTTGAAATGCCCCAAGTTAGGCATCTGAGTCCATAGTTGGGCACACACTGATGACTACTGCTTTCAAATTGATGACCACCTGCAGCTACCGCTGCTGCCATGCCTAAGAGAGCCCAGGGTGGTCTTTGCTCTCAAATGGCTGACAGCTTCTACCGAGGAACTTAACTAGAGATCTGAATGCATAACTTGGGCATTTCAGGTTTTAGCACCCCAGATATACCTTAGCAGATCTGATTTAACAGATAGACACATAGCCTTTGATGGAAGCTCTGGCTTGTATCTGGACAGGGTCTGATCTGTGCTTGTGACTTTGCATTGCATAAGTGTTGGAATATACGCACCCCAGCACTGGAAGTAGACTGCTTGTGTTACCACCCAGCAAACACAGACAGAGGAATGATGCTTGTGTTGCAGAGTATGTTACTGTACATCTTCAGGATTGTTTCTGCAGTTGCTGTGAAGCTGCTAGTGCCTCATCGTCAATGTGACAGCCCGCACCTTGGGCTGTCAGTGATGGTGGAATTAGTTATGTGCTCTAACATCATTCTCCTCTCTTCTTTTCTTCCTCTAGTAATGTGGAATCTGTAAAAGGGAGAAACATAGAGCACTGCTATAAGATTTTCTCCGTTATTGATCTCCTAGAAATTGTTTTAATCTTCACAGCTGCAAAAAACATTTTCTACATCTCTGTTGAGAAAGTGGCCACACCATTCTTAATGTTAAGAGTTTGCCCTACAGAAGCTGTATTATTTACTGGTAAAAATCACTAACATACTTTCCTGATGGACAGCTGAGGTGTGATAAGCAAAGTGTATCGTAAGGGCAGTGGAAAAGGATAGAAAAACAAATGCCTGATGATTTTAACTGTATAGAAGGAAAAAAAAAAAAAAGATTTGCTCACCTATCATCTCAGGACAAAATGGCTTGCAGATAGTAATGGAACAAACACTACTACCAAGAGGCATGGTCCTGCCAGCCTGAAGATAGAAAACACAGACAGACATAGTGCTACAGCATTTATGGTTTCTGTAAATGTGTTTTGAATGTCATTATTATCTTCTTTCCCATGCCATTTTAAGCACTGCGGTTGAATATAGTCAGGGGAACAACAGTCTGCTGCTGTTACTGAGAATCCTAGATAAGCACCAGTGAATCCCTTACCAGAGTATTACATGACATTCAAACACTGGGGTGTTTTCCCAGAATTTTAATCAGCACTTGCTTGTTTTCTGCATACTTAAAAATGCTCACAAAGCTGTAGATAGTCTGGCTGCTTTCAGAGTGCTCTGTTAGAAAATCCCAGCTCTTAACCTTATTTGCCAGCTGTGTTGCATTGAACAACCAACCTTTCCTAAAATTCCAAAGCAAATGAACAGTGAACAGAATCAGAGATGATCCCGAGGGTCAAAAAGAAGTGTGAAAGTAAAATGCATTGACAAAATGAGCTGGAATGAGAATGCTGCAGTCCAGCTTTCCTGTAGTGCTGGCCTGGATCAAGTTCAGAGAAAAGGCAGAATGAAAGACATTGGGATTGGGTTTTTCGTTATTGTTTTTGGGGTTGTTTGGGGTTTTTTTGTTTTGTTTTGTTTTTTGTTTAAAGTCTGCTTTAACAGACTGTACTGCATTTCTTGCCTTAGCTTATGGTAGAAGGTGAGATTACTTAAACTCAGAAGTTCACTGTGTCAAAAGTTTGTTCTGCTGTAAAAGTAATGATAAAAAAGGGACATGATTTGTAAGGTGAAGGTGAGAGAGAATTCCTTTGTTTGTATTTTTGATATTGTGTATATATATAGTAGAATGGAAATTCGTCAGTCCCAGTGTCCCAGCAATGACCCATCTGTATGTCCTGCAACCACCAGATTAACACACATCGCCCCCCAAAAAACCCCCTATATATAAAATTATACATGATCTGAGAACTGCCAGCGTGCCCTCCTTGTGTGTATTGCAATGTACTTTGAGTGGATAGGTTCTTGGCCAGCAATGAAGAACACGTTTTCATAGCATCACACAGTAGCTGAATTTGGAAGGGGCCTTTGGAGTTATATCCACTTTTGAAATTGTAGGTTGCTCAGGGCAACTTGTCTGAGTACTGAGTGTTTCCCTGGCTGGAGATTCAGCAGCCTCTCTAGGCAGCCTGCTTCAGCATGTGATCATCCTCATAGTTAAAACTGCTGTTACTTGTATGGAATAGGAATTTCCCTTGGTCCGGCCTATGTTCATTGCCTCTTGTGCTTTTTCTGAGCATTTTTGGGATAAGTCTGGCTCTGCCTTCTAACTACTACTTAGGTGGCTGAAGACATGAATTAGATCTCTCCTTAGCTTTCTCTTCTTCCAGCTAAATGACCTGAATTCCCTCAGGTTCTTCTCATATGTTGTATACTTTAGACCCCTAATTGTTTAGGGTTTGGGGTTTTTTTTGCTGAGCTCAGTCTGGTTTGTCACTGTTTTTCCTGTATTGGGGAGCCCAGAAGTAGGCACAGTACTCTATTTATTTCAGTGACCTGAGTTGAAAAACTTCTACTTGACTCCAAGACAGCTGGAAAACTCCCCTGTATTTCCAATATACACAGGGTGTATACTATTGATATATTATCTGCCGGTAAGATTTATAAATGAAAAGAGCAGTCCATGGGATGAGCTAAAAAGGTTCTACCTACTTATTTGGAGATGTAGTCAGGAAACTGCATAAACATATGTGTTTGAGGAAAAGTCATGTTGGTGGCAAGGCCACACTGCCTGAGCCAAACTGTATCCATTCCAAGTTTTCAAGCTTCAGGTTGTTCTCAGAAACACATAAATTATAAGAGGTTTGCATCGACAAAAGTCTAAATTCTTCTCCTTTCACAGTTCTTCAAATCCTTGTAGGAGGATATAGTCATGCCCATATGCTCACCTTTCTCAGTCATGCCTTCTTGAATCTTTTGCTAGTAAGGTGTTCTACCTATTGTTTGTCACTGTTGCACCATTACTGTGGCATTTCCATAATGAAAGCTGTCAGGCCGCTTCTGTAGCTCTCTGTACTTTTAAGAGCATCTTTTCCAGCCAGTCTAACAGAGACCTAAACCCAAAGTTTTTGACCTAGTTAATGCAATGTCCACAGTGAAATGTTTGAGCAAAGAAAGAGCTAATGATCTCTTGACATATAGTCCACCTGGTAACTTCTGTGTATTCCCTTTTTATCTCTGTGTCTTTAAAAAAAATGAAGGGAAATGCAAAACTGGAGGGAGTTTCAAGAAAGCTGCTCATTTTTGTTGTATCAAAAGGTTGATTGGGAGACTGAGTGAAATATATAGTACTTCTAGAGGAATTACGGCTACATTAGGAAAATTTGTGAGTGAGGTTCAAAAAGTATGTTTTAGCTATTGGGAATGGTAGCTCAAAAGCTGATCATATCTGCCATACTCAAGCCTAACAACTATCTACTTGGTGTCCTTAGGAATACCTAAAGGATGATTAATATGTGAATATCCTTGTACAGTATCTTCTATGCAGTATTGCAATACAGCAATAAGTCTTTGCCAGAAAGCCCTCAAAAAAAGGGTTCGTATTGGGAATCTCTTCATGGAGACTTTCGTTAAACTATCACTTATACAAGTGATTACACACTAGACACACTAGTGTCCTTTTAGATTCCAGCTGATGATCATGCAGTACAGTGCTGGTGATGCTGGCTGGCTTCAGTCAGCCTTTCAGTGCACAATAAAGCACATGTGCATACCTAGACACCTTTCCACATTTGAAAAGTCACATGTTTATAACACAGACATCTGCTAATAAAAAAATGTGCAACTATTTACACACAAGTCATTTTTTTGTTTCATAGCCTCAGTGTAACTGACTAAACAGAGTATTGGTAGGTCGATAGGATATACTCCTGATTCTCCAGAAAGTGCAAGTGCATAGCTGTATGCATTAAACAGCATAGCAAACCAATGCCATTCAGAATATAAGCAGTTTCATTTGTCTTTTCTCTCTAAATTTAGGTATCCATGAAAACATGCATTAAACAAATGCTTCCAGTTTACTTCCTTCTTCATTCCTTGATCGCTGAAGTAATGATGTAAACTGCTGGACAGCAAATCCTCAGTGCCATTTGTGGGTTTTAGAGCATTTGAATAAAGATTTTGGAATGTGATTTGCTCTGTCTTTTGTACCTAGGAACACTAGGAACCAAATCCTCTGTGCTTCTTTATTTTGCTGTTCCAGAAAAGATTAATTTTACAGGCTTTACAATTCCCATACTGTGGTGACATGGAGTCCTTCCACATTTCCCATGAACATTACGTATTCCACATGCCAGAAGGATGAATAAGATTGGTATGAATACTGACAGTAGAATAAAGGATGACTCTTATTCTGATCTGTGAAAGCATCTGTACATGTGCTAGGGATTTACTAAAGTCAGCAAGAGTTAAATACATGCTTAAGAGTTAACCAAGAAAATATTTGTCCTTGCTGAACTGGGACATCTGTGGTGAAGGGAGTAGATTATATCCAACCCTTTGAAAATATTTCTCTGTAGTATAACACTTCTTGCTTTGAAGAAATAAGATGTAAGATATAACCTCAGTGCCTCACAGTCTCCTTTTAGGGTATATATTTAACCATATCTTTAAAACAAAAGCTATCCTTTTCTGATTTTAATGGGCTTACCAGTGGCTGAAGCAACAAAATGAAGAAATAAGAAAAAATTATACAAGAACAATAAGAACAAAATTATATTTTTTAGCATCAATTAATAAGAATACTAATTTTCTCCTTATTTTCTTCTGTATTTTTCCAGAATTTAAGGTTAAAGAAATACAAATATTGCCTCTTATATGAGTTTGTCATTAACATACTTTTTTAATAGTCTACATTTGTATGTAGAAAACTGTTCCCAAAATGTTAAGTATGTGTTTAAATACTGTCTGTTCAATAGATTATTTATATCACATGTTAAAAAAAAAGATAAAGTAATCTTCATCTGCAAATACATGTTGTTTGTCAAAATGCATTCCTTCTTTATTAGAATATTGCTTTATTCTGACCACTAGATGGTGTAAATGTCTGCAGGTATGTATGTCTGCATGGGAATGTAATTACACAATTATAAATATTATTTTTCTGGCCAACAGATATTTCCTGGACTGATTCTTTCAGACATTAAGCCTGCCAAAAGAATGAAGTTCAAGACAGTCTGCTACCTGCTTGTTCAACTCATGCACTGTCGTAAGATGTTCAAAGCAGAGATCCCTTTCTCCAACGTCATGACGTGTGAGGATGACGATAAGGTAATCATGTGGGCTCTTTGGGCATTGGTTCCAGGGTCACAGCAAGCAGACATGCTGTGAGAACATATGGGGTGACCTGGCCAACTGATAGAGGAGTTTCTGGTGTTCCTTCTGGAGCTAGAGCTATCTAATGTCCACAGCCTTTTCACAGTAAAGATAAAACTTAATTATAACAGGCCTCAAATTTGGACCCTCTCTTGAACAAGCCAGCATAGGTGGCCTGTGTGGCTTCTATTAAGGGCTTTCTCCACAGGAGTTAGAGTTTCTGAGGCTTTTTCTGCAATTACCAAGAGCTGCCTTTTTGCATCATGAGTCCATCATAGCCTGAAGCTGATGACAGTACATGCAAAATAACAGAATAATGTTGTATCTCTAGATGGTTCTTCAAAAAATGAAAGGCAACTGATTAGCCAAAAACCCTCTTAGTCCATAATACAAATCCTAAATAAAAAAAAGTCCCTAATACAAATATGAATACCACTTTCTTGAATGGCTTGTAATGTCATAACTCAAAATTGCTTTACAAACCAGTAGCCTGGTTTACTTCCTTTTCTGTGTGTGGATCTACCCAGAAATTTATGGAGAAAAATTTTTGAGGAGTGGGTCATTCAATTTTTTTTGCCAGCAGGTGACAATATTACATAGGTCACTCCACCAGTGCTCCAAAGCAGGGCGTGTGTGCACTGGAATCAGTAATTCATCCTGAATGATTGCTCCACCTTTTTTTTTTTTTTATTATTTAAATAATGTATATTTATTGAAGAGTCACTCTAAATCTTACTTTCACAAAGCATTCTAACTTTTATATTTTGGATTTTACATGTGCTTGTGTTTCTTGTGTGGGAAAAGGGGAGAAAAGTCCATTAGTACCTTTAAAACAGTTTCAGTGAAGACTTTCAGTAAATTCAGATTTGATTTTGAAATTGGCCATGTACAAGGCCTTCCAATGGTGAATTAGTACTGTTCTTTGAGTATTTAAAAAAAGTAACCCACACATTCTTTGAAGCATATGCAATACTTCAGAGTGTGTCTTCTGTGTATGTATATATAAATATGGTAGCGTACGCAGAAAATCCCGATATGGGTTTGCTAGGGATCTAATGAAAATTTTCTCATGTCAGAACATTTGCAGTGAAGTTCTACAATGCTATCTTTAACTGAACCAGTTGTTCTGAGCTTTTGGAATGTTTATGCATGATATATGATTTTAATATAAATACACTGTGTTGCAATGCGGGGTTTCTTCAGCATTATCAGTCCTCAAATGATGTGAAACAAGTTATGGCTATAAAGGCTTTGAAGCCAACACAATCTGTAGCATGTATTTTTTAATTTAATTTCTGAGAAATATAAATACTGGATCTTGATCGCATATAAGACATAAAGACATATGTGTGAAATAATAATAGAGATAAAAATAAGAGACCTGGTGAAAATAATTATATGTGAGCAATAGCTATTTAGCACAGTAACTTTAACCCTATTTCAAAATGGCAGAATAGATAATATAATTTATTCCATATATCAGAATAACTCCCATTGCGTACACTCATTCCAGATTTTAAAGCAAAGAAGCATTTTCTTTTTTTTTTTTTTTTTTAATGCTCACCCCCTGTTATTATGCTATAGCTTAAATTTGGATTTTAAAATACCCCCAAAGATGTACTTTCTGCTGCACCTTAAGCAATACAGATACTAACTAATTGTTGTTTATCTTTATGAAGAGCAAAATATGTCTTCCTGACAGTATTCCTGAAAGCACTCAGCTTCCCTACAAACTTGTAGGACAAATGTCTTCTGCAAGAGAACTTTATCTCTGTTTAGAAACATTTAGAATAGTTGTTTGGCTGACAATTTAAGATTTTTACGGGGGCTAACAGAACCCAGAAGATTGGATTTGAAAGCTCTAATCTATGTATGTCCACAAGATTATTTTTCATGTTGAAACAATTCTTACACCACAGACAACTTATCAAATAACGGGAGCTGATAGTTTAAAGAAAAATGCTTCGAGTAGCCTGATAATTGTTTAATGCTGGTATAACCTGCTCTTTACATATAAAGCCAGCAAAACAGGACTTGGAAAGTTATTTTATCTTTGCTAAGGTCCATTCTTTACAATCAGAAAACTAAGGTATCAGTCAGCAGTTAACCCTTCCCACTCTTCATAAGTATTCAGGTATAATATACGTATAAGCTATTTAACTCCTGAACTGCTGTAGTCCACTGTTTGTTCACTGGTGAGGATCTTATGAGAACTACTTCTTGTGGAATAAAACAGGAAACTGCCATTCGTGCAGAATTACTTAAATAGCAATCACCACCTCTTTCTACCATCTAGTTTGAAAGGATATAAACAGTATAGACTTTAAAGAGTGGGCTATTAAGTACTGACTGCTCTGAAGAGAGAAATTTTGTACACTTTTGTACCAGCTTGCTGACAGACTCTACTGATTATATCCTGAGCCAATGCTATCCTTATCCCTGAGCAGACTTGTCATTTCATAATGTTTTGAATTGTTATCTTAAACTCTGCAGATGTTAGATAAAAAAGTATTCCTTTAATTGTACTAAAATAGTACAACTTGCATGTTTGGTTGTCAAAACTCTTCTGGGAAGTAAGGCTTGATCTCTTTTGAGGTAAAAAGGATATTCAGTTGATATCTCTTTCTTCCTACTCAAAGTGCTAACCATTAGGTGACTGGTTTTTCTTTTACAAGATTGGCCTATATCTTTCTCACTCTGTGTTTAAAAAATGCTGCATCTACAAGAGTATTTTGTGAAGGCCCTGACCCTTTCAATGTGCTGGGGCATGGGCAGTCATCCTAGTGCAGATCTAGCCATAACGGTTTAGATTACGGTGCCCTCAACTGAAGGTTACCACCAGTGTGGCTGAGATGCTGCTCATCGTCTTCTGAGTGCTTTCTGTGAAAAGTGAGACAGATTGTCTAAAATCCCTTTCAGATATGCTCTGTGATAACTCTTTTGCACTGAATAGGGCTATGAGTGATCATCTGGTCAGTTGTGCTGTCTCAGCCATGGAGGAATTAACCCCAGCAAGGCACAAGTTAGCTCTGATAATTTATTGAACTGCTCCGTCTGGGTCTGCAAGTGCACTTAAGGCATTCCCAGGAGGTCTTAACAAAAGAGCCACTTGAGTGAGTCAAAGGAAGGAACACTTGAGATTTCGGACCCTCTGAAGTCACATACGGTCACTGTGCAAGAGGTTAAGGAAAAGTATCTTGTCAAAACATATATTGCTACCTAGACAGTCTTGGACAGTAGGACTTGTCTTGTAACATGAGAGCCTAGTTATCTTGTCTTCAGGATGTCCAGAGCTCCATGTCTTCTGTCAAGAAAAAAATTCTAATTATTTTTTCTAGGTAAAATCACATTGACTGAGATCAAACTGATTATTTCCTCAGTGGCAGAGAAATATCAGGGCAGTATGTGAAGAGAATTTCTGCAGATCAAGACTGAAATCCTGGAATGCAGTGGGGGGTTTTCTCATTGATTTTAATGAGATTGGGATTTCAGCTACGTTTTTAGAAGACAACAATCACATGGAGATAAGATATCTGTCTTTTGTAGTTGCTCTGCTTAATGAATTCCTCATCCTAGCTGTGAGCTTGAGATAGTATGAACAGCAATGATAAATTTCAATGTTAATAAAATCTTTGCTTCTTTCTTCATCTGTGCTACAGAGGAGAGCATTGAGGACAGCCTCTGAAAAACTCAGGAATCGTTCCTCTTTTTCTACCAATGTTGTATACAACACTCCAGGAACTCGAGTAAACAGATACATCAGCCGTTTGATAGAGGCCCGGCAAACAGAGTCTGAGATGGCTGACTTGAACTTCATTACCCTGAAGTATAAGCAAATTGAACGTGAAAAAAAAGTAAGGGGGTTTAAAATTATTTTTACTGATTTCATTTATCATAAGCCAGCTAGCATTGGTTTTTTGTTTGTTTTTAAACAATACTTAAATTCTACTCACCATCTTTAAATAATCCTCTGGACTGTTTCTCAGTTAAGAGGGAGACATTACCTCCACCTTCTGTGGAATCACTTGGAGGGGATAAAAAGAAAGATCAATATCTTTTTACTCATCAAGATCCTCCCCCATAAAGTTACATATCCTGTGTTTTGGCCTTACTTTTGGTTCTCCAAACTGCCTGACCTACATCACCTGTTTAATGCTGTCTTATGGCAATGTGGCTGCCTACTGACCCATGTGCACTGGAGAAGCATTAATGACAGGAGGATGCTTCCCTCTGCATATGCAACATGATAAGTAAAAAATATTAAAAGTAATAGAAAATATATGCCAGTGTGACTGTGCTGAAAGCAGTGGACTTACTCCAGAATTATAAGCATGCATATAAACTAACAAAGTAGAGCTGTTTGTTCCTACCTTGTATGGATTTTGTTTGTAAATACAAATTGTTTTGATTAAAAAAAAAAAACAAACCCCTTTTGTTTATGTGCTTGAAAAAGCAGAAGTGATATGATTTTGGATTAATTTGGCAATAGCATTTATTTTTCCACTGTAAGTCACTTCATAGCCTAAGATTTCATGTCACTACTCTTTTGACTCAGAATGCTGTGTGCCACATTGGACTAATTTTTTTAAGGTCTTGAGCATTAACTTTGATTTCAAGTTTCCACAGTGATTTATTATTTAATCATAATTGTTTTCTTTCAAAATAAGAAAGTCTCTCGGTGTAAACGAGATTGAAATTTTGACCTTTCTGAGGTTTCTACTGCTGAAAAGTGTTCTGTTGTAAGAACTGTGGCTTAGTGGAATCAAGGACAGTAACTGTTCAAAACTAAGCCAGTGTCTCTCATTAGCAGCTGCCTCCAGCCCACCCGTTAGTGTGCTGTCTTGAGCAGCTGAGGTGACAGGATTCCTTGAAGGCAGCACCAAGGGGTTTTGGCCTTTTTTTGTGATGAGTAAGTGGAGAGGAGGGAGTGCCACCTCCTTCTGGTTCAAAATGGCTGAATCCTTTTTGCTCCAATAGATAAACTTATGTTTGAGCCTAACTCAGATTTGACTAGTTACAGGGTGGAAAAAAAAAAACAAACAGCTAGGCCAACACGAGCAGCCGAAACAGAAGGCTGTCAAGGAAAATGTTGTGTAGACTTGCCTCATCTTTTTTTTCATGTGAACTAAGCAATGATTATTTCTGTTCGTAAAATGGGTAGGGGCTTGCTTTATTTTAGGCTATAGTTCTTTCTTACTGAGAATGGACAAGTGGTGGGTGTGTATAAAATGCTCACTGTCTTCATTTCTTCCTTTAACAGTACCACCAGCTTCAGGATGAGTACTTCACCAGTGCTGTAGTTCTCTCACTAATTCTAGCTGCCTTATTTGGCCTTGTCTACCTTCTAATAATACCACAGTAAGTTTCTGTCTTTTACCATTATAATTCAAAGTGCAATATCTTCAAGCATCCTGCACAGGTCAAAACACTGTCTTTGGAATGGGAATTAGCACCCAGGTCAGTAGCTTCTCAAACAGGAGACCCGCAGCGGAGCTGCAGATGTAGGCACACGGGGTTTTTCCTGACTTCCCAGAGACAGGAAAACAGGAAGAGACCTGCCACAAGCCAACCACTCTCGCGGGAAACGCTGACGAGACCTGGGCATTGCCAAAGCAACGGCACCCAGCCCTGACACCTATAAAAGGCAGCCTAGGGAGCGCTAGCGACCTGGAGCCCGGCGCGGCAGTTTGCGCAGGCAGGGCCTAGTCAGTCTACCTGCTCAAGAGGGGAGTCCACTGGTGGTCATCAGTCTCTCATAGAAGGAGTTCAGCCATGGCACCCACCAGGCAGAAAACCCTAAGCTCTGGGCTTGCCAGAAGGCATGTGGCAACACAGACAGAGCTGCCACAGAAGCATGCAGCCACCCAGCTCTCAGGCTGCAGAGAGTGTCTAAGCTTGGCACTGGCAGGGGAAGGCGGTAGTGAGATTGGCTGCCTGAGGTGTGACCAGGTGGATGATCTGCTCAGCCTGGTGGCAGAATTATGTGAAGAAGTGGAGAGGTTAAGGAGCATCAGAGAGGCTGAGAGAGAGATAGACTGATGGAGCCAAGCTCTACCCTCCCTGAGGCAGAAACAGGGACAGTTAACAGACCAAAGCCAAAGTGAAGGGGACCCTGTATCCTCCCCTTGCCAGGCAGAAGGCAGCAGCCTCAAAGAGCGGAGTGAATGGAAACAAGTCTACGCTCGGCGTGGCAGGCGAACCTTCTCCTCCTCACCCACCTCTCCTTCCCATGTACCCCTGTGCAACAGGTATGAGGCTCTGGCTGTGGAAGGCCACTCAAGCGAGGATATGGATGACAGTCAAGCTACACCAGGGGTAGCACCTAGGCCCAAAAGGCCCATGCCTCATGTCGTGACCATTCCCACAAAGAAGAAAAGGCGGGTTATAGTTGTAGGGGACTCCCTTCTGAAGGGTACAGAGGGCCCGATATGAAGGGCAGACCCTCCTCTCAGAGAAGTCTGCTGCCTCCCCAGGGCCCATGTTAAGAACATCACTAGGAAACTCCCCAGCCTGGTACAGCCCTCTGACTATTACCCACTTCTGCTCCTCCATGTGGGTGGGGATGAGGCAAAGACATGTAGCACGAAAGCGATCGAAAGGGACTTCAGGCTCTTGGGACAGTCACTGAAGGATTCGGGAGTGCAGGTAATATTCTCCTCCCTCCTTCCAGTTGAGGGCAGCAATGTTGGGATGAACAGGCGGATACAGTCCATAAACGCATGGCTCCGTGGCTGGTGTCAATGCCACAACTTTGGGTTCTTTGACAATGGGATGGCCTACACAGCACCAGGCCTGATGAACCCTGATGAGTTTCATCTCTCTCAAAGGGGAAAGAGGATCTTTGCCCAGGAACTAGCGGGGCTCATCGACAGAGCTTTAAACTAGGCTCAAAGAGGGAGGGGGATAACATCAGGCTTGCCAGCGACATGTTGTGGGATGATGTGCCCAGGTTGGAGGGACGGGACACTGGCGAGGGCCCTCAGCCTACTGCTCAGAGACGTGCTGGATGCACTACAGAATGCTCGAAGCCTAGAGGAGACGAGCCAGGGGCTCCGGATGCAACAGGAACCAACAGGGTAACACTGGGAAGATATATCAAAAGAATCCCAGCCACCCGAGCCAATAGGTCAGCCTCATCGGGGGCACAATTGAAATGCCTCTACACGAATGCACGGAGCATGGGGAATAAACAAGAGGAGCTGGAGACGTTTGTGCGCCTGCAAGGCTATGACCTTATTGGCATTAGAGACGAGGTGGGATAGCTCCTATGACTGGAGTGTTGGGATGGAAGGGTACAGGCTCTTTAGGAAGGACAGGCAGGGCAGATGAGGAGGGGGCGTCGCCCTCTATGTCAATGACCAGCTGGAGTGCATGGAGCTCCACCTGGGGATGGATGAGGAGCCAACTGAGAGCCTATGGGTCAGGATCAAAGGGAGGGCTGGGGCAGGGGACATCATAGCAGGGGTCTGCTACAGGCAGGGGGACTGAGCAGATGAAGCCCTCTATAGGCAGATAGGAGCAGCCTCACGTTCACAAGCCCTGGTCCTTATGGGGGACTTCAGTCACCCCGACATCTGTTGGAGGGGGAACACAGCAAAGCACAAGCAATCCAGGAAGTTCCTGGAATGTGTTGATGACAACTTTCTCTTCCAAGTGATAGAGGAGTCCACAAGGAGAGGTGCCATGCTGGACCTTATTCTCACCAATAAGGAGGGCCTGGTAGGGGACGTCAAGCTCAAGGGCAGCCTTGGCTGCAATGACCACGAAATGGTGGAATTCAGGATCCTCAGGGCAGCGAGGAGTGAGCACAGCAAGCTCGCTACCCTGGACTTCAGGAGAGCAGGCTTTGGCCTTTTCAGGGATCTGCTTGGTAGAATACCATGGGACAAAGCCTTGGAAGGCAGAGGGGCCCAAGACAGCTGGCTAATATTCAAGGGCCAACTCCTCCAAGCTCAGGAGCGATGCATCCCAACAAAGAGGAAGTCAAGCGAAAACACCAAGAGGCCCCCATGGATGAACAAGGAGCTCCTGGACAAAGTCAAACAAAAAAGGAAGCCTGCAGAGGGTGGAAGCAAGGGCAGGTAGCCTGGCAGGAATACAGAGAAACTGTCCGAGCAGCCAGGGAGCAGGTTAGGAAAGCCAAAGCCCTGATAGAAATTAGTCTGACCAGGGATGTCAAGGACAAGAAGAAAAGCTTCTATAGGTATGTTAGTGAGAAAAGGAGGACGAGGGAAAATGTGGGTCCCCTCCAGAATGAAACGGGTGACCTGGTTACCCAGGATATGCAGAAGGCTGAGGTACTCAATGACTTCTTTGCCTCAGTCTTCACTGGCAAGTGCTTGAGCCACACTGCCCGGGTCACAGAAGGCAGGGACTGGGAGAATGCAGAACCGCCCACTGTAGGAGAAGATCAGGTTTGAGAATGTCTAAGGAACCTGAAGGTGCACAAGTCCATGGGATCTGATGAGTTGCATCCGTGGGTCTTGAGGGAACTGGCAGATGAAGTGGCCAGGCCACTCTCCATCATATTTGAGAAGTCCTGGCAGTCCAGCAAAGTTCCCACTGACTGGAAAAGGGGAAACATAACCCCCATTTTTAAGAAGGGAGAAAAGGAAGACCCAGGGAACTACAGGCCGGTCAGTCTCACCTCTGTGCCTGGCAAGCTTATGGAGCACACCCTCCTGGAGACTATGCTCAGGCACACAGAAAATAAGGAGGTGATTGGTGACAGCCAACACGGCTTCACTAAGGGCAAATCGTGCCTGGCAAATTTGGTGGCCTTCTATGATGGGATTACAGCGTCGGTGGATAAGGGAAGGGCAACTGATGTCATCTGCCTGGACTTGTGCAGGGCATTCGACACTTTCCCGCACGACATCCTTGTCTCTAAATTGGAGAGACACGGATTAGATGGATGGACCAGTCGGTGGATAAGGAATTGGCTGGATGGTCACACTCAAAGAGTTGTAGTCAATGGCTCAATGTCCAAGTGGAGAACAGTGATGAGTGGCGTTCCTCAGGGGTCAGTACTGGGACCGGCACTGTTCAACATCTTTGTTGGCGACATGGACAGTGGGATCGAGTGCACCCTCAGCAAGTTTGCTGATGACACCAAGCTGTGTGGTGTGGTCGACAGGCTGGAGGGAAGGGATGCCATCCAGAGGGACCTTGACAGGCTGGAGAGGTGGGCCTGTGCGAACCGCATGAAGTTCAACAAGGACAAGTGTAAGGTCCTGCATGTGGGTTGGTGCAATCCCAAGCACAGCTATAGGCTGGGATTGAAAGCAGCCCTGAGGAGAAGGACTTGGGGGTGTTGATTGACGAGAAGCTCAACATGAGCCGGCAGTGTGCGCTTGCAGCCCAGAAAGCCAACCGTGTCCTGGGCTGCATCAAGAGAGGTGTGACCAGCAGGTCGAGGGAGGTGATCCTGCCCCTCTACTCTGCTCTGGTGAGACCCCACCTGGAGTACTGCGTCCAGCTCTGGGGGCCTCATTACAAGAGAGACATGGAGCTGTTGGGGTTAGTCCACAGGAGGGCCATGAAGCTGATCAGAGGGCTGGAGCACCTCTCCTATGAGGACAGGCTGAGAGACTTGGGATTGTTCAGCCTGGAGAAAAGAAGGCTCCGGGGAGATCTAATTGCAGCTTACCAGTACCTGAAGGGGCCTACAGGAAAGCTGGTGAGGGACCGTTTATGAGGGAGTGTAGTGACAGGACAAGGGGTAATGGGTTTAAGCTGAAGGAGGGTCGATTTAGATTAGATGTTAGGAAGAAATTCTTTACTGTTAGAGTGGTGAGGCACTGGAACAGGTTGCCCAGAGAGTTTGTGGAGGCCCCATCCCTGGAAGTGTTCAAGACCATGTTGGATGAGGCTTCGGGCAACCTGGTCTAGTGGAGGGTGTCCCTGCCCTTAGCAGGGGGGTTGGAACTAGATGATCTCTCAGGTCCCTTCCAACCCAAACTGTTCTATGATTCTATGATTCTCTGTTGGTATACCCTCAGTATAACTGTTATTTCTTCCATTTGGCCAAAGGAACCATATTTTGTTATCTTATTTAAAACAATATCTTCTTTGTTCTCTTTTTTTCTCTTTCCTTTTTATTCCTTTTTTTCTTTTTTTTTTTTTTTTTTTTTTTTGTTGGTAGAAGGATGCACTTAGAAGACAAAAACACTAAAATCTGCTAAACTTATGTAACATATTTCTGCACTACAAACAAAGGTGTTATTGCAGCTTTTCTAAATGTATTTGTGCTGGCTTTGGAGGAGGTACTTCAGGTATTGATAGCAACAGGTAAACACAGAGCTTAATGGGAACTAAGTACTGAAGTATCCATTCAGGTTTTCAACCAAAATTTATAGCCTGCATTGAGGTTTTTTGGTATCAATGCTATCACTACACAAAGTGCCCAGTGCGTAGTTTGGCCATTCCCACATGAGTTGCAGTCAGAACTTGGCTGCAGTAAAGCATGCATAACCGAATACTCATGATGTATTTGGGGGATCCCTGATGCCTATTGTTGAGTGACATAGTTTAGTGATTACTTCAGATTTTGTCAATTAGACTTCACTTTAAAATCTAGGGATTATACTAAGTAGATGTAATTGTGTCCAAGGTACAAAAATTATTAGCAATAAGCTTTTTCAGATGAGAAAATCAAAACTTTCAAAATAAGCATCATTCACTTCTACTAATTTTTATGGTTTCAATGGAAATAAAACTGGCCACAGGATAATGCTTTTGAAAATCCCATTTTAAATTCTAGGCTTTTCTATTCACAAATCCCCAGTCAGAATAATATTTATTCCTGTATTCTATTATTTCTAACTGAATGTTTGAGAAACACCTTTTTTATTTTAGTAATAATAATTTGTTATATAATACCTTTCATCTGCAGAATTCAAAGTCACTTACAAAAGTCATCTAATTTCCATACTAACAACCTCTGCTGACTGATTGGAGCATAGTTAAGAACTCTTTCACCTACTCCTGAAGTAAAGCCCAGCTGCAGCACATGGCAATTGAGAACAAGGAGAGACAAAGAGTGTAGTTGAAACTAGAATAAATTTCCAAGAATCATATGGTGTGATAGTTGGTAACCTTTCCAAAAAATACTGTCACTTAAAAACAGCTGGGCATAGATTCAGTTTAAGCTCTGATCTGACAGACACATGAGTTCCAACAGAACACAACTACTGAAGGCCATGAAGATGGACTGGTTCATCACTGGGTTAGTTAGAAGAACCATCCACTGAATGGTCTTAACTTCTCTCTTCCAGTGTCTGTTGGTGGTGGCTTCATACAACCAAATTACTAGTCTTCTCAGGCTCTTCCCTCACTGTGAAACAGATGCAGCCACAAGCTCGACTAAAACTTTGGAACTATTGGAAAATTTCCCCTCACCACCGAAGTTGGAGCTTTAAGTTGCTCTTTAGTTTGCCAAAGTAGTTATAAGTACGACAAGAGAATGCAAAAGCCAAGACGTGTAGTGTGTTACTATAATGGGAGAAGTGATAATAATGGTGTTTGACATGTATCACAATATTCCAAGGAGGAGGTTCAAAATCTAGAGACAAGAAAGCCAGTTGCTGCATAAATACACAGAAAGCAATGGGCTTGATGTTCTCACAATTCCTGTCATTATCTGAGCAAAACAGCTTCTCAGCTAAAGACATAATTTACATCCCCAGATGGCATTGGTGAAAGTAAGGCTATGTTTCTGTCAACCTAAGCTGTCCAGTTATGGAGGCACACATGCAGCATAGCCACTAAAAGCCGCGATGACGAACCTTTCTAATGTCTTATGCTGGGTTTATTTTTAAAAAACAATGTAGCCCTTTGTTACTGGTGCCAACCCAAATCTCTGTCAGGGTCCCACTCAACACTAGTGTCAGTTGTTGGCTGTTCCTGCCTTAAAAGATGCTGTTGCAATCATATCCCCTGCATTGTTTTTTAGCATACTACCATTCTGAATATAAGCCAATTCTCTAAAAGCACAGGAGACCCTGCTGGCTATTAATACTTGTGTTCAGAATCCACACTGACAGAATCTAGAGTCACCTCCCCATTCTGGATACACATACTACACCACAGCATTTTCCCTGTTTGTATATTGGTGGGAATTGTTACATGATTTTGAAATTTAAGCCAAATACTGAGAAATTCCACAGCAGAGGAATTGCACTCTTTGTCTTCTACTGTTAGAAACCCTATATAAGCAATCTTTCCCCAGTGATGGTCAAGGGCACAGATGCATACATACCTGCAGCCATGGGTCACATCTTCTAGACCATCTGACACATTTTCAAGACTAGAAAAGAAAGGGTGAAGATCATGTTATGCTGCTGTTGTATGGCTCTGGTTCCATGGCTGGCTTGGGGCCAGGCTGTCCCTGAGCATAAATCAAAGCACCAGCACTGGTGGACTAATTTTTGCCAGCTGGCTCACATCTATGAGGTACTGTTCAAATAATGCAGGTTTTCTGGAGGAAGGAAGTGCTTGGCCTGCACCCCTCATCTCACAAAGGAGAAGCCTATTTTGAAAGATCAGGAGAGGGAAGATTAAGAATTAAAAGAATTACTGTAGTATCTTTGTGAAACCTAAGATTTTTCTAACCATTGAGGAAGTCTCAAAAGGAGGGAGTTGCTCTGTTTCATTAGAAGAAGGGATTGCACTCTGGTCTGATTTTACTTGTCTTGATAAGTGCCTGAGTTGACTGGCCTCTGATTTCTGAATCTTTGAGGAGAGATTTGAAGGGAAACGCATCTGGTAACTGTTACACAGCTGCCAAGGCCAAGTAATTGGGTTACACACTCCATTTATAAGAGTCATCATGCTGAATATTCCACATTAGCCTACAATTAGAAAGTATCTCTCCTGACACACCTTACAGTTGAATTTTTGAGGTGCTTTGATCTCCTTGCTGAGGTCAGAGTGGGCACCATATACAAGAGAATTTACTGATTTCTTGTTCTTGAGAGCAGTGCATTTCACTGTGAAATTTCCTTTGTGACGGTTAGCACCACAGCAAGGGGGAGGGGCAAGTCCTCCACCATTCATCCAAAATACCATTTCAGAAGGACCCCTGTGCTGTTTGATCTTATCTGCTACTGAGTTGCACTGCTTTACTTCTCTTGTGTTTTGATTCTAGGAGTACCGTAGTTCTTGTTCTCCTGGTGTTCTGCATATGCTTCCTAGTGGCTTGTATTATGTACCTACATGTCACACGAGTACAAGTAAGTGATTTAAGATTTTATGACTGTTCTTCCTTTTGATGGCTATGCATTGTTCGTCCTTTGGATTATGAAGCCATCAACACATGCTTCACAGATTCATAGAGTCTGAAATCTATATGCTTTTCAAGTTCACTGCTAAGTAATATATTAGGCATTTCAAAACCGAAGATGGTTCACCTGAGAGTAGTTACAGCAGTGTAGCATTCAGTGCCAGTAATGCTATGCTTTTTTGTCTCTTTTGCTATGTCTTCCCTGAACACCTACCACTAGCTACTGAATCATTCCAGTCTTCTGCTTTCTGACTATGGAGCACGCTAGTTCTCCCTTCCATTCCAACTGGTATCTGGGTGTAAAGTCCTGCTAACTTCCCCTCTATTTTCAAAACTTTTTCTGCCGAAGCAGCAACTATTTTGATGGTAAAGCACAACGTTTTGCACACATAACCCCTGGCCTTTCCAAATCCTTTAGTAATGATTAGTTCTCCTGCATTACATTTTCACAACAGTAATGATGCAGAAGGATGTTTGGTTGTTGTAGAAGAGAACTATGTCTGCCAGATCAGAATAAAGCAGCTACAGACTAATTTTCTGATGAAAGAAATCTCTAGTGGCTTAATCTAAATTTAGTATTTTCAGACAAATACCAGGAGAAAACACCTACACGGTTAATCAGCTTTGGTGATTAGCACACACTAATTTTTATTTAAGAAAAAATGCCCTTTGGCAGAAGGAAAGTAATTGTTTTCATGGAAACATAAATAGTATAGTAGCAGAGTATCTGGTACAGAGCAGATCTTTATTTATAAACTTACACAATTATTTGGAAGTAATTGTGATGATCACTTTTGTTTCATAAAGGCATAGTAGTTTATCATCTGTTGTTCTGTCTACGGACAGTAGAAACACAGATGAAGGTTGTAGGAAATCTCTCCTCTTAATGACATTTCCCTGGGGCTAGTGCAAATTTTGTTCCAGCTGTTTTGGCAGTCAACGGAGTTTGAATTTATTCCAGATTCCTCTAGAGATTCAGTACCTTACGGAATCAAATCCAGCATTAGAAAAATAAAAAAATATAAAACATCAGAATATCACAGTTGGAAATTTTGTGGTGAAAATTTGTCTTATTTAATAAATAAAAGATAATGAATCTGCTATGTATAATGAATATGGAATTGTAAACTGGTCATTCCCCTATTTTAATCAGTCTTCTGGCACTTATTTGCTATTTTACACTGGACAAGTGACTCAAATTCTCCATGCTTTAGCATCAAATGAGTCAATCTCACTCACAAAACCACTATAATAATATTTTATTGTACCAGTTACCTAGCATTTTGAGGATCTCACAGTACGTATTTAAGTAATAAAAATTCCACAAATAAAAGAAAACAAAGAAAATGAAGCCCAAAATGCTATGCTATCATAAAAGAACAGATGCAATCTTAGAATGACCAAAAGTCAGAAGTATAAATCTTTTAAGTGTCAGTCAGAGTTTTAATTCAGACATGTCTCATACCTTACCTTTTAAAGGTTCTGGGTTTTTGGTTTTTTTTTCCTTTTTAACCCAATAGTTAACATGTCAACATTTAGAACATATAGGTACCACACACACAAAAAAAAAAGTCTGTGCACTGTGTCAGGACACATTGTCTTTGAATTTGCATTTTGCTTTGTCACTATTAACCATGCTGTATTATCTTCAAACTATGGGGATTCTCTCTTTAACAAGCAGTAGATAACATTTGGTTGCAAATTGAATTAATGGAATATATATATTTCCTTCAAACAAAATTATTATTTTGTATTTTATTTATATGTATAAAAGCACACACATTCCACGTCATGTGTGCATAGGATTTTGGTCTAGTTTGGTGGACAACTTGATGGGTAAAAAACTGTCTGGATGATTACATTCAAAGCATAGCAGTTAATGGTTGTACTCTGCCTGGAAGCCAGTAATAAGTGGGGTACCACAGGAGTTTATCCTAGGACCTGTTTAACATTTTTATCACCAACTGGAGAGGACATAGAGTATATTCATGGCAAGTTTTCAGATGACTCCAATTTCAGGGGAACAAACAACACACCGGCAGGATGACCATTGAGGGAGATCTGGACAGATTGGCAGAATGGGCCAATCTTATGAAATACAGCACAGATAAATATAAATATAAATATAAAGCCCAGACCCTGAGAAGGAAGAACTCCCTGCAATGACATAAGCTGGGGACTACCAGCTCTGCAGAAATGGCCCTGGGTGTCAAGGCAGGTAGTACTTTTAGGCCCCCTGAGGTCCCTTCCAACCTGAACTCTGTCACGATGATGAATAAATGCAGAAATAGTCTATTTCTTTTTTTCATAGTGTAATTTTGGACACTGCTATATCCTCTCCCTTGAGACACAGCTTTTCAACGTGAGGTTCTTACAATCTAAAGGTTTTGTTCTACAATATGCTCACTGTTTTATTAAAGGTGATATACCTCAGGTATCCCAACATATTTTACTGATGCTGACTAATAGTTAAACTGGTTTCTGGTGTAGCCAATTAACTCAGGTCCATAATACGCTTATATAAATCTAGGATTGATACTACATTCGTTGTTCCCCACCGACATTTACATGGACTTAATCCATACTGAAGCCAGAAAGTATTGGCAGATCACACATTTTTCATTTTTTCTGTAATTGTGGTATTGTCACGTTTCACAGCCTAGATGAAGCTGGTTCACCTATAATGTTTCAAACTTTTAATTCATGGTCACACATAGAGGGGAAGTGTCTCTGCATATGTGAAAGGAAGGGGAGGAGTTTCAATACATGATTTCTATTGTGCCAAGGCCACAGAAGCCCCCCTCTATGGGTACTTTGTTGCCTGCTGTAAGCTATGCTTTTGATGTTGATGATACCCGTGAAGTGAACAGCTTTTCTTCAAGACTGGTGACTTTCATCGAAAAATTAGCTGTTTGCTTGCTCCATTTGATCTTAAGTCAAATCCAGCCTTGTTAAGTCGGAGCGTCCTCCTTTTAAGGGACACAGAGTTGTTCCTCCTTTAAATCTGATGTTTCCTGAGGTTGATTCTTGCCCCTTGAAGTCACTGAAAGCCGTCATGTGGTCTGAAAGATGTATCGTGGATCCAGTAGATAACAGATGCCCTGAACATTCTTAATGCAAGAGGAAAAGAAGGAAAGCAGCTTTCCCTGAAACCAGAGTAGATCAGTATGATTGGAACAAGCATAAGTACTAGAGCCTGACAGACTTATCCTTTCTCTCTTACCTTCTGTTACTGGCTTCATATATGCTCGCAGCAGCAAGCACTTCACACTTCACAGTGATGGAATCAGGATAAAAATGGAGATGAGCAAGAGATTCACAAGACTCCATTCCACCAGACATTTTTGTTCTCTACTGCTCTTTCTGCTCTGACAAATTCAATATTTTTAAGGCATCCTGATAATTAAAACTACCCTGGCATTTAGCGTGGTTGTTATAGCAGAGGACACAAATACCACTCCAAAATTCTATGCTACCACAGTACGTTCTCTTGGATTACTATTTGTAGCTGATAATTTGCAAGGCAAAAGATGCTTCGCATATTTTCCCCATGGAAACAAAATTAAATGCCATCCTAATTTATTATTTGCATTATGACTGGACATCCTATTAAGTTTTCAAAGAGTTTTAATTATAGTGAGAAATAATGTACAATAATAATAATTTCACATTTATTACCCCCAAAAATGCAATTACCATTAAAGCACATGTATACAATAATAAATGCGTGCTTGTTTCATAATTTGCAGTGCAGACAAATTTTCCGTGTCCTTTCTTCACTTATTTTTATAGACTACTAAAAAATAACAACCTCACTTCAAAAGATATTTTAAAATCTTTATCTATAAATCTTTTTTTTTCTTCCTTAGTGTTTTCCAGGGTGCCTGACAATACAAATTCGTACCATTTTGTGTATTTTTATTGTGATCTTAATATACTCCGTGGCTCAAGGATGTGTGGTGAGTATTTCAGTCAAGTATTGCTTAATTTAGCATTCTGTTTAAAGAACAACCTGGTATGGATCCATTAAACACATACTATATTCTCATCTGGTGAATTCTTACTCTATTATTCATACTTGCAGAGCATGTTTTTTCAAAAAGCCCTTTGCTATAATTTGAACTTTCACTGCCCTGAGTCAGGGTGTTGAACTAGGAATGGCAAAGCTATTAGCAAATTGCACAGATGATACCTAATCAAGATTATAAAAATCATTAGATTTTTATATCAAACCTTAGTATCACATAGTCTGCTGATGTCATGGGAAAACTATTTTTAAATATTCAACTTGCTTACTAGTTCAATGGCTAATATTTTGTGACAGACAAGGCATAGTGTCAAACAGCATTACTTACTTCTATGTGGCAACTTACAGAACATATTTCTGTGTAATAACGGGGATATTTTTAGTCCAGACAGATCAGAAGAGATAATGCGATCTTAAAATATGGAAGTATTGCCTAAAGAGAAGAGGTGCTTACACTGTGCTACTTACATAATACATTCACATCTAATGTCTAAGAAGCTTCTCTTGTATGAAGTGAACTTGCTCAATACTTCTGAAAATTGAGCTTCTTTTACCATAGATTAGCAGCTAGTTCTACATGGTGGACTTGAATGTCAAATGGGATTTAAACTTCTGCCTAAGTATTTGGCATTTAGTTGCCTTGTCAAATTCCTAGCGCTCAATTTCAGCATTTTGGCTGCTAATGCTGATGAATTAAACATGTTAGGGTACCCAAAGGAAAGAATCCATACAAAAATAGCACGCTAAACACAACTGGAAATGCTGAGGAGGCAGATGTCTCAAAGCATGCCTTGCTGCGGGATTTAGGCAATGTGTTCTGACCAATAGGAAGATAGTGATTTCATGAGCAATTCACAGTGCTAACTGAGATGCCAAGCCCCTTATTTTCTGTATTCACTCGTCCTTGGACCTACCCTGAGAATATCTACCAAACTGATCCACATGAACTGAATGAGCAGAGTATGTGAATTCCAATGTCCTGAGAAGTGCCAAGAATTTCCTATGTTCAGATATTTCTGGGAATTCCTGAACATCAGCTGTGTGAGTAACACACAGCCCTAATAGCACAGAGATATATATGTGGTTCTTAATATGCATGTAAGCCCAAAATGCATAGACATGTGCAGTGCCTCCAGGCTAGCTAGCATCTCGGCAAGTTCTGTGTATCTGACTTTGGAACTGAGATTAATATTATGACAGCTGGGACTTGTGTGGATCAGCTCCCATAGATCTGACACTTTGACCAAATGAAACAAGCACCATTGTTATCACTTAAAGATGGTGAAAATGAGAAACAGACGTCATAAGACAACATTGAGTATCAGTGGAAGAAGGCAGATTAGAATTCAGAAGTTCTGGCCTCCAACAAGGCAGTGGTCATTCAGTTACAACTTTACCAACAACAGGTCACAAATATAACTTTATCCTTTACTGAAGCAAAAATGGCCTGTAACCATTGATATGCTTAGGAGAAATGTTTAATCAGTAGAAATTACTAGTTCCTGCAAAGTAAAGCCTCTAGAATTCTCAGCTAACAGAGGAGATAGGTGTTGAGGTTTCACTCTTAGTTGTAAAGCAGGTGATGTTTTCCTGGATGGATTGCACATCATTTATGAAGTCCTCATGCATGCCTATGTTTTCAGATGAGTTTAGTATGAACAGCATTTTTAAGGATATTGAACAAAATTACATTAAATGGATTTTTCACTTTACTCTCATCTCATTTCCTAAAGTTAGACATTATGAGTTTAACTCACATTTTATCTGTTATGTCTCATCTTTTTAAATTACTACAACCCCATGTAAAATATATTGCTTAATCACCTTTCAGGTTGTCAGTTATTTTACAGCATGCTATAAAATTTCATTATCAGTGGTTAGGATGAAATAAAAAGGTCTAATAACACACTTCAAAAGAGAAGCTTAAGTACGTGGCCGGGCTTATGTGGCGGTGCCTGTTAAAATCAATTTCATACTACCATTCCACTCTCCCCATTTATGCTAACTCTCATCCTCTCCCTTTATAAGGAATGAAGGTTGGAGTGCAATTATAACTGGAGCTCTAGGGACTTGCACTATTTGCCAGAAATTCCTCCCTTCCTTGGATAACAGCTCTGAGATGTGTACATGACATTGCCTTTGGAAGAAGCAGGTTAAATTTCCTCAGATTTCCCATAGGAAATGCACTAAAACATTTTTTTTTATTTCCCAGTCTAGCGAGGAAATGGAATTCTTTGGATAACAGAAATGGCAGGAATAATTAAAGCTGAGGCCTTGTATTTGAATCATATGTGATAGCAGAAGTAGCTCTGAGGTGGAGGAAAGAAATATTATTCATGTTTAGCTTTCCAATCAAAGATTAAAATATGTTTTATATTTGTTTAATTGAGAATGATACAATTTACATAGTCTATAAAACAAACACATTTCTTTCTGTGCTCTGTACAGGGACCTTTCTCACCTGCATGGCCACATAAAATGTTTACTGAGGTTCCTTAATTTATCAGGAATATGTTGGCTTGAGAATCTCTTGGTTTTGAGCACTGAGAGGGAAACTATTCAGCTAAGCCCAGACTTTAATTGGTTGGCCTTACTGGCATCTAATGAACAAAGAGTGTCTCCCACCTAAAACTGAGTAAAGCGTTACAGGAAAAGGAGAGAGATTTTATTAGAGCAGTGAGCTGGATGGGAACTCCATGGCCATATTTTCCCAATTAGAAACCAACTACAGTCAGCCCCCATAGCAGCTGCATTTGTTTATTTCATATTTAACTTTCTCCCCCTCTCCTGTCTTTTCTAGGTTGGCTGTATGCCTTGGGTTTGGAATACCAATTCCAGCAGTTCAATAGTCATCATTTCTCCCAGTGGAACAAATAAAACAATGAACGAACTTCCATGTGACACAGCCCACTATGCTTTCCTTTCCTGTGTAGTGGGGACACTCACCTTGGCAATATTTCTACGTGTATCTTCCTTGCCAAAAATGATTCTCCTGCTTTTTGTTACAATTTTGTACATAGTTATTCTGGAACTCAGTGGTTATAGAAAAGCAGTGGGGTAGGTATCTTGCAAAGTGAAAGCAATGGATACTTCTGTAGAGATAGTCACAACATTGATTACTCATCTGTGAATTGTCATCTAGCATTCAGTGCTGCTACATACTCAGTAGAACATAAGAAGTACTTAAGCCATCCTCTCCCCAGCAATTGTAGGAACTAGTAATATCCATCAACAGGAGATCAGATTTTGGGAACCAGCCCCTGTTGCTCCGTTAGTCTGCAGTTTTATGCTAACGTATCTCAGCTGAACTACACTGCAGTCTAATTATAATATGAAATAGAAAAACACTGCTAAAAACTTCACTTCCATATTTCAGCAGCCCTCACCAATTCCAATTTCATTTAAGCTTTTGAGCTGTTGAGTGTTTTTATATTTCCTAATTAAAACCATGCACACATATTACAATAATGTATAGCATTATAGTATCCTCAAGAAGTTGAATGTTGGTGTGATGCAGTGATCAGATTCACTGTCACCCATCTCCCTGCCTGTATAAGCCTCTTCAGAAAAGCCCAGTGATTAGGGGGGTACCCACATGTTCTAAATGAAGGATCTGATATTAAAAATATGCAGTCTTAAGTATTAGAAAACCTGGAATAACCCATTTACTTTCCTTTTACTTTTAAGGGGTGGCTCCTTTTATATGCGTGGCTATGAACCAATACTAGCCATTTTGCTATTCTCTTGTGCTTTGGCACTGCATTCCAGACAGGTGGACTTGAAGCTGCGTCTGGACTACCTCTGGGCTGTGCAGGTAAGTCATAGGACTTTTCTTTCTAGTATCCATGCACACAAAATTTGCAAGTACTTTCAGAACAAATTAGTTGGACTAAGACACTTGCAAAATTTTTCATGTCTGTTGGTGTTTACAGAAAAAAATTATCAGAACTTTCTTTCCATAGACTTATAAAATTCATTTGCTCTGCAGAAGTGGTTTGGGTGGGGTTTTTTTATTTGTAGTTGTTCCATAACAGTACATCATTAATGAAGTAATATATTTGTATCTAAGGTGCGTTATGAATAGAGAGAATTTCAAACATGGGAAATTCCCTGTTAGCAGTATAAACTTCAGATAAAGAAATTAAATCCGTGGGGTTTTTTAATTTTATAATATAAAAAGTGGTGAAAGTAAGTTGATGTTCAGGTAAACTGAAAAGAAGCAAATATCTACTTTATGTGGATACCAAGTGCATGGACTTTTTTTTGAAAATATATTTCCTAACTATCATAATCATGGCAAAACCTATACAAACTATATTAGCCATAAGCAGGGGCATTAGGAAATGTCAACTTCCTGTCATGCCTCTTAACAGTCCTATTCCCACCTCCAAAGTGTTTCACACTAGCCCCTGAGGGAAGGAGAAAGTTGAAGAAGATGTAAGTTTATTTTGGTGGAATTTGGAAGTTGCCTTTATGATAAATCTTACACTCTTACGCTCCTGTAGTTCACGGAGGTCACGTCCTGTTCTTATCTACACCCTGTTAAATGTGTTGTTAAGAGAACTGTATAAATCGTCACAGTGCTTGTTTTTACATGTAAAGATCAAGACTGGAACACATGGGTTAAACACATCCCAGGCTCTACTGTATTACCTAGAATGAGGAAATCAGGAATGACCTAGCTGTATTATCTTCCACTATTACAGATTTTCTACCTAACAGTTAAGATCTGCTGGGATTTTTTTGTTTTTCTTGATGTCCAAGACCATGTCCACCTCCTTTATGATTTAAATTTATCTTGTTCTATAATTTCTGTGGACTCCGTGCTGTTTAACTGTGTCAACAACACATGATCACTTAATTTAATTTTTGTCCTATGACCTGTAGTATTGATAGGTGCTGTGCCTGTCAGCCTCAGAAGTTTGTTTTGGACAAACTGATAATAGTTTCTGCTTGCTTTGGTGCCAAATATAGTTTTCAGGTGGCAAAAAAAAAAACCCCTGACTTTGAAACTCAGAGCAGCACATGACTAGCTGTATAGCAGATATCCTTATAAAGGATGGCACATGGTGAAGATATGTGAGTGCCACATGGTCCATGAATACGAGACATTCTGTATGTTATTCCTAGCCATGAAATAGAGTAGCAAGCAGGAAGAGACCGTTTTGCTATCCTTTGGCCTTTCAACAGGTCAGGAGTGGGTTCCAGCATCTTAAATACTTTTCATCATTCCAGCTGCTCTGAATTGCATGGTGAATTGTGCATCCATAAGGAACATACTGCTTAGTTTTAAGTTGGCTTTTAAATTAGCAATCGATTAGTTTTAAAAATTCAAGTACAGGAAACTAATGGGATGGTTGCCTGCTGAAAGACCAGAACTGGACAATAGTAAAGGAAGAAATACAACCTTTTTCTGTTTTCTTGAGGCCAGGTTTTACAGAAATACCTAGTCATCTACCACTATTTTTAAAACCACTGTGCACTTATTCTGAAGGACAATAAGAGGAGTTAAGCTGTATGTATGCCTATCAAATTTAAGTAATGTCCAGCATCTTCAGGTATCATTTCAAAAAGGGCTTTTCATCTGAGAAGATCAAATGCCATTTTCAGATCTTCTCAATTGCAAATCAGGTACTTATGTGGTACCATCTTCTCTGTGAGATTTCCATGATAATAATCAGAAAGGAAAAAAAATCAGTGTAGGTAGGAAATTCAGAAATTAGGGATCAACATAACTACCATTCTTTGAAATCAGTATGCTGGGTAGATGCTTGGCCTCTTTGACGGTCTGGGCATATACTCTTGTTCTTCTTGATTCCACATGGAAGATCTGTTCCCTGTACAATAAATAATAGTGGATAACATGTTGTAAGGAATGTTGTCCTAGTTTCCACTCTGTGTATTGGTTGTAAATGATACTGAATACAAGGGCTAATTAACATAACATGCAGAAGTACTGCCGTGATGGATGTTACAGAAGTGCTTACCTATTCAAACGGATAAGTAAAAATAGCATTGTTTTTGTACTTCTCAGGCTCTTTGGCATACTAAAAATCTGAGTATTAAAAGCTTTGGGAAGACTGTTGGTTGGAAATATCTAAATGTTAAAACTGCCTTTGAATAGTTAGCAAACTCCATGCTACTAATTAACAATCTCAAAGAGGAGACAAAGGTAAAAACCACCTTCCTGAGTGGCAGCTGCTGGACTGCAGGAGCCCTGTATATGGTTAAACAGCATTCTTGGTCATGTTTCTCTACAGCCACAGTACTACTTACCATTGAACCATTTGGCTTAAATCGGTTACATTCATGGCAGCAGAAGTTTTAGAAAGACCATTGACTTAGCGCACAGGGACTGTGGAGATTTTCTTCTGTTTTTAAGAGTGACTGTGCTAGTTCTTTGTGCAAACACTGAATTGCATGTAGCACTGCTAGAGCTGGAGGCTCACGTCTCCCAGTAGCCAGCCACTGCTATGTGAAAGGTGTGCCAACACGATACAACATGTATTTTTAGGAAGCTTTGCAGTTAGCTTACAACTGGGATAATTTCAGACTCAAGGGCTATTCGGGAAGCTGTAAGCACTTTGCTTGTGTACTGTTAGTAAGGCTTATTGTGGGGCTGATCCTGTAAAAATGTTCCTAGATGAATAAAAACATTTGTGGCATAAGCTGCAATAAGAAGGATTTCATAGATATTTTCATTTACTTCATCATGAACAACAGTCTAGTACTAACTAAATGATATTTTGAACACTTAAGGTATCTTGCAATTAATACCATTATTAATAAGAATATATAGATAGATACTCAGTGATCTATGCTAAGGTCTGACAGAAACCCATTTCCATAGATTTCGTCTGCCACATCAGGAAGTAAATGTGTTTTGAGGAAAAGCAGATTTCAAACAAGAAAAACTGATTTAGAAAAATGATACAGTTTCAAGAAAAGTTTATCTAATTTGCATGCATCTAGGCTATGTAACCTGAACAGAGATAATACAATATGGTTTGTGTACATTCTGTGGAAAAAATATTTTTTTCTGATTGATGATAAGTTGTTAAAACATTTATATTTCTACTTACTATTCACACATGAATGGTGTTCTAGGTTCTTGTTGATTTTGTTTTTCTGTGCCAAATTTAACCTTTCTGAATATCACAGTATTTCCAGAAAAAAAAAAAAAAAAAAAAAATAAGGTTTTTTTTTGGGGGGGGGAGATTCTTAACAGGCTGTGGGAGGAAAATTTTGTTTCCTACATAACATTGTTGAGAAACACTGTGTGCCTCGTATGACAATAACTGTCAATAGCAAGTATAGGAGCATTTTACTTATTTATGACTGATAATCACTTTTGCTTATGCAAATTATTCAACAAAACTGGGAAAAAAATGAACAAATAAATACAAGCAATATATTTATGAAGAAGCTAAAACTGCCAAAAAAAAGAGTTGCTCACTCACCCAGGATTTGTCAGAGCAGGAAAATAAGAATAATACAATGATATGACTGATTGTTGTATTCTTTAGGGAATACTAGAATATCATTCAACTATCTTTTCTAATTTGTGAGATCTTGTAAGAAATAGGTATTTTACAGTCGGCAGGCAGGACTTGTCAGGTGTGCTTGCCCTTTCTTTTATAAATCTGGCCCTATAGAAGCAGTGTGATGGGTTTTTTTTCCCTGTGATTTTAGTGCCACCTTCAGGTACAAAAATGATGTTTCTGCAGCACTAGCGCCTGGCTTCTTATTAGCTGTATCTTGAAACAGTGAATTTTCATGTGATTACTCTTCAGTCAGCGACATGGCTACAGCATTTTTGTGCTTATTAAACAGTCTCCTGATAGCTCAGGTGATACAGCAGCTCTGACCACTTCATGAACAGAGCATGTGTAACCAGTTACCAGCATTGTAAAAACTGTGGGATGCTGTGTAACTTTGTAAAATGCAATAGCTGTTAATTACATTGATGTCAAAAGCCATAGTACCAAAGAACATTTTAAATTTTGCCACCAGGTCTGAAATAAAAACAAAGCCTGCTTTTAAATACTGCTGCTCTGCAAATACAGTTAAGTTCTGCAAAATGACCTAGCTGCCATGAATACCAAACAGGTATAAGCAAAAAGCAGAAGGTGAAAAATTATGCTGCTCGTGCCTATGTATTTTCTTTCTTGTTATTTTCGCAATAATCTGCTTGTTTTCTGAGCCAGCAGCTATTGCATAAATATCATGCTGGCAGCTTTCCTTAATTAACCAATAGGAATAGGGGCAAATAGATGAAGGTTTGGATGCTATTTAGCTGTCTGGATAATATTTCTACCAGGAATGTAAATACCTGTGATCCGTGCTATTTTAATCTTACTTCTCCAGCCCCAAGTACTCCTTCTCCCTTCTCCCTTTTCAGTTTTGCCTGGGAAAGGGTGATGCCTACACATCCTTTTATCTCAGCTGCTCAAAGAGTAGGCACTAGGATTTCATGAGTCACAAGGAGGAAAGACAGTTTTCATTGCATTCCCCTGAAGGGCAGAAAGCAGGAAGCTGAAAAAAGATCCAGAAATTACCTATAATCAATTTACTTCCCTCCCCATATAGCCGTGTGGTGGAATAGTTCTAGTGTCCTCACTGCTGAACATGACCAAGTCTTTTTTTACCTGACATTCACTCCTTATCTGGCTTTGACACAAGATCTTTCCTCTTTCCCCAGGCAGCTCCTGAGAAGTTGCATGTATGAGAGCTGTCTTAGGCAGCACAGGGCAAGAGGATGGATACTCAAACTCTATGCAGTAGTAGCACAGAAGGTACACTTCAGTTCATACTTCTAGCAGATCACTTTATTAAAGGCAGGATATTAGATATTTGGTATGTCTAGATGCTGTAAGTGCAGTCGATGCAGAGACTCTGTCAAGGGTACCAGCAACAATATGGCAGTATTAACCCAGTGTGTGGTCTAAGCTACTATACATGACTAAGTAGCTGAGAAGGAGTGCTATGCTAATTCCATGAACATTCTGCTTCTAGGTCTGGGGCTAGGTCAGGCAGAGCTAACACAGCTTATTCTTCATGTCACTGCATTACCCCACACAGGCATTGCCTGCAAATGTCTCCCTGAACCATAAGGAGACAGTGCACTCCTCTCTCCCTGTTGTCTAGGAAGTGCCTTACCTGAAATAGGCCAGGGCACAAAAAGCTAAGAGCACTTGACCTACATTTCCCTTGATCGGCTGTTTGCATAATTTGCCTCTATTTAGGCTTTGCTGCCATTACCATGGTAATATTTGAGGGCCTTCCATGACCTTAGTGTCTTTCATCTTATTTCTGGCAACTCAACCTCTCAGAGTCAAAACTGTAGTTAACAGTTTTGCATTTGAACAGGGGAAGAGACACTTGCTAGGTGTGTTGGAAATGTAGCATTCTACTGTGTTTCTCAGCAATGGTGACATCTTTAATGTGTTTCCCTGCTCTTAGAGGATTTTGCCACCCCTCCAGTCATGACTTTGGTGGTTTGATTTGAGCCATTAGCTCTTCACTCAAGAGCTGAGTTCTCAGCTTATTAGTCATGGCTGTGGTCCCATCGTTGTGAACATTGTCACACCCATACCTGCACACACAGAGTAGTGTCACTGGCATTTCTCTCCCAGTAGTTTCATGACTGTATTGAACCGAGACAGAAAGGAGAAGAAAAGCTATCGCATGCCTTAAAGTTCCATCAGAAGGAAACAACAAGAAAACAAACAGTCCTTTCTCATTTATTTTATGTTGGTATATTAGAATTGTCTTTTATTTCTGTGTGTCAAAGGCTGGATGGAAGTCCAACAACATGACCAAGGTCACAAGGGTCTGCTTCAGTGCTGGCAGCTTTGTCCTTGTCCTGTGGCTTGCTCTGAAACCTTTGTTGTGAATCATACACAATGGTAGGAAGCACCACATATTGCTAAAGAACCTTCTCAATAATGCCATCCAAAATGAACGTTTTGGTCCATGACTAGGCAAGGCAGAGGAATCTGATCACACATTTCCAGATCAGAAATTAACAGCAGCTGCCAGTGATTGAGCAACATCGCTATCCATGCAATGCATTAGATGGTTGATTACTCCACTTACCTACCACTGCTTGATTACTTTGACTTGTCCAGAAATGTCTATGCCCTGGCCCAAAGGTGTATTGTTCTTTAGGCTGCTGTTCTGCCCAATATTGTATTGGGAGTTTAACTGAGAACCTTAAACATTCCTAGGAAGAAAGTAACAAAAAAGTTCTAATTCAGAAAATAGAGGAATGGATAAGCAAGCCCAAAATAGACTTTTTATTCAGAGCATGAATTCAGTTTGCAGATATCTTTGCTGTCATCAGACTAAGATTTCCGATATTCCAGTATGATGTAAAAATGGAGTTGTAAGCTTGGTTTGGATTCTCATCTGGAAAAAGCTTTTTATTTTTACTATTAGAACATGTAAATTCCAACAGTTAGACTAAATGCAAGAGGCCATTACACATGTTTATAGACAACAACAAGTCAGAGATAGAGTTATACCACCAAAATAGGGGAAGGATATTTTAAGAAAACAGCATATTAAATTTAAACAGCAAAAAAAGTGTTAGGGAAACATCTCACAAACAGGAAATATATACTTGCTTAGAATAAAAATTTCAGGTATATTTCTTGCAGAGCTTAACTGCTATTTAATGTTTACTGAGATTTCACAAATTAGAGGAAGAGCTGAGAATTTATTTCAAAAGTGAATGATTCCTGAAGAATTTATGTTTATAACACCAATTCTCTTTCAGCATTCTTTCTACTTATAAAGAAATTTAAGAATACATAAGTAAACTGCAAGCCAAAGCGGACTGTGTGATTTAAATAAATAGGGTGTTTCCTAAGTTTTGTCATGGAAAGCAAAAATTCACTTCCTTAAAAAAACAAATCACATGAAAGGACTATTTTAAGACCATACTGGTTTTCTCCTATTTAGACAGGAATGGACAGTGAGAAAAGTATGTGGACTTTGTAATAGATCAGAATAGCAAATTCTAGATACAAAAGGAACACCAGCAAAGGTTAGAGCAGATTCTTCAGTGGTTTACATGATTGTAGTTTCTCAACAATGCCTGAGAATTTGGCCACAAGTCACTCTAACAAAAAGGTACAAATTCCAGAGAAGGAATTTTGCAGAAGAGTCTACTAAAGACTAGGCTGGAATTTGCAAACCTAGGAGTTCCAAATGAGGTTTGAGACCTAGATATTCAGTATTTGTATTTTATTTTTTAGAATTGTTTCCTAATGTGTGACTCCCACTAACTCCTGTGAGTGAAGTCACTTGTAATAAGATACTTGTATCTTGGGCTAAGGACTTCAGACGTGTTAACTCCTAGGCACTCTTTCAGAACGCTGTCATTCACATAAATGATAGAATTTCTGTTGCTGTTGTGCACAGAAATTTCTGTGTGCAGGAACTGTCTATGGTTCCATCACAAATACCAGAGTAATTAAAAACACCTCTAGAAAATTTTATATTAAAATATTTTTTGTATTTGTTACCATTCTTAAGGATGTTCAATTTTAAAACCTTTTTGTTTGTTGAAGTTGCTGTCTTATCAGGTCTGTTTCCATTTGACTGCAAAATGAAGTAGGTTTGCTTTAAACACTGACGATTCTCTAAACTTACCTTTTTTGAAAGGTGGATCAAATACTGCTGTCACTGTCTCCACCTACCTGGGAAGTAACTGGCCTCCAAGACCAATGTGATTTAAGTGGCATTGTTCTAGCTTTCTACTTTGCAAAAATGTCAAGGGCCTATTTAAAAGAACACAAAACTACTGAAGACACCAATACACTTAGCTGATCAAGCCCTGAAAGTAGCCATCGGCCCAGAGACTTTAGCTTGAATTACTCAGAACTTAAAAGAGATTTTTCCCCAATGTTAAAGCATGATATAAGAGAACTGTTCCCACTCTACTTTGCAGGCATTATTTTGCTCAGTTAAATTTCAAAGGATGAGTTAATAGAAGCTATTTGATGGCTTCAGCTAATGTTTTGTTTTTTGGAAAGGTTTTACTTTTCCTCTATGCCCACAGGCAGAAGAAGAGAGAGATGATATGGAGAGAGTCAAGCTGGATAATAAAAGAATTCTCTTCAACCTGTTGCCAGCACATGTTGCACAGCACTTTCTTATGTCTAATCCAAGAAATATGGTAAACCAAAATAAAATTTAAATACATGGTGATGTTGTATGGATGTGACCCTGTGTGGCTTGGGTTACCTTTCCACCGTATATTTTCAAGAAAGGCTTGGACTTATAAAATTGCATTCATGTTAAAAAGAATAGTTTTGTAAAAACTTGTGTTCAAGAATTAGATTTGGATTATTTCTTTGGCTGTAGAATCCTCCTTCTCTGAGGAATTTTAATAAAAAGCAGGATAAGGGTATGTTGTGTCATTCAGCATGAATGCAGCCAAGTGTCTGCATGCAAATCACTATTTTTTTTTTCCCAATCAATTTAGAATACCGGGGTTTATCACAGTATTTCATGAGCTAAGTTTGGTTCTGAATGGTGAAGTGTATGAACTGCCAGACACTCCCATATGAACCACTCTAGTTCTGGAAATACGCTGCCGTTACCAAACCCATCCATTTAAAGTTAAACACAGAGAATTGTACACACCCAAGGAAGACACAGTAGCTTTTAACATCAAAGAGCGCATTGATTAAAGTGGTTCAGGAAGCCCTTATCAATACCTGCAGCACTGGAGTAGCTGAAATTGCCATGACGCTGCTCTTGAGAGTTTGGATCAATGTATTTGAACCACAGAAGAGTGGTTTTACTTTCCGTGAGCTCTCCAAATTCTTAAGCAGAAACTTTAATGTACAGAACAGCATTATACTGTTAATGTGAATACAGGACTCTGCAACACAGGGAAAGACATGAAGGAGCGAGGCTGGTTTTGTGCTGCAGGGTAAAATTGTTCCATCTCCTATTTTAGTTATAAAACAAAATTGAGAAAATGCATTTATATTTCTCATACAATAAAAGTTCTACAACTGTTAAGACTTTCTACAAAAGTTTTACTCACTGCTTTCATGTCTAAACAGAGAAAAACACTAAGTTGTTTTAAATGGATTTAATAGCTTAGGTGTTAATTTTCTTTTGTGTTTTTGAGTGGAGAGATCTTTCAGCATTTTTTAATGAGGCTGGCTTTCTCTCTGCTAAAAATGATGGCTTTTGTCCTAGCTATTGCTTAGCAGTAGAATAGATATTATAATAATGATGCCTGGTTTAGATTAATCTTTTAAAATAAAAATTATATCTGCTCATGAACTGCAGGACCTTTATTACCAGTCATATTCACAAGTGGGAGTGATGTTTGCTTCCATCCCAAATTTCAATGATTTCTACATCGAATTGGACGGCAATAATATGGGAGTGGAATGTTTACGCCTACTAAATGAAATTATTGCTGATTTCGATGAGGTAAGGTCTAAACAATTTGTCTTTTGACCATATCAGTTCTACCAAATTACTATCAACAGAGATTATCTGTAGCAGTGTATTTTGAAGTGCCTAATAAAACAGTACTCTGTAAACTTTCTATTTAATTATAGTTGGTGTTCACTGAGCTTCTCCAAAGTGCCCAGTTTGTCTTTTCAGGCACATGAGTCTGACCTCAAATACCTCTAATACAGGAAGAGTATTAAAATGCAAGTTAATGGTAATTTTTTCAATGACCTCAAAGCGGGCAAGCCTCAACTTGCCAAAAATAATACGGTTTAATCAACTTGCACATATTATCTGATAATTATGGTTGCTTGTCTAAAATATTATGTAATATTTAACAGTTTTATGTTTTAAACAAAGCTTATGGACAAAGAATATTATAAGGACATAGAAAAGATCAAGACAATTGGAAGTACATATATGGCAGCTGTGGGACTCGTACCTACTTCAGGAACTAAGGTAAGAAGATTTTACGTGATGGTCATTTGTGGAGGAACCATTCTCCTTCAATTTCCAGAAGAACATCAGAAACATAACTCTATGTGATTATAGATAACTTGTATTACTTCTTTACAACAATTATATCTGAAATTCAAAGAACAACTGTAGCCTGAAAAGAAAAATTGCCATCCTAGCAGTTGCTCATGTGCCTTCATATGGGATTTCATTGTCTGCAGCTCTTGATTCTCTGCAAATTGGCGTATAAAGTTCCTAAGTCAGAGTGGTAGTGTTTTAAACCCGGTATCTTAGATGACCTTCTAAGATGCAGGGAAGGAGAGATTCTAGGTGTAAAGAATTGCTGCAAAACTAACACAAGAATATTAATATTTTTTTCTTTTTTATATTGAAATCTGGGTGCAACCTGCAATTAAAATAAACAGCCTCTCCCAACTTCCATCATGGACAGGAACTTAGTGCTAAGTACATTGCTACACTTAACCCTGGTCCCTCCAAATCAGCTCTTCTTTCTCTCTACTGCTAGCATTCTTTTTACCTCTTTAATTACTCAGCAATAAAAAGTCCAAGTCATTTCAGACCCACTAGTTCTGGGGCACGGTTTTTCTTCCGTATCCTTGTTACTACTCCTGAGTGTGTTTCTCACCATAAGTTTGTGTCTTGGGACAGAGATTTCCTAGATTTGCATGCAGCATCTGGAAAAGCAGAGAACCCTGTGGACAATATACTAAATATTTTATATACAGAGTACTATGCACAATAATAATAATAATTATTATAAAATAATTTATGAAAAAATAATAAAAGTATTAATATGCAGAATATAATGAAAATGAAAGCAATCCACACACCTAGTCTGGCCAGAATTTCCAGACACCTCTCCCCTGGTCTGATACGCATGTACATATGTGGTAGAGGTACACTCATGCATATGGTTTAGTATTGCAAAATAACATCAAATTAGAGGGCAAAAGCAAAAAGGGCCAGAAGATGGCCTGTGAACTTTCTAGCAACAATTATCCTTGTTAAGTAAATAAAAAACAAGGCCACATTGAAATCAACTGTTAGAATCATGTTGGAATATATCACATGCAACTAATTTTCTGGTCTGCAGGGTATTTACAACTGATGTTTTCCTTTGTATCATTCCTAGAAATCTACACATTAGAGAATAGTATTTTTAAAACTCTATTTATACTGAAATGTTTGACTCCTGGGTCCCGAGACAGGAAAAAAAAATTGATCCTTTGAATTTTGTTCGGTGTGATCTCAGGCAAAGAGGCAACAGCATACTTGTGTGTCTGCTATAAATGCTCTTTGAACTATAATCCTGAAAACAAGTGTGTTATTGGGTAACTTTGGCAGCATATGTTCCAAAACCTAAACATGTTTATCTCTTGTATTTTATAGTTTCTAACTGAAGGGTCAGCTGAGTTAGCCCAGTACTGAAGATACTGCTCTGAGCTTATGATAGTAATGCATTTTAAATCACTGCAGAAGGTCTGGTACAGCACTCTGCGTTTCTCTGAAATCTTGGGGCAAATTTTGATCTTTTCTGTACAGGTAGAATTTATTTAACACTCCATATTCCAGAAATCCTAAAGATCTTGTATGAAACAGCCAATTTGTTTTTACTTTAACTTGGGGTTTCAGCTCTTCTGTGTTCCCTTCCCACTGCTCGTGTGACACAAATGAGTAGAAATCATACACATCATCTTGGCAGTTTCCCATTAGGTCTTCCGCATGCACCTATGCATTAAAAGTCCAATGATCCTGAGTAGCCCATCAAGCACAGACATTCACTGCCAGCCATCACACAGTCCCTGGGCTGCCCTATGGAATCATATGTGTCCATGGGAGCCATAGGAGACTCAAGTGCTTCTGGTCTCCCCTCTGCTGCGGGTATCCCAACTTCATCAGAAAATCTGGCACAGCCTCTGATTGTGAGCCACGAATTTCATACTAGGATTTGGACATGAGGATGGGGTTTACTGTGCTCTTAACTGGGGATATTTACACACATAAGAACCCAGTACCCTGATGAAGTTAAATATTTAAATCTGATATTTTACAGGACTGTTGTTTCTGCAGCTTGACTGCAGCAGGTGACTATAGTAAATACACATTGCCTCTGTCAGAGCGGTTTTGCTGTGATGGTCTGGACAGTCTTTCCAGTAACTATTCCTCTGATGTTTAAATAAATAATTGCTTGCCAGTTATGCCATCCAGGCAGCACAGAAACCAAACTCTTTGTAGATCTTTTGCACAATATAAGTTCATTGTATGTGTGGAGTCCTTTGAAATGATGTCTGTGATTTCACCAGGGTCCTGACTTTGTGGTGTTCTTCGGTGCAGGTTCAAAAGACTTTGCCAGTAATCCTTTTGAGAGGCATCTGTCACCTGCAGCTCATCCAGTATTTGTCACCAGTCCTCTCTCCTGCAATTCTGAGGGGCATTGCAGGAAATCAAAGCATTCATTGGGCAGGAAAGAAATGGAGGGATAAGGAATATAAAGATTAGAGGATTGAATAAAACTATACACTCCTCCCTCCCTCCTCCAAACATTCAATATTCTTCTCCTTCTCTGTTGGAAGTGTAGTCATCAGCTCTTTAAACTTAATTCTTGTTCTTCCTTTGTCTTGATGAGGCTGGAAAAGAGTAGAGCTAGTTGACATTGCAAGAAGCAGAATGCCAGACACCCAGGCAGGTAAATAAAAATATCCATTCTAAAAGCTGGGACTGGCCCAAGGATGGCTTTCATAATTTTTTGTAAGCACTTTGCTCCACTTTTTGTAAATTTCCCAGCCACATGAAACAATCATTTCAAACTGAGCTGAATAAAGCAAATAGCAACCTGTTTCTCAGGTTTCTCAGCCACTGTCAAGTACTCCATTTATAAAATCTCACTATCATGACAAAAACCTAGTGAGCTCTCATCTCATGCCAGCTGCCACAGCCCTGTTGTGCAACACCCTACTGAAGCTAGACTGCCACTGACCCTGCATTTCTTTCACCATATCCTACCTTTCACCCACTTTCACTTTGCAAATCTGTTCAAGAATTCATATTTATTATTCAAATAAGAGCACAACATAAAAGCAACCATATTGAGTCAGGTCAAAGGTCTATTCTACTAACCTGTCTTTAGCCGACGGTATAACCTTGGGGAAGGGCATGAGTTACAGGACGAACATGCAAACATCCCTTTTACACTTTCTAATGATATGCTGCTTAAGAAATTCTAGAGCTATAGATAATATCTTTTTACTACTTTGTAGCAAATATTTCTTCCGTGAGTTTGAGTAATTGTGTTTGAATCTAGCTAACTTTTGGAATCCACAATATAGTCTGAAAATGAGTTCCACAGTTTAATTAGACTAGAGTAGTAAAAATTATTTTCTTACATTTTGGCAGTTTTTTTACAAGTTGATACTTTGGCATTTTATTTGATCCCTTCTGGTTCTTTTGCTTTAGTTCATTTAGATACGTTTTATAACAACATACTTCAGCTTGCCTGGAAAGGAAAGAAGACAGGGGTGTTCTGCATCTCACAGGATTAAACCTAACAGGAATTTTGTCAATGGGAACAGCGTGCACCCCATGGAGCTGGGAGCTAGCAAAAGCCCCAAAGGGAGAAGAGGGCAGAAACTATAGTTATTAATAATCATCAAGCAAAGCAGTTTTGTAAGAAAACAGGTTATATTCCCTGCCATGCTCACAACAAACATCTGCAGCTCTCTAGCAACAGAACCACTTTACCACGGGAACTTTGCTTTTCATTCTTCCCAGAAATCAAAAAGAGAGAGAGAGAAGAAAAAAAAAAAAATCAGTACTTGAGAAAAGAATGCATGTGCAATAGCCACCATCAAAAGTTTCTTTTCACAAACAGCAAAATGGGTTAGATTCTTTTCCTAATCCATCCAGTCTGAGCTTTTCATTGTTTTTCACTTTGGTATTTCACCTGCTTCTCACTATCACACAAATCTAATGTGCAATACTATTTTGTTTCTAGGCAAAAAAATCAATTTATTCCCATCTGAGTACACTGGCAGATTTTGCAATAGAAATGTTTGACGTTCTTGATGAAATCAACTATCAGTCTTACAATGACTTTGTCCTACGAGTTGGTAAGTCAAATTTCTACAACTATCACCTAAGCAGAATATTGTTGGCTTTCCCTGTGCTGTATGCAAAGGATTACCTGTCCTGCATTCATGATTAAAACTGAAAAGCCTCCTTTAGTGGGAGAGTCACATACACGTGGAAAGTGAGCAGGCTCGATGGTGAGCATCTCCAATTCCAGTGTGTTTACTTAATCTAGGCACCGCTAAAAGAAAACTGCACTGATAATTGTATACAATATTAGTAGCGTACCCAGTCTTGTGGCTTACACTGCTCTGCATAGCTAAACTGCTGAAAACTGGATCTGGCTGTACTTAACTATTAAGTTGCACCTGCAAAAGCTTTGTTGGAATTAAAAGTGTGATGGGAGCTTTCTGTCCACAGATGCCAAATCATCTCCCTAAGTCCTATTTTCTCCAACAAATCAAATCCTCTGGTCTTGACAACACAAACCTTCCCATACAATCCTTTACATGTTATTACATTTCGTACCTCTTGGAGTCCTTTCTCCTAGCCTTCTTGGAGAGCAAGTTCCCCTCTTCCCTTCCTTCCCTGTATCCCGCTCCTCTCCAATGGTACTCCACTGCTGTTCTCATTTCATTGCATATTCTAACACAGATAGTTTTCTCCAGCTTCTCTCTATATTTTCATGGCTGAACTGTGAGAATGGGCTGGACAAGGGGAAAAGTAAAGTCGCTAGCGGTGGAAAATTGAGAAAGACTAAAGACATCAAGGGTAGCAATAGGAGAGTTATACATCTTTGCCCTCCTGTACATCCTAATAATTAGACACCCCAAATTCTCTTTGAAGTCTGTTTATAACTGGTCTTTCCAGGTTCACAAAGGGGCAGAAGACAAATATTTAACCCCTATTCTTCTGCATTACTTGCCTGGGAAAGCTCTTGCATAGAACCTCATGCAGGTTTTTAGCATCTGCAGCTCTTCAGGGCACTCAGAAGAAGGAACTTCCTCTTTTATTTAATTTTCTTTCTTTTTTTTTTTTTTATTTTTTTTATTTCTCTATTTATTTTCAGAGAGGTTATGGAGGCCCCATCCCTGGAAGTGTTTAAGGCCAGGTTGGATGAGGCTTTGGGCAACCTGGTCTAGTGGAGGGTGTCCCGGCCCTTGGCAGGGGGCTTGGAACTAGATGATCTTTGAGGTCCCTTCCAACCCAAACCATTCTATGATTCTATGATTGATTCTATGATTATCTTCCAAACATGGTGTCAAAATCAGTCAGAAATGTAGAATTGAGTCCTGTGGTTTCCCCAAAAAGATGCTTGAGCCATTTTCATACAGTCTTGTAGTCTTTCAGTGTCTCCCTGATCTGAGTTGTCTAGTACTGACAACCAATGTGACATGCTTCCCTTACCCCATTCCTCATGTCTTCCAGGCTACTATTTCTATTCCACTTGGAAAACCTCCATTAAAAGGCTTTATATGAGCAACCACAATACCAACAATTAAAGAGCCTTAACTGTTTGTCTTGAATTGTTCTACGGCTGAACTCTGCACAACCACTGTTTTTCTTCTTCTCTTAAACAAAAAAAGAAAATCTACAGATGAGCCAAATATTTATGTTGTCTACATTATTGCATTTCCAATAAGATATCTCTGTGTATGTCTTTATTTTGTTTCTAAACCTCTTACAAATGGAGAAGTCCAGTTGGCATTAATTTAACATATATTATGTCCTATGACCAGAAAAATTCAAAGGCACTTGTATTAAATCTATTTTGAAAGATTCATGTTTCCCTTGGACAATATGCTGTAGTGTTTGAAACCAAACTCATTTTTTTGATTTTAGGTATTAATGTCGGGCCGGTAGTAGCTGGGGTCATTGGAGCAAGAAGACCACAGTATGATATCTGGGGGAACACTGTAAATGTTGCCAGCCGGATGGATAGTACTGGAGTGCAGGGGAAAATTCAGGTGAGTGCATTCAATTTTGCAAACTTTACATACCTCCTGTTTTATATGTGGTTACATTTTCAAGACCACTTAGAAAACACAGCCTCACGTGGTCTTGTGGTTCTTATGAAAAGGGAAACATTCTCCAGATGATTCAAGCATCAGAGGTATAGTTGTTTGCCATTATATATGCTTCATTATTTGGAAGTAACAAAATCCTCAAGTAAATCACTTCCCATCAGAAGAAGAGTTCTCTGCTGCATTGCACACAGTTGGAGGCAAGCCTGGGAATACTGACACTGCATGGGCCAGTCCTTCTGCTGTAGGAATTTTGCCTGAATAAGGACCTCAAGGAAAGGATCTGTGTCCATTTGCATCATGCTGCATTTTATGTAGCTTTAAAAATTCCTTGGATACTTTGGATCAGAGAGGCTACACAGAGAGAGAACATTGTTGTTCTACTAGAGCTTGGCTAGAAGCTATGCTGCACCTCTCAAAATCTCAATGCAGTCCTTCGTCCAAAATACCTGTCTAGTCTCCAGGGATCAAAAGTTCTGGAGTAAATTAACGTCACTGGAACTGATTCAGCTTACAACAGTGGACAATTTGGTTATACATTTCTGTTGGACGACACTTAATCTGGCTGTGTAATTATTCAGCTCAAGACCAGAAGTTCTGCTTCTCAGATTCCAGTTTAGTCAGTGATTTTTAATTCCTTAAGAAAATTCTAAGTGAGCCCAAGAGCAGCAGTAAGTGCTAATTCATTCTGCTTACATATATTTCATAACAGAGAAGTAAAATGGGGAGGAGTGAGCAGTTCTAGGATTAACCTTATATGAACAGGAAAAACTAATAGTTCTTTTTTTTGTGTCTTCAGGTGACAGAAGAAGTTCAGCGGATATTAAAAAGGTGCAGTTATGAATTTGTGTGCAGGGGTAAAGTCAGTGTAAAGGGAAAAGGCGAAATGTTGACCTATTTCCTGGAAGGAAAGGCCGATGGAAATAATTCACAAACACGGTCTTTAAACTTAGAGCGGAAAATGTACCCTTACGGGAGAGCAAACATTCAAACAAAACTGGGCACCAGCTGTCCGTCAGTGTCCTCAGTTGCTAGCTTTACTGTAAAAGCTGGGCTTGGAGCAGGTCAAACGTCTGCCACTCACACAAATCAAACACTGCATTATCTTCCTTCTGTGCCAGCTGTGAAGGAGGCGTAGAGCAAAGGAGATTTGGTTGTGCCATTTGCAGTGAACTTGGAGAGTGATGGTTGCCTGAATTTTTACCAAGAGATCAGAGGTCATAGACCATGGCATTAACCAAGGACCACTACAACCCAACCAAAGAGAACTTGGGGACTGTGTAACGAACTCTTGGGATGGAACATATAAGGGCTAGCAATTCTGTTAGGAAAAGTCAAAACCTGATTTTCTGGAAATAAGGGATATTTTCTTGGCATTTTTAAAGGATAAATGAAAAAAAATGAGAGAAACATGCAAGCAATTATTTATGTGTGTGTGTATATATATGTTTTAATCTATATATGCACATATACAAAGTCCTGTGTAGAGTTAATAAGATTTATAGAGATAAACATAAAAATATGTATTTATTTACACATCCACCTGCAATGACAGCAAAGAGATTTCTCTTTCTGTCATAGCCAGCATTGTTGGGTCTGGGATTAGCAAAGCTGCAGTTAACGGTGGAGTGTGGGGCAGCTGAAGACTCTCCAGGGCTACAGCAAGAGTTAGAGAAACTGCACTCAGTGCGCGAGTTAAAACAATGAGAACAGTGTTCATTGTGCTGTCAATGGCAGATTAATGAAGACTGGATTCAGCTAATTGCTAAACCCTATGTATTTTTTTAAAACTCTCCTTGCATGCTCCAAAAACTTCAAAAAAATTCCAATTCAAATCGTAACACTAGGATATGAAATAGATAAACAACAGAGCTTAAAGGTTTGGCAAAAGAACGTTATATATTCTTTCAATTTTTTTTTTTTTTTAAAGTGTGGTAGTTTAGAAGTTGCTGCCTCTTCACTAGTCATTTGACTCTGTGCAAGACAGAGGAGGCACCTGGCAAGCACAGCAATATGCTTATGCAATATAGAAACATTCCTTTGTGTACAGTGCTGAATTTATTGAAAAGCAGAAGAATGGTATTATTTCAGTCTTTTACAAACAGCACAGTTCCTGTGGCTCAGTTCCAGGATTTAGCTTTACCTTTCTAAACAGTTCAAAGAATAGTCTTGTACTGGTGACAAACATGCTGTTGCTAGCTTTGTGACATTTGTATGTTTGCCAACATAGTCTTAAGTCTTAATTGATTTTTAAATTGATGCCACGGTTTTATTATATCTTGATTCTACCCAGGCTCATTCTTCAAAGCTGTACAATTATAGAAAGCTATAATTCTGAGAAACAAGCACAGTCAAACTTTGCCCAAATGAGGAGCACACTGGTAAACGTGCCAGGAGAGTGAGGCCTGCTCTTAATCTGCATAAAAGGGAACATATTTTGAGTGCTTTTTCCTTTAGTGCAGCCCACATCCTATTGTTCATGGTTTCATCCTGAAACAGTGATTGGGATGTGAAATGTGGAGTGCAGCTCCGTACTCGAGGTGGGGGCAGTTGGAGGTCATCCTGCTGAGTGATATGTGCTCCATGGATAGGTGCTATACTGTCCTGATGGCGATGCACAAGCCAACCAGCCTCACTGCTTTCCAAAAGAGAAGCAAAACTTTACGTTGTCTAAAAACATGCAAAACTTCCTTTTAACTAAAAAAAACCAACACACCTCCCCCCTCAAAAAAAACCCAAACTCAAAAAACCCACCCAACTGCAGAACTTGTCCAGATTGTATTGTAGAAAACTTGCATGGCACATTTCCCTTTGGTGGGCCTATTTTATTACTGATTTCAGTGGAAAGAAGATTCTGAGTGATTCTCCTGCAATCAGCATTTGCTTTGGAGCAGTCACTGTTTGTGTTAGAAGTATATGGACAAATACTTTGTCGACAAATGCAAATGGTTAAGTAAATATTGCAGGACTTTCCATTCTCCATGTAGCCATATCAGGCCACTGTAGGACTCCTGTGGTTTTCAGCAAGGTTTTTATTTAATTTGTATATACACCTTCAGCTAGGTGCTTCGTTGCAATGCTAGCAAAATTAGTGTTGTGATTAAAGTGACTATAAAAAACTGAGAATTGCTTCCTAACTGTACTAGGTGTATGCACCCTGTCTGATCTGTGGAAAGTCACTGCATTTCTTTATCTCCCTAACAGCTATCCAGTTCACAGATACTCTTCTAGAGTAATTTAATTCTGGTTTTGAGGCATTCAAAGCCATTTAAAGAAATACCTGTAGAGAATAGAGGTTTAAAAGAACAAATGTTTACATAATTAAACTGAATAAGTGGTATCCATGTAAAGCACACTGCATATTTATGTTTTCTAACAGATTTGTAAGAACTAAATTGTCGTACAGATAATTTAAATATTTAACTAAAATGGAAAGCATTATGTGCAATAGCATTAATCACTCGGTTCCACTCACAAAGAGTCCACGTTACACAGTTTTTGAATCAGGGAGTCTGGTATAATGTCACCGATAATAATAAAACATTATTTTTACATGTGCTGTTACTAAAAGCATGTTCAGATCCTGGCAGTAGATCTGGTAGTATGTGAACACATAGACCAAATACAGCCATTGACCCACCCCAAAAGTTTACAAAGAAATTATTTCTTTGTTACTTCTTTAATAGGTCCAGGATAGAGGCATATTGCCATTGTTTCTTTTATCACTCAGTGAGCATAAATGAATCATCCCCTACACTAATATTTTCAGGACTGTTCTCATCCCCAGACTCATTCCCAGAGTAGTGCTGAAGTAATGTCAGTGGAAGATCATGTAACAAGGTAAATTTGGATTACTGATTTTAATATTTTAAAAGATTAGCAGGTGCTAGTAGAATTACTCCAAAGTTTTTCTAACCTGATCCTCCTCTCCAACAGTCAAATGAGACACATGACTTTTGTAAGAATGTTTTCCATGTTGAATGGAAAGGACCAGACAGGCGCAGTCTGTCATCAGCTTCTCAGTCAGCACTTTTGCAGGAGATCTGTGCCTCCAGAGCACATTGAGTGGACCAGGATGGCTTCTTGGTGCTGCAGCCAGTCCGGTGTGCACGCGCTAGCTCCCAGCATCAATGATGGTGTGTTTGGAGTCAGTTTCCAGACTTTGTTTGAGTCCTACCATTAACATTTTTTGTATTTTATTGTTGTTGTTGTTGTTGTTGTTGTTGCTGATTTTACTAAGGGGAAAACTATATTTTTCTTTGTAGTCCTGGACTGAGCAGTACAGAATCATGAAGAAAGTTCAGCCAAGGCACAAATTAGTAAAAAGCCATGTGAAAATAATAGGCAATATTCAGCAGCCATTCCAACAGGGAAAGCTAAATGCCTGTTGAAATGCCTGTTGAATGAAGCTGTGCTCTTCCCTTTATGCTTTCCCTCCCTGTTTGTGTAATTTTGCCCCATTTTCTTTTTCTGTATACATTTGTTTTATTTCAGCTCTCGTGTGGTAGCTTTAAATGACAGATTTAATCTCGCTCTTCTTCTGTGTTCTTTGATACTATCAGTAAGTTTTATACATGGAAAGAGTTAGTTGTAGTATTTCCGATAACCCCACAAATGCACATTTTCTACCAAGTTAGAGAAGCTTATCATCAAATTTTTATTGGCAATTAGCTGAAGATAATATGTGGCCCACTCCAATATCCCTGAAAATCATCAGAAGGATTTCCTTGGATTTCTGTGGGATTTGGATCATGTCCACCTTAGTGTATGCAGTTGTATTTCCTGTCTTGCATTTATTAATTTTCTGGTCAAGCTCCGTAACTTTTGCCTGGGTGACCTTGCTGTAGCCACAGCAAGGAGTCAGTTCTGCCCCACAGTATTCAAAAGTTCCTCACATTGTTGCATTGAGGGCAGAATAGTCTCCTGCACTTCTGTTCACCGTTTTGTGCAGCTGTTAGCTTGAAACAATTGACAGATACGAGCCCTACAATGAAGTGATGCCGTTTTGGCATGTTGATGTTTGTCAGTAGCAAGCACAATATATCACATGTGTTTGCACGTTTTCTCTTTCAGATAATAGTAATAATTGAAGTCTTTCATTCTTTATATAAGGAGATGTGTATCAGAGATCTTCAAACTTCACTGTCTTGGGAGCTAATTTCAAAGTGTTCCTATGCTACCTTTATCTTTAAATGATTTTTTAATTATGTTCTCTGCTGAGATTACAAACTGGCATTCAGCTGAATTACTGGCTAGACATTTCCAAACATTTTCCGTTGCCATTGACTGGAGAGCTATTTTATCCAGCCTGTAAAATGCATTGTTTTTTGTAGCTGCTTCCCACTGTGGCAAGTCACACTCCCTTGTCTTCACTAAAACGGATGCAAATTCTCCCTTACTTTCTCTAGGTAAGACTGAGAGCAAAAAGCTTCAGCTCATTAGGGCCAAATCTGCATCCCTTATGTACCCACAAGGCCTGCAGAAATCACCAGGAGTTTAGCGTGCTTATGAAGGTCAGGAGTTGAGCTTCTGTAGGACAAGTTCTGCTTTGGGTTACAGCAATGTCTCGTGTTGGTACTGAACTGAGTATTTTACAACACTGTAACCGAGAATAGGTCATGCGCCTAAATGTCTTTCGCACTTTTGTCTGTGATTTATCTGTAAGGCAAAAGAAAGTACTTGGGAGTCACTGTTCGAAGGGAAACAGTATATGACCTGTGCCATTTCAGTGCTTTGAGGAGTCTGAACACATTAGTAAGTAGCGTGAATAATTTTCATGTGTTGAATTCCTGCTTGTAGCAGAAACAGTGTTTTCTTTACATCAGCAAGTCCAGATTCTGTATGTGTTCTGCCCAGGCAGAAGGACTATTTAGCCATAATGTTCTTTCAAGTTAGAGTTTTGTATTACAGTGAAAACCAACATTTTTTAATTTGTGATAAACCTGTATTATAATGCCTTATTTATTTTTAATCTTGTACAGTGTTACAAAACAACAGAAAACATTGGCCTTTCATGTATTATTCACTTTAAAAGATGTATTGTATTATGAAATTTTGTAAATAGTTTTAGCTCGGACAGGTAACTGCATGTACACTTGTATAAAAAGAGGCAAAAGGCACACTTTTAAAAAATGTTAATGATTTTTGTAAGAGACATTTTACATGTGCATGGAGATTATAAATCTTTTGGAAATGGACGTCCTTTTGCTTTTCCTTGCAATCTACTGCATGCCACTCATGCCTGACTTCAGTAAAACAAAACAAAACAGTAAGTTTTCCTAAATGTTTTTGGCATATCACTTCTGGCACAGAGTAAAATCCACTAGTTGCATGTGCATTCAGCAAAGCAAAATCAAAATGCAAACAGCAAATAAAGAAGAAAACTAATTTAATGATTGTGATCTGCCAACCTCAGTGTTCCAAGATCCATAATACAGTATATGAAAAGTGTTATCAACATCTATGCTGTCTTCATAAGGTACCTTCTGGTCATTAGAAGCAATAAACTCTGCTTACTGTAATATAAAAAGCAAGCAGATATTCTAGTTCATAATGGTGTAATATCTGACATTCAGTGGGTATTCTCTGATACTGCATTTGATGTAGTATTTTCATCAAGAAGGACCAAGTGTCAAATCCATCATTGCTGTATGCAGGTGCAACACTATGGAAGGTAAAGGAGGTGAATTTGGCCCATTGACGTTACCCAGAGTATATTTCTAATGTGATAATAAGTTATTGTATGTGAATAATGCAAATAGATTGTTTTTCTAGATACATACATATGCATATATATGTATGTGTGTATATATAGATAAATTAATTTTGTTGCCTTACTTTCATTAGCTTTTTTGACTTGTTTTCCAAGTAATTTCTATTGATAAGCAGAAAGTATTTAACAGAACTATTAGGAGAAGGTTCACTGGGTTCTCTGGCTTTGAGCCGTCTGGGTTCTGTGCTGATGCTATTCCCGCTCACACTAAAGCCATGCTTACAGGGATGCCTCCTGTAGGCATCACAGCCTAACCCACAGCTGGAGGCCCATGTCACTTAGTGACATAGGAATACGAAATCAATATCCAATCCTCTAGTTGATTTTTCCCGTATTGCTGCTGAACAAAACTTTAAATTCTGTAGGTATTTTGCATACTTTAAAGATGTCGTATCTGTGTCACTACAGCTCGGGACTACTTCTCAAATTACTTATGTAATTGCTGTATGATAAATAAGGAGTACTGCAGAAGCATAACACTGAGGTTGGTGGCAGAGGAAAAAGGTTGTGGACTGTGAATACTTTCTACTATGGATTAACAAGGACTTCTTGTATTTTACAGATTTGAGCTAGTTTTACAATAGGACTTAGAAATCCGTTAATTTGTTTCTTTAATCAGGTGACTGTGAGGTTAACTAAGCAGTACAGCTTCTGCAAGTACTTTTGTCATCATAAGTTAAGGTGTTGATTCATATAGCGTATCCCAGTTGCCTGCATACAAGAACCACTACCTTGTACTGATGATTGGCCTCATACAGCAGTTAAGGGTTTCTAACAGTCTTAAACTAACTGATCTCAAATTCAGTGGGTTTTACATCTCAGTGTGGCATAACTGTTGTGACTAATGACAATCTGGACTCTGCTTCTCCACCTCAACCCTGTTTATGATTGGCTTTTTCCAGAACTCTGTATAGGCTTTTTTTAGCTCTTCGTTCCTCTTAATCCCATCTCTCACTGAGTTTTCAGGCCAAATCTAAATAATTAATAAATATGTAAATGTAAACAAATGGAAAAAAGTACACATAAGGGGGCTGCCTGTTGCTTTTTAATTACTCTTCACAATGTCACACTGCTTGGGTGGTCTGGTGTGACTGATAGGTACAAGGACAAAAACAGGAAAAGAAGAAAAAAAAAACAACCATAAAGTTAGCAGGAGTACCAAATAACAAAAAGAAAAGAAGCCTGTGAGTTACCAATTGCTGAAAGGAAAAGGTGAAAAGCCAGTACTCCTTTTGAAGTCAGAGATAAAGCTCTCAGTGACATGGGACAGGTCTTGAGTATCTGAGCTGGCAGAGCTCAACCAGATTCCTAGTGCAACAAAAATAAGGCTTGTGTTTAAATGCACAGCCAGATCCATTTCTGAGTTTTTGTGTCTGTTCACATTCACAAGAGTGTTCAAGATCTCTTGGTGAACTACTTTCAGAATTTCAGAAGGAATTATTAGAAATGGTTGGGGGTTGTCAGCTTTAATGCCTATTTTCTGATCATGAGGAAGTACCTTGAAATTTGAATTAGCTTTGGTTAAGGTACGTAGCCTGTGTGCTGAAAGGACTTGGTTTTGCTTGTGCCTTACTGCATGCTGGAGGATCTGCTTCTTTATATTAGGATCCCCGTTTTATGCCTTCTGTGGCATCAGAGATGTCACACCTGCATAAAACTGAAGGAACAAACAGTGCTGTGTCACTGTGAAGCTTTTTTACTACTTCCTTTTCCTGCTTTGGTTTACTACCAGCACAGCTATGTGAGTGCAAGGAGTGCTCCAAGTGTTTATGGAGGGAGGCCATACACAGGTATATGTGGATCCAAGCTAAATAAGAACAGATTTCCTAGAAAGCTCAGCACACACAATTAGCTGAGTTTGCAGAAAATCTGTCCAGATACTTTGGAGCTCCTTTGAAAAAGCTGGCTGCACTCCTCTTCAGAACAGGCTTACACAACACATTGATTAAAAACATCCAGAACACTTACCTACAGCTTGTAACCGCACTGCCACGTTTGCTAGATGTAGGTTAGACTGCTGATGGTAAAACAGCTAACAGTTCTCGATGTGGGCAAGGCTAAGATGTGCTTTAATTACTGTGGTTCTGTACACTATTGTGTCTTACTTTTAAGTGCCTGATCTGCTGCTTTGATCCTAGGCCTGTCAGTGGTGGCATCAGTCATGAAAAATTTGAACTGGCCCGTTGAAGTGATTTAGGTGATTTTTCATGTCTTTTACTCCTTAGTGTGCATGGGTGCAAAGGTTGTCTGTTTTTACATTTCAAATGGCATTTGATTGATATATAAAGAATTTTCAATGAAATGTAGATGAAAATTACTTGTGCCATCACAAAATAGCTTCATGATAATTACATTTTTAAAGTGTTATAGTAGAAATCCTTCTTATAATTCCTGCTTCTTTTACAGTAACATTACTAGGGTTCAATTAAGAAGAAGTGAAGTGATTGTGTAACTTGCTCCCATTTACAAGTACAATTGTCTGCACAAATTTGGACTTAGACAAAGCAAATGTTGAGTTTGTTTTCTGCATTTAAGCAGCTGGTTATTACACAGTGGTAGCTTTCAAAAATGTTACAGAATACGGTAAGAATTAAAGTAATGCTTTCGGAGTAACTAGTCTAAAAACCAGAGTCCAAGAGCAGTTACCATTTCTAGTGTAATTTAAGCCAATACCGAGAATTCTAGAGCAGTGAAATTCTGACAGAGGTTAAAAACCTCTTCTTGGAGGTTCTTTTTCCATAAGGTACTTGTGTGTAGATTTGTCTGTGTGCAAATCATCAGTTTGTACACAGAATGTGGATAATGGTGCAAAACAGTAGTAAAACACATATTTCACAGTTTCAGGCAGATTTAGCCAAATTTGACTCATGTCTTCACATCTCTGCCACTAAAACCTGTGCTGCAACTCACATCTGTCTGGATTTTATCCTGCTGATTAGTCCTTGTACTCTCTGCTGTCAGGAGGTTAATTTTTGCCATTCTGGTATACGTCCGTAGGTTCTGCTTGGATGTAAGATGTGAAGTATTTTTCTGATCTGTTAATTGAAAAGATTTAAAAGTGTGCGTGACTCCTTCTTTTTATAATTAAATGTTCAGCAGCCTAAGGTAGGAAACAAAAAACCACATGGATCCTGTGTTCTACAATCAAAATTGGTCTGCCTAAATATGACAACGCAGTGTCCATTGTAGGCTTACCCATAATTTTAATCATCCTAGAAACGTTTAAATGTAATCAACGCCATGGTACTAAGAGGAAAAGGAGCAGGCATGCCTGCCTGCCTCTTAACATCATGTAATTCTTCTTTGGGTGTAACAAAGGGACGTGCAGCTCATAAAACACTGCTTCTTAAGAAATCCGTGCCCCTGCTGCCCTTAACTCGCCTTCAGTTGTTCAGTGCCATCACATTTTTGTTGCAGGTGGTTACTGTCCCCTCGGGCCTGCTTACCATCACCCTCTGTAGGTTTTTCATCACATGGTTGTCAAACTCCTTCTTTTTCAAAAAGAAAATATATTTCCGAAAAGCAGATTTTTCATATAATAGGTGTTTAGGGGAAAAGAAATAGCTTTGACATAATCTAGTTAGGAAGCAGTACATGTGACAGCAGACTTGAAAGGGCGAATAAACGTATCCTGTGGTAGGAGCGCAGGCACCAGCAGCTGGCACCAAGCTGGGCAGCGAGGCTTGGCCCTGCCAGCTGCAGGCAGAGCAGTGTCTCTGCTCGTGTCCCCAAAGAGACACAGATAAGCAAGAGTGGGGTAGCCTAATTCATGTTCCCTAGCAGTTTACTAAACACATGCAAACCCATTTCAAGGGCAGTCGTGTTATATGTGTCTGGATGCCACTTTTTATTAAAAAATAAGAGCAAGGAAAGATACAGTCTTGGGGGTTTATAAGGCTGGTTGAATTGAAGTATTCAGTAAGAAGACCATGCAAGAGGAATCTTATCAGCTGCTTAACCTGCAGATGTTTGCAGCAAATTGTGCATTGCTTTCAAACTAATTTGAATATTCAGCTTAGATTTTGGAAAAAAAAAAAATTTGCATCAGGTAGAGATACTCCATTCCTCAAAGGGAAAACCAAGTGTATTATTCTCTCTATTTAATTGGCATATGAGGTTTCAGAAAATCTTGTAGTCTTATTTACAGCCAAATAAATTTAATGGAAATATTAACTTCAATGATTGTTGAATTGTTAGATCAGGCCTTATTCTAAGGTCTATTCTTCTGCCACTGATGTCAAATGGGGTACTGCCAGTGACTGCAAAGGGACCAGGGGAGGCCTGCTGTGTCACAACAGAAACATCTACATAGGCAAATAAAATGAATAGTCCTAACTTTAAGGAATGAACTAGCAAGTCAAGATGTCATTTTTCCAACTATTGTAGCCCACTGAACCTATAAATAAATTTTATATCTATATAGCTATACACTATATATATATAGATATGTATGTACATACATAGTACTATACAATAACTTAACACTGGGTAACTTCTAATGATAGATTTGCATTAATAATACGGGTCTATTTTTATGTAAATAGAATATTGTAGAGTATCTTCCAGTCTTTTTCAGGATTGTTAAATTGAGAAGAGCAATTGAATATTTGTCCTATTTTTATGTTAAAAAGTGAATGGACTGAAATGTTAAATGTGAATGTAAATTTCTTATTGCAACTTTTATACTGAGTGTTTGCACTATTATAATTTCTGGAATCTAATTAAAAATAAAGGAAAAAATTTGCTTGAATAAACAGCTGTTTGGGATTGTTGTTTTGATTTTCTTTAAAAATCAAGTTGCATTCATTATTCTATACCAAGCTGCCTTTCAGAGGGTCCAACTACAGCTTCTTAGTTTTCAGGCTAAGAACATGCATCTAGAAATCCTGCAATTTTACTTTCACAATTGCTTTGAACTAAAGAATCTTATGGGAACACTTCAGCTCCCTTGTGAGTCTTGTTGACTTTCTGCGTTGACCACGGTGGAAGCCAGCTTGGGCCAAGTGCTCCATCCATTGTGCAAGCAGAGGAAAGTAAACATGTGCAAATACTGGCAAAATACTGGCCACATAGACTAGAAGACAGGGAGGGGAAGCTCATCTCTCCCTTTCCACAAGCCAGAAATATTTGGCCAACTTGGGCCAAGTGTAGATTGCGTAGGCAGTTCATATTGTGCAAGACACAGAACCAACCTAAGTGCAAAACTGCATAGGTTAAATTAAAATTGATTTGAAAACTGATAAAGTTATATCAGGTAACACGTCTCTCAAGAGACTCTGTAAGCTTGGGCGCAGTACCAAAGTAATTTGATTGTACCGCTTCCAAATCACAGCAGACTCCCATCTGGCCAGCTCAGAGCAAAAGCAGAGGCGCTCAGGTCCGTCACGCCTGTCTATGCAGATATGCCCTGTGAGATAACTTGGAAATGCCGAGTCCCCTGTGATGGAAAACAGCCTGGGCTCAGATGCAAGGGTTTTTATTCCAAATGCTAGACTAAGGCTCCCCAGCTGTTTCTCTTGCAGGTTAGAGAGCACAGTGTGAGTTGCACAGAATTAATGTGATGACAGTGAGTGCGATGGAACTGTTCTTGGTTTGCCCTTAGACCACTGAGAAGTGTTTCAGGCCTTATGCAGCCATTTTTTGTTTTCTCCTTCCCCTCTGAAAGACAGCGTGCCAGATCTTCATAACTGTCAATCAGAATAGCTCGCTAAAGTCAAAAGGACATAAATAAACTGAAAATCTGGCCTTCATCTTTCATTGGACCTATTCTGCCACATTGGAATTTTAAGTCTTTCTCTTAATGCTAAAATGTACAACCCTCCCTGTGTTGTTTTGGGGGATTTTATGAATATAAATACACACAGAGCTACATATACTTGTATATAAAATATGTACATACACACACATATGTTAATGAGATAGTGTACATTCTGGATTAATGACCCAGGTCGGGTACTTGGAAACATTTTTCTGCCATGCCCCATTACACAGCTGAATCACTTCAGAGTCATAACCCCACAGTATGGGAATTCATTTTGCTTAAAGAATGAGGTAGTATCAGCAGTGGGTTGCTTATATCCTTTGGTAGCATATTTGGACAAGAACACCAGTTCCAGCTGTGGGTGGTTTATGCTATAGAAATGCAGTCCCTGAATGAGAAATTCCAGAGAGACTGCATTTCTGTAGCATAAACCACCCAGGACTGGAACTGGTGCTCTTGTCCAAATATGTTACCAGAGGATATTGTTGATTTGAAATAGGGGGAAGAGGAGAATGGAAAATGAGAACATTGTGTACATCGTCCAGGCATTATTGGTGCATTGCCATCGTATCTATGTCAAAGCCTTCCAGTTTTGCAGCCATTCCCTAGGGCAGTGGGTCACCTAATGCACTGTTCTGCTGGCGGAACATGAAGTTCAATGGAAGGAAACAATTATACAGGTACCAGTCATGGTCCATATTCTCATTTGGGCCATTCTGATGGAAAAAAAGCCATAGCTGGAAAGTGAGCCACATAGTGGAAATTGCCTGTGACAATTCTGGCTCTTGTTAAACCCACTGAACTGTGGAGAGAGCATTTGAGGATGGGGATCTTGAGGTATAGCCAGGCTACTTAGGAGTCCCGATCTGATCCTGAACATCCAGTCCTGTGCAGATTATTTCTGCTATCAATTGCAGCAGTAGTTTGCATAGGTTTTCAGGCTCAAGGGTCAGAGGATAGAAACTGGCTTTTAATATTATGTTAATATGAGCCTCTCGGGCTTATGCTGTTTCTATAATAACCAGGCATTGGTCCACTATTAATGGATTTAGCCACAGAAAGCTAGAAATGAAGAACTAGAAGGAGCTAGTGATGAAGAAGTAGTCATGATTATTAGGAATGTTTACCTTTCCATTTACTAGGCATAGCTTGAAGATGCCAATGAGGGTTTTCATAGAGACAGTGTAACATACCAATTACTATACCATCACAGACGAAGCAGATGAGCTTCCCTATCACAAATGCTCTGCTTCACTAAGTCAGTGGGACTCCAATGACTTCATTAGCATTCCCTCATCTCAGACCACCTGGGGATTCGTCTGCGTGATTCTAATACGACAAGAAAGAGCCATTGATATTCATCTGGCCTGACCTCCTGCACAGGACTACACTCAGTCTGGCCATGCTACTGCACTGCACAAACACAGCATTTTTTGTTTATTATTAGATGTAATAAAGTAAAGCAAATCCATCATTTGCTGGTTGCTGAGAGATTTGAAGTTAGACATTTGTTTGGCATTGGCCAAACTGTGCTCATATTGTTGCCAAAGGTCATGAAAGCACCACCGACTGTTTTCCCCCAAACTCTATAGTTACTCTGTATGTTTATTGAACTTTGGCAATAATATTATGTGCTCCTCAGCAGCACTGCCAACATAATTAGAAAGGAGCAGTCGTATCAGAAAACACACAGCAAGTTACTGAGGAAAGGTCCCAGTTGAATATTAACTCAGATTGACTTCTGGGGTGTAGAAACACGTAGAAAGTGTATAGGACACCGTCTAGTGAATAAACAACATGCAGATAGAACACATTGTGGCACTCTGGTAAGACTGAAGTGGATAAGCGTATAATGAAGAGGAGTCATTGACGTAATTACAAAGGCAGGTGGTGGCACATTGATTTTATCAAGGTCAATGACCTCCACTGCTATTAAAGTGTACCTAGTTTCTTACTACTGAGGTAATTAGACTTTTTGAAGTCAAATATTAATCCACCAGACCTTTGGATAAAAAAGATACTTTTCTCAATTTGCAATTCCCCACAATGGTTTTAGAGTGGCTACTTGTATATTATAACCTTGTTTAACAAAGAGAGGCAACAATTTTTAATCCCTTAAGGTTTTATAATTGATCTTAAGATAGTAGCATTTTTAACTATGTATAACCCAATCCTCTTCTCAAACAGACACCAAGCCCTGCATTTGAGGGCAGAGCTGGTCCATGCTGAGGGAGGATGTGGCACTGAACTTGTCTATAAGGGATAAATGTGTGTTCCTTAAGGCTTTTGTTTACTCAGTCCTAATGTTACATTAAAGCAGAAAAAAAATTGGCTGTTAGAATACAGTTTTCAATTCCCTGCAATTGGTGGAACTAGGTGAAAATTTTATGACATCAACATCTAAATGAAAAGCATTGAAGAATATTTGCAATGGTTCAGAGACAAAGAGCCAAGTCTCATTGTTCCTCAGACTCTTATGGAAATGAATCATATGGAAGGTGATTTAGACATTAAAATAAAAGTTTGACTTCTGAGTAGCCATGAAATCCAGTTAGTGTATCAAGATTGTGGGTTTGAGTCTGCAAAATCAGACTTGTTGTCCAGCTGGACAGATCCAGTCATAGCAGAGGTACACTTCTTAAAATCTGTAGAAATATATAACCTGAAGCACAGGTCATGACCTGAATGTTGCGAGTACAGAGCCATTTTTTTCTGATAGCTTATGAAACCCCCAAACCATCTGTCCAGGATTCCCTAAAGCCTTCCTCTCAGGCTGCTTATAAGATGCTCCTATGACAGGAGTTGGAGTGGGAATTACACCACACTTAGGTCTGTTCCTGGACATTGCAGCCAAAGACATTGACCTTGCTTCTGGCCAGGAAAAAGGTGATTGCCACACCAAAAAATGGGATATTCCAACAGTTGCAAAGGTACCACTTCCATACCACTGCCATAAATAATATTGTGTTTTTCTCCAGTGATCTTAAAATCATAATTCAGCAGAATTCTACCAACTATGAGGAAAGTCTTCAAAAAGGCAAAAACTTTAAAGTTGCTGGAGAGCAAATTTATAAATGTACATAACTGCTTTTCAGGCACTGAAAAGCTTGTTTAGCAAACCAAAAAGGATTCATATAGTCCTCGGTTTCTGAAGGTTTCAGCAAAAGTTTTGCTGGTGAAGGGGCTGTCAGGCATGTCCTCTGAGGAGCGGCTGAGGACTCTGGGCTTGTCTAGTTTGGAGAGAAGGGGGCTGCGGGGCGACCTCACTGCTCTCTCCAGCTTCCTGCGGAGGGGAAGCGCAGAGGGAGGTGCTGCTCTCTTCTCCCTGGGACCCAGGGCCGGGGCGTGGGGGAATGGCTCTGAGCTGCGACCGTCAGGGGACGGTCGGACGTGACATGCGGAACCATTTCTTTCCCAAGGGGGTTGCCAAACCCTGGAACAGGCTTCCGAGCGGGGTGCTCCACGCCCCACGCCGGTCAGTGTTGCAGAGGCATTTGCACAGCGCCCTTAGTGCCGTGCTTGAACTTTGGTCAGCCCTGAAGTGCTCAGGCACTTGGAATTGATGACCATTGTAGGCCCCTTCCAACTGAAGAGAATATTCTGTTCTATTCTATTCTATTCTATTCTATTCTATTCTATTCTATTCTATTCTATTCTACTCTACTCTACTCTACTCTACTCTACTCTACTCTACACTCTACTCTACTCTACTCTAGTGTTTTCAAAACACAATATAAAATTACTGTCCCCATTGTATACTTTATCACGAATCTCAAGATTTTCAGTAGTGCCCAAGCATGCAATTTCTACTGAAATAAGTGGAAATAAAGTGCTAAGGTGCTTTTGAAAAGTCTCACTGGGTTCCTCTGTGCAGCTTTATGTACCTAAAGAGGCTAAGTCCACAGGGAATGTTGGACTGTTTCCATTTCAATGTCTGTGACTGCCTAAGGACCTTATGATTCACTGGGACGGAGGCTCTGCTTCTTTTGCACGTGCCACTGTACCGTAATGCTGGAAGGACCAAGGGAGGCATTACATCTGCAGATGTTAGTTCATGGTGAGGCTCCCTGCTGGTTTCAGCCTTCATGTCAACAAATTACATGTTCCACTCCTATTTTCACTGAGGAGTTCAGCCTGATCAGCAGTGTTAGAGCATTCCTGTTTGACTTGCCTATACACAAAGCTCAGATACAGGAAGAATAGGTTATAGGATTTGAATCAGATTTGCATTTTCATGGGATTTCATCCATTAACTCATAATCTGGGCCTAAGTCTTCTAAATCATTTAGGAAATACAGATTATTTTCCTTTCTTTTTGTTGGGTTTTTTTTTTCCCTCTGTGTTCCCCATTCCTTTAATCTTTCTTCTAGTTTATTCTTTACACATGGCTCTAAATTTAGGAAAGCATTTTCATCTTTGTGACCCTCTCTTCATTTCTTCTTCTTCTTTTCACCCTCCTTTTACTCCCCACCACCATTTGTATTTTCTTCTGGCTCTTCCTTCTTCCTTCCAGTTCTCCAAACAAGGGTCATCTCACCATGGGTTGTCAGAGTAGAGTGCTGAACTTCATTTACCAGCTCCTGCTGCCTATTATGTACTTTTTTGTGGAATCACCCTCTGCACCAAAAAACATCAGACTAGTTGCAAGAGCAAGGAGAAGGCCTGACGCTGTTTTGCCCTAGCAGAAAAGACTGCACCTGGCTCCTAACTGCTTGGACACTTTTGCAAGATTTGTACCTTCACAAATTAGAATTACATATCCAATTCAATATAGTATATTAGGGAAGCAAATGAGCTAAAGGCTGGTTCAGCATCCAAGTTCCCTTTAGGAAAACCGTTTGAAGATATCATCAGAGTAGGAAATGAAGAAATTAATAAAGCAGCAATTGAAGAAGCACAGTCTCTCAGATTAGACCATGCACTAAGGGAAAAAGGTGTCCCTTTATCTCCCTGCATGTATGTTAATCCTTGGTAAACTGAAAAATTCCAGTTTTGTCCTTTACCAGATGAGGCTTTCTCAAACTCCCATGTCTCTGAAATGAATTTGTGTGTTTGAACTTGAATGAAAGGGCTGAAATTTGAATAAAACACTGTGCTGTTTTTGTTTTCCCCACGTTTGTTGGTTTTGGAAGTAAAAATATTAAGAATTAATATCTTCTACAAGGGAATGCAGTAAAAATACTTGAATCATTTCCTGTATGGGTTTTGTATTTTTGGAACAAATTTAGAAAGGCAGATGAAGCGATCTCCTAAAATGTGATCTTTCACACCGTAAACATAAAGCTGTGTGAGGTTTGATATAATATACAGAGGTGCATAATGGTATTGCTAGAATTGTGTGCCATCTTGCATCACACAGCAAAAGAGAGGAAGGTGTGTAAACATAGAACAGCTGGATCCAGTCCTATGGAGTTATTGCTCCATATCAGGTAGACACTGCTGTGGAGGAAGATCGTCATATCAAGGAATGTAATTTTAGTGAAGGAATGGTTCATAATGAATTTATGAGTGCAATACACAATATATGTCATTCTTTGAAAGATGCAAGAAACCTTCAAGGTGCCACTTGTGCCAGAGCTCGGGTGTTTCATGTCCAGGCTACAGATACACAAAGGCCAAGGTAATATCATTACTGCAGTTGGTCTGCTGAGCTCCACATGCTTACATTAATTTTGGACTCTTTTCTGTCTGATCTCTGCATACTTACATCCTTCCTGTTCTCTGTAACATCCTGTCAACACTTCATAAAAAGCTAAATCTGTAGGACATAAGAGAAACCATGGCTAACAGTGAGAAAAACTTGCAAATCTCCTAATTTGTATCTTGAGAACATTTGGCAAGGAACTAGAGAAATGGTAAGTAATGGCTTTGCAGGAAAGCGGAAGGTTATTTTTTAAGAAGTTTGTAGGAAAAGGCCATGGAACGTAGGGAGAAAGATGATGCAGCTATAGAGAGCACTGGTGGACTGTGAGATGTCATGAAAAGAATACACTGGAGAGTGAGGGCAAGCATGGCAAGGAGGGCAAAGCACAAGCTGGAAGCCAAGGCCAGCAGTTTTTGAAGGGGTCCAGTGAAATGTCAATCTTGCTCAGACCCATCAAAAATCTTCTCGCGTAGGTTCACGCTGCGCAGCATTTTTTGCACCACTACCTCACTGGGAGAGGTGATACTATGTCCCACTGACACAGGAGGACAGCGCAAACATTGCAACACTATGTCAAGACATCACTCTCCGCTCTGTGCTATATAAGGAACTGGCTTGCGAGCTCTGCGAGGTACAGTATGGCTGACCTGGTGGGTTTGTTCATCAAGCCACAAGGCCACTAGTTTGAAAACTAACTACTAATATTCAAAATGAGGTAAGGGTTGGTCTAGCCTCTTCTATGTTTATAAAGGACTGAGAATTTTTTTTTCTTTTGCCCAGCCACAAATATCTCAAAATATTTTTTGTTTAGTTCTCAAAATATTCCTGTAGGAACCTCCCCTGAGAGTTTGGGAAATAAATAGCTTATCCTGGACAGACTATTTATTTCCAGGATGTTTACTCGTGCAATCCATGTGATTGTAAAGTGCCTCCATTTCTCAAGCTCTCTTTCAGTTCCTCAGGGGCACATAATTTAAACCTAGCAAGTTTCCCCATATACTAACAGACTGTTATTCCTAAATATTGAACTGGTAGCTCCAATTCTCTATTCATAGTGCAATTAATGCAGCAAGAGAGGGTGGTTTATGATTAGGTTTGAAATGCCCAGACTCTGTGGAACCACAAGTTCAAATCCCAGCGTGATCAGCCCTTCGCCCCTCTGTCTGCGCTAGATGCACTGTACAACCTCAGGTCACCAGCATAAAGCCCTGAAATTAGGTCTGTCTGATCAGCTCAGATTTTAAAGGTCCACAGGTCACGCTTTGTCAAAAGGGGCTACCCCAATATTTGTGCACATGCTCCCTCACACCTGTGCTTGCTCTACAGTGTTGTGATAGCAGCTGTTTACTGCCACCCACCACAGAGCTGACTTGCAATTCAGCAGGGCTAGTGCAGTCCAGCTGCTTTTCTTTGCTAACAAAAATTATGGTCCTCCATCTGAACCATACCATTTCAGATCAATGCAATTTTCATCTAAGAGCTGATACTTTGAAACCACTTTTTTCAAGATAAAATGTTGTTATTTCCACAGTTGTTAGCTGCAAACACCATGAAATTCAGACAGGAGTAAAATAATCTTCAGTTTATTCTCACTACCTATTTTCTTAAAAGAAAAGCTTTTTCATGGCAGATTTAACATTTGTTTTCTCATTTATTTTTTGGGCAAGAGAAGCGTGAAAAAATAAAATCAGTATAGGAACAGATATACTCCATCAACATAAATCCATCTTGTGACAGATCCTCAATGTGCCTTAAGCAGCTATGTGAAGCCAATTAACCACTAGATGTATTTTTGTGATTGAAACAGGCAGCAAGCAGCAGAGATTAAATAGCAACAAACATAGCATGTAGATAAGCTGGCTAGCCCATTTTCCTATGATTAATTCATCCCAGATTTCTATTTAGTAGTTGTTCAGTTAGCAACACTGCTGAAACTCCTAAAAAAATCTAAATGTGTGATTTAGGGAGTCTCTGCAGCAAAGGATGTTGGGAGGCTAGCAGAGCTATAAGAAATAGCAGATGAAGTCAGATCACCTGAGAAACAGAGGAAAATAACAGAGGAAACCTGGGAGGTCTGGTAAGGCTGGTTTCTTTTGTCAAGTTGCTGCGAGGTACATTTTCTGTGGTAGACTCTGAAATTCTTAAATGGTTCATCTTTCTCTATTGTTTTTAGACTTCTCCCCTCCTTTATCTATAATATTGTTACTAAAACAACTGAACAGAAAAAGTTTGTTGCTTGTATATATGTATTTCTAAAGCACAGAAAAGTGTGAAAGAAAAAACATTTTCTTGTTTTCCTCAGAAGGTTTGGTTGAAAACATTCTTCAAAAGCTAACTTTAAATAAAAAGTAGCTTTTAATTGACAGCCTAAACCTTAATGAGTAAGGGGAAGGCAGCAAAATGTATAGCAGAGGATGGGCTTGGGGGAGAGAGGGATGGTTGTTGAAAACTCCTTCTTATTCCCTCTCTAAGTTTAAACATGCAAGCTTACTGCCAGTAAGCTTTTGTGATAAAGACTAAGGGAAGTCAATAGGGCTGAACAGGAAAGGAAAAGGCAGTGTCTGTAGGCTGAGAGCTGTTTATAATGTATCACACAAGCTAGCACTGCTAAGGAGTGAGAGGAGAAATAAGAGAGTGGGATTTTCTTCCCTCCTCTTTCTAAGGAGGACAAAAACCCACAAAACACCTGACTTGTATTGAAGAGTCAATGCTCTCCCTCTTGCCCCCTGTTCTTTAGAAACACAAAATGGATGTGAAACTCTGATAAATCAGATCCTACACAGGTGCAAAACGTTGATAAGGAATGGAGAACTGATGCCTTTTACTTTAGCAAACATATGTCCCTGTCCTCCTGTGTACCCATTCATTGTTGTGTTGTCCCCCAATTCCCACCAAGATCTTTGATCTATAGGGCTTAGAATATCAGTACTTAAAACATATTGCCCCCTTGATGAGCTTCACACAATCAGCTTGTGTGAAATATCTGAACTGCCTCATGAAAGCAATGAGTTCAACAGTTACTAGAAGTACTTAACTGCTCATCTAATTAAGATGTTTATCTTAAGTATATCTTAAGCTGGATATATTTATCTTGGGCTTCTCCATGTGTAAGAAGTCAAGTTCTTTTTGTTGGGGGGCTGACAAATGGGTAGGGGAAACGCTACTAACAAAACCAACCCTGCCATTGTTGTAAACTCAGTTGAAAACAGACTTGCACAGAACATAGTTTAGAATCAGCAGTAGTAGTAAGTCAAATGTCAAGCAAGTAGGAGGGAATGAGAGGTTTGTGAGCCCCCTTTTATGAAAATAAGAGAAACAAAATGCCAGTTGGAGCAAGAGATGCTTGTTTGAATCCAGAAGGTCTCTGCACATCTCTCTAGAGCGCTTAGATTACCACAGTGTAGCAAAAATTCCTCTAGCATGTAACAGCTTTTATTTATCTACCGAGTGTTAGCAACTGCAACATGTGTACTCTGAAGGAGAAAACACTGTTTTAATGATGTTGCAGTTAATGAAATATCTTAAAGTTCTAACATATTTAGAGCTCCCCATGCAGAGGGCTGGGACAGGAGTTAATGTTGTATGCGTGGCAAGCTGTCTTCTAATGTTATGTTTTCAACATGGCTCTTCCAAATCCTTGAAGAACACTGATCTATACAAAGGATAAAGTCCATTTAAAGACAGAATGAAGACATGAAAATAGGAACACCTTGAATTTGTTTTTGCAGCATCTGAACACCTTACATAGTATCTCTCACTAGGTGAGCAATGATACAATTTTCTCTTATTTTCTTAAGGTAATAAACCTGACTTCAAGATGTCAGAGGAAGAAGATTCTTTTCTGAATGTTAAAAGATCTCTGAAAAAGAGAATGGTGAAACACAGCACTCCAGTGGACTCAGTGCTTTCAAGAACAATGCCATCTCTTACAGATTTGACAAATCAGTCAGTCAAGGACCAAGATGCCAGTAAGAGAGCTTATGGATCTCCAGTGCCACAGTCACATCTAAATAGATCATTAGCTCAAGTCTCATTAGTAGGTGTTGAAGCATACTTCCCTCATATGTCCCCAAAAAGGCTTGCAACAGTGTTTGACTCACAAGAATTAAGCCAAAGCTCTCGAGCTGTATTTTCTAGAAGGAGGCTTTCCACGGTGTTGGCCTCTAATGAATCAAATGAAGAGCAAAGTGACAAGGTTGTCCCAGACATGGAAACTGAAGCTCCTGCCAAAGCATCTGAGGAGGCTGCAGTAATTTCCGAGAGTGGACCTTCATGGCTTGTTACTGGAATACCAGGGATAAAAGATATCCCGATAGTAAAAACCAGAAAGAAGAAAATTGATAAAGCTCTTGTGGTAATTGCTTTCCCTTAGTTATGAAATAGCTCAGCTATACAATTTCCTACCAATGCTTAATATATACAGGTCTTTCTAGTAGTATGGGAATATTTTGGTTATGGAACATCTCCACAACTTTACCAGTGAGAACATATATTTATGAATTGGGTCATAATGTGCTAGACTCTGTGGTATCATTCCTAATCACAGACTGGATGGGATGCTGTCTTCTAAACCAGTACTTGCTTCAGCTTGTGAACTTGCACGACTAGTTGTGTACACTAGTGCAAAAGTAGATTTTTAAAATATATCTTAAATATATCTTTCCTAAAGAAAAACTTAAGAATGGGAAGAAATCAGTGATTTAAATTCTTAAGTTTATGTTGGCAATTTATCTAAAACTGGAGAAACAAATAATCTGCTTCTTTCCTTGTTTAATCCAAATTGTAGTGCCTGATAAAATGAATGCCAGTCATTGCAAATGGAGTCTTCTGTGCAGTCCTTTGATTAGTGTAGGCTTTCCTGGGGAAAGCTTAGATTAACAAACCTTATGTAGGTTTTATCTTTCTGATCTGTGGAGCATGAGAACTCAATTTCCTAAAATTTTGATTATCGACAAGGGCCTTGTGGAAAGCCCATAGAAAGGATAAGGAGGCAGCAGAGTTAGACTATGAAGATTGTCATGTCAGTGTAAAGCCATCAAATTCTGTTCTGGTTTGCTTTTTCCCCTGTACCATGCTGTTCATGGGTGTGTTGAAAACTTGCCCACTCTGAGAGTAAAGGCTTCTTAGCTTAAAACAAATGGATAAGTTCAGCCAAAATCCAGCTTGGTTCATAATGCCTCTGTGTATGTTGTTTAAAGCAGGTGACATCTGAATGGATTAGATTGACTAAATATTTTCTTTTCTATAACAGAGAAAGAAACAAAGAGCATGGGTGCTTCGTCAACTTAAAAACATTGAGGAAGCAACTGAACATGAACTGACAATTGAAGAAGCTTGACTGAACTACCTACAGAATTGCTGCTATCACATCCTTCTTGTGGGAATCGCTGGCTCCAATAAATCACACCCCTGACTAGTGCCTGTTAGAATTCCTCTTTTCTTCCAAAATGTTCTCTTTATTTCTTGTTTGTTTGTTTTGTGACTCTTTTTTGCCCCTCAAATCTAGGAGGAGTCAGGTACAAATTAAGTAGTGCCTCTACATGAGATCCAATATTAATTTATAATGACTGAAGGCCTGGAACAAAGAAGGGAGGGAGAACTTTGTAAGAATCATTCTTCATCCTGCCACAGCTCTTCCTGACCATTCTCTTTTGTGTAGCATTCAAATCTTCTAGGGTTGCTGATGTTCCTTAAGTGACAAAGTCCTGGTGGCCACATAGAGTGTAATGCTGGTTAGCTGAAGGAGAAGCTCCTCGTCTAAAGAGTAATCAAAGCTGATGCAATCGGGAATGTTTTTGCTGCTAGCTGGGGAGATGAGGAAATAGCGAGAGGCACCAAGGAGGGAGGCCAGCCTCTAGAGATTACTAATTAATGACAGTTTGTTTTGAAGTTTTGGTTCAAAATCAGTTTGTCCCAGCCCTGGACTGTAAATGCACTTCATTGTTGCATTGGAGGTCCTTAATGCTCAGCTGTGTGCTATGAGGAGGTCTGGGGTTTTCTGGTTTTTTTCTCTGGAGCTGCAGCATGGAGGGGGAAGAAGGGTATCTCCCTGACAGCTGTATTGGCAAAATGGCAATTTAGCTCACAGCAACTCTTTCTGAAGCACCAGTCAAGAAGTGATGCAAAAAGCATAAGGCTCATGTTAGTTTCTACTGCTGTCTGTTACTTAATCTTTAGGCAGAGTTTAATACTTTTAAGTGATCTATGGGGCAGAACAGATTTACCACGTACACATGCATATCCCTGCACTTGTGTGGCTCTAGCACGTGCACTTTCCTGGCTATACTGGTTTTGCAGCCTGTCCCAGGCACTACATAACCACCCCAAAGGGGAGAGGTCCTGTTCAAAAGAAGCTGCAAATTAAGGATGGAGGCAAGGGAAGCTTTTCCACTTCCTTTCCACACACTGAAACTTGTAATAGCTCATGTCCAAGATGGCAGAGAAACAGAAGCATGGTCCAAGCCAACATTATGAGACAGGCTAACCAATAACATCTGTGTTATGCTCAAAAATGCAAGAGTGGAGTTGTGGTTTTACAACCTCTCTCAGGATTTAAAAGGAATTAGGATGTTTTTGCTAATGATTCCTGAAGTGAAACTCTTCAGAGTTTCTCAGGAGAACGGCCTTGTCCTCAGATCTGGCTTTCTGCCATAGCAGGGCAGTGGGGTGATGTTGCCCCTCAGGTCACCAGCCAAGGCATGCTCACTTAGTTTGATGTTTAGTTAATGTTCTGGTATTTGTTTGTGTGTGTTACCCAGGCTGCTTGTCTGGCCTCCACAGGTTCCTCTGGCAACCAGGGAGCTCCTGGCTGATGTAGATCTCAAGCTGCTTTTGAGATAAAATAGGCATGGTTGCAGATGTGCTGCTATTCCCCTTGAGCTTGCAGGCATTTCATCAGCATCTATGATTTGTGCCAGGGGCTGAACTAAGATGAGGCAAGTGTAAGGTTAGCGTAAAACCCTCCTGTACTTCTGGGACAAGTGCAGATTAGTCTGGCCATATGACCCAATGCTTAATCCAAATGACCCAGTTCTCTCTTGTTTATTTGTACCTTCCCAGATAGCCAGTTTCACTTGTTCCTTCTTCAGGCTTCTCATCTTGGTCTAAGAAAGTCTTGATACTGCTTCTGCTTTTCTCTCTCCCTGTCACCTCTCAAAGTCACTCTTCGTTCCTGCCTGAGCCCATCCAGTTCCTTGGTCTTCAAATGTTTCTACCTAATGTCTTCTCCAATCTGGCCTACAGTGGCTTCCTTCCTTATAAGACACAGAAGTCTTCTGTCTTCCATATCTGCTCTTTGCTGCTGGATTGCTTGCCCATCTGATACCCTCTGATACCTGATGTCAATCTTCTGCCAAAACTCAAACTCAGCTGTCATACCCCTAAGTGCCTTAGGTTGACTCCCTTCATGATGTTACACCAAGTGGAAAGGTCATTAAAGGCGAATTGGACCAAGTTCCAGCCCTTAGCAGGCCAGGGATGTAGTTGCTGGGAAAGTCCTTCTTAGGCCTGGCTTCATGCTACATCAAATGCAAGAGGAATCTGGGAAATATGGCTGCTTAACATCTAACAAGTCTTTGGGTTTGTGCCAAGAACAACACAAAACTTTCTAAGATTCAGAACACCGTAAATGCTGGAAAAGTTTTCCAGGGAACAAGGGTGCTGCCCTACCAAAGTCACAGAACTAGTTGGTTCCAATAAAATCCCAGAGATGTTCCTCAGTGGAGGGAAATAAATTGCCCCGAGTGGTAACACAGAATTGACTTTGACTGGGTCTTTGAAAGTCCTTAAGCTGTGTCAGGCAAAGAGATGCACAAAACCTTCAGGCTTTCAGGATTTTGGAAACCACTTCTATTTCCTCTTTGGAATGTTTAAAAAGAAATGCAAAAGACTATATAGCATTTATTTTGCAGTAAAGTAGGTCCTCATGAATTTGACAAAAATTACAATCTTGCTCTGATAGACTGTAATGAGAAAATACTAATACAATTAATTGGTGCTTCAAGGATTTTCTGAAATGTGTCTGATACTCTACATCAACAGTATTGTTAATTATAGGTTAGAATACCAAGGGACTTCAACCAGACTTATATAATACCAATCTACATGTTATCCCCTAGTGAATGATGTTCCCAAAGAAAGGTTTGTCTCCAATATTCCCTAACATCCTGGGTTTTAAATGTGAACCTACGCATATCAAACTACACATGCAAAACTATACTGTACTTCACAAGTAAGTATATCCATTGGGGCAAAATGAAAAAAAAAAAAAAAAGTAGTATTTCTTTTGTTTACAGGGTTTGCACTTTCATTTGTTTCTCCAGTAGACTCCCAAATCTACTGGAGTTTAACATTTAAGTTTAATGATACAGCTAGTTTTCTGTTATAGTATACACATATACGTAGAAAAGAATAGGCTTTGAGAGAGGCACTAGTAGTATGCAGTTTCAATGTTGTTGAATGTTCATCCTCTAGTGGCAACAATGGCAAATTACTGTTTGGTTAGCAACTCTCTTCATGTGCAAAGTTTCTTTATGCATATTTATATTGTGATATCACCACAGTGTAAAAAAAAAAAAAAAAAAACCAAAACCTTAAAGGGAGCCATAGAGTTCAACACCTCCAAAAAATAGATCTCTAATAATTAGTGACCTTAAGTATAGATTGCAGGTGCTGAGGCTGGAAAAAGATTAGGAACTACAGACACCAGATTCTTAAGAGAAGATAACCCCCAAGGCCCTATGTTTTGTAAAATAAAAAGCCCTTTTTCTGCATGGATGAATGTGAATCAGAGTTGCAACAGGTTCTTGAGCCTTGCTCTTGTCCTGGCTTTCAAATGCAACACCGAACATGTTTGTAAGTTCAGAACAGCCTTCTCACTGAGGGTACTCTTTTAGGGCAGTATTTTTCCTTTAGGAGCTAAGCTATGACCTTGACCTAGGGAACTGTTTTCAGTACGCTTGTGTCTGAACGGATATTACACAATCTACCTGCTGATGGTGACTAAGCATGATGTTGGATGGAGAAGAACAAAAACACTACCAAGAACAGAGGGAAGAGACAGAAATGTCTTCACCCTGGATTTATGAGCTCAGCCTTGTTCCCACTGAAGCAATGGTAACACTCCTGTTGACAGAGCTGGGAGTGATCTGCCCAGCTGCAGTGCTTCTGTAGGAGGCCAGATTGAAGAGAAAAATGTTTAGCACACATATTTAACATATTTCATATTTAAATAACAGAAAACTGGTAACTAAGTTACTTCTTTGCTGATCATAGCTGAACAATTTTAGGATAACTAGGAAAAGTGGAAAAGTCTTAAATAAAAACAGACTTTATTTTTTTTCCCCCTCTAAATCACAATATAGTTACATTCCTGCTATGGACAAAACCCTGAGTAACAAATCGCACAGCAGTGTCACTGACCTGTACTCCAGTGCATATTGTTCTATAAGACACACAAGCAGAAAAGTTTCCCTTAGCTCCATCTGTCATTGCAGTCCACAATGCCTATTGAAACAGCTCACTCCTCAACACTTTGGCTTAGAAAAAAAAATATGAACAAACATACTGCAGTTTTGACTGAGCCTAGCAGCATCTAGAAAAGTTGGACCAGTTGAAGCTATTGGGTAATATTTTCAAATGTTATTAAAAATTAGACCTAGGTGCAGATCCTAGGACCCCACCTACGATGTAGCTCACCTACCCCCACAAAACCTCCGATCTGCTGCTCGGTCCTTGTACTGCTATGTAGGTACCTAACGCCCCTATACAATAAAATTTTGTTTGATAGTGCAGTCAGTCCCAATGGGCACGCAAACCCCGTAGAACCTGACAGCATGTCCTGGTTGCCAGCCTGCTGGGTCTGCCTATGCATGTGATCTCACAATACTTTACACCAGTCTCACCTCTTCACCCTGAAATGGGAGGTGTGTGCAGGAGATGAGTAGCAGACACTAGTCAGACAGGAGGTATATCTATCTGCCTTTAGTTTCAGCAGCCCACAACATCAAATTCTGGGAAGTAAGAGACTGCATTTCAAATCCCCTTCTCATCTGAGACAGGACCTTGAAACCAAGTGTCCTAGGTCACAAGGCAGTAATCACCATCTCTAGACTTACTGTGGAGTCAAGGCTTCTAAGTGTTACCTGTCAAAGTTCTACTTTGCCTAAGTATTCATTAAAAAAGAAGATTGAACTTGCATCATAGGTCAGTGACTCACTGTCTTGCATCTGTGGTAATTTTTTCTTGCATGTTTTGTGGGTTTTTTTTCTGTTTTAATTAATTTTTGTTGAAGAAATGGAGAGAAGAAGGGAGAAAAACATCTTTCATTACTCCCATGGAGCGAAAAAATAAATAAATCATATCTTTTCTGCTTCTCACTGTTGCTGCCACTTTGATCCCTTTTGTCGTCCTCCATTTTGTCCTTTTGGCCTTTCCCAGCTCTACATGTCCCCTTCTAACTGGCTTCTGCTTTCAGCTCTTCATGTCATTGCAGGCTTGTTCCCTGTAGTGACCCTCTTCTACTGGCAGATACCATAAGCCTCCTAAAGCTTACATCTTCTAAAGAGGAGATGGCAGCAATGAAAGGGGAAAAGAAATATACCTCTAGGATTGGAAATCAAAGGTTCTCTTCTTAGAAATAGAATAATCCAACTTGTAGTACAGAAAGATGATGTAAATTCAGATATAGGAGAGAAAGTATGGGCAGCACTGCTGACAAATTTACTGGGAGTGGAACTGGATCCAAAAAAGCACTTACAAGATGCCTAGGTAAAATGGGTTTGAATGTATACTTCCCAGCCAAGAGAGCACCAAGCAATTTATTGCATCATACAGCATGCAATTAAATCAAATTGGTCCTGCATGAGAGTATTCATACAAAGGAGATGGGTGTTTTAGCACTTGTTGCTTCTCTCTAAGAAAAAAAAAACCCACACAAAAAACAAAGTCTGCACAAACCATAGCTCAACAACAGCAACAGGCTTTGCCATCATGGGAGGGAAACCATTACAGTTAGATAGAAAGCTTACAATTGCAATCAAAAACTTTTAATTACAACACATTTGCTAATGTGGATACACGCTATAATTTTAACTGCTAGAGGGAAGAAAGAAGGGGTGGAACTGGGATGGTGGAGAAAGAAGAGCTGTTTGGCATCCCGAATGCCCCTGGCTAGCTGAGAAAAAGTCCACTGAGATCGTAGGATTGGAAATTATACTACAAAGCTTATGATGCAAGCATACAAATCAATAGCGTATCCTGACATTGACTAGTATATTCAGTAGCAGGTAGGGTTTTTGGCCACAACCGGGTGATGATAAAAATTGATTAAAGAAAACAAAGCACATAGCAAAGCCCTTACATGAGACCAGCAAAATGAAAAGACTGTAATGACTACATTTGGAGAAGAGATGAATAAGGCAAGCAAAACCACAGTAGCAGACTCATGACACCTAAACGGTCAATTTGCCTTTCCAGTTTCTCAGAATGCAAAATCAGTGGAGTTAAAGGAAAATAACACTTGAACTGATTATTTTAAAAGGTGTAAATTTTTTTGCATATACTTAATGAGTCTGCAGAACATATTTTCACTAGGTAGGTATCTTTGAGACTGAGAAAATTATCAAATCAGAGGAGGGGGGAGTGCTACATATGAAAATGTAGAAAATGACATTAAAAAGAAGGTGGTGTTGGGGGTTGTTTATTTTTGTCATGTTGACCATGTCATGGTCAACCAGTCACTGATCATAATAACAGCAGCAACAACAAAAATAAAATTAAAGTCTTACTTTTACACATACAAGCATTTCTACAATAGCTTGATCAACCAGACTTCTTCATAAAAGTTTTTGAGATGTCTAATAACTCTTCTCTGTGTCCATCTTCATTTTTACAACTGCCCCATCACTACCAAGCTGTGGGTCACTAGAAGTTTTATTCTGTTGCATGTGGCTTTGCTACCGAACGTAAAATCGCAATCATTTATTGAATGCAGTCAAATTCCTATTTGTAAAGAAAGGCACTCTGCTTTCATCTGTAACTAAATGCCTTGACAATCTAATCTTGGCTTTTTTCTTTGTTTCATTATGCATTAATTATATTGTTTGTTGGTTTTTTTTAATCCAGTAACTCTGATCTCTGTGTTTCATGGCAGAGATTATTTATACAGTAGATCAGGCAAATATTCGTGTGACATTCAATCTCATCTCCAGTGTGATTTTGATATAATATCAGGTTGGATTAACCCTTTCATGTGTTTATTTACAAAATGTGCTCTCCTTCAAGGAGGCTTAAAACTGCTGACAAGTAAAGTTAGGAGTTTCAGTTTTCTCTAAAATACTTGCTGAGGTGTATTCACTCAAGAGTAGGTGCCACACAGGGTGACCTGCCTGAACAAGGCTGTTGTGTCTCACAGTTACTTTGTCATCATACTGTTCTCCTACCTCTTCCATCAGAAAGCAAGCCCTCCCCCCTCACACCAAAAGGTTCAGGGGTCCCAAGTAGAGGCCAGCACCTCTGACCATCTTTGTTCCCTTTGGGCAGCGTGAACTTGCCTATACCTCACTGTGGATCCCCTGCAAAGAGTATGAAATAGTAAATATATGCAGATTAAGGCTGCAGTGAGCATCAAAAGCTTTCACACTTGATAACTATCAGATACTAATTCAATGGTGGTGATGTTTGAATAGCCTAGGCAACCATGAATCCCAGCAGCAGCTTACCTGGTTTCAGTTGTCCGTGCAAGCAAGCCTCAAGCTCTCTAGAACTGACTGAAGTCACACAGTCCTGTCTCTCTCCCTCTGGGGAAACAATAGAGGCTTTGAAACCTGAAATAAAGTATTCTTGGTATTACTAGCAACAACATTGTAATAATAATTAATAGCAATGATATTGCTGAAATCAGAAATGCCCCAGGACAAAAGGCAGGGACAGATTTCTTGACAAAAGCAGCTGGGCGAACTGTTTTATTTTCATAAGAACCAGTGCAAAAGTGAATAACCTACATGTGGAAAACAATTGTAAATGATCCAGAGACATGCGTCCTCCTGTTTTAACAGCATATCATTTTGTTGTCAGTAACAGCCCTCTGGCTCTCTTGTTGAGAATTTCAGGCTGCTGTCTTTTGCTCTGCCTGCAGCCCAGCCTGTTTCTGTAGCAGGCACAGTTCAGTCATGTTCGTCCCCCAGTTTTGGCTTCCCACTTCATAAGATGGGCAACCAGAGAAAATGGAACTCTTAACTTACTGTGGTCTGGGTCCTATGACATTCCTATTTTTAATAGCATTTTTAAAAGGATAAAAATGAAAGAACAGCATTTTAGATTCTAGTACTAGCGGCCAAAGATACTCATGGAGGGGAAAAGCACCCATGAAACCTCAGAAGAGCTGGAATTTGAAACATCAGGGGCTCCTTCATTGCAGGGTTAGCAGTAAGCTCCTTTAAAGGAGCCTTTCTACCATGAAAGAGAATATCTACTGTTGCGTTTCGTGAGGTATAACCAATATAAATTAATTATTGTTAGCTTGTTGTCCCACAGACACTTTCCTTTAAGTTGTGTAACTGGCTGTGACTATGATGCCCCTGGTCTGGATCTCACTTTTTCTCCATCAGTACTGCCTGCTTTTCTCCCTACTGCATGTGGAAAGGCTTATTCCTGGAAAGCCACGTACTAGTTTAGAGAGGAAAAGGGAGTTTCATGTGCATCCTGGCATTTAGCCCATGTGACAGACCCAGACATTAAAGTAAGCAGTAGCCTTCTGTTACTATCTCAAACTGTCTTTCACATGACATATCTTAATATGTATTTGAAAACCCTATTATATTTAAATTGCTTTTAGAGTATATCTCTGGGGAATTTACCTTTTCCTTTATCAGCATAAGACAGCAATCACTTAAGAAAGTAAATCTACTGGTAGTGAGGACTGGAGACTGGTGTCATCAGTGCCTATAGCCCTCAGGGACTGCAGCAAAGGGCACATTACTTGGTTGGTGGTGCTCTTTTCTATTACTGGGCCCGGAGAGACACAGTGGCTGAAGAATACAAAGAGATTTAAACAGCTGATGCTAGTTTAGGTGCCTGGAGCCAGTGCTAAAGGGATCATTTAAATTTTTCAAAGTCCCTGCTAAGCTGTAGCTCAATCTGGTAGGCACTGAAAAGCCTTAATTTACATGGCTGGTCCCAAGGAATACCCCTACCTGGGGTTAGTAATGCTGACTACAGCATACTGGGGTGAAGCAGAAGCTTTTTTATATTAACTCCACACAGGAACTCACACTCTGCACCGTGCTTTCAGCTTTACCTCTTGTCAAAGTGTTTCTGGATTATTTTTCCAGCTAGGCAAACTCACACTTGTTCCATCACTGCATGGAGCAGCTGGCTCATGGTAAGATGACTAAAGGACTTTAACCTCTCTTGCCAGAAGAGCTCAATAGTTCTTAGAAAATAATTATCTGGCTGGTCTATGCATGCACAATATTGTGAACAAGGTGTTTTACTCAGTGCTCAAGCACTATGGGTGCCACCAAGGAAATAAATTCCTTTTTCCTCTCTGTTTTTGAACCTGATGACCTGTGATTTGATGAAAAGTCCATAGGCTTCCCTAGCTAGACTAGCCATGAGACAGCCTCTCACTTTTCTTCTCTCACTACAGTTTCTGCAGTTTTAGTTTTAGGTATTTCTAAAACATTTTCCACATTCTAGCAAAATCAATTGCTGGGGAAAAAAAAAAAAAAAAACAACCCACCCCAAAAACCCCAGCAAAAATCAGTCTGCAAAAGTTAGGGAATATTAGTGCAACACAAACTTGGAAACCTCAAAGAGGTTTCCAACCAGAATAGAAAAATAATACCAAATGGCATAAATGTCATTGCCTCAAAGTGACAACAAACAATCAATAAACACTTGAATCAAATTATTCATCAATAACCTAAGCACTGTCAATTACTTGGCTAAAAAATTCCAAATAACCCATAGAGCTGAAATAAAGCATTTTTAATAGGGGACAAATGACAGAGAATGGACTAGTTTTTTTTTTTTTAATATTTCTATCATAGCTATTTCTCTTCATATGCTTGATGCCATATACATGTGTGTGTGTATATCACATAGTAGTTTCGGACATTAAGCTTGCAATTCAGGATTAGTTTCTTACCTAAAGAAAAATAATGAGGATATTCCACTGGTTGTTTTGGGGTTTTTTTTAAACATATCCAGAGAAGCAGTCCCAGTAGGAAATTATTTGGCAAGTCACTTGAATTTTTGGTGATTAGAGGATAAAGATCACTTGTACACAAACTTATATAAAACTTTATGTTCTATGAGTCACTCCATGTGGCTTTAAAGAAAAAAATAAAAAAATCCCGAACTTTATTTAACATGCAAAATGAGGTCATTGGCTAAGAATTATTGAGAAACCAATGGGAAAAGTCTTGTAGAAAAGTAACCCTTGCCTAGGATTCATGTGGTGTCTTTTGACAAGTGGTTCAAATTAGGGGACAACAGTTGGAACACCTAAAAATTACCGTCAAAAGTCTTCAGTAAACACAACTTTACATCATGAATGTTTTTAACCTCCTGACTCTTATCTGTTTGTGTTCTTTAAAGCAATGTCAGGGTCAGAGATGGAGATTGGTAGATGAGTTGTAGTATTACATCAAACAGAGCCTACATAAACATATACACTACTTTCACTTCATTGCTGTCCCATGGCCTATACAAAAGCGTTGCCTTGTTGACTAATACTGCCCTAAGTTATCATAACCCGTTCTAACATATGTTCATTACATTTATATAAATGAAATATGAAGGGACTGATTTTTATGGGTCTACCTTTTGTGCAGAGGAACATCTGCTCACAAAATCTGCTTTAGCAAAGTTTTAGGTTTCCTCAGTTTTATTGTACAAGAGACAGCAAGGGAAAAAAGGCTGGGCCATCATTTAGAGTTGACATGCAATCATAAAGGAAACAAAACAAAACCACTTTCAAAATATTTTATAATCTGTGGGGGTTTTTTTGTTTATCTTTTGTTTATCTTACTGGGTAAACTGAAAAAATCTGGCTTCTAAAAGGCTGCCAGTTGTTAGGAATTGCCTGGGCAGTTCAGATACTGCCAGCTGCCCCACAGCAAGAAAAAATATGCCTAAGACCTGTAAACATGATGGTGCTTTGGAAGAACGAGATTCTTTTGAAACTAATGGAAGTTTTGTGATGTAAGTCTGTATGTCAGACAAGGATTCTGTTCTCACATTAAGTGTCTGTCTTTATCTAGTTACTTAATAATTATGGTAATGAGTTAAAAAATCCTTTTTAAAAACCTTTCATGTGTATCATTAAAAGCTATTTCCTCTCAGTTCACATCATTTTTTTTTAAACACAGAAAAACTGCAGCCAGGACAGTGGCGGTCACTCTGGAGTACAGTCATTTCAGGGCCAAGTAGCTTATGTTAAGCAGTCAGTAGTAGAATGATCCTCAGCTCTGTTCATACAAAGCTATCTAACGCAGCAGAGACATACATAGATAAGTGAATGAATACATGCATACACATATACAAATGCATATGAGCTCTTTGGGTCTTTGTCCTTTTACAATTGGGTCTACTTTTCATTTGTAATTTTTTTCATGTTTCTTCATGAAAGGGACTTTGTTTTGCATTGTTTTCTTTTTTTACTTGAGGGAGGAAAGAAGACATATTTCTGTATATTTTTCACCTGACATTGAACAGTAAGAGAATCGTGATTTTATAAGACAGATGTACAAGAAAAAAAATAGAAATTAAAGGGGTGAAAGAGCATTAGAGCTTGAAAAGTCTAATTGTAATGTTCTGCAGAAATTGTCGTGCCCTAGGTTTTCGGCAAAATTTGCTTCTGTGAAGTCCACAGAATTATTTTAAAATCTGTAAAATTAATTTTGTTTAAAATGCTTAAAAATGCTAGTGAGTTTTAAGGGCTGCCATCTTTTGTATATCCAGATAGAGATCCCTAGAACAACCTGAATTTAAGAAAAAAAAAAAAAAATAGATGAAGTAGTTAAGTGAAAATGTCTCAAGTTGTAAAAGTCTGTAACCAATAAGAATATTTTTATGACTGAGTTATGAATATAGGGGATTAAAAATGCACAATATTATAAATAAAACCTTTGGCATCAATACCAAAAAAAAAAAAAAAAAGAGTGAATAATAGAACGTTAAACAATGGTCTGCAGTTCTGCTTCACTTTCTTTCATACAAATAGTGTATTTACAAAAAAGGAGAAGTAAATGCAAAAAAACCCAAATAAACAAAAATCATGCTACATTAGATGACTTGACAGTGGAATTTGCTATTTCAAGCTCAGTACATACTGCAAATACCAGGATAAAACAATCTGTTCAGCACAGTGAAGTTTGAATACTTTTGCTTTTATTGTAGTGACAACTGTTGCATGCAAAGGAGAAAAGGAAAGATTTCGCGCCCCCCCGCCCCAGGTGATATATGAGGAGATGGAGAGAGTAACAGGACAGACAGAAAAGCAGTTATCTCATTTATTTCTGGACTGTTTGACAAACACTAGTTTCCCCCAAGTGCATGTTTTGAGGACTGACACTCCTCTCATCCCAGCAGCAGTAGCAAAGCTGAGCCCAGATGCGGGACATCTCTCCAGCTTCGGCTGCGCAGCCCCTCCCGGAGGTTAACGCAAGGACTCCTACGTGCATGTGTGCAGCGGTTACAGGATCCTGATGGCTTTATTACCCTTGGGGCCTCCTCTTTGGTATGTCAGTGTCCTCCTAACCTGCAGCCACATGACGAAAATTAAACAAGGGTTTGTTGCATTTGTTGCTGTGGAAATATGAAGTCAGTTGCTTTAGTTTCAATGGGATTTCCCTCCTCCTCTGCCTCCACCCCCTCCCCCTTTTTTTTAAACATTTACATTTTTACCAAATGTCAAGAACAGGAGACAGGAGATATTTGTGACAGGCAAAAGGGGAGGGGATACCTCCCACTCATCCATTCGCCTCTGCCCGTTTCCCCTCCACCCAGCCACATTTTTCCTTGTTAACTGTGCTAGGGCAGAGAGGTGGGGGTGAGGGAATAAAAGCATTCCTGCATGTCTGGAGGAAAGAAAAAAGATAAAGGGGGAAAGTGAAAGGGGAGGGGAAGAGTGGTCAGGGACTTGAACTGCCAGTGAAATGATGCTTCTCCAGCCCTCCTGTGCAGATAATAGTTAACTCGGGGTTAAAGATTAATAGCCAGGCAAAGCACTGTATAAATGGCCCGGGCGAGCTGAATGTATGTAAACTGGCTCCTGCTCCTCAGCCTGCTGAGCAACCCTCTCTGTGGTCCCTCCTCATCAGCGACATGAGTAGCCTGCGGTCTCTGCTGCGCCGCTGCTGGCTGCCGTCCCTGCTGCTGCCGGCGCTCCTGGGCCCCCGTCTCGCCGCCGGGGTGGCCCTGCAGCCCATGCACTGCGCCCCGTGCACCCAGGAGAAGCTCGCCCTCTGCCCGCCCGTCGCGCCCGGCTGCCCGGAGACGGCCCGGCAGCCCGGCTGCGGCTGCTGCCAGACCTGCGCCCTCGGGCCGGGCCAGCCGTGCGGGGTCTACACGGCCCGCTGCCGCCAGGGGCTCCGCTGCCACGTCCCCGCGGGAGAGCCCCGGCCCCTCTCCGCCCTCATCCAGGGGCAAGGGACGTGCCTGCCCGCCAGCGAGGCCGGAGGGATGCGCACGGCGGAGCCGGCAGGTACCGCGGGATCGCGTCCCCGCTCCGCGCCGCCGGGCTGGGGAGCTGCGCGCCGGGGCGCTGCGGCAGAGCCCCTCGCCCGGGGGAACGAGGGCCCGGCAGGCGGGATGCGCCTGAGGGCAGGGAAGGAGCTGCGGGCTTTGAGCGTCAGGAGCTTGGAAAAATGAGTAAAGTTGGGCAGGCGTTTGAAAAATAGGGGAGACAGACTGCGTTTGCCAGGAAAACGTTCTCTGACCTGTGCCAGGTGAGACGCATCCTGGTGCGGAGCCAAGAGATGTTTGCAGCAGGCTGTTATGCCACAGCCAGCAAGCAGGACAATCCTAAAGGGTAGTAATGGGATGATGCAGAATAATCAGAGTAAGGTTTCTGGGAAGCTATAGACAGTTTTTCTTTAGTAGTAAACAGTAACTAGAGTAGGACAAATGTTTCCTAGACTTTGTTTATGTCCATCTCCAAAAGTCATGATAGAGAATGAAAAGACCTAAACAGGCTTTGTGCCTGGCTTCATTTCAAGAATAAAACATATCTGAAGTAGTGCAGTGCTATCCAAACTATCTTAGAGCAAAAAGACATGTCAAACATCTTATGCTATATGATGATCAGGAGCTTCTTTAGTGTTATTTCATTATTTTATAATTTATTATTATTCTTATTTTCACCATCACAACTGCTATGTTCATGCAGTGGTGATTAAGGTAATTCAATAGCGTCACAAAAATAATCGTTGTTGACAAAATAACGATGGCCATTGGTGGCAGTAAGCGGAGTTTCTCTTGTACTTGAAGGAGTGGGGAGGGGAGAGAACAATGGCTAAACTGAGTGTTTAAGCTTCCTGCAGTTAAAAAGATCCAGGATTTGATTCAATTTGATTCTTTCCTTGGTTTTAATCTTTCTTTCCCTCCTCAATGTTCCATCTCCATTTTTTTTCTTAAACATTGTCAAAGGGAAAAACAGGTGCTTTTTAATCCATTGGACGATTGTTTACAACCTTGATCCAACAAGTTATTTAGACACTTGTAAAACTTTTATCCCACGATGAGCCCCTGCAATTGCAAAGAGCTATTACTTCCAGTGGGAGAGTTCACATATGCTGAGTTAGGCACTTGCGTGCAGGCCATGATCAGGCAGATCCAAACAGCTTCTGCCATTCCCTTGCTATTTGATCCATTGCAGGCCAGCGTGAGCTACTGCTGGCTCCTGTGAATTGCAACTCCTTCTTATATGCAAGGCAAGCCATGGAACAAAGTACAGGATGCCATGGGATCAGGTGTGGACCAGTTCTTCTCCTGAATAAAAACTGAAACACATCATGCTGGCAAAAATCTAAATTCATTACAAGTTTAACTCCGGTCTTTTCTCATTTAGCAAAGTCTCTACAACCCACTGTGGTCAAGAAAATTTGTTCATTTCTAACAGACTGGCTGCAGTTTCATCTTTGGGATTAGAATGCTTCTGAAAGATCATAAAATAACCAACTTGTTAGCGAACAGCTGATGCATCCTCATTTATGACACAAGATTAATTTGCTGTGCTGCACATTTAATTTATTACTCCTGCAAGAGTTACTGTAATGGATCTGTCTTAGGATTATTTTTTTGTTGTTCTTGTTGATTATTCTTTTTCTTTACATTTTAACTTGGAGAAAAAAAATGCGAAAGTTCACTGAAGATGTTCACCTTAATATCATTCCTTTCCAGACTCTATTGAACCTGAGGATATGCCTTTGGAAAGCACTGAAATGACACAGGATCAACTGCTGAGCTATCAGTTGATGTTTGCCATAGGCCAGGACAAATCCATCCCCTGGAATGCAATCACTGCATACGAAAACATGAAAGCAAAGAGAGTATCTGAACTCAAGAAATGGAAAGAGCAGGTGGGTTTTCTTTACAAACTTTTCAACAACCATTTCAGTAGATGCTATTGATTCAAAATGCAAAATGAAAATGCATATGAAATTCTAGCAGTAACACTGAGATGTCAGTATTTTGGGTAGCCAGCAAACAGACTTTTGGAATGCCTCCATCAGATGCTTGAGGAACAGGCAAAATAGCAGGAGCAATAAAAACAGGTGTGCATCAGATATGTCCTATACAGACTCCATGCAGAGGCTGAATCTTTCTCTGCATTTTGTATCATATTATAACATGGACCCTTAATTTCCAGGAGCCCATATTGAAATCTTGGAGTCTTTTTTGTATTCTAGTTAAAAAACAAAAGGCATTTGGCACTTGTCCAGTGCTCAGTGAAATAAAAGAGAGTCCTTACATACAGTTATTGGTGCAATGCAAACCTAAACATGTTTCTTTCTGATCACAAGGAAACACTATTAAGTAGATGCACGTAACAAGACAGAAAGGTCAGCAATTAAAATAACTTTTTACCTCAAACACTGCAAAACCGCAGTGGGTAATGGGGGTGCAGGGCCCTTGCAAACAGGTCCGTGTTCCACTTGAGGGCACCAGAGAACCACAGTCAGACCAGTTCCAGGCAGCCAGCACCACTCGCAGCACGGAGCTGAATTAAGAGTTGGGCACTACAGAAGCCCGGTTTCATAATGGTCACAGACAACGTGGATAAAACCAAACCAAAACAAAAAAAACCCACCACCACCTACTAACCACACCCCACCCTAGGAAGCCTCATTCCACATGCAGAACAGGAGTTAATCACTCATTTAGTTTGAACTATTATACATAAGTGCTGTTAGCTCCAGTTCTGATTTTTAAGCTTCTGCTTTTCTCACCCCGAGCCACATATAAGCTTGTTGACTTGAATAGGACTGCTTATGTGAGGGGCTGACACGGAGAGGTCTTGCAAAAGCAGAGGGTATGATTATTTTCACTCCAAAGTAAAAATATTTGTTCAGTCACTTCTAATACCCTTTCACTCATTTACGCGTGTTAGGTACTATTAATACGCAGCAATTGTGACTTTGAAAACGGGAGCAAGCAAATTGTGAAAACAGTGAATATTGCAAATAATCTTCATACTCAGTTCTAGGAACTTTGCATTTGGGTCTGAGAGCCACAGGGGTGCTCTCCATTCTGCTTTGGCGACAGCTCTGTCCTGTACAAAAGATAACAAACATTCAGATGTTTGTTCTTGCACTGTCTATATATGTCTTGCACCTATTCTCCATACATCAACAGAGCACAGGGCCATGGCAACCCAGAAAACGTGGCTAGCCTCACGTACACCAGCCTCCTAACGTGCACCTCCCCATAATAGGAGAGATTGTACCCTCTGAACAGTAATGTGTTTACTTAGTACAGGTTAAATTTCCTTGTGTGGCAATTTAAGGACTTAAATCCTCATGTTTCTGAGGACAGAAAATACCTCAAAGAATAAAAACAAAGGCCTAAATGCAGCACCAGAATTTTCTGGCCCTGTTCCTACTGAAGCAAGTAAAAACTACATGCAAAGCAGCCTGGTGCAGATTATATGACTAATAAGTATTTTCAGCTTTTTGCTAGCTTTATACTGATAACTTTTTGTTTAGCTGGTGTCTTTGTGATTTTGGTATTGACAACCTTTGCATGGTATTCTTGTAGGGACCTTGTCAGAAAGAGCTCTACAGAGCCCTGTATAAATTGGCGAAGGCTCAGCAGAGAAACGGAGGGGAGATTTACAAATTCTATTTGCCCAACTGCAACAAGAATGGATTTTACCACAGTAAACAGGTACGTGCTTTTTCCCCTGTCTGCTCACAGCAGCACTGCGACCAGCCTGACACAGCCAACCCTTTCATAGCCCTCTGCTCCCAGACTCACGAGTTTGCAGCTGCTGGAAAAGCAGGTTGTGAAAACAGGGATACTTAGTAGTGGGAGCAGATGGTTTGTCCTTCTTCTCTTAAAAGTGAGCCGCATGCTGTGGGCTGACAGCAATACAGGCAGGAGTCTTTTCCGTTCACAGAACAGGTGCGCACAAGGCCTTCTCCAAAATCTGTTAACCCTGTCTTCTCCCCAGCCAAATCAAGCTCCATGTACCTAATTTGTTAGCATATTCCCAGTTGACATTAATTCATAATATCCACCATGCTGCCTGCAAAGCCCATTGAATATATACTGATCACTATGGAGAAAGGAGGCTCTCAGCTCCCAAGCAGTGAAAAACTCACCCTCGCAGCAAAAAAACCTCTCTGGAGCAAAATTAGCCTTCTGAAAGTAGAAAAAAATACTGATTTGTGCTGCCTATGGAATATGTTCTATGCTCATTGCCATTATAGCCTCAAAAAAAGCCATTGCAAGTTACACTGAGAGTAATCTGCAAACTTAACTAAAGCTCCAAACCTCAAGCCACACCCTTGTAACCACAGGTCATGCACACAAATTTAGTAGGTCTGCATAAAACTGTGTCACCGAGGCTCCTTGTTTTTGGGCATGGCACCACTGTGTGACTCACAATGTGACTTGGGATCTAATCAGGCACAAACAGAAATGTGTTTAAACCCCTCCCCAAGAAAAAACCCACTCTATTTGCCTCCTTGCATGAAGAGCCAGACCATCCAGTCATTGCTCTCACCCTACCAGCTCGTATGTTCTGCCTTGCTTTGGTTTCTCATGCTGGAAGGTATTTCTGGTTTATACTGCTGTTTAACAAGGAGTGGGCAAACTGTTTTAAATCTGAAGTTGCTGTTGTGGTACCTGAGCTTGGGTCACGGCTCCCTAACCAAGCGTGTTGGTCGAAGCCTCTGTTGGAGCAGGGACCACCACATTCAAAACAGGTCTGTGCACCACAGGTCCCCACCTTCTGATCCTAGTTCTGTCCAAGACCTCTACTTGCAGTATCTCACCGATAATCTTCTGCTTACAGTTACTTATTGTGGGTTTTGTTTTGCTAACAATAATCTAGTGTGAAACTTCACTGGATGGAGAGTCTGCTGGATGCTGGTGTGTCTATCCAAAAAATGGAAGAAGAATTCCTGGATCTCCAGAAATGAAAGGAGACCCTGAATGCCAACAGTATCTCAACTCACAAGACTAAAAATAAACATACTCATTCACACCAAGTTTTCTGTGGGGCCTGATCTAGTCAGGAGCTGTTTCAGTCAGGAGCCGTTTCATGCACCTGATTTTCAGCATATGAGTAACCCCATAAAGTAGCTTTTTTACTGCACTGGGATTAGTCAGATGCTTGAGTGACAGATAATGAGCAACTGCAAGATCAAGTCCTACAATCTTGTATATGTTGTTTGTATAATATTATAGATACCCGCATATGTAAAGCTGCTGAATTATTTATTTCACGGGACGTGTATTTTTGTTTCTGTGTGTTGTTACTAATTTATATGCTCAAACACTTCATAACTTTATATGTAAATACTTAATATTGTTGCTCTTAAATGTATGCATCTTATGTTGGAGGAATGTTCCTACTTAAAACTTCAAATGGCCTAACTCTATTGGGAAAAATGGCTTGTAAACTTGCATTTTTGTACTATGTATTTATAGACGTAAAACTGAATTTTAAAAAATAGCTTTCAGTAGAGAAAACACTTAGAAACTTATTTAAAACCTGTTTTGTTTATATATCATGTTGCTTTTGCACCTCCATTTCAATGTCAAGCTGTTTCTTAAAAAAGAAAGTCTAAACCTTGATTATATACTGAAGCTCCTGATGGGACAGTATTTGTTTCTATTTTCCACACATATTCACTGGATAAATGGCAAAACACAACAGGATATTCTGTGCCACCTTTGACAGGTGTAAGTTGTTCACATGTTGACATTGTCATGTTATTGAAGATGAGCTATTAAATAGTGTCTTCTACACTGTTCTGGTCTCTTGCTTTGTGTGTATGCCCATTGAGCAGTCCAACCGCAGCAGGACAGTGCAGCAGCAGGTTGGAGCATAGAGGAAAACATGCCTGTTGCAAATCTGCCTCCTGAACCCCTAGCTCCGTGTTCCTGCAATGAGTTTTCTTCTTTTGCTCTCCCCGTCCAATTCCACTTCTTCCCTCCTCTCCAATCCTGGCTGTGCTCTGCAAGCCTTTGCCTGGGGCAAAGCAGCAGCCTCCAAAGGAAGTTACTAAAAGGTTTTCTGGATGGGAAAGCTGGATGCCTTTCTACACTCAGAAGCCCAAGGCAGCAGTATTAGTGCACTTAAAAGATGACATCGAGACTAGAAAGAGCCATTTCTTGCACAGAAGGTCAGAGGTTATAAAAGGGAGGCTGGGAAAAAGGCCTTACCCTTTTTGCTGCAAGCAGAGAAGAGGGTCCCCTTGGCTTGGGATGTGGTCCCTCTCCCTCCCCCGAATGTTCCTTCGACTTAGGGGTTGCAGAGAAAAAAAGAGAAAGCAAGTGACTGCCCTGCCAGCTTCAAGCTGGTTTTGTCCATGGAGAAACTGGTGTGGGAGTTAGCAAGTCCCAGAGGTGGAAACAAGCTGCACCAACCCTGCATGAGAAAACAGCCTGAGAGGAGAGTAACAACATTTTCTAAGAGGCTTGCAGGAGGTAAACTCCTGCCGTTTCTTGGCACAAGCTTTGGGTTTTAAATGGGAGCAGGTAGCGGCTTGTAGAAACTGCAAAGCCAAAGCGTGGAGATCTCTGCTGTCAGTATCACAGTTCTGTGGCATCGCGTGTTGTGCTTGCTGAATGTGTTGGCTGTATTTGCATGTCAATGTCAGCTGATCCAGTTGGGGTCTAATAAACTGCTCCAGATTTAAAAGTATAGATATACTACTGAGCTTCTTTGTAAAGCGTTTTGAGATCTTCCCAAAGAAAGCACTGCAAAGCAGTTGATAGCATTGGTGATATAAATAATTAACGTCTAACGTCCCAGGAATGAGCTATAGTAAGACCTGGATAAAACTGTTACAACACCGCATTCACTGTGTCAAATGCTTGGTGATCATTGTATCAAAATAATGAAGCAGCAGCAAATTTGGGCAGAACCTTAGAGTCTTTCATGGAGTCTACCCAGCACTGAACAACTGTCATGTGGCATTGCCAAGGGAAGATGGTGAAGAAAGGAGGGGAAATCATATATTCACAGCTACAGTGCATGCTTAACAGCACTCTGATTGCTTTCATCCCATCGACCTTGTGTAAAGGCTGATCTCTAAAGAGCAGAAATTGGTCCTTTTTGTTGGGATCATTATATATATAGGGGAAATGTTCATCGCATTAATAATTATTAATAGCACAGTCTATATTTGCAGTGGACAGGTACTTCCAATGTTTCGCTGGGTGGCAGGTTCCCATCCTAGCTGCAAGAGTTTTTAACAGGGTCAAGTCTTTAAAGAGAACTTTTTCCTTTAAATGTTAAGTCCCAGGAGCAGAAGTTGCTTCATACAGCATTCAGGCATGACAGGCCAATTTCTTAGAGGGGTTTAGCTCCTTACCTCCCACTGAAAGCAACAGGGGATGGGTACCTCCTTATGTGCAATCTGGCCTCATGTGACATCTTGCCAGGACTCACCAGGACAGACTTCTGCTGAGCTGCTCTGGGATGGGCTGTCTGACTTGGGCCAGACTCTTGCATATACTGGGATTAGGACTAATGCAAGGAGGCGAAGAAGGCAAATTTTATCTCCCCTATCATGGTGCTGCCAGGAGCTAGGACTACATTTAGGCCATAGATGCCATGTGTTGTGATTTGTCCCGATTTTTATGACCACCTTCAGTAACAGGGTGAAAACTCAAAGGTCTGTAGCTTTCCTTTGTTTTGATTATTTTTTTCTGCTTGTGGGGCTTTTTTTTTTTTTTTTTTTTTTTTTTTTTTTTTTTGGCATGTGTCAGCTGGCAATCCTGGCTTCAGTGTGTGTCTGCTGCAGTGGTCCCACGTGCACTGGCAAGCTAAGCCTGGTGGGAATGAGTGGGGAAAAAGGGAAGGTGCCGCAGGATGCTCTTAGCAGCTCGGTTCACCTGGTGTGCAGCTGGATGGTTAAAGGGGATGTACTGTTCCTCGTTATTTCAGCTCCCTCCCTTCACACCCTCTTGCACCCCTCCCACCTCACCTAAAAAAAATTTAATTGGTAGGAAGGTCTTAGATGAGCATCTGTAATGTTTGGTTCACATTATCTGAGAACCCTACCTACTCAGTTTGTGCTTCTTCCTGCCAAAACCCTGCCAGGTTTGCTGCAGCAGGGTTTGTTCCAGCCATGCCTCCTCCTGCCCCTGGCCTACTGCCAGACGCAAAATGCTCATAGCACAGAAATGAGGTCACTGCCCTCTGCACTTTAGTTTCTATCCTCTTTTTCACTGTCCAAGCTGTCCAAGATAACCTACAGTCACCTGGTATTGGGCTTTGCTCATACTGAGTCAGTTCTGCTCATCACTTTGGGGTACAGCAGAGACACATTTGTGTCAGCTAGTGCTGGCAATAGGCAAGAGGAGAGAAAGGAGGAGAGAAAGAAAATGGGAGTGGAGGGCAGCCAGCACTAATACTGAAAGCTCATCAGCATCTTTGTCATTTCTCTACCATAAGGACACATGCTCTGCAAAGGCAAAACTTACGCAGGGAACAGCTTTCAGCAGACCCAGCCCAAAAGATGATCATATTAAGCACGTCAAGATTTAGCCTTGTTCTTTCCAAAAACAATATATTCCTTTGACCTTGGACTTGCTAATAAGACTCCTAAACACATCACAAAATAAAAAAGCAAACAGAAAATGCGTCACATATAGCTTGCTTTCCTCAAGGGGAATAAAAGTCAAACGGAGAAGAATAGCACATGGCAGAGGCTTGTCATAGGATTTACTGCACTCCTGGAAAGCGCTCAGCTCCCATAGCATCAGACACTACGTGGGAGCCCAAACAAAATAATACTAAACCAGAGTAGTTTTTTTCTGCAAAGTCAGAACCAAAGATGCTTGTGCTTTACTGTAGCAGCACTGACTCTGTGGAATTAGAAATGTTATTTTTCTACCCACATCACTGCCTTGCTATTGCAGAACACCACCAATGACTAATCCCCACCCACATAATAATAATAACAATAATAATAATCTGTAAAAAAAAGATCTAAGTGACTTATTTCAAGCTCAACTTTCAGCCCATGCTGCACATCAAATGGACAAGTCCTATCTCTGTCTTTAGACAACACCTTTGAAGTGGATCTACTTTTCCTCGGCTATCACTTCACTGGTAAACCACTAGCCTAAACAGCCGCCTCAGGCTGCACTGACAACAAGGTCCCAGGCTTTCAATTTGCTGACACGTTTCGTATTTATGGACCAATTATTTTATGCACTTGTTGTACATTACATTGAGAATCAGGCAGGGATTCAGACTGCACAGGAAAGTGCAGTATGAACATCTCAACAAACACCTAATTGTGTTTAGCACGTTTGCCTTCTTTAAGACTTGGATAGATGGTATATAGTGAATAACTGTAGCAGAGTTGGGGCAAGTGGAGGGCTTCTCTTATTGACATGTCATCCTATATTACCTTGTCACGTTTAGGTAAAGATACGAAGGGGCAAAGGAGGAGAGTATCATCTCCTGGGAGCACAGCCAGTTATTTCTGTATTACCAGAAAGTACCAAAACCAACAGCAGTGGAGCAGGAGCCCATACGTACCAGCACTTGCACTCTGAGTAATGAAAACAGTTCTGATGATAGCTCTGTCAACAAACCAGGGCTTTATTTTATTTTCCCTCATTTCCTTCTCCCTTGACCTACCTCCTCCCCCAGGGTACAAAGTTCATCTGCAAGTAAGCTACTGCAAGAGCCCAGGGAGAGGGGCAACCTCCTGCAGGAGACACGTGGGAGCAAGGGTGCTCGTGAATGTTAAAGATCAAATGAACAAATCTAAACTTAGCCCATTTCAGATCTTGGCTGTTTCATTTTGTGAAAGTTTCTGCTCACCTTTTCAGACTCCGTGTTGGATTATCACCTCTGAGTGGCAGTATGGGCAGCCCAGCAGAGACAAGGGCACTCAGGGGAAGGCAGGGCTGCATACATGCTTGGCTCCTTGCTGCTTCCTTATGAACCACATTTCCCAGCAGGGAAGTGCCTGGCCAGAGGGCACAGCTATTCCAGCAGAGCCTCCCTGCTGCAGTCATGCCATGCAGAACACGGCACAGGCAGTCTTCCTCCTGCTCTCAGTCTCCTCCAACTGCTGTTACACTAAGAAAGAACAGCCCGTTTGTGCCTACACTGAGATTTTTAATTGCATAATTATGCCAGTGGTGACGTGTGATTTTTTTCTCTCTCACTGATGGCACTTTATAGTTCAACAGGCTGATGTGTAGATGCTGACGTTCCTTGGAAAAGCATCTTAGTGTGGGATGTCTCTGGAGGCCTAGAGCAAATGCTGGCTCTATCATCATCATCTTTGATATTTTCTCTTTGTCTGTGGCTTCTGTTTATTGCTGCTTTGCTAGCTAAGCCCTCACCATTTAGCCCCAGCAAGGGAACAGAAAAACAAGAGCAGCAACATGTCTCTGGGAGCGGGGTAATAGCAGCTGTGGAAATGCATGGCAGGATCTGAGGGCTGAAGGTGTGGCAGCCCTGTGATAAAGAAATAATCACCTTTTCAAGCTCAGTCAGTTAGGTCTTTTTTACTGGGTGCAAGTTATGTGATATGTAGCAGACATAGGAAACAAGTCTTCACCTTGAATATTCTGTGTGGCATAAGCAGGCAAAAATAGCCTCTGCTCTCCAGTTGCAGGGAGTGAGGGGAAATGTACACTCAGCCTGGCTCTTGTAAGCAAGTCCATTCACTACCCCACTTTTGGAATCTCTTACCACACGTGGCTGTGGGAAGCAGTCCTCCTCAATGACATTTTCATCAGCTTCACAGATTTTTCTGGAGGAAATCACAGCTGCTTTCTGCAGCAATAACTTTGCTGCCTTTTCTTTACATCCCCATTCATGGAGAGAGCAGTGGGGTGAAATTAGCCGTGACAGAGAAAGGCTCTTAAGGAATTTGGATAGGTCAACGGAAGTGGAAAGCCAGGATACATACTGCAGCAGGGCATACATTCTGCAAGGATAAACTGAGATTTGCAGCATTACCCTTTGCTTCTGCTAATACCTGGTCTCCAGTTTTTTTCAGCTGCAACTTTCAGTCTTGAAGTCATTCGCATTTTTAATACATGTACAGGGCAAACCCAAAGGTTTTTACAACGAGATTTTCTCTAAGGCTCGTGTATATGCTTCTACAGCTGCAAAATCTCAAATGGATGAAATAATACATAAAATGCAGTTTTAAACCTGAAACTTCTGGTGACAGTCAAATTTGCCCTACTTGCCATTTGACCAGGAAATTTTCTTTTTAGCAGAAAAAAAATGTAGCATTTCCTCAATCAGTGCGTTGTATAATACAGACAATCTCCTGTGGTGGAACTCTGGACACCAAGATACCACATCCTGACAAGTTCATTGGATTACAGGATGGTTGAGGTTGGAAGGGATTTGTGGAGGTCACCTGGTCCCACCCCCTTGCTCAACCAGGGCCACCTAGAGCCGGTTGCCCAGGACCATGTCCAGACATCTTTTGAATATCTCCAAGGATGGAGACTCCAAAATCAAATGAAGGTTAAATATTTTCCAGTTGGAAGAAGATACCCAGGTCCACTGGACATTCCAAAACACTTCTCTTCTAATAGCATTAAACAAAATTTTGCAGACGAAGGCATTACTGATAGTGACCACAAAAAGATTGTCCTCAGAATACTCTGACACTCTTTTTTGGATCTGTGCTGGTTTTGGCTGGGATAGAGTTAACTTTCTTCATAGCAGCTAATATGGGGCCATGTTTTGGATTTGTGCTGAAAACAGTGTTGATAACCCAGGGATGTTTTTGTTGCTGCTGAGCAGTGCTTACACAGAGCCAAGGCCTTTGCTGCTTCTCACACCACCCCACCAGTGGGATGGCTGGGGGTGCACAAGGAGTTCGGAGGGGACACAGCCAGGACAGCTGACCCCAACTGACCAAAGGGATATTCCATACCATATGACGTCATGCTCAGCATATAAAGCTGGGGTAAAAAGGAAGGAGAGTACACGTTCAGAGTGATGGTGTTTGTCTTCCCAAGCAGCTGTTACGCATGATGGAGCCCTGCTTTCCTGGGGATGGCTGAACACCTGCCTGCCCATGGGAAGTGGTGAATGAATTCCTTGTCTTGCTTTGCTTGTGTGCGCAGTTTTTGCTTTACCTGTTAAACTGTCTTTATCTCAACCCACGAGTTTTCTCACTTTTACCCTTCTGATTCTCTCCCCTCATCCCACCTGGGGGCTGCGTGCTGCTTAGTTGCCAGCTGGGGTTAGACCACAACAGGATCTTATTTTTGGATCTATCAGAAATAAAGAAGGAGTAGGGGAAGAAAAAGGGGTTGTTTCTAATGTAGGAAGCAAGCATATTCTTCTGATAGAAATTAATAGATGTGAAGAGTTCCTAAAAGCTCAGCAGGGCCACGTATAAAACAGCTACCCATATAAACATTTAATTTAAATTATAATATGCTTTGGCATCCAGGAAAATTGCTCAGCACTTTTCATATTTTAAATATAATTCCTATTGCTAATACGTAAAATCTCTGTGGAGCCATCCTTGCTTACACAGTTTTAGAGAGTGACTAGAGACACCAAAAAATGATTTCCCAAGAGGTTTGTAAAACCATTACTTAAATTTAGGGTTCAGTTCAATAAAGAATTATGCTGTGTTAAGGTTTCTATGGAATTTAGTCATAAAAAGTTTAGACTGTACTAAAACCTAATTAATTCTGTGGTTTTGGTATTCATTGAAGCCTCCTTCCCCTGTGCACAAATAGCTAACATTATGCCCTGAAAGGTGTGCATGCCAAAAAGGTGGAAGAGGATATTCTGAGCTCAAAAGACTATAGAATAGTAGGTCTATTAAAAAAGGGAACTTTCTCAAATAATTCGAAAGATAATAGAGCTGCCTGCAGGCAGCTTTTACTTGCATTCTGGTCAATTATAGGGATTTATGCAACTATTTATTACACTGGTTAAAATAAATACTTACCACATCAATCTGGGCTACATATGGTACCCATGTAGCATCTAAAGATGAAATATGCTCAAAAAGAAATTACCGACTTTTGCAGTACATACATTAAGCTTTTGTAGTGCCTTCCCACGCAAATATTTCATGTGTAAATACTGTTAGCAGTTACAAGGATTTTTCTGAGACTTTATAATGTTCACCCAGATCACCTGAGATTCTTGAACGAGCTTGTTAAAAATAAGAAAAAAGCTGACAAATATTCACTTAAAAAAATAAACCACCTGAGCTGAAGGCAGTGAAGGCAGCAAAACAGGAGGTATTTTTCTAATGTATTGGTTCCATTTCTGCCACCAAAAACAAAGTCCTCCACCCATTGCAGCTCTTAGCAGGAAACATTTCTAACCTGTGCATGGAGGGAGATCTTCCCCTGAACTGATACTGACCCGTACATTTGCTTCGTGCTGGTCACATTCTGCTGCTTCAATGTAGCCCACAAATATTTTTGTTTGAATTGCAGCCTGGCTACCATAGCCATGAGAAAAATCTTTGAATGACAAGTAACTTGTCTATTGAATTGAATCCTTGTCTTCATAGAAATAGGAATGCTAAAAAAACAAAAAGGAAAAAGCCACCACTGATTCACTTAATTTTAAAGAGTGATAATTTTTTTTTGGGGGGGGGAGGGGTGTAATAATGTTATTTTGCATTTCATACCAAGAACGGCAGCTGCCAGGAACATCAGATAGACAACGGGAAGTATCCAATACTAGTGCAAGCAACTGTGCTTGTAAAATTATCTAAAAGGCAACTTCTGAACAAGGGGAAGCTTTAAATTACAGGTGAGAAATTTTTTTTTTGCTATTTTTAGACACAGTCTTTGTTTTAAAGACATCTGTTGGAAGCAAAATAACCAAACTGACTTGCACAACCATGCAACTCTATTTTTTTTCTCCTTATGGCTGTGTTTTCTGTGTTACATATCAAAGAGCATTAGTACCACTAAAGGAGCTGAATGCAATTTCTTAAATAATTCATGTGACAGATTGCTTGCTTGAATCAGTTTGAGTTCCTTGAGATGTAATTTTTTTTTTTAAAATAAAGTTAAGGCTCTGCATAGATTAGAGAATTTAATATTACTTAAGGATCTTTACTAGCCAGCTTCTTCTATACTTATTTGTTTTTAATGGTAGGGCAAAACATAAAAAGCTTAAAAACTTGACAAAATCAGAAATACTGCCACAGGCTGTTAAAACATTTCTTGCATACTGGCAAAACGTGGCTTGCAAGGCAGTTATCCACCTTTTTTTTGGTGAGAAGCTGCTTTTCTTTTTCAGACAGCTCACAAGATAGGGATTGAAAAAAAAAAAAAAGAGGAAATACTAAGTCACTTTCAGTAATCCAACCCTTATTTTCCTATCTGTGATTAAGTGTGCACATATTGGTGTATATATAACTTTCTTCCCTCTGAAATTATTTGAAAGGAACTGGTTTACAACTTAAAAAAAAAAAAAAAAAAGCCCAGCATTTTTTTTTTTTTTTGCCAACAAATCTTTGCAGGCATTACATTTGCATTAGCAATAAAAATATTGCAATAAATCTTCACCTCACAAAGCTTTCTGTAACCATCTGTCAGGAAATCTGTATTAGCCTGGAGTAAGCATCACTTCATGTACACTTTTTTTCTTACTCTAATGTTAAAAAATTTCAGTTTTAATGATGATGTGAACTCATTTCATTAGATAGAAATTAGAAAAATGTGCAGAATGCACACAGGGCTGTTCAGTTAATACATTTAATGGTAAGGCTTTAAACATCTAATTTACGGTGATTGTCTGTCTCGATCCTGGCAAACCGCATATCCAAACTTTTCCATGTCAGAGTTTCAAGACATTTGCCATTCCTGGCAGGAACAAAGGTGGTTGTAATTCGTGGGACGGGAGAGGAATGGGCTCCTCGGCTCCACGGTCTCACCTCCATCAGCACAACCTCTGGCCCCATTGGCTGGAAACCCACTGCCCTCAGTCTCTATATAGAGCTCCCAACCCAACAGGAAATTACAGTGTTGACGGGTTCATTTTTCTACAGTGACATCAAACATTTATAGTGACACATATAAGAATATATTATATATTTATATAAATATATAAAATATTTATATAAAATATATAAATAAATACATATACAAAATATGGCATTACTTTCCAGAGAGATGTTACATTTCACAGGCCGCCTTTCCTTATCCAGATTTCATTGTCATACAGAATTTGTCATGAAGTTCAGTAAACAATCAGCCTCAAAAAAAAAAAAAATTGCCAGTCTTCCTTATGCAAAACCATCATATACCAGAACAAAACCAAATCACTTCTCTTCCGATTAAAAGGGCATGTAACATCATGGCAGACAGTTGGTTTAAATATTTAAACCCAATGGTTCCTGTTCCATGCTTAGATGCAGGCAAATAATTTCTACCAAAGTCAAAGCAAGCAACAATTGTGTGCAGCGTAAATGAAACGCGCGGGTCTTAACACGCGGGTCCACGATCCCCCCATCTTGTCAGCATTGTTTTAAACAGGAGTTCCTCATACAGAGTACGTGCTTTGGTAGAGTGTACCAAGACAACACAGAATAGATACAGCTTTTCAAAATAAATAAGCAAATTCAAAGGGTGGTACTGTAATGGCAATTTTTTGTTCATGAATATTCTATATTAGTGTGAGCAGGAAACGGAGGAAATGTAAGCTCTGTTGCACAAACTGAAGCAAAGGACAGACAGAAGAATGCTTTACCGAGAGCTTCAGTGCAACTGTTATCCTTTCCAGTGGCATAATTCAGTGATGGGTACATTACAAATACCAATAACATAAAATAATTAAAAAGAAAATTAAAAATTATTATCTTGGTATTTGTAGTTACTTCAAATAACAAAACTTAGTATCTTCTGAAAACACTTCCTTCGCTCCACAAATTCATTTCTATTATCTAGAATAGGTCAGTGTGTATGCATATGGATCTATACATATTTGTAAATCATTCCATACCCTTACTTTCTCCTTGCATACAGAAGTATACACTAGAAGTATGGTGTAGTATTTGGTATTCACGTTACATTTAAATAAAGTTTATTAAAAAACAATTATATTAAATACAGACTAACAGAATATTCATAATATATTTTACAGAAAAAATAGCCATGTCTTTATTTTAGAAATATGTTTCTTTAAAAAGTTCTTTGAGATTTTTATAAAACTTTTTACCCGTGAAGATAAGTTTCCCGTCAGACCTGTAAAAAAGCTTAACCTTTAAATCCTCATGGTTTTTTTGTTTTGCTTTTTTTTTTTTTTTTGCTTTAATATTTTTACAAGCTTACAATCTATAAATTCTTTAAAATAAAAAACCAGTATCTTTCGGGATCAAATTGGTCACAGGCCGTTCTTTAAAAAGTCAGTGGAGACTCCCTGAATCCATTCTGAAGTGCCTTTTGTTTTTCTCTCTCTGGGTATCAATAGTGCAGGTTTACGTGGGAATTCAGAGCTCCCTACAAGTCCTATAGGAAGCCCCACGCGTGTCGGTGGAGGGGTGCAGCTGCAGCAGCGTCCGCAGAGGCTGCAACTCCCCATCGGCCACAGAGACAGAGCTTGTTACTCCACGCACAACGCAGTCCACAGTGTTTGCCCAGCCCCTCCAAGGTCTCTGTGAGGTCCAGTGGCCACGCACAGATGCCAGAAGAGCTGGCACCCAGCCCTCATTTGCTTTCCAGGTTATAGCAGTGGACATCTCCTTTTCCCTTCCCATCGTACCCGGGAAGCGGCTGTCCATATTTATCCACGCACCAGCAGTAACCTCTCTTTCGGCCTTTGGATGGGCGACACTGAAACAGAATAAAAGACCCAGTTAGCATTATTTTTGCTTTTTCAGCTCTTAGTGTTATATAGCAGGGATTCCTGCTCATTTGATCGCTGCACTTCCATATCCTGGCCATATCTGACAGAATCAAACAGTGTATTTATTACCACTACAAAGTATTACAATAAAAGCTTGCCGCCTCTGCCCGTCAACCCCTTTGGGTCTAATTATAATAAAACTGCTCTAAGAAGTACCAGAAAACAGCCTTATTGCCCCCTTTGAATAGCAGAACTACTTGCACCAGTACAGGCTGATGACTGGGACCCATCTTTGGAAAAGAAAGTTAACAGATTTGTTCTACGCTAAAGCACAGGTCTGGCAAAGACAGCCATTGCAGCAATAAACACCCTTGGCTTGCATCTGCTTGATGGAGGAATTTCAACACTGTAGTTAACATTTATTAAGAGATACATAATCCTTCTGTAATGGAGTTATCACGTCAACAACTGTTAGGTGTACTAGAACTTTACATGTATATTTTCCTATAAATAAGGTTGCTTATATACCAGTCTGTAACCTATGTCAGCTTTAGAATTTGCCTGGTGGAATTTGCCAGCAATGCTGACCAACCTGAAACTACCACTAGAACAGCAATGACACTGAACTTCTTTAGAAATATGCAGTAAAAATGTATTATAAAGTCCAGTAAGTACTAAGTAATGCTTTCCCCAAGGCACCAAGAATGTTAAAAAATGGACTAAAGGAGATGACTTGCTGCAGGTTGCATTCAGTATGCAACCCTGGACACAGTTACATACTGTGAACCTCTGGTACCCTGAACTCAAAAGACACGTGTCTCCAGGACACAGATTATCTCACTAGGTTTGCCATGGTCAACCTTATTGCCAAGGCATAGCCTCCATGTCAGCTCAAGTTTTGAGATTTGGTGATACAGGATTTGCTGCAAATGCTAACAGAGGTGGCTGTTCAGTCAGGACAGACTTACAAAGGAGGCAGTGACACAAATATACCTAGCTTTTCAAAGACTGAGGTTTCATCTGTTGCATCGCCAACATGAAGGAAGATAGGCTAGACTGAAGCCACTTGTGGCCCTCAGCACTGTCAGGGCTGTAATGCAAGCAGAGCAAATGCTGCCTTTGAGATCACACTCATAGCAATTCAAGTATTTCAGAGGTTCGGGCTGGTACAAGTCAGGTAAAGTTTGCCGTTACCGCTCAACTGCTTGTTCTCCAGAGTCTAACAGGCGCGTCCCCATCTCCCATGTGGATATGGCAGTGGCTCACAAAGCAAAGTGTCTTCTCCATGTGTAGGTACACAAGGAAACATCAAGCAAGTGCTGGGCTGCCCAAAGTGCCTGATCCTTTCCACATCTAGTTTAGGACCTCAGGCAAAAAGGTGGTATCTGGGACAGAACTGTGAATATGGGTCACTCCTGGGACAGCCTGAACCAGCAGATTAGCCTCTGAGCTAAGTAATTTGTGGCAGCATGGAGTAGGGTAAACAGTCCTCCTCACTTGGAACTTGTTAAAGAGATATGGGAGCAGATCACACATTAGACACAAATTTCGGAACAAGTTTCCATCTTGTTTATTTTATTTTAGAGTAAATGAGGTAATGTTAATCACTATAACTGCAAATTAATCTACCTTTGTGATATATTTTTGAGTAAGAAGCCCAATGCAGAAATAATACAATGCCTTCTCTTGTCTGAATTTGCAGTCCTCCTGCATTAGCCCTATGCAAATGGATGGCAGCAGGATGACAAGATCGAGTTTAAAGTACATATCAGCTTATTTTAGGAGAGGGTGAAGAAGTTCAAACCTACTGAGAGAACAGCTACATTAATAATTTGCTAAACTATGTGGTTAGCTGCATTTGAGTTCTAGTTACCTGTTCAGCTGGTTTTCTGCACTAAATCTTTAAACATAAGTTTTACAACTGTATATTGTCTCAATAGCCTGACTAGGGCTTGTGCGTACTCTCCAGGATTTCTGTGAATGGCTGCTCAAAGTCCACTGACGTCAATGGGAAATTTCCCTTCAATTTTGGTGGCAACTGGACTGGACTTTAGCTTAAGTGGTATTAACATTTAGCGACTTAAATTCTTCATGTTCAAAACTCATACATTCATAAACAACAGCCTTTGCACAATTTAAATTTTACAGAAAAGGAAACTGAGGCAGCAGTTCTTGAGCTGTTTTTCCCAAGAGCAGGCACAGATGGAGCCCAAATTAGAGCACAGGGCTTCTGGCTGCCAGCCTGGTGCTCCAGTAATGAAACTACACTTCTGCTAATAATAGTAACACAGCCTCCCCTTTTAGAAGTACTATATGAAGTGTGTTACACAACTCTCGCTGATTCATAGGCTTGCATCACTCTCAAAACAAATGATCAATTAAAGTTATCTCATGCTGTTGGAGGTTTTGATTGCTTTTTACAGTTGCATAATCAATTTTCGGAATTAACTACAACATGAAGTTAGTCTGCAGGAACACCTTCCCTACTACTAATATTTTTTTTTATTATTTCTTGTAGACAACCCATTTGGAAAACAAAATGCTTAGATCATTCCACAGCTGAAATAACGCTCTGTGAGCAAACAATTTACCTTTTCCAATCTGAGATTTTGTGCTACCTGCTCAGCCATGGCATCAGTAGTAAAGCGCTTTTGATTCAAAAGTGATGTTTTTATCTTGAAGCAGCTAGCTTGCATTCCCTGCAGAAGTGGTGGACGGTTCATATGGAAAAAATATATATAAATATCCACTGTTCTGAATTTTGTACTCCATTTCAAGGCTCTGCGCAGCTCTTCTGTATGACTTCAGAAGTCCAAAAAGCTGGAAAACTGCCCAAGCGGTGGAGCCAATAATTACTTTTGATAGAAACACCAGCTGCCAGCTTCCATGCCACCTGCCCCTCTCCCTTCCACAAAGAAGTGCCGCAGAGGCATTTGTGGGGCACAGCAAAACATATGGTATCCTATTGAATTCCTGGTCAGCCCAGAGGTCTCTGTGGAGCTACAACTGTGGTCTCCTGGAACAGACTGCAGACAGCACTGACATACACCTCAGGCCGTTTTGGCTCCCACCAAGCCCAGCTCTGTTTTCAGTGGAACAATGCCAGCTAACATTTAGGTGAGTATCTGGCTCCGGTATACAAATATGGGGCAATTACTAGAATTGCCCCATATAATAATTCTAATTTCATCAAAACCTTTTTTTCCATGCTTGAGGCAGAAATGTGCCTGTATCAACCTATTCCATGTAAATATACCTATATACCACAGTTGAATAGTACAACCTTACATGTGTGATTTATTAAGACAAAGAGTTCTAAATTTTAATAGGCCTGATTTAAACAAAGTTTATATATAAACACAAGCTGTGAAATATTTTTCATGTTATACCCTGACAGATAAATTTATGTTCTTAAAATTGTTTCACACATGCAAATTACTCCCTATGGTTGTTCCTCAAAAGTCAATTTCTAGATGTGCAGAAATGTCTTGAAAAATAACTGCTTTCAGCTTGACTGGAAGAGCAGGTGACGAGGGAGGTAGAATATACTAACATGTGAAGTGCCTCCTGAATGAGTTTTAATGGTTTCCAGAGTGGTCATAATTATAAGATTCCTACCATCACACACCTATCTACATTATCATCCTAAGGCAGTGCTTTTGGCAGCTGTTTCCAGAATTAAAAATACCTAGCTTGCACTCATTTTTGGACAGATTTACTATCTATTTCCTAACCTATTATTCTGAATTTTGTTGTCACAACAGAATATAATTGAATTACAGATTGAACGCTGCTCATAATAGCAATGAAGGAAATTAATAAAATAGCCTAGCATTCTGTTAATGAGATTAGACACCTGCTCACAGTGCCTAAAATATTAGGCCTACATGTTGATGCTCCAAAAAGAAAATCAAACAAATGCAATTGTTGCATTGCCTTGCAGACAGTGGATTCAGTCTGGACAAGACTCACTCACTTCTCAAACTGATGCTTTTTTCTAGGAGTTAATTCTACAAGGGCAAGTCAAATGCACTATTTTTGGTTTGTATTTTGTTTGTATGAGAAGCAGCCTGCCCCTGTAAGCCCCACCTGTGAAGGCCTGTTCCCAGGGTTGATTAAGGTTCATTTACAGGAGAAGCACTCCAACTGCATTTCATATAGAGTATTTACTCACATGGACTCCATTTGCAGGCATCTCCTGCAAGATCCTGAGCTGTCTCAAACTACCACTGAAACTACTGGGACCTGTGTAAATTGGCATGGCGCTTGACAAGGCTGGCCAGGTATGACAGTGCCACTTCATCCTCTATGTTTGCTGTCCTGACAGGCTATTGCACAGAGCACAGGAACCTTTCCTAAAGCAGTTTGAAAGTGTTCAGGCAGCACAAACACTACACGGACGGCAGAAGCATGCCTTTGCTCCATACCAACACCTTATTCTCATAAACTAACTTCTAGGAACAAAGACTAGGTAAGGGTATTATCTGTCTTTCCTTTTTTTTTCCTTTGTATTTCCTGTTTTTCCTCCCTCAGTAGCAGAACTATGACTGCTCTTTAAAGTACAGTCATCCTTTAAAGTAAGGCACTTTAATACGTGCTTACTGTGGATTTGATCTACTGCATACACATGCCAGAGACTGCGTGCAAACCACTACCTTTTTGCTGATGAAGCAAAAACCTCAGAGTCTGAAGACAGATGAAAGGAAGATCTACTGAACAAAGTAAATACCAATCTGCGGTCTTCTGTAATACCTAGAAAAGGAATAGGGCTACGGTACGCTTGTGTGCCTTGAACACATTTAAATGATGTGCTGTTCTAGAGCAGCTAAACAAATGCTTTTATGGCACAGGCACAAAACACAATCCTAACCTTGCTCCACATAACAGTCCAACGTATTTTCTGAACAAACGCAGACCGAGATGTGAGCATTGCTCTCTGCTAGTTTACGCACAGCGGGACGTGAATGACACGGGCTTCTCGAAACTCCAGATGACAAAAAGAAACACTGTCCCTGCTTGGGAATTGCCACCACCTGCTTGGGAAAAGCTGCAGACCGTAGACAAGCTCAGCAGCACGCATCGAAGGTCAAACAGCGCAGTCAATGTTGGGCTGATGGCAGAAGGGACGGTTGGAAACCTCACCCCTATTGCAAATGCCCCACCTGACACTGCCAGCTTAACACAGAGCTCCAGGGAATACCCGGAAGGGAAAGACTGTTTCTAAGAAAGCTTGAAGCCAAAAAATGGAGAGATACCATTCCTAAAATAAGGTTGCCTGGTTGGAGGTTGGCCTCTCACTTCCAACCAATGAACTGCATTAGCTAGTAACACAGAGTCAGCCACTCCTTTGGTTACCAGAGAAAGTCTGCCTCGTGTAAACCCAAACGGGAGAGACAAGATGGTCCACAAACAAAACCTGTCCTTACAGCAGGTATGCCTTGACAAAAATCTTAAAGAAACTTCTGAATTCAGGAAATTTTTGAATTATACCAAGAAACACATTTGGAGGAAGATCACTAACTCAGTACTGGAATTAGATGGGATGTGGACACTAAGCAAAGAACCTGGCACATCTTGCACTTCCCCAAGTTCCTGAATAAGCTTCAAGGGCAGCATTGAATGGGAATGCTGCCGTAGTTCAATCTGACACAACTAAAGCATAAATACCTGCAGTTTAGGTCTGCATTTGTCAAGAGAGGTCACAACCCCAAAACCAAAGAGGGCTGAGAAGCCATCCTTGCTGCAGAGTAACTACTAGATGTATCACTTTCATGATAACATGACCTGGATTTTGGAAGTGATCTGTGTAGCCCATAAAGGACAGATATATACCTTTCTCAAGTTGCTTTTTGTAATATGATCCAGTGCAGTTCTTCTAGGAACTCTGAAGCAGCTATTTACAATTCAAAGCATTGATCTATTGCAGTCATATGGTGACTGCAACATTTAGCTCTGTGGGTTATTACAGAGGCACTGCTTTTTTTAAACCAAAGGACATTAGTATCTAGGACACCAGCCAACCCATGTGTGATTAGGAATGAAGTTTCTCAAATGAATCTGTTGTCATGACCAACAGAAAATAAAAACACTGTCCCCACTTGACAAGGTTCAGCACTATCAGATCAGGTCCTAAAACTGGAAATGAACTAGTTCCTCTGTAAAATGATACATAGTGCTCCTTGCTGGCAAGATCCTTCAGCAAAGATGCAAAAAAGGTGAAGTGCATTCATTGAAATGATCAAGACTGTACTTACTTGCTTTTTCTTGTAGAATCCCTTCTTGTCACAATTTGGAATATGAAAACCCCTGGGACTCAAGACATTCAGGATCTTTAGGTGGTTTAAAGTGTCTTCCATTTCTCTACGACAGGGACCCTGTTAACAAGCATGTTTTAGAAAACACAGATGAAACTTCATTCCCAAATGCTGTCTTCGACACAAGAGTTAAAGGGCAAGAAGCATAAACCCAAACAAATCTATTAAAAAAAGGGATGGCTGGGTATGTCAAAAGGCAGACGATTCACAGATAAAATTCTGACTTTCTGCGTTATTCAGAATAAACCAATTTCTAAATACTGAAGGTCCTAAGCTATGCTGAGGCACAGACTGGCATTTCCAGTTGAAATCTCAGCCACATATACCTACGGGAAGGCTTAACCAGTATGTAAATCAATCACATATAACATAACCAAGGTTTGGAAAAGCTGGTCTTGCACCAAGTGGGAAAAGAAGAAGGTAGGCAACTGGAAAAACACCACTTGGTAGATTTTCCCTAATGCCATTTGATTTTCATGATTCTGCTGGATTTGAAACCTTAATTGAAATGGATTATTTGAAAACAAGTAGTTTGGCATAATGTACATGTATATAGAAAAATACTGCAACTTTGGCAACAACTCCCAATTTCAACTGGACCAAACGGATGCAACCATGCAAAGGAATGGGTGCACACAACATTCTCATTAGACAAGCATGTAACTTTTTCCCGCACTTTCTCCATCTTTAAAAGGCTGACAACAATGTAGTGAGGATTAGCTCTAGGACAACAAACCAAAAAGAACTTCCAGAAGCACTTTTAAGAGCATATCTCAAATGCCAACTAATTATTTCTCACTGCAGCCCTTCAGGGTAGGGAGTAAAGTGTTACGAGCCCCACTTTGCAGTCAGAAAACCAGGAGCGGAGGAGTTCACGTTTTGCCAGAAGCCAAGAAGGCAGTGTCAGCAGTGGGATCGGGATTCAAGAGTCGCAGCCTACAAACTCTATGCTTAGCTATACTCCTGTCTGGGCACATTACTGACTTGGTCCAACAGCCCACTTATTCTGCAGAGACCTGAAAAAATTTCTTTGCATGGTTGCATGGGTTTAAAATGTTTAACTTGCTGTATCAACACAAAGTCTCATTTGGTGCAATTTTTAATTACTGGAGTAATGACATTTATATTTTCAAGTGGTAATATTAATAGTTTGCTTATGTAAAGTGCCTTTCATGTGAGTGTCTGAAAGCATACGGACTCCATAGTTCTACTGGAGTTTAAAACTGATTTTTTTTGTTAGCAAAGACCTTCCTTGCTGCTTTCATATGTAAAGCTCTAAACATGTGCTTTAAATTGCTGCTCTTATTGGCATTCCTTAAAAAAATTAAACTGCTCAGACATGCTGACTGCAAATCACACACGTTCAAGATGTGGTCCCAAGGTAGGCCTACAAAAAGATCAACAGCTTTTATCTAATTATTATTTTGAAGCAGGCTTCCAAAGTCAGCAAGATCAATACCAAAAGCTAACATGCAGACACAGCTAGAAGGGCATTTGCTGACAAAGGCACCTGTCCCCAATGGACTTATTTCTGCTTCTTACAGACACCAGCAGCCTAAGTTGGTATGTCTTTGCTCATGGGGCCCAACTACCATGTAAGTGAAATGTTCATCCTAGTTAAGACCAGACCCTATTTTCTCAGAGCTACCAAAGCTCTTTTTTTTTTTACTGTAGGAAGTTTACTTCATGTTTTTGGGAGGAGGACACCTTGGAAAGGAGATACTGTAATGTTTTTACTAGACAGCTGGACATCAGTGACAAACTAAACACTTCACCACCCTTGCTGTGTTAACTTGGAGACCACACTCTCTTCAGATACAACTTTCCACCTCATACAGGTTTCAAAACCTTCTTTTGCAGATGGGAAGCCACATCTGGTTTCACAACGACTGTTTAGATGAAACACCAAAGTATTTGGTGTTTGAAACACCAGACATATTTTTTTAGGCCATCTGGCACAGGCATAAGGATAACCACTGGGGTTATCGAGGATGTCCAGGAACAGGAATTACTCTCCCCTCAGAATCACCACCCTCCGGCTGCCCTGCAAATCCACTGGGCAACAGTCAGTAGGAGGCAATGGCAGCTTGTATGCCTGTGAGCCTTTGCATTTAGGCAGTGGCACCAAACAATGACTGCAAGTGGAGGCAGTGTTCAGCACATCATACAAACAATGACTAATCAGTCCAGATACTAGTCCTTCAACCCAGCCTAAGTTTATCTCCCTTGATTTGCGCTTTGGAGTGTGAACACATTGCCACTACACTGAATGTGAAACATCTTTTTTCCATTATGGCAACCCAATAGTGCTGTTTGCAACCAAATTTAATGATGACACTATTAAACCTGTCCCAAGTCCAGTCACACAAATGTGTGATAATGACAGACGGAACAAGAACTTTCAATCTCTAAGAAAGTACTTAATGAAAATCATACTAGTATCAACGTAAACATCATTGCGTTAGGCCTCCAGGTTTTCTGAACCTGATCTGCACAGTTTGCTGATTGTCTGCATTTGCAGATCCAATAGTTTTACCGGTTAAACAGCCAGAATGCCCTAAATGGCTACAACAATTACCACCATTTAGTTATTTAGTTTAGGTATTTATCTTGTCTTACGCACAGCACGCGTATACATACACACACATGTGCACAGTCACATGCTGCGAAATGTCTTTCCATTTACAAAAGTACTTACGTATTCAGTCTCTTGTTTGGATTCAGAAGAGAAATTCAGTGTATCTGTACTCTGCGAATCATATTCCACTTTATAGCGCTGCGTATTTTTGGCTTGCACTTTCCTGATGATATCTATTTTGGTGTGCGGTGGATGTGATTTGGAATCTGGCACCCTGTGAGAGTTTGGGATGGCCTGATTTTCTACGCTGCTGGTGCTCCGGTCATCTTCTTCTGAATCACTGGAATTTCCTTTGAGAAGAACGAATGCAGTGAAGAAACAACGTTAATCAACTGGCAGCTGCGTCTGGAAGGGCAACAAGCCACTAGATCAGTCTACGTGCTTAATTTGCCTTTACAAAATAGCAACGCACAAAAAAAGATGAACAATTTAGCATTCCGCATGCATCAGCACCTTTGTTGGCAAGAGATGACTTTTGTAACTGAAGCATCCCCTTGCTCCCGGTAGCCTCGCAAGGTACCCCACTTCACCGCCCGCGCTGGCAGCCCAACACCTGAAAACTAGCTACCTCCACTTCGCTGCAAGCCACCACCGCCCCGGTTTCTCGCCCCTCGGTGTCCGCTGCAGTTCCGCCCGCCGGCAGGAGGGGGCGGGTCTGCGCCGCCGGCGGAGCGGCCGCCGCGGGAGCGGGAGCCCGCAGCAGCCCCACCGGCGCCGGGGGCGCGGAGCCTTCCCCTCCGCCACTGCTGACCCACGGCTGATTTAATCGACTTCAGTTAAACGCGGCTGGCTTGGGTAACATGGGCTGTAGCGTGACTCTCTTGTCTTCCCCGGGAAGGTAATATTTTTTTTTTCCCTTTTAAAGAGGCGTTAATACAATAAATTCTACCACGTTGAGTTTCACAGTTCTAGTTAGCTATTTTTAACACTTTAGTTTTCTTGATTTTATTCAACATACGGAACAGGAAAGAAAAAAAAATAGCATGTTTTCACTTTTCTGCTATTAAAATCAGAAACGTTTCTAAGTGGACAAAATACATTTTAAAGGTAATGGACAAAAAAATGCCATTCATTCTGTAACGGTGTCAAAGGACAAACATCTGCTTTCATTACGAGCTTCAAAAATATTTTCTCTTTAAACTACCATCCACAAAAATACAGGAGAAGCATATTTTTCCAAAATACTGCATAAGCCCAGTGTTCCTGTACCTTCTGAGGTATTTGTCTACACTGCATTTCTCCTGCTTAGGAGACTCCTGCAGTGTAACTGTAACTGGCTCCATTTCCTCCAGGGAATGTTTCAAGTTTAGATATTTCTATCAGCTAAGTAGCCAAGTCCCACTAGTTGCTGCATTGGCTGCTGGCCACATTTTTTGTGTGCGTGTATGTGCGTGTGTGAAGGAAATCATATTAGGAGTGCACAAAGATAACTGATGTGCAAGGAACATCCTGGAAATCTATATTAAAATATTACTTGATGGCTCACTGAAAAACCACAAAAGCCAAGAAAGTCAGTGCTAAACCTGAAAGCCCACGTTCACGTAGCCCATTGACTCACACAGGCAGTACAGTGCCACTGCCAATACACAGGAACAGGGGAGGAACATGAGGAAGAGGAGGAGGGATCCGAGTTTACATCTCGGTACCAGTGGTTTTAGTGTAGCCACTGCTGGCAATGGACGTAATTGGCCAGGAAAATCCAACTCCCAGTGCAAATGGATTAAGGAAGCTTAAGTCTTAAATCTAAATTTCCTGGCTTTTGTGGGTTTAACTCAGACTCTCAGCGGTATTTGAACACATTTTTGGTGGTTTAATGTCCTGTTTTTAAACAGTGGTATTTTTTTCCACATTCTCAATGAAGTTTGCAAGAAAGAACACAATAAAATGTTATAAACCTGAATCTCCTAAATATAAATACTATGTCTACTAGGTTTTCTGCAATCAGTCCAGTTCATTAGTTTGCCTCCTCTACCAAAATATAAGTAGAAAATACTCTTAATGTGAATTAAACAACTACCAGGCTGGTCATTTCAGTTTAGATAGACCATCACATTTCAATTCGGAATGGATGTAATGACACATTTTAAAACGTAAGGTGTATTTGATTAACTCAAAAACTTGGTGCCATGTTAGCTTTACACCCTTGTAACAGAAACAAAATTGCTATGAGAGTTACTTGCTCTCTTTTAAAAAAACAGATTAGAAGGACTGTACATGCACACTGCTACTTAGCACTTTAGTGCCCCGAAAAAGTGAACTGTAAAGTCAGTGGCCTATTAGAGTTGTTGTTAAGAAGATACTGTAATATACACCAGCCCGTACAGATTTCTAGCAATTTCTGTAAACTAGAAATCACTAAAAGTGTAGCACGTGATGCAGGACCTAGCTGTGTGTAAGGGAGATGATGTGATCCTGCTCATGGAAGGTGTGCACCAGGGAGTGTTGGATTTCGAGCTGAAAGCAGAATGGTTCCTGTGAGGAAACGGGCACTATGTGTCACACAGGTTCAGCATACTTCTTCCTTCTTGCACCCCAGGTCTGCAACCTTCACTCCTTGAATGTGAACTGTAAGGGTCCCACTTTGCACTTTTTAAGGAATTAAAGGTCCTACTGATTTCAAAATCAGAGTTCTCTCTCAGCCAAGAATGCAGAAACAGGAACTCATTATTTTGACTATTTAGGCTAAAAATTGAAAGATTTTCAGCAAAGTGCAGCTCTGTCTTCCCCTTTTTCCTTCTCTAACAGTCACTGTTAAAAGCACTACCCCTCCATTAAACAGCACAAACTCTCAAGTACAGAGGAGACGCCCCTTGTTTCCAATTCATGTGAAGGATGAATATTCAGAGCCAAGTTCATGTGATAAAGGAAGCTGCTCCATGTTCCAGTGAGATTTAAAACTTCAGTGAGTACCTCTGAACTCTGATTCAAATTGCCGCAGCTTGGGAGCAGCACGTAAATAAGTATAATAAGGCATCTCGTACTCTCGTAGCAGCCAGTTAACTGGAGCACTGGTGCCACTTCCTCAGCTAAGGAAAGGCCAGCCAAAGAGTCCCTGCAACCTAGCAGAAAAACTCCTGGCTTTTTAAAAATGCAAACAGTGGATAGCCTTTTGACACAGTTTTCTATTAAACAAGTGTTAACATACTTGCTGTTAGTTAGCAAACAGTTTAATTAAATCTTTGCACAGAGGGACTGTGCTTTCTTGATCTGAATCCCAAATTTCCCTGTCTTAAGTTTCCAAATGTGCATGCTAACAGAACTTTTTCCAATCGTCCCTTCCTCTTCAAACAAAACAAAACCTGCTCTGTGAATGTCTCATTTACAAGACATGTAAGAGGATGTAAGAGGAAAGCTTCGTTCGACCAAAGATTTATTTGCAGTGCAGGCAAAAAAACAACGTCCTCTTAAATACCGCTGTGCAAATGCTTTGTTCCGAATAACCACCTTCCCGGCCCAGGGGAATATTTAACTTTTTTTTTTTTCTCTTTCTCTCTCTGTGCTCAGCCACGCTATAGCGCAGGAGTTAGCCCACACTCTCCAGTTTTCTCGCACTCTCTTTCCAGGAACACTGGGGACAAATCGCGAGGATTTCACCCTCTCTCCATCCAGGCTCTGCAGCCTGGCAGCCGCACGCACCCGCAGCAGCAACATGCAATTCCTCCACACCCCACACCCCCCCCCTTTTTTTTTTTTTTAAAAAAAAAGGAGCAACTCTGGCTCTTTTGCGAGGAGCTACTCCTTAGCATCAGCGTTGAAGAAAACTAATATATACATAAACAAGGTAGAAGAGGCAAATCTTCCTTTCCTGCGGCAGAGGCACCCCGCCTTCAAAACGATCTCGGCCTGGGCTACGTGGCTGCCCGAGGAGCCCCCCGCGGACCGGCAGCCGGCCGGCAGCGCCGGGCAGCGAGCGAAAGGCCTTTCCGGAGGACCAGGTCTGCAGCATGCCTGCCCGCGCCTCCCCCTCTCCTGCTGCGAGCAACTTACCTTTTAACTTTATTTAAAACGAACAAACAAACAGAGGCAAAGAAGCAGCGAACAGGAAAAGAAGGGGTGCATGCACGCGATCTCTTTACGCTTCTTCGCCCCCGCCCCGAGGCGCAGCCCCCTTACCTGCAGCGTGCGGTCCCGGCAGGAGGAAGGTCCGCAGCTTGCCGCCCGCCGTGGCGTTGGTGCAGAGCCCGCGGCCCTCCAGCAGCGCCTGCAGCGGCCGCGCCTCCTCCCGCCGCGGCTGGCAGCTGAGGCCGGCGCCGCAGCGCTCGGTGTAGATGCCGCAGGGCTGCCCCTGGCGCAGGGCACAGGTGAGGCAGCAGCCGCAGCCCGGCTCCCGCACCCGCTCGGCGCAGTCGGGCTGCAGGGGCTTGCACTGCTGCAGCGCCCGGGCGTCGCAAGGCTCGCAGCGGACCACCGGCCCCGCCAGCGCCGCGGCCGCCGCCGCCCGCCGGACCAGCAACGCCAGCGCCGCCGCCGCCACTGCCCACAGCACGCCGGGCCGCGGCACCATGGCAACCGGCGGAGGGGGGCCGCCGGGAGGCGCCCCCGCGCACCCCCGGCCGGGGAGCGGGACGGGCAGAGCCCCGCGCGGGCAGGGACACGCCGCCGCTCGCCCTCGGGAGCGCGGCCGCCGCGGGCGGAGGGGAGCGGAGCGGAGCAACGCGCACAGCCCGCGCCGCCTCCGAGGGGCTGCGGGGAGAGGAGCCGCCAGCTGCTCCTACCCCTACCAGGGCGGGGAGGCAGGAGAGCTGCGCTGCCGGCACACGCACGCCGACCCTCTCTTCAGCCGCCTGCCCTTAATCACATAAAGGTAGTAAGAGCTCGCTAGCAACAAAGGCAACTTTTTCCTTCTTTCCCCCCCCTCCTTCCTGCAGAGCGCCTGAATCACTTGGCTCGACACTAACTTTTTTTTTTTTTTTGCCACACACAACACGCTGGAAAAAATTATAAAATAAAACGCCTTCTAAAAATAATAATAATAATAAAAAAATTAAAAATATTTAAAAAGCCAAACCCAGACGGTCCAAAAACGCTTCAGAAAAGAAAGAAGGAGAAAGAGCGGAGGTGAGGGAAGAAAAAAAAAAAAAGAGGGGAAAAAAATAAATTAAGAAAGCAAGGTTCCCTTCTTTTTATTCTCTTTGCCGCCTGCCGTGCGCCTCCCTTCCCCGCCACTCTGCGCCCATCTGCCCCCTCGTGCCGCCCGGCCCGCCCTATATAGCGCCGCGGCCGCGGGCCCGCCCCGCGCCATGAATAACAAGCGGCGCGGCGGGGCAGGGAGCGCCGGCTCTCGCCAAATCCAGGTTTCGGTCACGGAGGGCGCTGGGAGGGCGGGGGGAGGGGGCGGAGGAGGGCGCGGCGGTGCCGGGGGTTTATGGGCACTTCTTAGAAATCAGCTGTAAGGGGTACGGCTTTGGGGAGAGGGGCATGTCGTGTGCCTTTTGTTTCAAGAAAAAGTGGTGTGTGCGTGTGTCTGCGTTCGCTTCCTTGGCACCGGCAGAGGAGACACGAGCAAAGCTCGCGCAGAGTGCCCTTTTTTGGACTCCTGTCTACAATCCTGTCTGCTTTGGGGCTGACTGAGAGCCCCGGCCATCGAGGAGGCGTGCCTCTGCTCACACGCACACGCACACACACGAACGCACGCAGGTTCAGGGCATACCTTGGGACCGGCTTACAGCTCACATGACAACTGCGTTTCCTAGGAAGATGAGAGGAAATGTATATGCGCACACGCACACACACGCTTTTGCACAGATACTGCTCTCTGGCACAGGACTCGGTCCATGTGGTGCCCCAGCCTCGTGGATCTACCTCCCTTAACCATCATTTTAAAGTGTTTTCTGAACTCCTAAAACATTTTCCTCCATCCATAAGAAAATAGTTTCCATTGCAACATCCTCGCGTACCTAGAAAAAAGCAAACACAAACAACCCAAAAAACCCCTAACAGCAAAGCCTGACGTCGATTTTGTACAATGTATCTGTTTGCATTCTGTTTGTAGCCACTGCAAATTCCGCCCCTGTTCTGCTTGGCTTATTTCGCTCCCCCTGTTAACTTGGCTTAATTTTGATGGAAAAAATCTGAATTGGCAATGCCAAAATTTGTGACCATCATTTCTGAAGCTCTCCTGTGAGCTGATGCGGTAGCAGATGGTGAGGTGTATACGTAGATATATATATATATATGATGTTTCAGCCATAGGAGCCTGCTCCTCATGCAAAATAAAACTAATAATGCTCGCAGATACTGGCTTATACAAATATATTCTGCCACGGGAACGATAAAAGCCAGACTACTGCTATTTCCAACCCCTTCATCATTAACACTGAAGCTCACCTTCCAGTAATTCATCAGCTTTTCATGTGTCCAAATTCAAGTGGAAGAGTGGAGTATGTACATTATTGTTCAAGGTACTGGCCCTGACATTGCAAATCTCAAAGACTGCACTTTATACAAATCAGATCTTTTTAGATAATTGGAATCGGCTATTCAGTTTGTTTTCTCTGTTCTTTATTCAGTAATGATACCTTTCTGATACCATCTTGAAAGAGGAACCATACATTACAGGATAAAAAGTACCTGACAATGTGTGAAGAATATGGTGTAGGAGTAGGTAGAAACTTTTCCTCCGGAAATTAAATTAAAGATGTGTTGGAAGAGAAATCCATCTTGCTTAACGCCCCAGTTGGTGACTGCACCAAGGCTTTTCAGCCTTCTTTTGTCCTCTTGCTCATTTTGTTAATTGACCAAAAGAGGTCGCAGGTTGTCCAGGATTGAATTAGAGACTCAATAAATCTGTGTGAGCCCGTCTACAAAGGGGGAATTGATCAAACACAATATACTGCATGTTTGGTTTTGGGATTGGGGTTTTGGGGCTTTTTTTTTTTTTTTTTTTTTTTTTTGTCTATTGCAGAAAAGCTTGATGTTACCTTTTTGTTTTACTTTGGTTTTAATAACTGTTTATAGGTGATGAAGTCTGAAAATCTTTGGGATTGTTTGGCAGCATGTATCAGGAGAACTCAGATTAGGTCTAGCAGAAAGAGGAGACCTTCTTCCTTTCTGCTCTAGCAGTAACATAGTAGGGTAGCACTATACACTGTGTGTATACAAGCACCTTTTCAGTTGGGGTGAGCTTTTATAGGACGCTGCTTTCAAAACTGAAACAACAATGCAGGGGAAATGCTGAGAGAAGATAAGTAAAATGGGGGAAAGGGAATTAGAGGATGAAAGGAATGAAAGAGAGCAACCCTCTTCCATCACAACAGTCGTACACCTCTTACTAACACTAATGTAACTTGTATTTCAAACTGTGGCATGAATGTGTTTATCACACTGAAATTTGATTCCCACCATCAGACAGACTTTTTTTTTTCTTTTTCTTCTTTCTTTTATAACATTCCACTAACTTTGTGGTGCACCATTTTGAAGTCTTGTTAATACAAGGAGATATTTGCAATGTCACGAAATGAAAGTGGTCTGCTTTTTTTTTTAATACAGAATTGGTGAACCTAGTATATATTTTTAAACAGCATAAAACAAGGTTAATGCAACATCATGGTGCTTTTAACAAAAAGTACTCCAACTGGAAAATTAACACTGCTAAAGATGTGGCTGAATCACCTTTGCAGTAAGTGGGTAGAAAGCCAGTGAAGTGTCAAAGATCAGGTCGCCCTAACAGCTTTGGCTGAACAATTAGCTGTTTGCACTGTCTTAACCAGTGGGAACTGTCTTACAATGCATTTTTATGAATGACAGAATTTGGTTCAAAGCCCTACTTGGCAATCAGAAGACTGATACCAATGTATCTGGAAAGCTAGATAAGAAATTTATAAAGAAAAAAACTGAAAAACCCCAACAACACAGCTAACAGTTGAATTACACATATAGACCAACCCTTAGTAACACTGATGGAACTCTTCCATGTGGACAAGGGCTACATATGCAAAGTAACACTGTTTATAAAACTGTACCAAATCTGAACTTCCATACTTACATTTCCTGTTTATTCTAAAGACTTTGCAATTTTTTCCTGTTTATTCAGTTTTACTGAGAGAAGAGGGAGAGACAGAAGTCATGTACGGTTATACTGAACCTCTACAGTCTGTTCTACACGATGGAAAGCAGAAGAACAGCTGAAAGGTGCTGTGCTTCAGAGAATCTCACGTCTTCCTCCCATTGCTCTAGGGAGTGAACGTGTAATTTATGGAAGCGCAAAAAGGATGCACTTTATTTCCCCTTCCACTTTATTCTCCCCCCTCCTTCATATTCAGCTCTCTCTGGTGCATTAGCTGAACTTGTACCTTTTGTGTACTTGTTTATTGGTGGCTGCGTTTGCTACAGGGACAAGACATGGGAACTAGAGTTGTGGTTGTAGTAGTTCTATTTTCCGTTGCATGGTTACATTACATTTTGGAGAACTCCAGACTTTTTAGTGTAGTCCCATTGTACTGTATATGGTTATACAACCCAAAATTTAACTCTCAAGAATGTGAGCTTTCCTATATAATGCCATTTTAAAATTTGTTTAATTTCACAACTGTTTTCCTTTTTCAGACCAAAAAAAAGCCTTCACAAAAATCTAGAGATACATAGCTCATCTTGGGTTGAGGGCTAAATCCATATTTACAAAGCATCCTTTAATTTGGGTCTTTCTGCTCTTTTTGCAGACCTTGGAGTTTTATGTACAATAAACTTCTGAAGTCAGCAGAAAGTAGGATTTCCTCAGTATGTTCTTGTTTTTCAGAGGAAGAATTTAACTCAGATTTACAATTAAGTCAGTTGATATAATACATACTTTAATCTTAATTTAAATGATGCTTTCTAGATCACTGTTTCACAAAGGCAAGGATTGAGATCTCAGCATCATTTGTCATCTGTCTGTAAAAATATAGCTTAATGAAAATTTCCTGCAGATCTGCTTCTGGTTTGGGGCTAGAAATGAACATCTCAGGCATTTTCTGGCTCCCCTTCTTTAGACTAGCATACGGGCTTGTGAAGCAGAAAATGTACTTGATTCCTCACAAATGCCACCCTGTGCTGTTTGTCTGAAGATGGCAATCTGAATTCAGTGTGACAGAACAAATGAGAACTAAATTTGGAAGCAAATAAAATCAGGAAACTAAAGGAGAAATAACAAATCCTTTGTTAGGAAGTCAACTGCATTGAGACATTTTACACATTAGCAAAGACTTTTCAGGATTTGTCCCTTTCTTTGCTACCAGAGGCATACATAATGAAAGGAAATATGTTGGCAGTATTACAGAAACAGTTACCAAACACTTCCCTTTTACTAACTGAGATGTCTTGTTAACCATAATAGAAGAAGGGAAGATAGCTGATAGGTTTCCTATTGCAAAGGTCTTATCCAGAGAGGTGTTCATCTCTTTTATGTACTAGTTAGACATTATGTAGTGTGTCATGGCAATAAAAATCTTATGGAATTTAAAGAGAGCAGGGGGATTAGAAGGAGAAGGAAATGAAGAAAAAAAAAATCTAGCGCTCAGGACTACTTCATAAGTAGAGAAAAGATTGCTGCTGGACCAAATGTTCTCCACATCCACACCACAGCCAGCAATCTGGATGTTGTGCAAGTTCCAAAATGCAGGTGTCATAAGAGGTAAAAGAAGAAATGCTGCTGCTTCAAAAGTGTATGGTCTGCTCGAGCTAGATTTACTGACACACTTGAACTTGAAATAATTAAAAAAATCAGTTGGCAATATTTGGCATACCTTCTCTCTTTGCAACACTACTTTTTTGTTTTGCTTTATCTTGGGTATCAGACTAAGCATCTTAGTCCAACATTGGGCAGGATGAGATACCCAAAGCCTCTTTGGCCTCACAGGAGTGAGGTCCTTCTCCGTCCTTCTGTTGATCACACTGGGAAGGTTTCAGGTCTATATGAATGTCTGCTGTTATGTATCTCAACCCTTTGGGTGCTAATGCCTAAGGAAGTAATAGACTACAATCTTATAATAACCAATTATTATACACATAATTTTTACCAGTAACTCAGGTATGCAAAGAATATCAGGAAAAACACTCATATTAATTACCACCAGTTCCAACTCTACTTCAGTTTACTTACCTATTGCATTTCTTTGACTAGGATTTTCATCTCTTGGAAGACAGCACTGTGCATACTTTCAATTTTATAAGCAGCTTTTGAGTACCTTTGCTATTTAATGAGATAATCTTGATGTCCACCATGAGAATGCTGACACAGACCAAGTACTAATTTTTCTGATCAGCAGACCCCTTGTAAAATGTCTCAAATATCAATTCCAATTTTTTTTTTTTTTTTTCCCCCAATGTAGGCCCTTTTTTTTAAGAATTCAGAAATAATATTGTTCTCTTGGACATGCAGGGCATACTTTCAATAAAAGATACTAGTCTGTAGATTCTGAAGCTTTACGCACTTCATAGCACTTATTGCACAATATATGCCTAACAGGCCTGTTAGGTTTTCAGTCTTAAACCTATTTTCTTTACAATGGCGTGAAACAAGAGTAGAGCAGGACTATGCATGGAACTATAAAGGAGCAAAATCAGGGTACAAAAATTGTACATTCCTGTAGGAAAAATAAGTTTGCTGTACTTATTAGGATTAGTGTAGACACCTTAAAGTGTAAGAGAAAGTCTTATGTATGAGGTGCTTAATTGCTTGTTTCCCAAGCAAGTTTTGTTCGGTAGATGCTTTGTTGATTGCAAATATGTCATCAGTGAGCATTTCAGCCTTTTCCCAAAGCGGAACAGGAATAACAGAATCAAAGCATAGCTGAGTTTAATACTTGCTGGAAAATTTGAATGGCTTCACAACAGTGAAGTATCTCTTGATGACAGAAGACTGACACAGTGCAGTAGTATCCCTATGATTGATCCGATCCTAAATCCATCAAATAAGATGCCATTAGTTAGGGTCTTTAGCTGGAGTATAGCTTTGTGCATGAGTTTGGCCACTGGATGTGGAAACTACAGAAAGGGATCCTCAGATCTGCTATAGACTGAAAGGAAGAATTTCCCAGGAATACAACAGAAAAACACTTTTAACTTTTTTTTTTTTTTTTTTTTTTTTTTTTTTTTAAATATAGTCCCATTCGCAAGTCTGGGAAGCCATACCTAGAAAGAGAATAGAAATGCATATGACATATTTGATGACGCATGCTTAGTATCCCATGATGTCTGATGCTTCTTGTTGTTCTGTTTTTCAAAATTCCATCTCCCGGAGGGTTAGCCAGAATATTATCATGATTTTTAAAAAAAGATTGTAAATAGGCTGGTTCCAAATTTCAGCATAGTTATCCTTGCACAAAGCCTATCTCTGCAATCCACAAGAGTGTTGTATGTCTTGGTTTTGGCTCTGAGCCACAAACTCTGTCAGTTCTTAGGAGAATCTGGAAAGTCAAATCACATCATACAAACAAACATTCTGCTTCTTCTGTGTACAGTAGTTTCTCAGAAGGATAAATGTCACAAGTGATGCTAGAAAGATATGCACATCTCCTTTTTATATATGTGGGTGTGACCAGAAAACAAGGGGGTTAAATCAAATCCTGTTCCTGCTGCTGAAGTCATTGGCAATTTTCCTGATGACCTGGAGACATTTGGGTCTGAACTAATGAGTGGCATTTCGATCCATGTGCATAAAGAGACATTAGGTCTAACAGACTAGTCCAAACTATAGCCCTGACACGCACCTCGTACAGAAATAGGAGCTTCTGTGCTCACTGTTTCAACTTACTGATCTGATAGCACTGCAACAAACTACTTGTTTATGTAGATTTTTATAGGCACCTGGAGTTGCAGCACAATCCCTTGGAAATTTTCTGTTGTTTATTAGAGGAAAAGGACTGTGGTCTGTATATTACTGAAGATTATATTTAAAGTAACTTGAAAATGTGGGCACTTGAGGCTCACCTACTGGCATTTAGGATGAGAAGAAACGGTCTCAAGTTGTGCCAGGGGAAGTTTAGCTTGGATGTTAGGAAAAATTTCTTCACCGAAAGGGTTATCAAGCACTGGAACAGGCTGCCCAGGGAAGTGGTTGAGTCACCATCCCTGGGGGAATTTAAAAGACGTGCAGACGTGGTGCTTAGGGACATGGTTTAGTGATGGACTTGGCAGTGTTAGGTTTACAGTTGGACTCAATGATCTTAAAGGTCTTTTCCAACATAAATGATTCTATGATCTCTGAAGAGAAGTTATTGTGGAGCATGTCTCTACAAATGAAACATTACTAGCTGTCAGTTAAACAAAATAATCTCTCATGGGGAGTTAGTTTTAGGATGGCACACTATGGCAGTCACATAATTTGTGGAATCCATTTCACATTGTGCTTTCACTGGTTTAATTGTCCTTTCATAACATTGCTAAGAATTAAGAACAACTCCGCTGAAATTAATGGAGGTAGAACAGTTGAAAGTTGGCAGGAGGGGAGAGAGAATCAAGCCTTGCATATCAGAGCTCACTTGGCAGTGTATTTGGGAAAATAACACTTCACAAGGAGATTAAGAGAATGAATACATCTCTCACCTCACCAGCTAGAAAATGTAAAGAACACTAAGCATTAATATTATTTGATGGTATTCAAAGTACAACCTGTTCAAGAAGTTGTTATGTATGGGATGGTGGTTTTAAATCCAGAATTCAACTCTGAAGGAAGCTGTCCTAGAAGTCTCCCTTGGAAAACTACTAAGTGGTGGATGAAAGCTGACAGAATCTGATGCAACTTCTCACACTGTCCAGCAGTTCCTCCCCCTACAAACAAGAAAGATTTCACAGACTTGCAGAACGATCAGTCTACCCCTGTCCTTATTGGCTTCTATATCTTAGTCTCTTCTTTAGACTATTCCTGCACTAAAAATCTTTTGTTGAGTTCTGCCAGATTGGTCAGAAGTATGATGATAGCAATTTTTACTGAGATATATATATGTAAATACGTGTATATGGCTTTGTTATCACAGGAGGACAGGGAAAGGCTTGTACTGACAAAGATAATAGTCCTATTTCTGCAGCTGTGTCCCTCCTATGTGCATTTTGTACAACGTACAACTGTTTCAGTCTACTGGAAAAGTGATTTCAAGCAGATGCTTCCTGAACTTTCTGGGCCCATCCACAATCAAACTTCCTAGCAAGAGTTTTTATTTTTCCAGACAGGAGCCAAAGACAAAGGCTGTCTCTTTTCATGTTTCCATTAAAAAGTTTACTCTTCATTTTAACCACCCTAATTAATTGCCTTAAATTGGTTTTAGTTCATAAATGCCTCTCTAAGGAAAACACCAGCACAACAATGATGGTCACGTTCTTCCATGGACTACATATACAACTGTGTATTTTATCCCTATTCATTTGAATAAAAAATAGATGCCCAGTGTGGTTTTGAAAGGAATAAGCCATAGCAGCATTTTATAATTAATACAAATGATAATTGGTCTACTGACAGACAAGGCTGCATCAGAACTTCTCAACCCCCAAATTATGAGAACAGTAAGTTCAAGAAAAAGCCTATTGCAGCCTTACTGTTGATAACACATACAAGCATACCATAAGACTTTCACTCATACTGCCAGTTTCATTCATACTGCCATAAAATCTTCATTGCTCCTTTAAGTTCTTAGCACTGCAAAAAAATCAGCTTATCTGAATGCCATGCATGACTTTATTTTTCTTCTTTGCAATTGAAGTTTTTGTTATTTAGTATTTTAAATTAAATCTGCTTAAGAAATGAATTACCTTATAACAGTCTACACTGAGAATTTACTCAGATGAGACTGGATTAATTTAAAGCCACTATAGGAGAGATTAGGTCATATTTTCCAAGATAGGCAACCTCTATATTAATCTAAGGACCTGATCCCCCAAATATTTATTATTATAGGAATCGCATTTTATTATATATAATAAAATAATAGTTATATATAATAAAAATAACTATATGGAGAAATGTATGCAGATGTAGACATTTATAACTATATTAAATTTGCCATCAAAAAATGTGGGTCATACAGTCATTCCCACACCCATATATGTGACCAGAAAAAGGAACTCAATGGAATGCTTTTAAAAAAAAAAAATATTCTCAATTAGATATAAACAAAAGGTGAAAATACGCCTAAACAAAACTGAGCAGTTTTGCTTTAATAATCCAACCAGAGGTCCAAAACTATCTTTGACCGAAAAAGATGAATAATAGCCATCAGATTTTTTTCCAGACAACTGAACAGACTAGCAACTCAAAAATCTGGAAATTATTAAACATATAAATAACTCCCCCCCCCCCTTTGGGATGTTAAAAATATTAAAAACAATGGAGAATCATTTGAACTAAGTCATCTGCTGTCCTATGTTGTGGGATCTGCAAGATGTGGCAATAACAGAGGATATAAAAACACAAAGTTCTTAGAAGAAATCTACATTTGGAATTAATCTGTTAAACTGTGAATTTTGCACTTTCAAAAGCAACAGCACCATGGTTTTTCAACCGTGCATTAAAAATATGCTAGTAGTAGTAAGATGAAGGCAATATTTTATGTCTTCTGGAGACATTATTATTTCCATATGGTGCAATACCTTTCACGCTATTATGATATACTGTAACACTGATTGCTGCGGTAACTGTGCCTACTTTAATTTATTGTATTACAGGCATCTAAATAACTTACACCTTTAAATAGCACAGATCATGTCCCCTAAATACTGTTCATACACTGGCATAGTTCAGTACAGAATAGAGAGAGGCTTATAATACTCTGAGCAAACGAGAGCTGGTTAAAACTTTGCATATCATTTAATTCCATTGTTATGAAAGACCACCAACAAGCTGAAGCGTAAGAAAGCAAATAATCCTTGCATTACTCGCAATGGAAAATACTGTTAACACTGAATGAAACGTAGCTGAAGCTGCTGAGTGTAGCAGTTGCCCTTCATTGTGGTACACGTTAGGAGTAGCTAAATTTCCTTCTTCAAGGGAACTGTTGAAGCAATAGGGAGCCACTGCCCAAAATACAGGCCACATGCATGGCTGGTCAGATGCTTAGCTGTGTGGGTGGAAGGATTTCTTTGGGAGCTGAACACAAACACAGGGGTTGGGCATTGCTGGAGTAGGGTTGTGCATGCACTCAGAAGAGAAACAAGCAGCCCAAATGTCACAGAAACAACAGTGAAATACCAGAGACAGCTAGGGGAAATGCTCTAGGTACAGTGAATAAAGGGCACTTAGGTCAGTGGAAGGACAAAGTCTTTCAACATTGTCTTTTCTGCTTCTTTTCAGGAGTGAATGTAAAAACAGTAAAATAATAAAAGACATAGTTCCATGGACCTTGGAAGCAAGAATCATCAGCCAGCCAGAAAAAACCTAACCCACAAATCCATTCAGTCCTCTACCAAATAATCAGCTACTCAGGAGTTACTGATTTTAATGTCTTAAAGACAGCAAGCGTTTTTTCTAGAGTCAGGGCATTTTTAAGAGATCTCAATAGGAGTTCAACTGCCTTTTATCAATTACTGAGAGTTAATTATAAATCTTGATAATTTATCCATTCATCTTCTGTTAAACTTTTATGAAGTCAGCCCCCACAAAGCATCACCACTCAAACATTTATTTGATGGGGGATCAGACTTGGCTAGGTTAGAGCTAAGGTGTGCCTTTCCCTTTTCTACTTAGCCAATGAAAATGGATAATTTTGAGCCCATGGCTGCACATCAAGGTTTCTAAATACAGAATGATAGTTAGAAAAGATTTCAGATCAAATCTACACAGCTCTGAAATTCACTGGTTTTAGACTAGGTATTGACAGAAGAATATGTCATAAATTGAGGTGACTGGACAATTTTATGGCCAAGTTACATAAGATTCTTTCACCTTGAGTTGGCTAAGTAAAATCCAATTTTAAACAATCTCTCTGCTGCCTAAACATATCAATAGCTGGCAAAATACTGAATTATTTAGAAATTCTTAAATGCTAATGCCACTCGTTTCATACATTTTGGATCTTATAATGGCTGTTAGGCTTTGGATACGACTGCAAGCGACATTTCTGGAAAGAATGATAGTATTTTGTTAATAACAACCCCTTGGACTTCTAACTATATGTGCAGATGAAATTGGCTAGTAACCCTTATCACCTACATGATGTTTGAAACTACTACTCCACAAATAAAAAACAGTAAAAAGACAGCATTTAAAGTTTAGGCCAAATTATTTGTGAACAATGTAATAAAGATGAAACTGTCACTGTTTCTTTGTCCATGGATTCTTTTCAGTAAGATATGTAAAATGCAATTGCAAGATTATCTTATTTGTGCCTTATTGTTGCTGCCACCACGAGCTCCAGAACTCCTGCCCGCAAACAGCATTAGAAAAAGACAATTAATTCCATGGGCAGAGTTTACACACCACTTTGTTGTGGTACTTGCACCAAAATTTGGATCATCATATCTTTTATTTACAGATTGTATAATCTTAAGTGCAGGATGATTTTCACAAGAGTCTGCCATGACTTCCATATTAGCAAGAGACAGATTTAAAAGTAGAACATTTCGTTCAACCTAATCTTACTATCCTTGTTACACGATATTGTAATTGTGCTATCATTATTATTTCTGTAACAATAACAAAAAGTTCTGACCTGGAACTAGGCAGCCTGGTTGTGTGGGTACATGCACAAACATAAGAAAAGAGACGGTCCTTGCCATGGGCATCCTGCAAATAACAGAAGGAAGAGAATTAAAAAGGTTGCCTGTGGTACACTGTATTATGATTTTGAGTCTGGGGGACTCTAAATCAGAGAGTAGATTTTGTGTACAGTTGTACAAAGGTTTTCTTCCTATATAAAACATTCTCTTCTTCCATAGCAAAGCCTTGTTTCTATGCCTACAGAGCAGTTTGTCAACTGCTCGGAAGTACAGATGCAACTGTTCACATTGCAAAATGGATCAGTGAAATGATCTTGCTCAATTAGACGGGGGCATTAGACTGGCTAATCACTCGGCTCTGATCAGGTGACGCAGCTATCCCATTTACAGGGTGGTCTGCAATTGCTTCCAGCAGCACGGCTACAGGGGAAAGCAAACTGTGGTACTGGGGGTGCTGTGGTAGGAACTTAATAAAGAGGCTTTGCTGCCAGAGGAGCTGCAATGTTAAACTGCACCTTCAGTTTAGATATATATATAAAAATTATATATATATGTATGTATGTACATTTTAAAAAACCCCAACAACCCAGAACAGAATTTTTCTGCTAGTGTAATTACACTAGCTCTCTCAAAGACTTAACCTGACGTGACAAAAGCTGCCTTCTGTCAGTATGGCTGTGATCAGACCAGGGGTTCTCCTTAACAAAACTGTGTCAGCCACGATGTGTGAAATTTTTCTATTAAACAAAAATACAGTCTTCTTACACTAGCATAGTGTCCCAGGCTAACTTCTGTTTGCAGAGTCTTGCTTTGACAGGCATAAAGCTATATTATTTGATGGCAACATGGAGCCATATGGGGAATGAGTTGCTGGTCAACAAGGTTCAGATTTTAGTTAAGAAACATCTATGTGGTGAAAAGCTGACTGGCATCTTTGTTGGCATATCATAACACTGAACAAACGCTGCATGCATACAGTGAATTTTTTTCTCACCCTTGATGGGATGCCATGTTAAAGACAAGGCCGTTTTGTTGAGCAGAGCTGCTGCCATTTGTTGTACTTGCCCTGTGCCACAAGGAGCCCAACTTTCTACAGTATCCTTCCTGTATCGCCCAGGCACAGGTACTGTGGTGGTCCCTTTCTTTTGTAAAGATAAGAGTCTCCACCAACAGTCTCAACCACCTCAAGGTATGAACATAAGTTAACAAAACAACAAAACAACAGCAAGTGAGTGATTGCTTCTGTACCACCCTTATTTGGGGAACCACGCAGGACTGCAACAGTGAGGTTACGGGGCTCATCACTCTTTGGGAGCTGAGGTGCTAAGCAACAAGCAAGATGAAAGGAAGGAACACCAACAGGGCTGAGCAGGATACCCCACTCCTTCCTTGCACTGCAGCAAGTGACAGTCTCACTTCGCTACCGAACAGGAAGAGCTTGTTATTAAGGTTAAGAAGCGATTCTTATTTACCTTAAATAATCAAGAGAACTGGCCTCTGGCAGAAAGCGAAAACTCCTGGGATGCTTGTAATACCTGTGTTCTTCCAAAACTAAATATCTCGCTCCTGTCTCTAGGGCAACAGAGTTTCCCAGCACCCTTGTGGCACAAAAGTTGATGCCAATCTCTTAGCTATACGACTGCTAGTAAAGTAAAGCAGTCCAGGAACCATCCTCTGGCCTTGAGACTAACTAGTATGACAAGACTCACATCTGCAATGCTAAGCTCTCCTATCCCCTAAAACAGAGTAGCCACATTCAGACTGCCCAATACATCTCCTATAGGCCACCACACAACCACAGAGCCTTGCTGGGATTACAGTTTCAGGAATGGTCCCAGCAGACAGTTGCCTTACTGCTCGCAGACAGGAGTGAGCATTTTGTGTGCTGATGCTTTAGACTGCCCAGGCTTTGTTTGGAGGGAATGACGATCACCTTGTGCCACAGCCCTTACTAACAATTTGACAGTATTGAGCACCACAGGACAAGGTTTGTACTTGTGAACTGGGTCTGTTCAGTTTAATAGTATAAACACAGACTTAGAGTCTTCTGCATGCAAAAGAGTTACATGGCTTCAAGGGCAGATCAGACAAATACTGGGAAGATAGGTCTGTTGAGAGCTGCTAAATAGCCAAACCACATCAGCTACAGAAAATCCCCTGAGCTAAAACCAGCCAGAGATTAGGTGAACAGTCAGGAGATGTGTCATGGTGTCATGTTCTCACTCCTGGGAATCAACTCGACGGCTGATCTGGTCTTATAAACTGGATGGACGGACCTTTGGTCCACACCGGTAAAGATATTCTTATGCCGTCAGGAGTCCCAGAAGCTGTGAGTGCAGCACTGACCTCAGTTGCCCAAGACTTTCTCTTTATACATACGTGTACATGTACACACACATACATTTGCTTTTTTTTTTTGCTTTTTTTTTTAAGACCTCCTCCTCATCACCAAAGATACCATGAAATGGCAGGAGACCCATGCTGTCACTGCAGCTCCAGCAGTGGTCTCAGAGGGAGGTGACCAGAGCAGGGAACTTCATACTCTGTTGCAGCCAGGTGTCCAAAATTTGAGCCTGAGTTTCCTACATATTAATTAGGAAGAGAGTACATCACAGTGTTTCACTTGTTTGCAATAAAGCTTTCCTTTGCAAGGTGCCTGATAAAATAAGTTTAATTTGGGATTAAGAAAACACAGGGAATTGAATGCTTTGTTAACACTGAGAAACATGGTATGAAAGTGGAAGGAGTGGGAGAATGAGGATCCACTTGAAAAATTTCATGTTTTAGCAGTTTTATTTAATTTACTCATGTCAAAATGCTATTCTTCCAGTCATTCCCTAAAGAAAAATCCAATAACTGTCTATATAATAACACATGATTTGTGCACCTTTCCCACTTTGCCCCCGTGTAGGAGTTTTCAAAGATCCTTTTTCCCTGAAGAGGGAAAATGAATCCCAGGGAAAAGAATAGCAGCGGTATTGCCAGCCTTTCTCTCCCTGAAGTGACAGGGCGAGGCAGAGGGCCTTTGGGGACGCCACGGCGGTGCTGCAGACGAGCGGCAGTGCCTCCTCAGGTTCTCCCAGCGGAGCGGCAGCGCGGGCCGGGAGGGTGAGTGCCTGGAGTGCCCTGCCCGCCCCGGCCGTGCCGTGCCGTGCCGATCCGCGCGGGGCCCGCACACCAGGGGCCCGACCTTCACTTTCTGTTCCCTTGTCCCGCACTCGGGAGCGGCTGGGAGCGGAGCCATCCACCCAGGTCAGCCCGAGGTAAGACTGACCTCCTCCACAGGGCCGCCACCGCCCGACCGCCCGCAGCCCCGGGCGGGGAGGCGCCGGGCGAGCCGCAGGGACGGCCGGTCAGCACCCGGCCCGGGCGGAGGGCAGCGGAGCCTGGGGCGCTGCCACAGGCCCGCGGCCACCACCGTGCTCGCTGGTGCTGCCTGGGGTTCAGCCCTGCCCGTTTCCACGGTTCCCGTTTGCCCGTAAACCTGGTGTCCCCTCCACTGAGTAATTAATAATTAATCGGATCCAGCGGAGAGCAGCCAGCACATGACTTGCCACATACACAGTTTATTTTACTCCACTGTGCAGTTCTGACAGAGGAGGGAAAAGCTTTCTTACCAGAATTGTTGCTGCATCTTGCTGGATTTTGAGATGTGGTGCGACCTTCGTGCCAAGCAACATGGTATTTCAAGACACGTCTTTTAGCCTGAAACATCCTGGTTAATCTTGTCTTAGCACCGCTGGAAGCCTTTTGCCCTAAATCGAGCTACCTTTATAACCTGCCCTTGGATGGAGAGGAGCATGGCTACACACTACCTTTTGGCAAGCATCCCCATGGTGGTTGGTGGCCACCGCATCCTGCAGATGCAGCATGCATTCACCTGCAGGCTTGACAATACACACATTTTTTTATTTCTCTAACTATGGCCAGTAAACTATTTATGAATGGTGATTAAAAAAAAAAAAAAAAAAAAGCTGAGTTTTTGTGAGCAAATTTGAAGACAGTTTTGTTCTTCAAGGCACCAGTAATGTCGATACAAAGTAAATGTCAGTGAGCAAATGAGCAATCCTAGAAGATGTATCAATACCTATCCTTTATATGTTAGTGCTTACCTGTACACAGAATGAAGTGCATGATAGTTACTCGATTGACCACAGAAAGCCGAGGATCTGAGTCCATCACGCAGCCTGGAACCTGCGCATCCAGAGAGTCAACATATTTCTAGCCTGAAATTTATCCCACGAAGCCATTCCCCCTTGGGGATGGGACTAAGAAAACTAATAACAAAGTACTTGTAAGAGATCAATTACACTGTTTACAGTGGGTTTTGGACAGTTGTCTGGGGCTGCTAGTCAGGTTTCAGAGAATGATATTAATGTAGTATCTGGAAAATGGTGGTACAGTGTCATTATTTAATTTCCACCTTTGAAAGAAAGCTCTGAGGGTGACGGCTAGCAATTTCTTAATGGTTCAGGGCCTAATACAAAGCCATTAACACACATGGGTGAGGAATGTCGCACAGAGCCCTATCTGCCATTAGCTAGGAAAGCATTTTGTGCAAGTTAAAGTATAAATTATGTCAATGGAGCAGTCATAGAACATCAACAAGAGTTCCTAAACTGATGCTGAGATGCTGAGATGGAGCCTGCCTTCTGCTTTACGTAGACAGGCAGCATGCTTTCTTTGTTATTTGATTAGCAAAATGTCCCTAACCACATATAATTTTTTCTGTTGCTGCCTCCCTGACTGACTGTACTTCTCCCTGGCAAAAGCCATGCAGCTGGAAAGCAGCTTTGCAGAAAAGGATCTAGGGGTACTGGTGGACACCAAGTTGGACATGAGCAGCGATGTACCCTTGTGGCAAACGTGGCTAATGGTATCCTGGGCTACCTTAGGCCAAGTAGTGCCAGCAGGTTGAGGGAGGTGATGCTTCCCCTCTACCCAGCATTGGTGAGGCCAGACCTGGAGTGCTGTGTTCAGTTCTGAGCTCCATACTGGAGAGAGGCCAGCAAAGGGCCACAAAGATGATTAAGGGACTGGAGCATCTCCCCTACAAGGAAAGGCTGAAAGAGCTGGGACTGTTCCACCTGGAGAAGAGCAGGCTCAAGGGAACTCTTGTTAATGTCTATAAATACCTGAAGGGAAATTGCAAAGAGGCTGCAGCCAGGGTCCCAGGAACCAGGCTCAGTGATGCCCAGTGACAGGACCAGAGGCAATGATGAGCACCAACTGAAACACAGGAGGTTCCCTCTGAACATCAGGAAACACTTTTTTACTGTGAGGGTGACCAAGCAGTGTCACAGATTGTCCAGGAAGGTTGTGGAGTCTCCCTCCTTGGAGATATTAAAAAGCCACGTGGACATGGTTCTGGGCAACTGGCTCTAGGTGGCCCTGCTTGAGCAGGAGGTTTGGAACAGATGACCTCCAGAGATCCCTTCCAACCTCAGCCATTCTGTGATTCTGTGTGACCCCTATGAACTTCCTGGTCAACAACAGAGACAGATTTCTTCTGAAGAGATGTTTTCCATATGAGTGGTTGGCCTTTATAGTCTCTCTCTGAAAATAAAACCTTACCTATTTTATTTTCCATAGTTAGCAATCGTCAGCAGCAGCATTTTTTCTTCTTCTTCTGAACTTTTATTCTATGACAAATGATCAACAGTTCTTCCTTATCTTTCCTTCACACTTCCCTAATCCCAGTGCCATCTGGACCAAAGCATTCACCCAATTCCTCTCTTAGCCTGCACAGAACATTTCTCGCCTATCCGTTAAAGGTATATGCTTTACTGCATACCATACATGTTTCTTTTGTTAAATCTAATCTAAGTAAATTGATTCCAGCATATCTTTAACCCCTGCATGACACTTTCATCAAAACTGAACACTGCCAGCTGCAAGCAACTATTCTCAGTCTGTCAGAGTGAATCAAACAAAGCATAGCACTTTAATGAGCCAGACCACTATTTAGTGCTACAGAAAACAGTAAATAACAAAACACCTTTATTAATTTTTAGTCATATCTGAGATATATGGTTTTCAGAACATTAAATAAAACAAAACACAAACACACTGAGCCTCAGAAGCTACTTTACTCCTTTCGTAACAATAACTCAGAGGAGAAAGTGTAAACAGGTAAAGTATAATTGATACATCTTAGCTCTGACAGCCCAGGAGGTATACAAAGCAGAGAGGTGTTCAGGGAGGCAACCAAACAGTTAAAGGAGATAATCTGATTGAAAGGTCTATGTGTGTATATAGTTCTATGTCCAACCTACATTCTGCCTTCTTTATGTGAAGGTATTGAAATTGAATTGAATTTTGAATTGAATTGAAATTAAAGAGGAGGAATATCTCCATCTCTTTGTAGGGTGTAATAGGGTGGGAAGGGAATGGCGAATTTTTTATTCACTCTGTATCTGGCAGAAGAATGTAGACTTAATTGATTACAATTAAAACAGAAAATAAATTATTCTCTTTACTCGGCTCCATTAGTGACATTTCCAGTCCAACTGGTAGGCACTTGCTATAAGGAGTCTTTAAATAAATTGCTAGCTCTTGGTTTTCTAATAGGTTTTTAAGCATTAGCTGAAACATTCCTGTAGTGATAAGAGGGATTATCATAGCAGTGTTCTGAGTTTGCACCATCTTTATATGGCAATAACTCCATTAACTTAACTGCCGTATTTAGAGGGTAGAATCAGAGCTGTGTTTCTTAGGGAAAAAATAGATACTAAATACAATCCCAAATTCCTTCAGAAATATTTAGTTTATGTGGTGCACATTTGCCTTTTTCTCTGTAAATTCTGAACTAATGGCATTTTTTGACATAATAAGTGACAAGAGTAAGTCAGACAAGAGTAACACTTAGGCTGTCAATAAGAGTCCTGTTCTGGACATAGCTCCTTCCCGCAGTGGTTGCTTATGACTGAGAACACCAACTCTAATATCTGCTGGGGAACTGCACTTGCTGGGACTAATTCACCTTAGTCAACATGAGGCAGAGCAAAGATGTATAACATACCAGTTATTTAAGCTAACTGGGCTCATTTTGACACAAGTGGACTAAAGAATACTTATGTGCTCCTCCTCCAGGGGCTGCGGAATCAGTAAACTACACAAAAACACCACTTAAAAGCAGATGGAGATAAATTATTGCAAGTAACCTCATGTACCAATATTGTTGTAGCATCCTACACAGCTGCTCATGGCCTTAAGTGAGACTTTTCGAAAGGGTGTAGGTGAGCCAGCTATCCACTCCACCATACAGTCCCTTGACTCTTCTGCAGCAATCGCCACTCACCATGCTCAACTTCACAGTGGAGGTGACAAATCATTCCCCTAAGAGCCAACATGAGTAATATCTATCCATGAAATTGCACTAATAAGGGGAGAACAGAAATAGAAATGTTTAAGGAACAGGTGTGTTGTTCTAAATGGATTTTAATTATACCAATAAACCTGAGGTATGACATTAACACTATTATTATAATTTGTTTTCACTTAATACTCTGTTCAGTGCACCATGATTGTTTAAAGCAGAAAAAAATCTGTATAATCATTACAAGGTTTGTCTGTAGACAAGCCAGTAAGGCAACTTTTACATAATATGACACTGCACAGTAACTACACCCTAAACAAAAGCATGCTCCCTGATAAGCATGTGTCAGTGTCTGTGTATGTCTACAGACCAAACTGCAATATTTGCAAACTTCAACACTTAAGCTTAAATTTAAGCCTCTGAGAAAGAAGCCACATTTTTAAAAAAGCCCATCTCCTATTACTTGACAAATATGAAAGTCAGGCTTTTAAATAATGTAGGTAACTGTATTTGGTGTTCAGGTTCAGAGTTTTGAAAATATTCAGGCATGTAAAGGCTTGTGAGTTTTTCCAGTGGGCAGTTCAAATCTGAATGTTTGTAAACAAATTTAATTGTGGGTGATGTTCACATGCCAGACATGTGCTTAAGTCCTGCACTTAATGGATGGAGCAAGGTTCCTCTGGAGCAGGATGATCGCACATCCCAGGTGGATTACAAAGTCCTGAATACCAGTGCAGCAACTGTGTTCTTATGAGGTGTGATATCACTCCACATTTTCATCTGAGATACGGTGTTTCCTGTTCCCTTTCCAAACTGCAGCCCTCTGTTCTCATGTTCCACCATATCATAAGTCCCAATGAAAGAGCACATTGCCTTTGCTCCTTCAAAAAAGAGAAACAAAGATAGAAAATACACCTGCTTACCCTTTTTGAAGGCTTTCAATGATCAATTCAGAGTCAAAGTTGAGAGCCACAAAGATCTAGCCAATAGGAAAAACTGGGCATGGCAACTTTAATGGAATTTAAATAACTTAATATGCTTATCTGTAGATTTATACACTTTCTCTTGGCACCTGACCTTAATCTACACAAGTTAGAACATTTTCACCAAATTGTATTTTCAGTTGGCAAGCATGTGCCATTTTTAGATACAGGTCTACCAGCTGAGATAATTGGGATGAACTGGCATGGAAGTTTACCCGTAGCGATCGGCAAATTTCATCCTAACTGTTTTCTTGGGAACACTGAACAGAAAGACAGGAGAAGATTGGCCTTTTTTCCTATCATTTATATGTGAAATTTCTAGGGTGTGGAAAAGCCACAGAAAGGTCTTGAAATTTCAAAATAAAGCAAGTAGCATGTTGTAATATATTTTACAAATGATAATGTAAACTGCACATAAACATAAATAGGATTTTAAAAAATATGTTCCTTGGCTGTGTACTTAGGAAACATGTAGAGTCAAACTGGGGGGAGTAGAATAGGAATTTCTTTGTCTTCTCCCAAATAAACAAATTGTTTATTGTATTGAAAATGAACAGTAGAACATATGCAGCCTTTTTGGTGGGTAAAGAGTAAAAAATTGGAATGTCCAGCTGTCTCTAGTTATTTTTTCCCTCTGATCTCTTTCAGACATCCCATGCTTTCTTAGGCAATCTTCTGCAAATGTGGACCCGGACCTTCTGCCTTTGTTGCCCAGCCTCCCACGTGCTGGTGAGATTCCAGCCAATCCCCACCCACGCAATGCTAAACCTGTCGGTCAATGGTTGATGAGTAACAGTTGCTCTTTCTCTACCCGGAGACATTGGATGGCAAGCCTTAAATCCCTCCCATCTTAATCTGTGAAGCAGTAGGTTATACAGTCTATCCCCTGTTCTTACAAATCCCCAAAGCCTTTGCGGTTCAATAGCCAAAAACTTAGAAATGTACGTAAATGAGCCTTATTAGTCATAGGCGCTTACAACACTATCTTTGTTTTCCAAGGGAAAGAAAACAGCTTACTAGACATTTAGCATGAATTAGCATTATAACTTTGTGAAATCTTATTTTTTTTGAATTCCTAATCATTTATTTGCTGAAGTTATCGAAAGCCGATCTACATTTCTGAAACTTGATAATACTTTTGCCTCTGCACATTTCAGTTTTGGCATTATAATTTTTTTTAATTAATCCTTGCCCCTAATTCTGCAAAATTAACCATTAGAATCTGAGAATGAAACTGAAAGAAGGATGGATATCTAAACAGTATGAAACTGTACTTCTGTACCTTTGCTGGATAAAACTGAAATGGAAGTAAGTCCAGAAAGTTTACTGAGTAAAATAACAAGGTAATTCAGCTATATAGTTAAAAATATATTAGTGATCTAGCAAAGATCAATCTTACAGTCATATTGGTTCTGAAGAAAACTGAAACCACTTGGATAATACGATCACTGAAAATTATTCGGCAGAGAGATTTTTTTGGGAAAAAAAAATCCTGCACATTACTCTTATGATTTAGACCATTTGTATTCACAAAACTGAAGAACTTGCTCTATAAGCAGCTAAACCAATTTTTTTTTTCCTCACGTATTTGTGTTTTGTTCACTAAAACTCAACTCTTCCTACAACTGTAGCAACAATGCTAGTGTTTTCATATATTTTAAGAGACATCTCTCATTCTAGTCCTAAATTATTCATGTTGATTGGTGGGACAGGTCATATTGTTCATACATATTAGACCTACTGTCAAATACTGTATCATGGCTGAATTTCATTTTTTTTCATTGCAGAGACCAAAACTTGTAATTTTTTTTTTTTTTTTTTTTTTTTTTTTTTTTTTTTTTGAGAGCTGCCCTACTTTCAAGTTGGGTTGAAAATGTCCGTTGCAAGCATTTTGCATTTGTTGTAAAAATTATTTGAGGGAATTTGTTGGACAGATGAACGTAGCTAAAATAGTCATACCTTCTTTCTAGTAGCTAATAAAAACAGTAAGCAAAATATTTAATCTGTTATCCCTGATTTGACTTCAAACATGAGAGGAGTCTCTTCGTTTTTCACAGCAAATTGGCTTTTAAGATGAGATTCTATAGACATTATTCATCCTAAAAATTTCCATCTTAAAAGAAAGTGTACGTCTGAACAACTGTCCTGATTTGGTAACCTTTAACTACTACCTAATTTCAGACTTCCTCAAATCAGAAGAATACTAAGATGACTTGTATGAGACTGACCTTTATCCAGTTACTGGCAGATATAGCCAAGCCAGAATACCCATTACCAATTGGTAGGCCAATTCACAAATAATAATGAAAGGACCTGGTGATAAGGTGCTTGCTTGATCCTCAGTGACAGCGTATACTTGTTCTTGATAAATTTCATATATCTTCTCTAAACAAATTCAATAAGCAATAGAAATATTTGAATGTAAAATATAAGTGTTTTAACAGAAGAAATTTCTTTGTATCTCCATATTCAGCTGATACCAGATTGCTCAGTTTGCATCAGTTCCACTGTTCATGAACAAATGGAATACCCAATTTATTGATTTTAAAAGAAAATCTGGTACAGTTCTCTGTGGAAAGGTACAAGTGATGGCAAATGTCAAGAATTTTAGAAACTTGGTTTGGATAATGTTACAGGATTTGTCTCACAAGGAATCTAGTTCAGAGACCAGGTTTTCTCCATCCTAAAAGTTAACCTGAGACAAGTGTCATTTATGCTGGAACAATATTCACAATATGCTTATAGCACCATAAATACTTTGAAAGAAGGATCAATTTCCATTAGTGAAAAAATAAAAAGCTTTGCCTACACAGAGGAGAATAAATTGCAATCTCTACTCTTTACCTTGCCTTTACAAGAGGTTGCCATGAAAGGGAAATGTGCACAACTTGTGCATATCGATGCCAACCCACAGAAGCAGTAGTTGAAATCACAGATGAGCAGAATAACTTTAGGGTGTGCATGCTCAAAACCGGCTCCACCCACCCACCGCACCCCCTGTGTAGCCTTCAGTCAGCTGCCAAGGTAAGAAGGGAAAGGGTGTGGAGGTGGCTTTGCTCTGGTCCCCTGGAGGCTGTCTGCTTAGGCAAGTTGCATTTACTCCTTTGCCTGTTACACTGTAGGGGCACAAGGGTAACTGAGCTGCTTCTGCTTTCACCATTTGCTCTTCAGTCTGAAAACGTCAGAATGATTAAATTGGCAGCACTAACTTTTGCAGTTTGATCTAGAAATCTCACATTACTTGATGCTGTGTTTGAAAGTGTCCATTCCTCTAGGCAAGTGATTAAACAAGACCCTCTTTTTTTAATAAAAAGAGGAGAAAGGTAGAAATAGAGCTCTAGCTTTCATGGCTTGGTGTTGTGTCCTGAAGGAATTCTGGAGGCTCTGAAATTAAAGGCAAACAGTTCCAAGCTCTTCTTTTGCTTTTCAGTTTGCCTTAATCCCATAATAGATCTGAAGAGCTTGACTCGTGATTTTTAAACAGTTAGAATAAGCAATTTGGATAAGCATTTTCACTGAACATGGAGAATGGATAGCAAAAAGGTAAATCAAAAGACAGCCAAATTGTAATATTTATCAGGATACTGTGATAAAAAAGTCTTCAGTGACTTACTCTTTCCACTGCAGCAGCCACAGAAGAACTCCCTGCAATGTGTCTTGAATGCAAAGGCAGGATGAAAAGCCAGAAAAATATGCCTATTTCTCCTTCTGCTGAAAGAAGGAGCTAGGGGAGATCTAAGACCTCTTGCTCTGCCCTGTCAAAAAGTGGGCAGACAGAAGATAGATTATACAGAATGTGAAGAAAGCTGCACATCTTTCACATGTTCACAGAAATGTTCCTGGAGGCCCAAGGAAGGATTGTCATACCCCGGATGCAAAGATGCTCAGGAAAGCAAAGACAAATAACAAAGGGTATGAAGTTGATATGCTTAAAGTGCTTTCAAATCTAGTAGTGAATTAAATTATCTCAGATTAGGGCACTTTCCTTCTGAATAACAGTCAAAACCAAATTCAGTTATGTTCATTGACATCACAGCTCGGGTTGATCCCTTTTATCTTTCCTGCATGTCCCACAGACGGTGTGTCCCTCATGGTGTGGGTATGGATGCACTCAAACTCTCTCTGTCTGTTCTAGCCCCAGATCTGGAAGTGGGAAAGTACATTGAAGAAGTATTGACACTGGTTGAATGTGAGCCAGTGTGGGTCCGGATGCAGTTTAACTGTATTTTGGCACAGTGCCCAAGTGCCCTGAAACACTGGAGTGGTACCACTGAAAAAGGTGGTGTATGTCTCATCAAAAATAAAGAAATTTTTCTTTTGTCTGTCAAGAACTTGCCAGGAAGATACTAACTTGACTGATCCAATTTCTATGCCTAAACTCATCTTTTTCTGTCACACAGAGCCCTTCAATAAGTTTCCACAGTCTGTCTTGAATCAAGTATGGTTCTTCTTTTCTCATCCCTGTTGTTTGAAAAAGAACTTCACAGCACTTGTGATTAGAAACTTAGAGAAGTATTCTAACTTACTTTTTCTTTCTTTCTCTTTCTTTCTTTCTTCTTTTTTCTTTTTTCTTTTTTTCTTTTTTTTCTTTTTCTTTTTGAAAAAGACTGTGCAGGATCAGTCCTAAGACTGGTGATAACTTTATCTTGGGAACTTCCTTTTCAGTATATGCCCACTTTAGCCTTCTACTTAGTTTTTGCCTTATCTGTCTTCAAGTTCTCATATTAACACCTTTCCTGAACTCCTTAAAGAATAATTTCCTGTGTAGTAAAGTACTGAGTGATTTACCATAAGCTGCACCCTTAGAAACATGACATTTACTCTTATCTTACAAGAAAGTTATCTTGTAGAATATAAATTATGTCAGACTAACCTAGTGTGTACCTCTGATAAAGAAAACCACATTATAGTTCAGCTCTCTTTCCATTTGCCTCCACAGCTCATTGTTCTTGACTTTAAAAATCTGTGCTAAGGGCTCCTGTAGGGGTGACTAAATGATGAGAATGCAGCCACCTAGATCACTTCGCCCATTCCTTCCTCAAAAACTTTCTGTCGTTAGATATGCTGTCTCCAGTCAGAGGGCAGATTGTCTCATCTTCACACCACACATTCCCAAACTGATAGATTCATTAAAAACATCTGCTACTGAACTTGCAATTTCATGTGTGCTTCTTTTAGTGTTTTACCTGGTCCCTTTTCCTCTCCCTCTCCCTCTTTCTTCCTTTCACCACAGTCAGCAGCCCAAACTCTGCTTTTACTTTGAACATGGATGGAATAACCATTCGTACCCTCATTCCTGATTAGGTACCCTGTTATTACCCTCATAACCTTCATTTCTACTGAAAACTGAAGTATTAATTTAAAGTATTTAATTCCCTTATTCATCTTTAATCATCCTCCTCTTCTCAGTGTATAATGGCCCCTGTTTTTCTTTCCTTGTTCCTCTCTGGTATAGCTGGTGAAGACATCATTAGCATTTGTTTTTGTTTTCCTTCCAAGGTAAAGCTTAATTAGCCTTTTAATTATTTTTTTTCCTCCCTCATCCCCTTCAAGACAGAGCCCTCTTAGCTTATCACACTGTTCTTGTGCTCCAATTCTCTTTGCCCTTTTAACACCTTCTCTGATGGATTTATACATTTTAGTAGGTCTTCAGCCCATTCCTAGCAAACTTTTTCTCCTTGCTTGGAAGTCTGGCTCTGGGTAGCAGTGACACTTAGACCTCATGTAATTTTGCTTGTACTCAGATCCATAAGCTGCTCTTCCTAGTCAGTCTCACCAGTTGGTACTCAATTTCTCAAAACTTTCTCCTATAAGACTGAAAATCTGGTTTTGTATGTTGTGTAATCCAAAGTGATCTGATTCAATCACTTCAGTCCAGTGTTATCTCCTACAACCAAGTCTTTTATAAGGTACTTGTTGCTTTTCGAAATTAAGTTCAGTATGAAATCCTGTTAGCTCATTGTGGTGGGTTGACCGCAGCCAGCAGCTAAGCACCCACCCGGCCACTCACTCAACATCATATGGTATGGAATATCCTTTTGGTCATTTTGGGTCAGCTGTGCTGGCTGTGTCCCCTCCCAACCTCTTGGCCACCTCTTGCCTTACTTGCTTGGGGGTGCAGAGCAGGAAAAACAAAACTTTGATGCTGTGCAAGCACTACTCGGCAACAGCCAAAACTGTAGTGTGTTACAAACATTGGTTTAGACACAAAACAAAAACACAGCATTGTATGGGCTGTTATTAAGAAAATTAACTCCATCCCAGCCAGAACCATTATATTCATTAACAGAGAAATTAATCAGCTGTCACATTCAACATTTGTGATCCTAGCACAGTCATGTTTTTCAGAATTTCCATATCCCAGATCTGTCTGTTATGTGATAGTCATGGCTTCTGTTTTTGTAGTTTACATATTCTTTAGGGATGATGAAGAAACATAGACAAGTAAAACCCTATATGCCCCAAATCCCAAAGCAAATATTAAAAATGAATATCTGGAGAGTTTTTAATATGTCACTTTTCAAACCCATCTTGTGTTGTGGCCTTGAATTTTAGACATATGACATTGCCATAGTGACTCTATGAAGTCATGATTCTATGACTTCTGCATGGGGGTTAATTTGACCCCACATCATAGAATCATAGAATCATAGAATGGTTTGGGTTGGAAGGGACCTTAAAGATCATCTAGTTCCAACCCCCCTGCTAAGGGCAGGGACACCCTCCACTAGACCACGTTGCCCAAAGCCCCATCCAATGTGGCCTTGAACACTTCCAGGGATGGGGCATCCACAACCTCTCTGGGCAACCTGGTCCAGTGCCTCACCACTCTAACAGTAAAGAATTTCTTTCTAACATCTGATCTAAATCGACCCTCCTTCAGCTTGAACCCATTACCCCTTGTTCTGTCACTACACTCCCTGATAAACAGTCCCTCACCATCTTTCCTGTAGGCCCCCTTCAGGTACTGGTAAGCCACAGTTAGATCCCCCCAGAGCCTTCTCTTCTCCAGGCTGAACAATCCCAACTCTCTCAGCCTGTCCTCATAGGAGAGGTGCTCCAGCCCTCTGATCAGCTTCGTGGCCCTCCTCCGGACTCTCTCCAACAGCTCCATGTCTCGCCTGTAATGGGGCTCCCAGAGCTGGATGCAGTACTCCAGGTGGGGTCTCACAGGAGTGGAGTAGAGGGGCAGGATCACCTCCCTTGACCTGCTGGTCACACTTCTTTTGATGCAGCCCAGGACACGGTTGGCTTTCTGGGCTGCAAGCGCACACTGCCGGCTCATGTTGAGCTTCTCATCAATCAGTACCCCCAAGTCCTTCTCCTCGGGGCTGCTTTCAATCCATTCCTCGCCCAGCCTATAGTCGTGCTTGGGATTGCGCTGACCCATGTGCAGGACCTTGCACTTGGCCTTGTTGAACTTCATGCGGTTCACACAGGCCCACCTCTCCAGGCTGTCAAGGTCCCTCTGGATGGCATCCCTTCTCTCCAGCGTGTCGACCACACCACACAGCTTGGTGTCATTGGCAAACCTGCTGAGGGTGCACTCGATCCCACTGTCCATGTCGCCAACAAAGATGTTGAACAGTGCCAGTCCCAGTACCGACCCCTGAGGGATGCCACTCGTCACCGTTCTCCACTTGGACATTGAGCCATTGACCACAACTCTTTGAGTGTGACCACCCAGCCAATTCCTTATCCACCGAGTGGTCCATCCATCGAATCCATGTCTCTCCAATTTAGAGACAAGGATGTCATGTGGGACAGTGTCAAATGCTTTGCACAAGTCCAGGTAGATGACGTCAGTTGTCCTTCCCTTATCCACCGACGCTGTAACCCCATCATAGAAGGCCACCAAGTTGGTCAGGCACAATTTGCCCTTACTGAAGCCATGTTGGCTGTCACCAATCACCTCCTTGTTTTCCATGTGCCTGAGCATAGTCTCCAGGAGGGTCTGCTCCATAATCTTGCCAGGCACGGAGGTGAGACTGACCAGCCTGTAGTTCCCTGGGTCTTCCTTTTTTCCCTTCTTAAAAATGGGGGTTATGTTCCCCCTCTTCCAGTCGGTGGGAACTTCGCTGGACTGCCAGGACTTCTCAAATATGATGGTGAGTGGCCTGGCCACTTCATCTGCCAGTTGCCTCAAGACCCACAGATGCAACTCATCAGGTCCCATGGACTTGTGCACCTTCAGGTTCCTTAGATATTCTCGAACCTGATCTTCTCCTACAGTGGGCATCATCTCACATTTTATTTTCTTTTATGGAAATTTCTTGGAGTGCAATCTGTACAAAGGTATTCTGTTGGACAGCAGCTTCTCCCTTTGATTCTTCAGCTAGTGTAGTTACAGTGAGGTTGGACATAACTATGATCACAGTGACTACTGCTTTTCCTCTATAATGCACCATGGAGACTGTGCCTTACAACGTTGTGTTAAGAGCAGAAAGGACCTTTACCATCGTCCATTCCCTCAGATGAATATTTAAGTCTCAGACTGACAAGCTGTCAGTATTATTTTGGTAGTAAAAAGAATAAATAAGATATTTATGTGTAATGGCAGACTTCCCAGTGACAGCTATGTTAAGAAACATAACTTCACAGCTAAGAAGGACAGGGCATGTCACTCATTTTGCACCATAATTTAAAAATAATTCATACTTTTGCTTTATATTTCTGTAAATCAGCATTGTGTATACAGATGCCTAGAAGTTTAATCTGTGTTAGAAGTTTTTATCTTGTTTACCTTTGTGATATATTATGTTGTGCTTCTTTTATTAAGGACATTACTCACATCTTGAAGGCCAAGGTTATCTGTGTTGCTCTGGATGCTCAGAATTACCAGTAAATTTCTGTGTTTCCCAGCTGCTCATGGCCCTGCACATGCTCCTGAATTGTGTAGGACCAAGAAAATGCGCTATAGCTTTTCAGTTTGAACCATTACTGTAATAGTTAAAGAGATGCCTTTGTAATACTAATATTAATGAATCAGGAGCCTTTGTGTACGCAGTCATTAATTTCAGTCATTATTTGTAAAGTTAAATCCCTCAGCATTTTTTAAGATGTCATGGAAAATGTGGAAATTTTCCAGATCTTTATGGCATCCTTCTTTCTCCATCACATGCACTCACACATGCATACAGACTTAGTCAATTTTCGAATATCCTCAGCAGCAGTAAAACCAAATAGCAGTGACGCATATACTGTTTTGTTTAGCTGTTCCGGTAGAAGAAATAATACTACATAGACACAGAGTTCAAAACAGGAAATGCAGATGGTGCAAAGGCAAATGGTACAATGCTGTCATATGTTTGTGGGAAACAAAAAAATTATCAATCTTAAGACATCTGATAGTGGGAGTTCTGTGTTCTGTTGTCCTTAATTGCACTGATTCTTAATGACACTCGTGTCCTTAATCACATTTCTCTTACTCCAAATCACCCCACTCATTTCAATAAGACATCTTTGGGATTCGTTACTGTTCAGTATAAGGTGGAGTGTTACAATTTGGCCCTTCTTTAGCAACCATTTAGTTAAATGTTTGCATTTTGAATGATAGCTACGTATCTCCTTTTCTAAGCACACAGTGATAATATTAATTTGACTGATAATATTTCATTTCACAGTGATAATATTAATTTCATTGCAGTTGTAATATTCATTCAGGTCATATTCACTTGATAATGTCCATGAGCAAAGCCATTTGTGCTGTGGAAGTAGTGGAAAAATAAAGACCATTTGATTCAATGAATTAGACATTCTTAATGTGTAGCACTGCTTACTTGTAATAATATTTCATTTATGTCTTTGGCAACATCTGATCTACCAGTCAGAACCAGAATCTGATTCTAGATATAAAGAGATTGATTTCTTGCCTACTGCCACAGAGATGGCAGGTCCTGTCCTGCCATTGATTTTGAAGTAGATGTCTCCAATAAATACCTTATGTGAAAGTCAGTACTGTATATAAGAGAAGAAGGACATATTCTGTGTGACTCCATTACTGTGAGAGATTATTATCCTATCCCCAAGCAGTTGTCTTGAAATGAAGAAACAGAGTTGCCAGGTACTCTCAGTTAACTTCATGGTAGTGCTCTGGATCTTCTAAGTCATCTTGTGTTTTGTGTTTTGAGGGTTGGGGTTTTTTGCTTCTAATTTTTAAGAAACAGACTCCAGTCTTGTAACTGTGACTTGCCACTTGAACTTTGTCTTTGAACTTCATGCCAACACCGTTTGACTTACAGGAACAGTGAGAAGAAGGTGTAATCCATCATAGATGACAGCCATTTGTTTTAAATCAAAGTCCTCTAATTTTAGCAATAAGCCTAAATGTTGAAATAAACAAATACAGTGATATTTTTGCTTAAAAGTGGTTAAGATACCACAAAGCTACCAATTTCACCAATCTTTCAGTCTCTGGAATACAGATTTCAAAGAGGGATGAGAGCAGATGACTTCACGAAATTCTCAGAGTGAGAATTTATTAAGGTAAAGATAAGTCTAAATATCACACTTGATCCATAGCCTGTTCAGGAGTAGAATTATGATGAGTTTACTGTTCTCTCCAACACTATTTATCTCCACACTTCAGAGCACATAACAATGTAATAAGACAATCTGTGTGAATAAATAACTCGACATCATGCTGTGCATTTTGAAAAGAAATTATAACCCCTTTAGAGTTTACTAGCTATGATTTTGTGTTGTCATTTATTCATAATTTGCTTCTAGGGTCATCCACGTGCAAATGGAACAATAAACAAAGAACCTTCTATGCCATGGGAGCATATTAAAGTAAGTCTTCAGAGAGTCATGTCCTACTGTTGAAGAAAACAGCTCTGAGTCAGCACTCCCTCCTCTCCTGCCCTGCACCCTCCCTCCCTTCACGCTGGCAGGAAATGAAAACTATTTCGGCATGTTATACAAAACGTGTAGAATCAATGCAATCGTTTCAGTCTTGCTGTTTACCAGCCGTAAAAACTTATTGATAGCATCACCAGACATTTCCTAAGCTCTTCAGAAATTATCACCTGTCTTCCCTACTTTCAATCTGACTAGACGTTAGAAGGTGTTATGCTAAAAAAAAAAAAAAAAAGAAAAAAAAAAAAAAAAAGCTGCACTTTCCAGAAAGACAAGTTTGTCTGCTTTGGTTTTCTGAAAGTTACCCACTACTTTAACTTACATGCTCCATTATGTTGCTTTTCTGTTAGAGCCTTTTCTGTATCCCAGAAAGAAGGAAAGTAAAGCAGATAGCATCTACTTTTGACTCAATGGCCAAATTGAGAGGCAATGTATAAGTGGATGCAAGATCCATATCAGCTGAGTGGATGCAAGGTTTAGGGATTCTTACCAAGCAAGTTTAAGCCAGTTTAATTTAAATGCTGAGGGTGGCAGAAGAAGGTGCTATACCAGGTTAGAATCCCTGGGACTAAATGAGGCCTGATCCAAAATTCAAAGGCTTAATGGCCTTTGAAGCAGATCTTGGATTCCCGCCTGAATCTAGTGATGTGGTTAGCTGCCCAAACTGGTATGCTGTCATTGCTGGCTGATATTTTCAGATGTGGACAAGTAAATAGCTTGATTTCTAAAAGTGTTCAGTACTCATTGCCCCTAAAGACTTAGTGACTGTGTAGCTGTATAGTGTATATATAGAGAGACTGTTCCAGCTTAGCACTCACGCTTAAAAATTTCATTTACTCTGCATACTGTGTTCTGCTAAAAACAAGCAATGCTCAAGTACATGAATGAAATTTACACATCAAATTTATACACACAATAACTCATTCAAACCTTTTTCTCTTTTCTTTTCACCTTCTCTCACTGATTCTAGACTCACTAATCATTTTGGAGGTTGAAAATTTTTAAGCACAGGTGAACACTAGCATGGATAACAGCACTGACAGCTTTCCACATGTCTCTACCAAGATACCGCATTCTTGTTGTAAGAGAACAGTCAAGTTTCTCTGCCCATGTTACCCAGAGCCTTTGCTGAGATTGTCAACAAGGTTGCCAATTAGAAACATTTGTGACATTTTGTTCATGTGTGTGATACAAGACCTGTTGACGAGGAGCTGCTGAAACCACTAGCTCATTTCACAATATTTAAACAGTAAATTACCATACCTAGCATTTTTGTCAACAAGCAGAGGAATTGATTGATTGGGTGTGTACATCCTTCAGAGTGATTATTGTCAGCCATAACTCTTCAACCTGTAACAGGATGAATGCTGTTTTTAATTTTCAAGGATGTCAAGACACTTGCAGACAGAAGTGTTCAGGTAAGACTGGCTGTGCTCACCTCGAGTGATCCACTTGCACTCTCTCAGACTCCTATGTACAATGAATAGTGATTAATGCACAGGCCGTGTGAAAAAAAGGCATGACAGGAAAGGAGTGGGGAAAAAAAAAGTGCTGGCAGGCACAAAAGTGAGAATGAAAAACTCTGAAAGCTCGCTTGTTCTCTGCATGAAAAACATTCCTACCCTTTATTGTGCCTATGAAAATGCAAGGGGAAGGCAACAATGATATGTGGCAAAGGGTTAGTGCTCGTGGAATAGAAGGTAGTCTTAGAGGGAGCAGATAAGAGTATCAAAGTATATGTCATAGTAGAGTATTCTCAAATCCCTTGATACTGAGCTCTCTTGCTACTGGTGGTGTATACACATTAAAATCAGTCAATGTACTGTATGTATTATATTGATGATGCTGCAAAGTAGAGTCTACCATTTGGAGAGTTCTTTCTCAATCGTTATTTGCTTTGCAGCACTCTGTCAGAGGCCTGATTGCTGAACAAAATCCATCATCCCTAAGGACATTTGCAATATTTACAGTTTCTTCTCCTCAGTACACTCCTGGATGAAAGTGGCAAGCACATACATTCATTTCTACTGGGGTTTGTTTTTGTATTTGTTTTTTGGTTTTTTTTTTCTCTCTCCTACTGGGCCATTAACTCACTCTCAGTAGAGACCTCACACCTTACCCTAGTTTTCTCTCCCTTTTCCTTAGCCATGCTGCAATGAGAAGAACTTTTAAGACCTATTTTTAACACATTTATTCTGAAAATTTGCTAGTCTTTCACCATGCATTTGTAAGAATTGCTTGATTTTGCAACACTTCACATCTGAAAATACAATGCGCAGTTTAGTTCCTGTCATTTTTCACTTTATTTCACTATAAATCACACAACTTCCTCTACAGTGCAAGAGCATCTTCCCCACAATTTTCCCATTCCAGTCTCACTTTTCTGCATTTTTTTTTTTTTTTTTTGGTGGCCCATATGTTTGCCTACAGGGATTCACCACAGCCACAAGATCCTGCTGGAGCAAACTGAGATCACAGCACTGCACTTGAAACACTAGAGGTTGCTAAAGCCTGTGTTTGTTCATTGAATTTTCTCAAGTGAAACAACATGATAGATCTTACTGAATTGAAGTCATGGTAGGAAAATTCCACCTACTCTAAACATTCCTAAACTAGCACTAGACAATTCATTCTCTGAATTCTCTTGCTCCTCAACTGTTAACAAAATGCACAACAAAGGATACTGTTCCAGTGTGTAAAAGGCATCTATGATAAATATAGGATATCCAGGATACAGGAAATTGAGGATAAATGTAGGATCAAGGATTTAGGATCTATTTACACATTGTGAGACATGAAAGTTTCTGACTTTAGAATAGTTGATTGCCTTGTTTTAAAATACATATTTTAAGAATACTGTCAGAAAAAAAGAGTATATCTACATTTTAAAAAACAATGTTATGTAAATTAACAATTTTATGTAAGACTAGATATACATACTGTATACATGAATTTGTGCCTCATGTCAGACAATATCTCCGCAAGATACTTCTCCAGATGTCTTTTTGAATCTTGTATTGCAGGCTTCTCATTGAATTGAAGAGTAGCTCCTGTAAAAAATTGAGCTATTTAGTGGTGATTTGAGCATGTCTTCTACTCTCATGCATGCAAGCCTTTAGTTAACAAAGGGCAGCCAACCACTTTCTATTACTTTTCTTCTGATGAGCAAAATCTATACAAGTTGATCACCTAACAAGGGGAGACTCTACTGAAGCATTAGCCATGACTACGGTAATTGATTTTCACAGCTGAGAGAGAATCCTAACTGGAGTAGTTTTGTTCTCTAGCATCCCAGCTCCTGGAGTCAAGTTATTATGCAAGGAACTCGTATTATGTTCTCTTGAAAAAAAGACTGCTTAGCCAAAAAATTACAATGATGTGACACATACCTGTCATGCCCCTCAAAATGAAAAACAAATAGAAAGACACCTATATGGGTTATTTTTAGTAACTGCATGGTTTCATAGGCTTAATTTATAAGTAGTGAACACTTGGGGCTGGCAATCTGTGAATAGTCTTTGGAGGAGCTGCTTGGACCCCTTTCTAACCTCTCTTCCTGACAGGAATTTCTGTGAATTGGGTAGGGAGTTTAGAACTCACCCTGACATCTGGTCTGGGGGAAGCTAACAGACCACCTTTGTTCCCAGCAATTCCAGTGGTTTCCAGTACACTCCAAAGTCCCCCAGAATATTATTGTTTCAGGAAGGGAAAGCAAACCCATGAGAAGAGATCCTGAGTATGGTAGCAAAAGCTGGCCCCCACTTCCAGGAGGATACACATGCAGGGGAATGGCAGGGCCAGCTGCATGGACAAGGCCCTTACTGTGGCAGGCAGGATGTCCCATGTGATGACATCAGATTGGAAGGTTGCCCAGGTTGTGTGAGCCCATCACATAGCTTCTGAGCAATAGCATGTGCTATATTTAGAGAGGGAGAATAATAGATGAGACATATGGTGCCTGATTCTCCTTCAACCTCAAGTCTACCCATGTACATGAACAGACTCCCATTGCTTTCAATGGCTAAGACTCTCCATTTCAGAAGCAGTAGCATGACTGACTTTACAATGCTAATGGAAGTGAAGTTTAGCCTAAGTAAAAAGCACACAGTTTTGTTCTGTGTGCAACTGATGCTTTAAAAATAGCAGGGGAAAGATCAGCTGTCTTAGCTCTCCCCTTCCTGCAAGGGCCTGTTAACACGTTGTAAGCCTTTTCTGTTTGACTCATTAAGACATCACTGCACTTCTTCAACAAAATTTATTTTATAAATAAACTTTGTTACTATGGTTGGTCAGAGTTGAGTCTCTGTTCAGAGACTAAAGCAAAGTCTTTTTCATGGGTTAGTCATTCTTTGCACTTTAAACCTACGTAGTTGGAGAAATAAAAGTTTAAAGCATCTTGGGCTGAGCCCAACTCCTTGTCCTACAAGAGCTATGGAAAATAGTGCAAAATTATTTACAATGCAAATGAAAAATCAATTTGTGCCTGTTCCTTGGCCATTATGTGAAACAGACCCTGCTTTGTGATGCTGCTGATCTCTGTACAGTCATAAAAGAGATTTATTTGCTTCTCATCTCCAGTAATTAACTGCTACAGATGTCAGACAATTATGCTGAATGAGTGTGTTGTGCCCTCGTTAGTTTTCTTCTTTTGTCTGAGTTGCCAATTTTGAAAGCTGCCCAGCTATCAAAACTCCTCTTAAAGTACCTAAGATCAGAAACAAGCCCAGGGCAGCAATGTGGTATGATACTAGAATAAATAAAGCATTTGTTGACTCATGATCCATCCAGATCAGAAGCCCTCAAGAAGGTTTCGTGCTACAATAAATAAATAGATCTCTGAAGTTAACTGATTGCTCCATGCAGAACAGACTCAATACTTAGTGTAACATTTGCCTCAACAGCACAAAAGCTGCCCTGCAGCTCTGCTGTTCCAGACAGAGGAGAATCCAAGCAGAGCAATGCCTACTCCCTACCACCTGGTCTCCCCACCTTCTCTGAAGAAGACATGTCAGCACAGAAAGCACAGCCTTAGGCTTCTTTGAATTATACAGAGGGCTAAACAGTCCCCAGCTGGCCCAGGATCAGAGGAATGGACTTAAGTTGCTTAAAGCCACCTTTCTCACTGCTTACCAGATGCTTTTCAGCTGTGCAGAGGGCAAAATAGGTTCAGTAGAGAAGCTATCTCTAAACACAGCTTGGAATTCATTCTCTCACTCCTTATGTCATGATGCACCTTCTGTGACCTGGCTAACACAGAAATCCAGTGGTACTCTACATGTCTTAATATGTTCCTTTGCTAAGCCTTCAGCTGCTCTTCACTTCATGCTGCAGTGATACCAGTTCTCAATTAAAACAGAGTGAGCCCAGCATTCATAGTAGTGATTTTAATTTGACAGATCATAGGATTGTGGTTGTCTTAGGGCACAGTTCATACCTTCTTAATTTGGAAGACACCAAACCTAGGCTACACACATTTGAAGCAAACAATGACAAGCCATTATTATTAAGTGTAGCTACAACGAAGTGGCCTTATTTATCTTGCAGTTCCACATGCTCATATATTTTAAGTATCGAAGCCTTGATGTGAACACTACACATCAGTGATGGAGGACAAGAGATTTCTTTAAGACAAGAAATCACTTTCCTAAGCATCAATTTCTGGGCTATGGTATAGAAAGTCTCACTTGAAGTCCTTCAGGGGACTACTAGCTGCAAAGCATTTCCTATGGTGGCTGCAAGGAAAATGCAATGATTTTAGCAATTCACAATTCTTTCACCCACTTTGATACTGGTAAGTGTGGTAACTTAACTTTTTTAGGCTATAGTGAATTACTGATGAAGTAATTTGGAGAGATTCTTGTGTTGGATTCTGTTGCATGTAATGCAGAGAATGCAATACAGAGATACTGTCATGGTTTAAAGTTATTTAAAGTTATTAAAAAATTCTGAATCTGCTACTCTGGGTCCAGCAGAATTTATTTCTGAAAGGGCACAGCATTTCTGTATTGCTCTGTGAGTGACCATTTATCTCAAGATTTTCAAGATGGTCTAGCCTTTTTACTCTTATTGCTATGAGATCACTGTCCTTACATGTCACTGCTTTCCCTGATGTACAGGATTGGGACAATATACTTTCTGTTTCATCCGATCACTCTTTCACCTTGGATCTTTCTTTCCCTGTATGCAGATCTCCACAAAATCTGACAAATTGTCTCATCTATGTTAAACTACAACATAGCATCACTGATCAGCCAGAGCTGGCCCAAAAAATTATTTTTTACCATTTTCTTCAGGCACTGTTTGGCATGATCTCAACTGGACTGCACAGAATCATTGGACCAGCTCAGATTCTGGAGAAAGCATCCATGCAGGGGTCCTCAGTGAAAAGGAGCAATCCCACCAACTCATTACTGAGCACAGAGAAAAGAGTAACAATCTGAGGTCAGCCTAGAGAAATCACAATCAGTGCCCTCTGCCTCCCAGCCTGGCTGCAGCCTGAGCTGGGAGATTTCAGATATCAGGTGTATTCCTGAGTAGTATCTGGGATCATGTTTTATGTAACAACAATACACCCCTCCTCAGAAAATGGAAAGCATGAGGACGATGGTCAGACCACTGCATCTGAGTGGGCCAAAGTCAGAAAGTGGGTGTGGGACAAGTAATTTTCTGGGAACACAGAATTCTTGAATTGCTGAAAACTGCTCCCAGTTTGTGGATCTGTGCTTCCCAAACTCACCCTGAAAGGCTGACACACATGGCCAACCTCATCACGCCAATAGACCCGTCTCCAGGTACCTCTATGCTCTGGGATGTGATGGTAGCAATTTTCAGAATGCAGATGCTGGCACTAACAATGAATCGGACATTTGTTACTCCAAAGAGATTTTAATGAAAAGAGCAATGGCCTTTACCCATCTCTGTGGCAGCTTCCACAAAACAGGTAAGTATGAATCATGCTCTTAACCTCAGCTGTTGCGTTAGGGATTAAAGAGCTGAGCATGAGCCAGAAAAATAGCACCCCCTTTATGTTGTAACCGCACAAGTCCACGGCTTCACTGCATCCACAAATATTGCGTGCAATAAAAGAGTTGGACTGCACTTGTTTGGGAGTCCTTGAAGGGGAAATTTCACTGACTGGAAATAGGATGTTTGGTTTCTCACTACCCAGTGGAATATCAGTCTGCAAAGAATGATCTTCAGTTGGCCAACTCGCCATCCCAAGGAGTGTGTCTACACATCCTGTTGTCTCCGGTGACCTGCTTTCTCTACATTGTAAAGCCTTATTTCCCAGGCACAGTGGTGGCTCCCAGTAGGCTTTTAAAACCAGAAAGCCATCCTCCTTGGGAATCATTCCCACGAAGCAGCAGGGTTAACATTCCTATGCATACACATAAGTAACAAAATAAATGAACTAAAGCAGACACAATACACTCTGGGATATGGGGCATTAGTCCATTGATGAGTGCTGGTTTGCACAGGAACTGTCATGTTGATTTGGAAAGGGTATGATTGGGGGTTCACCTGAAATCTGGTTGGAACTTGCCACAGGTGGCAGAAATACTTAGATCCAATATTAAAGATCATGGAGCAACAGTCTCATTGTCAGCTCTTCTTTGGAAATATGGAAATCTTTGGAAAGGAAATGAAACACAACACAGATATCTTCATGTTGCAAGCCAAAAAAAAAATAAAATTTTGAAAAGTCTGACATTTATAAAAGGAATGACTGTGAGCTCACATATACAACAGAAATACAGACAAACCAGCACACAAAAGCATGTCTTCACATGCTCATTATTGCTAGCAGAGAGATCTTAAAGATACTGTCCTGAAGGATCTGCAGTATTTACAGCATATCTGATAGCCGGACTTGTGCCAATGGTGCTTACCTGGTGTATAAATAATACAGTTTCCAAGACTTAACAAATTTGGAGAGAACAATGTAAAAGGTTTTCCTCTCTTCTTGACAAATAGGCACTTAAAACTTTTATGTTTGTGACAATACTGTTTTTCAGTGTTCCTAACATATAAATAAATGAACCAAATTGTTAAGTGTATCATGTGCTCGGGCAGTATACCTAGACAGAGTATTTTAGCAAATTAGATGCATGATAGAAAAGCATTATATATATTTGCTTTGCAGGAATATTTTATTCAAAAGCATGTAAGAGCTGATTGGGTAGATTTTAATCTATTATTTCAAATTCACTCTTCTCAGAGGGCAAAATTGTGATATTCACCTATAGATAAAAAAAGGAGCTCATGTGAAAGAGAAGCATTAAAAGTTGGAAATTTAAGTAAGTCAGTGATATTAGAGTAGCTATGGACAAAGCCTTAAAGGCCTGTTTGGTACCAGAACAAATAAAAAATCCAGTCCCTAGTACTCATGTTTCCTGGCAGTTCTCCTCTTCCCACAGCAGTCTCTCCCACTCCTTCCTATACCATCTTGCCTCTCTTCCTTTCCCTGTACTTAAGTAGAGGCAACAGCAGCAAAGAGCTTGAGCAAGAGGTAACTGCCCAGATGTGGCACAGACACAGCCAAAGGAGGCTTTGTAAGGTCCCTAAGCAGACCACAAGAGAATCATTATGACAAAATCCTCCTGAGCCTTCAATGGATCCTCTCAACACAGTTTAGGAACTCCTAAATGTTTTTAAGTAATTTTAACTTGTTTGGGTAAAAACAGCCCCTCTCTGGGCCAGACAGTGAATCTCTTTTCAACAGAGAATGGCTGTTTGGGGACAAGACTGCCTTCCTGTTGCAGGAATCCTTTATCTGGAGAGTTAGAAAGCTTTAAGGGGTAAGAAACTGCTCATTTTGAGTAAGTTTTTATCAGAAGCTGAAAAGCAGAAAAATGAGTTTGTGCATCCTAGTTATTGATGTTTTCTATGCAAATCAAGACCTCCAAAACATCCTTTGAAAGAATTCTTAGAAAGCCTCTAGGGTCTTTACCCTAGAAAACACATCAGAAAACACTGGAGTAAGGGTGGAATACCATGAATACCTAGACTCAATTTGGGCAACCTGTTTCAATATTCCTCTCCAATGCCCGTACCTTAAGAGTCCATAAAGTAATATGTTCAAATTCAGGCCTGTGCACCAAAATAAAATATTCACCTTGCAAAAAAAAATACAACTTCCACTATGCACTTTCATGCCAAGTCAAGTTGCAGAGATAGTAATGGGCTCTAATAGACACTCCCTGAAACTGCTACATATTTTACCTTCAACCAAGGAGCATTCAGAAGATGTGACATTCTTTTTCTCCCCTGAAAAACATCAGAGAAATTACTCTCCATCTGATCCCCCTAATACCAGTAATTTGCTGGTTTGACATCATAAGAAGAGTGAGCACAGGCGGTCTTTGACAAAGAGATAACCGTATCCCCACCACGAGGAGCACAGCCTGCAAGTCAGCACAACGCCAGTGGTGTGAAGCAGAGCGGGACAAGCACAGGGCTGGGGTGTGGATGCTGAAAGCTGGAATGTTACACGGAACAGGTGGGCCCCTGGGAGCTTTAAAGTGAGTGGGAGGAAGGGGCTGACAGAAGAATTTTTGGGAAGCATTTTTGTTGTTTTGTTGTTGTTGTTTGCCTTCCTCCAAGCCAACTGGGCAACCCATAGCAAGATGCAAGCTTTGGAGTGTGTGTGAAGGGTGAAAAAGGGGCGGATAAAGAACAGGCTCCTGCCTCAGGTAGGAAAGGTGTTGGCACCCTGGGGAATATGAGAGAAGAAATGTAAACAAAAGGCACAGTTGTGCAAAGCCTTGGAACTGAAACAAGCATGTAGCTCATCTTTGATGCCCCAGGTAAGTGAAAACTAGTTCAAGTTCTTAGTGCAATAATACCTTCCCACTGTTATGCGTGCTGGCCCTCTCTTACAGTCTTTCCCAGGCAGACACTGTGCCCTTTTGCTTCTGGAAAGCCCGTTAATATATATGGAGCAAATATAAATGCAAATGACTGCTCACAAATCCCCTGTTACAGAACTATGGTCATTGTTAACTAAGCAAGAATTGGTGGGATCAGCAGCTAGAGGGAGGAAAAAGTTTTTCACATTGTTTTATATGACAAAAGGAGAATATTTCACCAGAATTACTCTCTATAGTTCTTGGCAACAGAATGCTTTTGAAAAAATTACCAACGAAGCCACAAGCTTGTTAAATATTACCTTTAAGCAATTGACTGTCTTGCATGAGATCTGCTTTTTTTTCCTTGACTATCTTAATTATGGGTTCTTCAAACAGCCAATGCAAGGATTATTCAGTGTTGCATATGTAACTGTAGTTAAGGCTTAAAAACCCTAGTAATTGCTTTCATTCTCATGTTTTTAACTGAATTTTTGTCTTTCAGGGAAAGCTGAAAATAACCTACAGAAAATATCACAAAGAATTACCCTCTTCAAAACCTCATCAGTAGACTTGAGATCACACACCTATTTTGGCAATAACAATACCTATTCCAGTTAGAAAGCCATCATTTACTCTAAATCTGTGTTATTCAGAGCCATTTAGGTAAGTCAAATGGCAAAACTGAAAAATGGCTAAGGTAAGTAATTAGTTACAAAAATCAACGTATCTACTCAACATTGAAAAATTGGCTAAAGAGATACTGTTTTATGGTGAATATTTAAGGAAGTAAGCTTCTGTATTTGAAACGATTCCATTTCAAGAATAAAAAGAGGAAGAAAATATAGTCTTCAGTAAAATAATTTTAGAAATCATGTTTCTTTTAGAACCATAAATAAGAAAAAACCTTTGTAATCATCCATTTATTATACTACGTTTCTTCAAGGTAGAATGTAGTTTCCAATTCTTCGTATACTGCAAATTCATGTACATTTAAGTCTGAATTCCCTGGGTTTAATCCTTCATTTGAGAATAACTTGATGATTATATCTTAAGCTTCAATAAAGATTATATATCATTTTTTTGTGGGGAAATGTATTCCTAATGACTTAAAAGGAAAATAGCCCATAAATACTACATGATGTCACTAGTACTGACTATAATTAAAGTGGAATACATTTCCCAGTGTTCTGTACTCTGCACTTGTAGCTGTAATACTGAAACACAGGTGGATAGTTAATTTCTTTCTATCTTCAAATCGCATAGCAGATTATGAAAAAAAATTCTCTCCAACAGCCAGCTAGATTGCTGTGCTATTTTTCCTAGTAACAGGTTTTCATTGAAAAAAAACATAGTGTGTAGTGCTGATTTGAGCAAAATCTGTTGTAACTCAATTTCTGCTGAATAAGAATCAGTAATAGAACATAACCATATATCTTACATACTGTTGCAGGAGACTATTCCTTTTTAGGAATATAAAAAAAGTAAATGACATCTATTTAGGTCAAATAAGCTCTTATATGTGATATCAGCTATTTATAGAAACAATTAATTTGAAACACTACCCTTTTTATATAAAAAACAGAAATCTTTCAAACAAGAGAGTTATGTCAAGTCATATTCCTTCCATATCTGGACAAGCTGGTATACTTTCCATGGACAATACCTGAGCCTGTGAAGATCCACATTTTAAATAAACAGTTCCAAATATTTATAATCCAGTGATTACCATCAATTCTGGCATAGCATTCAGAATTTAGGCAGTTACAATTTTTGTCTTATCTAAAACTCAGGTAGATATCAATTAGACTTTATTAGCAGATAGAAAAATAAATGCAAGGATTTTAAAATGTCATATGCAAACTGGATTTTTTTAAGCAATATTCGGAACTGCCTGAAAATTAGTCCATAATGGTCAGGGTCTATGGACCACAAGTTCAAAACTATCAGTCCAAACACTTCCCATCAGGGATTATGAAGGCTTTGACATTTTGTCTTCCAGATAAAGGCAAAATTACTTTATAATAATAGATAGCAATCTTTGGAGGAAGATCAACACAGGTATGTAAATCACATATAAATATTAAATTTTGTTTTATTTTTGCCAGAATGGCATGTAGTCATGGGTAAAACTTGTTAGCTCTATTAGAAAAGATTTGTTATACAAAAGAAAATCTCTCTTCCTCTTTTTATCTTCCTATGCACCTCTCAAGGTTTCTGACTTATAAATTCAGAATGACAAGTTTTCAAAATTTACAAAATTACAATTTTCATTTTGAAAATGGCCAACTGGACAATGTAATTTTTGCCAAAGTTTTCAAATATTTTGTTTCTGTTACAGCACAGAGAGGGAAACCTTGAAAGCAGCCACAAATGTATATTTGCATCTAAGAATGACACAGCCTCTCAGTGCAGAACTTTCTGGAAGCTGCTTTTTTAGAGCCTTTAGTTCTTACTGTTTGAAGGCTACATTAGGTAGTCATTGAACAAGGTCCTCAAGGCACAAAAAATGCATTTTAGGTACATGTAGCTTGCCCATGTGTTATTGTGAACTCACATAACTATGAGTCTCTTTAGTAGAGAAGTTGATTAAGATGTGTGGGTTGCATGTTTCTGGGAGGGTGGCATTTATACAGCAATAAAGAAAAATGAAGCATTTTCGAACTTTTGGAAAAAATATTTAAGAGCTCAGTGATTGAGAACTCTCCTGTATCTCTGCAAACTCCAGAGTTATCAAAAATACAAAGCTGACAGCCATTGTTATTTTTAAAAGATTTGAGGAAAAATTAAATGAGCAGAGCATATACTTGCTGTCCTACCAGAAAGCTTAGACCAAAGGAAATGAGCCTTGGGAAAGACACAGCAGATAAAACCACAGACAGGTTGCATGAAAATTGGTGAAACAATAATAATACATGAAGGCATGTGGCTCCAAGGATGATAAAGAGGTGTAGGAAGAACAAAAGACAGACACCAATTACAGTCTGCTACAATTAAACTCTTCTTTGACAAGACACAAAAGGAAAAAAACCCCACATAATCCAAAACGCTGAGGAGCGCGAAGTAGGTCATCAGCTCAATTACATGCATGAGCTGAGAAGTGGAAGGGAGTTGCCAGGAACAAAGGGTAAGTAATTCTGACGGTGACTCAAGGGATGGGAACTGTAACCTAGATATAGAGAAAAGGATGGGACAAGGTTTTTCTGATTGTTATGATAAGGATATTCTAAAACCTCCAGGTAAATCAATCTAATTGTAGTCCATATAACAAGGCAAACCAATGCAATGCTATGAAAACAGATCACTTCAGAGATATGAAAAGGAAAAATGAAGATGGAATTAATACAGGTAAACTTTTCAGTAGCATGCAGAGTGTAATGCATGGGACAGACTGCTGTTTCTAAACATAAACCTGTGGACATACATAGGGGTAGGTTAGGAAGGAGATTCCACAGAACATCTGAATTGCCTTTGTGACAAGCATTAAATGAACTTGATTTCTCCTAAAAGGAAAGTCTCATGGTTGCCAAATTGTTGGACACTGCTGGACATTATAAGATTCATTTCAGTGGAACAAAGGTGGTGAAGGAATGTAATCTTTTGATAACTAAAATAACCTGAGGTTGAGCAGAGAGAGGATCAAGACCTCGGAGAGGCATAATTATTGATTTTTGCCTGAAATTCAGAAATATAATGAGACATGGGCAGTTAAAAGCACACAGGAAACATAAACTTCGTAATCAAACTACTAGGCTTTTATGCACAGCAGTCAGGTTGCCTGTGCATGTCAGCCAACATTCAGTTTCTTCTAAATGCTGAATCTTCACCAAAAATTAAATTTGTGATTATTCAGGAAGCCTGATTTTGCTTTTTTTAATTATTACAATGCACATACTTCAGCACTGAAATCATAGCATCTTAAAGTCAGTGCAAATTAAAGATTTAGGAAAATAATTAAAAACTTACTCCAGTCTCCTGGGAGTGACTTTGATGACCCAGAAAAGCTGGAGACTGAGTAGCATTATTTTTAATATAACATACTTAGTTACATTGTCTTACAATATCTGCTTTTGTAATGAACAGCTTCAGTAAAGTCCTGGTTGTATGCAAACCAACAGAAAAATTCAGAACAAAGTCTATGGGGAAGGAACCCTCATTCCTATGGTTTGCCTTTGACCCTTTTTGCTCCTGAACTCCTCTCTGAAAGCATGCTTCCTGCTAATCATTTTTAGTTATTAATCAGTGCTCAGTTCTGAAGGCACATTTCAATTAAAATTTGTTTGTCCAGCAGCCAGTTTGAAGGCTGCCATCATCTTTTGGGAAGTGATTCCCTGCACAGGGAGGGTCTTAACAGTCACTCCCACTCACTATAAAGGTTGGACCGCACACAATTAGTATGTTCCTCTGTACAGAACAGAACAAACTTGAGCTTTCCGTTTCATGAAATACCAACATTTAGAAACTGGTTTCTGAGTTCCAAATTGAATATTTCTTGTAAAAAGGAATTTTGGCAAGAAAAGATTTATTTGCAATGTTTCAGTTTAGAAAAGAGCTTTCAAATATGAAAATGCAATTTTCATTTCAATGAATATTTTGGCTATATATAATGTATGTTAAGCCATGGCATATTACAGATGTCAAGCAGTATCTTTTAATAGTCAATCTATTCTATTTATTTTATAGTATTTTTACTCTGGAAAGTGTAAAGAACACCTTATACTTAAAACATCTCTGCTTATTTTATTACATGAGATTGTTTGTTGTTTGTGTTGTAACTAAACAGTTCTATATGTTGTAATTTAAATGAAAAAGAACAGGCAAATGGCTTGTCATATCACCATACATTACCACCATGTAAATAGAGGAGAAAAATAAAGTCAAAGTAGAATAAATTTTGCAACAGAGCATTATACAAACAGTGTTTTAACATTTTTTCCAAAGTTAAGGAATCAAAAGGATATGTGAAGCTTCATCAAAATAGGTGTGAATTCCCTCAAAAAAGTTTACCTTTTTAAAATGTCTTGTCAGAAAATTTTCATGAAAATTTTCCAACCATTTTCAATTGCAGACCTTAGGAGTTTTCCAGCATTCCAGCATTCCAGCTCTCCAGACTGAGTATAAAACTGAAAGACTTGTGTCTTTTTAAAGGGAGGACAAATTTCACATGACTAACACTGTAGTTTTACTGATGTTATTCCTTACTGTGAAAGAGATTTGCATGCTTGCAGTCAAACTCATGGGTTTGTGCATTAATGTTTTTTAAGCACTTTTTTTTTTTTTTTAAATAGATACTTTGTTTTAACAGAAGGAAAAGCTTACCTACAATGGAAGTAGGAAGACAACTCTTTTTGCAACAGTGTTTATGTCAGTGACAAAACATGTTAAACTTTCAATTTAAATTTTTAATCCAATTTAATTTAATTTTTATTTTAAATTCTCACGTGTTTGAGAAACCCATAGAAAAAAATGTGAAATGGGAACCTCACTGAAACCAAAAGGAGCTTTTCTGGGGCCAGCAATGTGGGTTTACATGTTCTCCTGGGTCTCTGTTCTAAAGCATTTATGGTCTGCATAGCAGGTATTGGTACATGGTAAGAGAAAAGCTTGTAGCACAAAACCCAAGTGAATAATGTGGAAATTTAGACAGAATTTAAAAGCAAAGGTATAAACAACATTAAAGGCAGAACAAGGCAGGAGACAAGGAACTAAGGAAACAGGTATAAATTGAAGTAAGGTAAAGGTGAAGAGACAGCATTAATCAAGGGGGATAGGCTTTTGTAATCAGCCAGTCCATATGGGCAGTTTATTTCCGAGCTATAGAAAGTTCTTTCAATACTCTGAAAGCTTTGAAATTTTTTTTTCAGCTGCTCTCAAGCTGGCTCTTCCCTGCAGGCCGCTCAGTGAGATTGCGTAGTGGGGAGGAAAGGCATTTGCAATTACTGAGGAACAACAACAACAAGAAGAAGGAAAAATGAGAGGAGATTTCTGTTCCTCACCTCCTGACAATTTGCTGAACAAGAAAACAGTTGTTAAACCAGTGTTTGCTTAGTTTAAGTTGAAGTTTAAGCCAAAGAAATGCTAAATCTGAACAATTAATTTATTGGGCTGAATTTTGCCTCTGTGCAGCTGTTAAAAATCACGATCAATTTTGTCTTAAAGTAGAACTCCCTCCCCACTATTAAGTGAGACAACTAACACTAATCACGTATCATAAAGAAACATTGACAAACACAGTGTCCAACTTCAATGTATACTATATTTACTTCCATTACTGAAACCTGTTCTTAGTGGTACCACAGTCACAGCATTGACATCAGTGGCTTTAGCGCAGGCTTGTAAAGCCCATTGTAACTGCTGGGCACAAAATTTGGCCCAACGTCAATGCAGTTCATCAGATATGCAGTGCTCAAATACCATTAGTTCTGCACTTACCACTTCGAGCTCATGTCTCTTCTTGCAAGTGACAAGACCACAGAGTTCTTGTAATGCTAATACCTCACAGCATTTTAAAAGTGCAAAATTAATTTGGGAACACTTATTTGGAAACATGAAATAATTCTAATAGACCTAAGTGATAGGGTCAAGTTACTCACGCACTGCTACCGCCGTCACATCACAAAGAAAGTAGCAAGGGCGGGGGAAAAAAACTATCAGAAGGAAAACAAGGAGATTTCAGGACACGAATGAAATGCAGTAGAGGGCTTCGGGTGAAACAAATAAACCTTACCAGACCAGCAGTGCCATGAGCACTCTTAATCTTGCTGAATGGCCCCGTGGCCAGTGCTGATGTCTGAGGACAAGAACACTTCCCTCTGCAAACTGAGGGATACCTTTCAGTAGAAATTCAGAAAACTCAGGAAACAGAACTGCAACCAATGAATTGCCAGAAATTATTATTCCAGGGAAAGTATTTGCTTTATGTTTCCATGGAAATGGTTGTGGAAAAGCTGCTGTTGCATTGTAATGAAAACCTAAGCCTGAAAGCTGCTGTTGAAGGGCACAAAGCTGGCGCTATGCACTGGAATCTGAACCGCTGCTGCAAGTGATGCAAACTGCCTGTTCTGATGCTCCTGTGCAAGGCAGGCACAGAACTCCAGCTGCCTTTCTGGCATCCCGAGCTTTTTCTGAACCACACTGTATTCGTGGGAACATGACTGAGTTCAGAAGGATGGAGTCAGCTGGGGGTTTGGAAATTGCAGTTTTTAATGGTGAGATTTCTTTTAAAAGAAAAAGAAAATAGCCTTTTTCTTCCCCTTTCCTCTCCTCCCTCCATCATTCAATAATGTTTTCTCAAAATCAAGTAGTTGATTCAAGTAGTTCAAGTTGTAGAAATGGCGTAGATCTGTTCAATCTGGTAACTTTACAGGTGAATCTTCAATTCGTATAAAATGGCAGAACTTGTTTGATCTTTTTAAGCTCCCAAAGAACACTTGTATCCTGATGTTTGAGAGCAGACATGCAAAGAAGAAACTTGAATTAAATCTTGCCATAAAAAGTCAGCTATCTTGACTCTTTCTACAGGACTCAAACGATTAAAACAGTTTGCCTACAATAGTTGGTTATTTCTAAAGGAATGCTCCTGGGAAAAGTCCCCAATCAGTTCTGCTTTAAAGAACTGTGAAGACCAAGAAAAAAGTCAGGCTACTAGCAGTGGGAGAGTAGAAAGGTAACAGTGAAAACTCAAAGTTGCTAGAGCTCAATGAAAATGTAAAGATCTCACTCCAGAATTCTTTCTTTTGTTCTACATTGTTGGCACTCCTTTAACCTGGTGAAAAAACTCCTGACCATGGCTGCACCAGGGAGTACAGAGGCTGATGGAAGAAGTGTGTGACCTAGTATGTAGCAGAGGACTAGATCTGACCCATAATATCCTTTACAATATGCTTGTGATAACAGCCATACTCCTAATATACATTGTTCTTTCAGGTTCTGTTTCTATGAAAGAAAAAAGTCCATGTATCTATATGTGTGTATATATATACACACACATAGGTATATACACACGCACATACATATATGTGTGCATGCATGTATGTATAGATATATGAGAGTCACTACAAAGGAAGCACTGAAGGTGTGTTGATCACAAACTTCTGACTGGGGCCCAGAAATCCAAATGAGAGAGCTTGCAACTTGGCACCAGGGCTGCATGTGCTGGCATGTAGTGACGTACTGCCTGCTATTGATCTTTGGGACTTAGTCGGTACACCTTGGGCAATATCACAGATTTCTCCCTCGTACCCCTGCTATGCTGAAGCCAAGGAGAAGGGCTTTTGCAGCTGGTAGCAGAAATGACTCTCAGCAAGTGTCTGCCACAAACAGGAACTCTAGACACACGATGTAGCTTTTCTGTCCAAAGGCATAGAGTAGCCCTATTCAGGTGCTAATTATTCAGGTTAACTGTAGAAGAAACAGAATTTTTGTCTTTTCCCTAGTCAAGGATAAACGCAAATGTCCTTGTATGAGAACCAGGTAAAAATTACAGGAGAACCTTAATACTTAGCTAGGAAAGCAAAAAACATTTTGCAATTTGTTCAAAATACTTTAATGAATAATCCATGCTGTTTGCTTCAGGAAAAATGTTTGAAGCCTAGTAAGCACATGTAAAAATATTTCCTCATTTAATTTTTTTGAGGGGCATTAAATCAAATATGCAACTTGGTCAGCCTTGTGTATGGAAACTTTTTGTTGATATAAGTGCTATACTCCTGTTTAAATAAAGTGTTGTGGTTTGGGTTTTGTTGGGGTTTTTTTGTTTTGTTTCGTGTTTTTTTTAGTAAGTACATCTTGAACTTCATAGCAAAAGGTGGTATATTAGTTAAAGTTGGGTATAATATAGCCTGCCATTATTCTAGTTTCTCCACACATCCTCTGCCAGTGCACTTCCTACACAACAGCTTTGCTATTCCAGTCTTGGCTTATCCTCAGTGACAACTGCCAGTTGTGCCAAACTATGCAGTCCACCTACAAGGCTTCAGCAACTGAGATTAAAAAGTATCTGTATCCTCTCCCTAAGGAGAGGTGGGCAAAACTGGTTCCTGGGAGAAGGTGCACTTTACCATCTATTGTCCAGCAGTCCTTTTGCGAGGGGGCTGTTGTTATCTGCTAGATTTAAGAGGGCAGTTGAATTTTTATCTGCAGTTATTAATCAGCTTCAGTCTCTGCAGAGTTTAGTGAAAAGTTCTTGCATAATCACTGATATGTTGAAAAACTGATACGCTGAAGACGTGGCGTGCTGAAAAAATTGTACCAAAGACTCCCAAGTCAGATTTCTTCCGACAACTATAATGTAGATTCAAATTTTCAGTAACAAGATACAGGGGATTATTTATTAAAAATAGAAAGGAATCCACAGTTATGGAAATTCAGAGGGAATTTTTTATATTTTATGCCATTGTTGTTTTGTTTATACAGAAAATATTTTACTTCAAAGGCTGTTGTCAGGTAGCTCAGACCTTATATTTAGTGACATTTTGTCACTACTTCAGTAGGAAACTTTAATTTCCTATAACTATTATGAATCCAAGAAAAACAGTTTTTCTTTGAATTTGAGCATTCCCTTTCAGCTTTTGCATTCCAAACATTTCAACTCAGGAATCAGTAAGTGAACTTTACTAGAAACAAAAGCTGAGATTGTTAAAACTGAATGATTCATTGTAATTGGTAGAAGTTATGTGTTGGCACCAACTGCCACTAAAAACCCCTGGTTAGTCTATTGCCTAGTATTGAAATTGAGTAGAATGCAAAAGTGGGAAACCAAAACCGCAGATGTTGAAAAATTGAACTTTTTTTCCTATGTCAGTGATAGCAGAGCTGTATGATTTATTATTGCTAGCAAAGCTACAATATGCAGCAGCTTGCACAGAGGGCAGCTAAGTGGCTGCTGGAGAGGCCAGAACAGCTGCTCTGTAGGTATCTCAGTGCAAAAGATTAGGCTGGCAATTAACATGGCAAAGGCAGGTGATATTGAAGGTATGTGTCTGCACTGACTCAAATTTAGTTGCTTCATATCAGAGATTAGAGGGCTGTAGGACCTGTGTTGGCTGGTAGCTCGCAAGGGAACCTTGTATTTCTGTTTCTCGGTATTAGCTGAACCTTGGTTTAACTTCTGGGGATCATTTTGGTTCATCTTTGGGAGGGCAGAATAGTTCTGAAGAAACATTTGTGGGTTTTCTTTCTAACCAATCCCTGGTCATAAATTTTCAAATGAAAATGCTTGCAGACCTGAAGCAGTGCTAGCTCTGCTATCCTCATAGCTCGTCCCTGAGTTGAATAGCCAGCAAATGGTTGACCTGTAAGGCTGTTCTCTTGCGAGAATACACTCTTGGAAAGTGTATTTTAAAGGGACTTCCGTACAGATCACCCTGCAAATATAACATGAGTTTGTAAAGGGGACAGGAGAGTGGGTAAGAAAGAATTCATGGAGAAGGGGATCAGGAGTTTAAAGGAGTCATACATTGAGACATGCTGAATTAAGACAGGGAGCCATACGCTAAGACATGGTAATGAAGGAGTGTGAAGGATGGCCATGTTCACTAAGTAGCCAGAAGCAACTATGGGAAGATGTGAAGCCAGGACTGACATTCTTCTTATGTTTTTCCCTAGATGCTCCCTTACCACTCCTTTCCAAAAATCAGATCTCTATATCCAGTGTCAGCAAGGAGGCTCGAAACAGGGCCAATCACTTCAAAAAAGACCATGGCAACTCAAAGTAGCTGAATATCACAGGGGTAGGGACTTCTGCTGCCCTTTTGCAGCAGTGAGCCTGTCTGCATGTCTCAAGCAGGAACCAACAAGAAGAACATAACAAGCTAGGTATGAGGCTCACAGTGCGGTTGACTGTGTCATTGCTCCTGCACGACACTCGAGTGTCCTAGCCATCTATGTGCTTGGTGTGATCCTGTGGAGAAGAGAGGAGAGGTAAAATAAATGGAATACTCCTCAATTCTGTCCTTGGAAGCTTTTCTATTTTGCAAAAAATAAGTTAAAGTGGCTCGGGTCAGTGAGGTGTCTGATGATGGAGAAGTCTACAACTCTTTATGTACTTTAAATAAAACAAACATTGAATAAAATACTTGAGCAGTCCTTGGACCTGGGACTGCAATTTGAGATTCCCTCTTCCCAGGTGAGTACTGAAAACCACAAAACTGGGGTCTTGCCCACTCCAGACTGTGGCTCCTGAGTTGCCTCTCCACCTCTGCCTTCAGTATTTCTTACTGGCTAGCCATCAGTGGCTCAAATTGCTGATTCCTCCTGGCAGGCTCCTAGTAATATTTGGACCCCATTCTAAGATGTCTAATTCAGCCGCTGCAGTATTGCAGACAAGTTTAATGCAGGCTACTGGCCTCCCACTCAGGGGGCTCAGGTGCCTACCTCTAATCACTCCTCAAAATCTAGCTCTGTGACTGTAATAGGACACTGCTGGAAATCAAACGCACTGCCTGCAATTGGGAGCAGAACATCCCCACGTATTGCTGGTACACTGAGGAAAATTAATATTCATTTGGTCATTAAAATCAAAACGTGATGAATTCTCAAAACAAATATACAGTACATGGTGTTAGGCCAAAGGCAGTTCTGATCCCAAGGTATTATTAAAGTTTCAACATTTTGGCCCCTACCAATTTCTTTCATGCAATTCTTAGAACTATTACTCAGACAGTCCATGTTAACTGGCAGATGCCCAATGGCAATATATAAAGTACATATTTTACTGCAGTTTCTTAACTGGATAATTGATGGATTATAAGAGCTAGTATAAAATTAACACCACCTTGTCCTTAACCCCTCCTTCTATGCTTGAACCTTTAATATTGGTGCAAAAGAACAATCTTATAGCCCTTTCAGTATTCCTGATATCTCTGATAGGTCTTATCACTATTAATTTTTTTCTCTCTAAAGAAAATCAGAAACATTTACGTAGTCTTAGCAAAGAGGGGGGTGGGTTACTGGGGATTTAACTTCTGAACCAACTGACTGCTGCGTACTGTTTCTATTGTGTAAGGAGGAAAAAAACCTCCACCTGCTTCACACTGTCCAAGTGCAACAAGGAAAGCTTTTACACTGGCATAAGTGGAGAAAGCACAGTGACCCTAAATTCTGTCCCTCCAAAATCAATGGCAAATCTTTCACTTACTTCACCTTATAAAATGTAGCATAATTTTTTGGATCAGTGCTTCCCTGAAAACCGCCTCTTCCAATATGACTAAGAAACACACTTGTGAGTGTTTTGAATCGCATTAAACACAGGAAGCTTTTACCATTCCTTTCCTTTGGAACATTTACATTAGGATATCACCTGCACAAGGTCCTATGCAAGTGATTCACAAGCCTTTCTGTTTGCCATCTACATTAAGGATGAATTTTAGCCCTGAGTTTTAAAAAATCATTTTAACTCTTTCTGGAAGTCTAAACTAAGCCAAGTCTCAAAGCCAGGTTTCCAACTGAATGCCACTAGAGCTGGAAAAAAATGGGTAAAAGAGAAGAAAAATAACAAGGTCTTATAACCTGTTTCCCCATTTTGGTGAAAGAGTAAGAAAGAAAGCACAATTTTCTGATCCATACTGTTGCCTTCCAGAAAAAGGCAAAGGCTCTGAACTTTCCACCCTGTGCACTGTATTCAAATATGTGTAATGTATTGTGTCAGAACAGGATGGTCAACTGTAAGTACTGAAAAAGAATGAGTCAGCCTCTTTCCTCATAATCATGGGGTTTCAGTGAATAAAAAATGTTTGCCTTTAATTTGCCGCCTTTTTTTTTTTTTGTGTTGACCTTTTGAATGTCATATTTTTTTACTTAATCTCTTTAGCTACAAGGATAAGACGTATTTGTTTTTAAACAAAAGCTGACATTCTCACATAATAGGATGAGTTCAAGCAATGAGGTGGAAGAAAAAACAACATATATCACAAGAATTTTATCACAACAGTTGGCAATGCTTCTAAACTGTCCACAGTTCTTGCTGATTTGATTCTCTTGAATACAGCTTCTTATACATACAAAGAGCTGCTAATTATTTAGTTTTTCTAGCACTATCCAGTGTAAAGATCCCAGTAAATCTTATTTTATAAACTGTATCACTCCATGTGTAAAGAAGCTTGAGAATCTGGAAGATAGAAAGCTGATACTCAGAGGTGTTCCTCCTTTTTGTCCCACAGAACGAAGCCTGGATTCCAATGAGAGGTAAGAATATCCATTTTCTTTTGAAAATCCTCATCTCTGTCTTAAAATCCCCATTTCCTTTCTGGTATTTGCATAATGAACAAAACCTTTGGCAGTCTGCCAAGTTAACTACTGGCCACAAAACAGTCAGACTGAATGGGAACCCTGAGAGCAGGCTGTCTCCTTGTGAGGGTGGAAAAAACTAAATTTCCCAACAACCTCTGCTTTTAGTGCAGCATATAATCCAAATAATTACTCTTTTCTCTGGAAAAATCCCCCCACCACCCTACTTCCTTCAAGTTGGAGAAGATCCAACCAGACTCCATCCAACCCACTCTGTGGTCCTGTGGGGGGGGGGAAAAAAGCCCCCTACTGCTAGATGATGTAGTTGGTTGGGTAATTTAAGCAGTTCTTCATGGCTGAATATTTAAGTTTCGCTTCTTATTGCTGATCCATAAATTTCCAAGCCTTGCCTGAAAACTTACTTGCGAAATATAAAGCATTTGGATGTTGTTGGTGAACACTACAGATTTTAGAAGAAGCCAAGTTTAGGTTAACTCACACCTCAATTCTGCCCAAATTATTTTTGAATTATGATACCCTCTTCAACTGAGCAAGGCTGTAAATTCTAACCAAAATGTCATGCAAAATTCAAATGGGAATGTGGGCTGGATTTCTTTAGAAAGCTGATACCGGAAGGCATGATAATGGTTGTCATTTTGTGAGTTAAATAAATAATCTGTTAAGGATGTTCTCCCTATAGTATCCTAAATCTCGATTTGCAAACCAAGACCCTGCAGGTGAGGGTAGGAATTTTGACGTAGTTGTCTGTCTCTCAACCTCACCACCTAGTCATTCTTAGAGGTATATGCTTCCTTCCTAATTTTCCATACAGCTGTCCCACTACCTCAGAAACTATAGTATGTGTCCATATTCAATCTTCTCATATTCTTCCTCATAAACTTCTTTAATATCCCAACAGCAAATGCATATAAATAAATCATAAGAATAACAGAAGAGCTTTACTACTAAGGATATGGAGCTGTCAGGGTACAGAGATTCTTGCGTACAATAAGTACATGCTTCAGTAAGATGTTTACTACTTCCTCTTAAGATATTGAGTATTATACACAAGTCTTGGGAATGAGGATATTGTCACTGGTCAATGGGCACAGCAGAGAAAACAGGAAGGCTCTTGTGTTTGTACTATACTTAGAGCCAAGAGTTAGTTTCCGTACTAACGACAGGAAATGTTGAGCAATAAGACTATTGCTCCAAAAATGACATTGAAAATTAGATGTTGTAATGCTCCCTTTAAATTATAGGGGGAAGGATATAGACAAATAGCAAGTGAAATGGTGAAGAATGAGTTAGCCTTAACTGAGCAAATAATTTCACTTAGAAAAATAATTACATTTTAATGTTTCCAAATATGGTCCATCAAATACTTCTGCATTCTCTGCTCCAAAGCAATATATCCGGTAAATCTCAGTAAAGGATGGTTAGATTAAGCATGCTTAGCTTTAACAAAGCACATATTGTTTAAGATCCAATGGGCCAGGTTTTGGCCAAGCAGTCAGCACAATTAAATTGTTTATAAAGCTTAAATTATATGTTGTGCACATTTTACACAAAGCACTAGAGTTAGGATAAGGTAGCATTTTTGGTCCAGCTATATTAGGGAATACTTTAATTATGAATAAAAGGCCAGCCCCTGTGGTTCCCCCCTTGGAGTGGAGGGAAGAGAGGATGGTACTGAATCAGAAGGGAAAGGTTTCATGAAAGTGTGTAAAGAATAAAGTCCACTGAATTAGACTTATTTAACTGTTTAAGCACTTAGAGATATAATAGATTTGACTCTCTGATTGAGTTTAGATAGAGCTGCTATATTCCAGAAATGAAACTCAGTTTAGTGTCTTCTTTGAGGACAATATTCTTTTGATAAATAAAATTGATTTGCTCTAGACCACCACAAACATTATGAGAAAGAGAAGAGTGAGGATTGAAAACATTGGAATTATTATTTAATAGCACCAAAATATTCTCTGATAACATGATGTGTCAGAAATGAGACAAAAAAGAAGAACAATGGAGAAGAACGAAGAAAGAAAGGAAGGAGGAAGAAACAAAGTTCAGAACAACTGGGAACTTAAAAGAGAATTGCTTTTTCTCATTCAGTGATTTGGATTCTGACAATACTAATGGTATTCCTCTGACCAAATGTAGAAAGCTGGACTGGGTATGGTTAATTATGAATTAGTCACCTCTTCATAGTCGCTGGAGAGAAAAATACACTTTCAGGAAGCAATATATGTCATCCAAAAGCAGACAACTAAAATAGGTCATATAAAGCTTTTTCCAGTGTGTCTAACTTTGTATCTAACTTTTGGCTATACTATATACCATGCTCGGACAAGTAAAATTATGTGAGAAGCCTACTCCTAAAGACTAAAGTAAACAACAGTATTTGATTGTTGCCTAAGGAATATATTGTCTCTCTATTTTTGTGTAAAATTCTCAATAACAATAGTGGGGAAAGGTAGGGTGTGAAACTTCAAATTCTTATTAGAACATACGGACCATAAACACAAAATCTGTCTTACTTTTCTGAAAGAACTGTATGAGTTATCAGGAAAAAAAATGCAGGGAAATTTAGGAGGTTAAATAATTTATTTATATGATTATTCCTTACTCTTTTATTATGCCCTGTATTAGTTACAGCTTTCCAGTGCAGCTAAATCTGTTATTTCAAATATAATTCCAATATTTAAATACCAAATATGTAACTCACTTTTTTAATCCTTTCCATAGTCAGCTATCATAAAATCTGTTAAGGCAAGGTACAAAATTTCTTACCTTGAGAAAACCTCCTATTCTAGGTTTGAGTCATCAAGCATAGTATTTAGATTGTGGTGAGGGACAGAATATTGTCTCAGCCCAGTATGACTTTTGGTGTGGTAAGAAGAGATGGGAGTTCAGAAGCTACCAAGAAAAGAGAGAAGCATTTATCTGGTTTAAAAATGAAGATAAGAATTTGTTTGAAATTAGGCAACTATGTTCTAAGAAGTCCTAGTGACATAAGAAGCAACAAAGATATATTCATCACATTAACATCTCCATATTTATTTTGAGTGTGAGTAGCCAAGTCATCATCTTTTCTCTACATCTTTTATCCTTCTGTAAAGAAATGTTCCTCTGTTTAGGATAAAGTGAGCAACATTTCATGCAATATTTAGTAAGCGGGTAGATCGTTGTTACACCAAGGTCTCTTTCCTGAGTGATAGTAAGTAATATAGAGCCCATTGTTGGGAATATATAATTAGGATTATGATCCTATTTTACATTTATCACCATCAGGTTATACCTGCCATTCCCTTGCCTTGTCATTCATTATTGTGATATAGTTCTTGATCAGTTTGTTTGACAAGTCTGAATAGTTTGCATAACTTGAAAACTTCATCACCTCGCTATTTCAGATTGTGTATGTACAATTCAAGTATCCAGGTCCCAGCAGTGATTCCTGGGAGATATCACAGCTAACTTTTTTTCATTGTAAAACCAGACCTTTCTAACCCTGCCCTTTATTTCCTATTTTCTGCTGTTGTTCATCCACAGGAAGATACCATCCTGTGGTCATTCAGTTCATTTTAACTGCCTTTAGTGAAGGATCTTTTAAAAAAATTTTTGAAATCTAAGCACCCTAATCACACCTTTCCATATGCTGTTGACTCATTCTAAAATCTCTAGCAGAGTGTCTGTGCTTATTTGAAAATTATTTTGTGTAACTATCAGCCAGGCCTTGTTCTCATAAGGCACAAAATAAAATTTAAAGGAAAGCTATTTTTATCCTGTTTTGGGGAAACATGTCATGTATGATTACTTGGTTTGCTCTCCAAAGCATTTTAAAAAAGGATTTTCAAATATACTAGGCAATTTTTAAACCAAATTAGAATGGTAATGGTAGAAACCTTGAAGAGAATGAAACTCTTAAAGTTACTGGTCCATAAAAGAACTGGCAGAGAGCAGCAAGACTTTAACTGTGGGAAAGTCTGCAATAAGGCATGAGGAGGAGAATCTTATAACTACTGCAAACGTAGGTCTATCCCCTTTACTAGGCACTAGAGAATAGACACTTGAGAGAAACCTTGAAAATGGGGGAAGCATTACTCAGGCTTTTGTTTAATAGGAAACCTAGTTTCCTTAGTGCCAGTCCTCAAGGAACTACTTGTTCCCTAGGCCAGGAAATTTGTGTATCTTACAGATGATATATACATCTGCATGAGAGTTTAAAAAAATTCTAACCAGGAGGTCTTATTTCATTCTGAATGATCCAGCTGCCTCTTGGGCAGATACTTACAGGAGCTGGTAACATTGTAGAGTTCATTAGAAGGAATAGAACAATTTCTTATAATGGGTGCTACTGTCTTCATTTGGCCTTATTTCTGCAATAGGCTGATTTATGGGATACCAAGTCTCAGATCAAAACTAGCTGGCTAGTGATGGAAGCAATACTATCACTGCAGAGGCAGCAACAAGCCAAAATGTCACAGATCAGCCACCTTACCTGGTAATATTTGCCTGCTATTACTCAGATTTAGAAACCCTACAGCCTTTCAGGATCCTCAGATTCTTCTGCAGAACAATTGTTTCTTTACATCTTCTTTCTGTTACCTCAAAATTTATATTTCTTCCGTATGTTCTACAATTAACAATATGATTGAATCATTTGGGTAATTAAAACTCTGCAGATGACTTTTAGGTAACTAGGTAGAACTTTTATATTTTTAACTCATAAAAGTCCAGAAAGTTTGCAGCATGAGAAAATGTGACATTGCCTTTGTATGTAGGCAATACTGATACACCTGCATCTGGCAAGGAATCTACAGTTAAGAAGCACACAGACTAAGTGACAGGAGGCTAGTTGCAAAGAATCTCCATGACTGATTTGGAAAGTCATCTTGATGTTGAATATGTTGAATCTTGAGGCATGCAACAAGATTCATCTCTTCCCAGCTGTTTGCTCAAGTGGTTTACAGATTAAGAAATCCTATAGACAAATGAGACTGGTTTTCCTTTGGGGTTAGTTGGAATGGAGAGCCATAAGTTTATACTTAAAATTTTGATAGTATTTTAAATTTTTGTTAAAAGTTCCCTCCAGTGTTGCTCACTCTACCCTAAAGAGATGAACTTTTCTGTATAGTAGAACTGTAGGACAAAGGATAGAGAGAAAGATGATGAATATTATGAAGTGTAAAAAACAGCTGTTGTATCAAGTGAGACTAAATTGTTTAGGACTCCTCAGGGCTGACAAAGCTGTAAAGCATGATGGAAGAGGTGATTTAAGTGCTGATTTTTCATAATTTCTTGTAACACTTTCCCTGATAACTGAGAAGCACCACTGAAATTATCACAGATAAGATTTAAAACAAACATGACCTTGTATACCCAGTCTAATTTTCATTCATTTTGTTCTGAAGTTTCTCAAAGATTAGCTTGCTGCACAGGCATTTGAGGACATAGGGATATCCTTTCTGACCAGATTCCTCACATTATTTACAGTGGAAAGATTTTCTCCTCCCTGCCCCAAATGTACATTGAACATGGTGACAAGCATACAAAAAAAGTCTCCATGGATGTGATGAACTTCATGTGAATTTTTACTGTTGTGACCTTTAAGAGTTAGAAGCGGTTCCTAGAAGATGGTGGATCTCTACAAGTATCCCCCTTTTACAAGTCAATAAAACTACCAGAGATAGCCAAGGAAATCAGTTGCATGTTGTTATGGTCCTGGAATTCCACCACCCACACTCAGCTGTAGCATCCCACTGCCATCACGTGTTCAGCTCTCTCAGGACCTAGGCACACAATCATTTTGAAAACAACCGGAGTGGTTTTAGATGTTCCTCCCTTTCAGCTATTTCTTACTGGATTGTGGCTGGAGCTTTCAGTCCCTGCAGTGAAGTGGTAGAAGAGGAGAGACTGAACCTCTATCTGCAGTGCAGACTCAGTCACCTGCGTGCCTTAACCGGCTAAGAGGATGTTACACTGTGGTATTAAAAGTGATCTGATGAGTTATGGCTTAAGCAAGCAGAAGCTCCCTGCAAAGCTCCTGATGATTTGGAAATTGTGAGTGACATAGCGTAGACTCTAGATTAGATGATGTTCAGAAATAAGTCCTGTGTGAAACATGACATTCGTATCTACAACAGTTGACTTCTCCCTTGTTTCTTCTAACACTCAGTCCTTTTACTTTCCCTCCCTTCACTCTTTTGACAATACACCAGCACTAGCTGCAGTTAAAGCAGTTCCTCAAAGCTACTACTCAAATGGGTGGTAGCTCCATGGACCCAAGGAGAACTTTGGTCATGTGGGATATGTTCATGTGGAAGGACATGCACATGCACACATTTCAAGTCTCACAAGACTGTGCCTTCTCATTATTTCTGTATGGTGCAAGGTTTCAGCTTGACAGCAACAGTACACTTTCTTCTGGAAACAACAAGCAAAGGTGTCCCTTTTTCCGCACCTTCAGCCCTTGCAATCAAAAATCATCAACCATACACACTCCACTCTCAAGCCTGCCCAGAGATGCTGGAAAAAAAGTGTGACTGCTAAGGTGAGGGCCAAATAACCCGCCCAAGTCTACTGTAATTCACCTTTTTGATGCAAGACTGTCTCCATCTCTATCTCAATGAACTAGAGCAGAATAAGTGTTCTCTCCTTTAAGACTAAAGGAGCTGCTATATTCTGGATTGTCACTGCTTTTCATCCAGAGGAGGATCCCTGCTGTTTCAGAAATATCCCCAGAGACCAAATTCCACATGTCATCCTTGCACTACAAGCTCTGCAGAAATGACAAAGACAAGATGAAGAGCAGCAAAATGACCAAAATGAATGTGATACAGCACATGGTAGTGGTATATCTTGACCACATCCCTGAAATATCAGCAGAAATCATATGGCAACCATAAATAACACACATGTAGTTAATAGTTCCTTAATGTCTTCGGTAGATCTTGGCCAAACTACCGTTAGTACATTGCTGAATGCTTATTCTGGTTACGTAAAACAAGAGCATCTTTCTTTGAATTTATTAGTGCCTGAAATAGAGCTTCAATCTTACATGTAGAGAAGAAGCAAATAAACACTTCAGTAAACACGCAAAATCAAGGAAACATGCAATTAATATTTTCTGAGGTCAAATTAAGGAAAGCAAACAAATCTCAACAGCATAATTTTTTCCTTAAACTTCCAAGTTTGAAAACATCTCTAATATTTTAAGTTAAAAAAAAAAAAAAGAAGAATAAAAGAGAGAAAACAAATACAGATTTTGAGTGGAAATGCCATACATGTGAAAGTGTCCACTAAGTACATTTTTTATTTTTCTTCTGTTTCCTTTTGGACATAAAATACTTATGAAATAACTATAATCCAAAGCCTGTACACTAGACATTTCACTTTTGTGTTCTTGCTGTCCTTGCCAATAGTTTGTTCTTTGAAGGTCTAACCTCAGGTGCCTGTTAAGGCTAGGCTACATCCTCTTGATCACCTTCCAGCAATAAATGCTGTAAAATAGTTTCTGTTTTTTCAGATTCAAGTTCCATTTGGAGCTTGGAGCAAAAGGAAATTTGGAAAGAATGGAATTCAAATATTTCTGTGTTTACCCAGCTTGGCACAATCCTTGTTATTTAGCGATTCACAGTTTAAGGTTTTGGATCCTGTTTTATAGTGTTTACAGAAATTAATTGCATTTGGTCTTATTTTAAACTGTTTATTTTTCTTAGATGAATGTTTATTCCCAACTTCATCCTAAAAGAAAAGTTAAGATAAAATGGCCTTTCCACATTTTCTAGGTGTTTTAATCAGTTACCCTGGATCAGTATTTAAGTTAGTTTCCCAACAATGAGTTTGACTCGCAGACAGTTTCATAATAAAGTGAGGTAAACAAGTTGTTTAAATATATATAATTTAGAAAAGATTGCACAAGACTTACTCATTCCAAAACATAGTTTTGATAGAGAGCTAGACTTCTTTTGCACCCACACATACAGAAATATTTGTGCAAACAAGGATGGACACACATATGCAGTCACGCAAAGAATGGACACCTGCAATCAGAGAAATATATCTTTTATTTTAATTGCTATTAAGGTACTTTCCCTCCAAGTTTCCCTAGCTTCATAAGTTTCCCTAAATTCCCTACAGTTACATTTGGTTTGTACTCTTGCAAGGAGCTAAAATCACAATACATGAGAATTGTCATCTTTTCAATGTCTTTTCACAGAGTTTTCTCCCCTGTGTTATATGCGTTATCATCCGCAGGAACTGCCTTTTCCAGACTTAAAGCTCTCTCAACTCAAACTACTAATGTAGGATGAAAAATTTGCAAATCTGCCATTAAAAAGATGAGGGTGACAATAAGGGACAATGGGGGGGGGGAAAGAAAAAGAAAGAAAAAGAAAAAGAAAAAAGATATTCTACACATAGAAGTGAGTATCTCCACCTTTGTTGAGAATTACCTCCTGTAATTCGATTTATATCATGTGGAGCACACTGAATGTTAAGCTATATTAATCAAACAGTTCAATTTCTGATGGCCATAGAAGACAGTATTTGAAAATGCATAGAGTACATTGCATATCTGGAGTATTTCCTACAACATGTGGATGCTTTCCAAAAAAACCTCAGCTACAGAAATGTGTGCAAAAAAAAAAAAGAGAGCTGAAAGTTCACCTCTTACAGCTGTACTTGTAGTATAACTGGAGAATACTCTGAAGGAAACACTAAAAAAATTAATCTTTTTTTACCACTATGGTACTAATGGCCTTTAGAGAGAGCCAGGCAGTTTAACACTAAAATTCAGCATGATTTCTTTGATTATGGTGGTAGGGAGAATCAGTTTTCACTCTTTTTTAGTGTCTCTGAAAACAACAAAATCTCTTTCTAATTTAGAAATTGTATTGCTTTTCTATTTACTTTCCATAGCTGAGATATGGTTCAAATAATGAGGGTGAATATGTATTTAATGGTTTAAAGGTAGACTACTAAACTCAAGAAAAAAGATTGATGTCAAATATGGTCTTTTATCTAACTGGCTATTTTACTGCATGTTAATGTTGTGCAGAAGAATATGACATTTAAATCTGTTTTGTTAAATCAAAAGAAATTTAAAAAAAAAAAAAGCTGTACCTTATAATAAGGTATACTCCTAGTTTAAACAAAATTATTTTTAGCAAAAACAATAGTGGAAACTTTCAGGCAAAGCCTTTTGAATTTTCCAGCTCTTTGAACTATGGTTCACACTGGCATGAACATGTTTTTTCTGGCTCTCAACTGAACACATGTTGAGAGCTGATGCATCTTTTCTTACATTTGTACCAGTTAATTGTTTCAGTGAATGCTGCACATATATCTACAACTTAATCAGGGAGTGTGATTCTCTGTATAACTTGACTACAATATTTCAGTCTTCTGCATCAACACACATTTTGTCAACAACACTCCATTACAGTTTCTGGCTTCTACCTTGAAGAGCCAAAAAATGAATGAAAAAAGATAAATTGCCATATTTTTTTAATCATCAGTTTGTTCTGTTCTTGCAAAGAACAACCATGAGCTCCAATTTCTTTCCTTTCAGTCTGATAATAGCTCACAATATTTTCCCATACTACATTCTCTGCATTGCCTTCCAATGAAATTCTTTTGTTTAAGTGCTCTGCCAGTCAGGTTACATATATCTCAATGACCTATTGATTTCTTATGTGCTGGTCGTGGCCATGCGGTCCTCAGATTCAGATACACATCAGCTGTTAAGAACAGTTAGTTATAGGCACAGTATGTTTCTAACAGATCATTTCAGGAGAACAGTCATGTAGCATTTAGAGAGAAAAAAATCAGCTTGACCATATAAAGTTTTCAGATGAGGCCAGAGGAAGAATACATGAAAGATCCACAGGCTTTTTTTTCCTCTGTACCTTTTGAAGTCAGTAATTCAGAAAGAAAGTGGAGTAAGTATATAAGCAGGAATCATCACCTTCCTTTCCACTCCTATTGCACTCACTACTCAGACATATTTGGTTCAATATGCATATCCATGTTTCCTCCTCTCCATGGCATGCGAGTCCCTTTGTAAGAACATCTCAGTCTAGCTGGCTTTTACTGGGTTTTCACAGAATTCAGACTGGTTTTCTAAGTGGGTCTTTACTGCTCCTTTGTTGCCCCAAATAAACTACTACGGTCAGCATATTCCCCTGAGAAAGAATGAGTTTTGCAATCTCAGTACAATGCTACCGATCATTTGCACCCATCTGCCCAACACCACTGATTGCTTTTGCAGAAGTAGATCATGGTGTCTCTGAAATAGTGTCAGTCTCTTTACTCAGACTTCACCAGTTGGCCTTTGAACTCCAAAGACCCTGGTCAAACCGCTATTATAAAAAGAAAAAACCCAAGAAATTAACCAAAAAAAACCCACTGAGAAAACAATCCCAAAAATGTTAGATGCAGAGATACATTGGAGTACATACCAACAGGCAAAAATATGTGAGAACCAATTAAAATTCATTGAAAGCATTTTCTGAAATCAAATAAGCAGCGAGAAGGAAAAAACCTACAACAACCCACCAGCAAAACAAAACCAAAAAACCCTAGCAACAATGATTACTTCAGGGAGCAAAGCATTATCTGGGTCCCTGCCACTGGCAGTTCTGTGCTTTTCAAAAACCACTTGCAACACGGTCTTCAGATTATTGATACATTAATTGCATTCTCTTTTGTTTGGAATTTTGTTCTAGAAATAACAGTTCAGATCATATCCATCTCTGCTCTGTGTTCTAGGATGAGTCCTCCTGAAAAATGATAACAGTTTTAGGGGCATTGTGTTAAAACCTTTGAGCATTTGTGATACTCAAATCAAGGGGGGAGACATGCCCATTTGTGCATCAGCTATCCATGATATTAACAATTTCTTCTTAGTCCGTTGTAGGGTACTTATCGCCTTAGCTCTTCAGGGATGAATTCATTCTAAAACTGTATTTGCCTTGTGGTCATCATAGTAAGGTCCCAATCTTGATCGGGCTACCTAAGCTTTGCTATAATGTATCTTAAATGCTAAGAACAACAAGGAAGCTGATAGATAAGAAAAGGAAGGATTAATACTAAACAAAGCAATACAAAGCATGAATAATTTTAGTCATCCTTTCAATGTTGAGTGTGGTAGAACAAAGTAGATTAATCCTCTGCTAGTACCATATAGTGTTTAGAGTACAACAGCACTTAGAAGATACTCATGCCCAATGAATTTCCTGGGACACAATGAACACTGCTGCTGCCTCATATCTTCAATAATTTCTGCAAAGCCATAATGAGATGTTTCATAACTGCAGTCATTACTTAAACTAAAGAGGTGAGGTAAAGAGCAATGGATAGATCGCATTGCACCAAACTTTGTGCTTTGTAAAACTCTATGAACATCAGAACCCGTTTTTCTGTTCCTCCTTGTATCCTCTCATTCAGTATTCACGAAGAAGTTATATGCAGTCTGAACAGTATATAATGAAATAAGGCCCAGATATTCTTGACTGGTTAAATGCAGTGTAAATGACACCTCACTTTCTAAATAATCACTTGGTTCCCCCCAACATCAATGGTCTGGGGAGGTTCATAATAAGGAGAATAATGTGGATTAGGAAAAATAAATGAATAAACAGCTTCCATGTAACTGCCTGTACGGGCATCTCATGAACATTTGTTTTTCATCACTGTTCCTTACCTACTACAAAATAATTGGACTTTTATCTTGGAGACAACTTGGAAAAAGCCCTAAGTTAATTCCTCTTATACACAGCTGCAGCTCCTTGTTTCATCATCAGTTCTACATCTCTGTGGCAGATCTTTGTGTGCTAGAAACTAAGGCAGGAGAGATTTCCTTTTGTTTTATGCATCAGTGTGTTTCTGACTTTCCCACCACTAACTTTCCTAAGTTGGCACCTTGGGTAGACTACATCTAGGACTCCATCTTGTTAAATAATCTTGACCTCCTTCATAGCTTCCTTGCCATACACTTTGCTTCACTGCTGCCTTCCTTTATATTTCTAAATAAAATTATTTTCTTTTAGTTAGGTGTCACTTATTTCAATTTGAAAAAACCCCAACATTTTTGTTCTATTACAATGGCCAGTAAGACTACCATGTTTCAATATGTTTCACCATGCTTATGCTTATTTCCCCGTTAGCTTTCCTTGCATGCCTATCCTGCTTAGTCCCTGTGTACTATGGATAAGATTTAAAAAAAAAAAAAAAGGCCTCTCAGGCCTTTACAACTAACATTTAATTTTCATCAGAACATGAGTGTTGAAGGTATTGCAAACATCAGTCTGACAAACCGATATCAAAAAGTCAGGCCGTGTTTTAAAACAAAAGTGAATGTATGTAGATGTGGGGACGTTGTTCTATTTTTTGTTATGATTTTAGTATTTTTATTTTTAATTTTTTTTTATTTTAAAGGATAAGCATTGATCACATAACATCTCTGCTTCAACAGATTGTGAGTAAATCACTTTATGCAGACAGATTAATTGCCGATGTTCAGTTGGGGTTTTGCTTTTTTTTGCACTCAGGAATTTACTTGTTTTCAATCAGTCAAGTCTTAATTTTGAAAATGTCACTCTTCTATATTGATTCAGCGAAACACCTGATTCAAGTGAAAACTGAGAAGATCATGAATGCTGCATTGTAGAAAGGAAAAAGCACCTCTTGGAGCAGGGATATATTGGAGCTTGATTCCTTACAGTGTGAACAAAACCTCACAAACCAATACAGGAATATAGCTGACCACTGAGTCTGTGAATACAGATGTCCACTTCCCAAAGCTCTCCCCCTCACAGAGAAGAAGAAGGAAGTACAACTGGAGTAGCTGCAAATTTGTATCACCAAAAGGTGTCGGGAGACAATTCTGCCAGCTCCCGATGTCTTTCAACAGACTGCTTGCTCTGGCTTTGTTAGGCATTAGGCCATGGTCCATTGCCCATGTTGATGTAATGACTGTGGCAACATGATCACACAAATGTCTCACCAAAGATGAGCTGTCTTTGAATCATTTCACCAGTCTCTTAAGTATGTATGTGATTTTCATTATCATTTATTGCCATGTTGTTGTTCCATTTTTTAGAATCATAGAATCATGGAATAGTTTGGGCTGGAATGGACCTCAAAGATCACCTAGTTCCAAGCCCCCTGCTAAGGGCAGGGACACCCTCCACTAGACCACGTTGCCCAAAGCCCCATCCAGCCTGGTCTTAAACACTTCCAGGGATGGGGCATCCACAACCTCTCTGGGCAACCTGTTCCAGTGCCTCACCACTCTAACAGTAAAGAATTTCTTTCTAACATCTGATCTAAATCGACCCTCCTTCAGCTTGAACCCATTACCCCTTGTCCTGTCACTACACTCCCTCATAAACAGTCCCTCACCATCTTTCCTGTGGGTCACCTTCAGGTACTGGTAAGCCACAATTAGATCTCCCCGGAGCCGCCTTTTCTCCAGGCTGAACAATCCCAAGTCTCTCAGCCTGTCCTCATAGGAGAGGCGCTCCAGCCCTGACATGGTTTAGCCCCAGCCAGCAGCTGAGGACTACGCGGCTGCTCATTCACCCCTTCCCCAGCGGGAAGGGGAGGAGAACGGGAAAACAACGGCAAAGCCTTGAGGGTTGGGATAAGGGCAGTTTACTGGGACAGCAAGGGAGAGCGAAAAACAATCAACAACAGTGCTGATAACAAATATTAACAATGGGTGATAATAGAGAACAATTTACCGAACCAAGGACCGACCGACCAGACACTCAGCCCGTCCTGGAACCGCGCCGAAACTGCGCCACCCCTCCCCTACCTGACTAGCCCTCCTTTTATGGTGAGCATGACTTCACATGGTATGGAATAGCCCCCAGCCAGCTTGGGTCACCTGTCCTGGCTCCTTGTGAAATTAACTCTATCCTTGCCAGAACCAGGACAAGCCCTCTGATCAGCTTTGTGGCCTCCTCTGGACTCTCTCCAACAGCTCCATGTCTAGCCTGTAATGGGGCCCCCAGAGCTGGATGCAGTACTCCAGGTGGGGTCTCACAAGAGCGGAGTAGAGGGGCAGGATCACCTCCCTCGACCTGCTGGTCATGCCTCTTTTGATGCAGCCCAGGACACGGTTGGCTTTCTGGGCTGCAAGTGCACACTGCCGGCTCATGTTGAGCTTCTCATCAATCAGTATCCCCAAGTCCTTCTCCTTGGGGCTGCTTTCAATCCATTCCTCGCCCAGCCTATAGTCGTGCTTGGGATTGCGCCGACCCACGTGCAGGACCTTGCACTTGGCTTTGTTGAACTTCATGCGGTTCGCAAGACCACCGTTTTTGGTACAGACAGAATTAACTGAACTCCTGCTTTCAGTTTTGATGCCACTTATGCCATTCTGTCTACTTGCCATAAATTGACACATTGGTCCCATTTTTTTTCATTGACGTTCCTGTGCCTAAAGACAGCTTTCAGTATTTAAGGGTCTGCACCTTCACTGATTTGGCCAACTGAGAACAAAGTGCCCACATTTTGCTTGTGAAGCTGAAGCTGGGAAGGTGAGCATGGCCTACAAGTGAAGGCTCGTTAAGCAGCATGCAGATAACAGAAGCAGCTTTCAAGTGGCAGGGCTTTCAGGCAGGTTGGTAAGCAGGGCGAGGGTACTATCTGTTTCATCTCTTTCTTGGTGGATGGCTAGAGCGGGATAGTGCCAAGTCTATGCTGTGGTTTACGCCATTCCCTTACATGGTTAAAAATATCCCAGACACCAGGCCACATTAGGAATCTATAGCCAAGTATAGTGTCAGTCAGAGCTTGACTTGATGCCAGCAAACAGCTGCATAGTTTGGACTTTGGTGAAAGCTCTGAAGCCAATGCAATGCCAATGGAACACATAATGAACTTGTGTAGGCCATTAAAATTGAGAATTTACATGATTTGTTAGCCTGAGTCAATACTTCCCTCATTAACAAATGAATTCAGAATGTAAAGTTTCAGCCCAGCCAAAACCTGTTGAGGCTGATGCAAAGGCTCCATACCACTGAGCTTTAGTCAGACCTTAAGCAACAACATAATCACTGGACACAGTTATCTACAATTAAACTGAGTGATAAGTCACTTTATTAATTGTTTGCCCTGTCTTTTTTTTTTTCCTCATATGCTGAAGTACCTTTAAAAGTACTTACTGAAGTATATTGCATGGATACAAATTTTTTGTTGCTATTGTATTTCTCATGAAAGATTAAATAATTTTTAACAACACATTCTTTTGTTAGGTTATAAATTAATGATTATGAGTCACTAGAACAAGTAACAGTTCTCTAATTTGGTTGATTTTAAACTGAGACAAAAATAATTCTATTCCTCAGCTATATATAAAGAATAATGTAAACATGAAAACTATACTGGGAAGGTTAGACTGAGCTGTTCTGAGTTATCTTCTTACTATAAATGTATATACCGTTTTACAGACTCAAACCAAGAAAAAAGTTGCTATCTTAGACAAATTACAATCTGGTTAAGATATTCAGTTTTAAATATTAAGATTTAGGAAACGTCCATGTTCTGATATTATCTTAGGATAAAAATAAAATAATCTCCACCTTTGTTCACATGCACTTAAGAAAAGTCTTGTGTGTTTCTTTGATTTGGGGTTTCAGAATATGTGGACTTAAATACTGCAGCAGCACTTTAAAATGTGTGAAATTAGAAAAGAGTTTAGATAGTACAAAAGAGAGCACTTAAACTTCGGTAAAAGAATATTCCTGATAAAGATATTTGAAGGATGAAAAGAAACAAAAATTAATCTTTTATAGCTGGTAGAATCCATGTGAGAAGGAAATTATACTTTTAAGAAATTAGATATATGATGAAGGGTAACTTTCTACATAAAGAGACCACAATGGGCAGAGTTAAGAGCATTCTAAGCCTATCCAAATAAAACTAACCAACTCAGGTAACAAGGAGGCTTTGCAAAGATTTGAAAACAAAGATGAAAAAAAATGAGTGGGATGTCAGAAAAGAGTGAAACCTACTGATATAGCCTGAGTAGAAAACAGACACATTCAGAAACAGTTTATATACAACTATTGCTGATTCAGTCTTTCCCAGGTTTCAGTCTTAAGTGTATTACTGTAGTCACATTTTCTTCAGTAACATAAGTAATCCTATTGCTGCTGTTGTCTTAGTTAATCCAGAAAGTGGACACAAAGGCATATTCCAAAAATAGCCGAGTCTAAGGGCTTGAATTCTCTCCTTGCATCTTTCTGCCTACATAAGTTGTGCCAGGACCATAAGTAATTGGATGGGAAAGGCTCATGCCCTGGACTCCTGAAGCTGACTGAGCAACATCACTGACTGTCAATATGAGGTTCTTGGGCAACAACCAGAAGTGGAGCAAAACAGCCATCGTGTTTAGTGACTCTGCCCTGAACGTTCTGCTTTGGACATGGCACATGGACTTGCAAAATCACATTTTGCTGAGACTAAGGCACAATCTGCTGTGAAGTAAAAGATCTTCTGAATTACGGTAATTTGGCCTTTTTGTGTAAGATTCATTATGCAAGCTTAAGCCCTATTAAAATGTCTATGGAGAGGGACAGTAGGAGATGTATCATATACATCAAAAGATTAAGAGAAATATGTTAAAAATTGTGGGGAGAACTTAGTGTTAAAAGCACACCAAATCACAAAAGTATAAAAGACATTTAAATCCTTTTATGTGGAAATTCTAGTTTGATACAGAAGCCAAAATCAAGTCTAGTCAATCAGTCAACCCCATTTTACAGAGGTTTTCTTCATTTTCTTTAATCCACAAAGAATTTAAAGCCTCAAGTTTTACCAGCATCCAAATGAGAGAGACAGATCTTGACAACGTGGACAAATATTAGAGATGGATGAAATAGTTAAGATAACATAGGGAGCAGCCCAAACCTTCACTAAAAAAGCAGATGGAGATTTTATGATAATTGAATACATACAGTTAATTTCATTTTTTCTTCAGTTTCATGCATATCTGCACTAATTCCTCAGTCTGGGACCAGAACAGACAGTGCAAAAATACTATCACTGACAATATTAATAATATTTCCAGTGGGAATGGAAGAAGACTGCATGAGCATTTTTACAAGTAACGTTTTTTTCTCATGGGATTTCCAGTACAGATATTTTCAAGCAATGGGGAGTTTGGCTAACTTGGAAATAAAATCTGAACAAACATTCAGACTTTTGGGAGGCTGAATGTAACCTCCTCACCCTTCCTTTTTTGCTTTTAATGTCTATCTATCTAGTACATGAATAACCAACAGGAAAAAAAGGAGGGGGGGGGAACAAGGAAGGAAGGAAGGAAGGAAGGAAGGAAGGAAGGAAGGAAGGAAGGAAGGAAGGAAGAAAAAGGAAGAAAGGAAGGAAGAAAAGAAAGAAAGGAAGGAAGGAAAGGAAGGAAAGAAGGAAGGAAGGAAGGAAGGAAGGAAGGAAGGAAGGACGGAAGGAAGAAAGAAAGAAAGAAAGAAAGAAAGAAAGAAAGAAAGAAAGAAAGAAAGAAAGAAAGAAAGAAAGAAAGAAAGAAAGAAAGAAAGAAAGAAAGAAAGAAAGAAAGAAAGAAAGAAAGAAAGAAAGAAAAGAAAGAAAGAAAGAAAGAAAGAAAGAAAGAAAGAAAGAAAGAAAGAAAGAAAGAAAGAAAGAAAGAAAGAAAGAAAAGAAAGAAAGAAAGAAAGAAAAGAAAGAAAGAAAGAAAGAAAGAAAGAAAGAAAGAAAGAAAGAAAGAAAGAAGGAAAGAAGGAAAGAAGGAAGGAAGGAAGGAAGGAAGGAAGGAAGGAAGGAAAGAAAGAAAGAAAGAAAGAAAGAAAGAAAGAAAGAAAGAAAGAAAGAAAGAAAGAAAGAAAGAAAGAAAGAAAGAAAGAAAGAAAGAAAGAAAGAAAGAAAGAAAAAAAAAAAAAAAAAAAATTTTTCACATTCCTATATTTTGGCCAGCACATTCCTTGGGAGCATAAGTGAAGTGGTTCAAAAATGCAGAATCTTTGGAACTGATGAGATTTTGGCATGTGTAGCAATGCACTTTGGATGCATTAAAAAGAGTGGTTAAAGGGCGTGCACTTTTTTTGAGTCGGTTTAATCTATTTAACTCTTCAAACTCCAACGTGTTTTTTCATAGATTACTCTGAATTAAGAGTCACATAGAAGCATCTATAGGCATCACATCATGCACCTGTCAGGGAGAGGTGGCAATGCACATGATACAAGACATATAATGCATGGAAGAGACAATGGTGTTGTGGCTGAGATACAGAGTTAAGGGCCAGGAGCCTTGGGTACAGTTCCCAGCTCTGCCACAGATGTACTTGTGACCTTCAGCAAGACACTTAACGTCTCTGAGCCTCATCTGTAAATAATGCTTCTCTTTCTCACAGGGCTGTTATGAGGTCAATTAAATTATTAGCTGTAAGGCATTTTGCCATCCCTGTACAGAAGGCACAATAAAATACAGTTTATTCCGTTTGTGCTGAGATGAAGAGAGTGCAAAGAAAGGGAAAAATCTGCGAAAGGGATCAACACCATCTCCTACCAATAGAACACCCAACAAAAACCCCAAACCCAAACAATATGGGCCAGCTGCCTTACTACACTTTGACCTGTTGACTCCCTGCACCCCTTTCACATGGGCTGGAATTCAGTCCTTCCACTTTCCTTCTGTGTTTACCTTTCTCACACTTCCTACTGTTCCTGCCTGTACATCTGCTGAAGTTCCAAGCACCACGTTTGCTAAATTAAGTTAATTCAGTTGTAGGTCTTTTATCTGGTCATACTCTGAGTTCATTGGTAACATTTCCATTGCAAAAGGCAAACCTGTAACCAAAAAAATCTACATTTCTTCTCCTACTAGCATGCATCAACTCTTCCGGCCTATATCCATTAAGATGGCCCACCAAGCAAAAAAAAACCAACAATGTCCATTTAGGGTTATTCATGATGTTTAAAACAGCCCTGTAAATAATACAATCTGTAGTTACAAGTCCACATATAGTTGTCAAAAATATTTTATGATAGATCATATAATTTTATTTTCTCTACACATGACTGACCTTCATGTTAGAATTTAGCGGGATTAAGTTCTGTGTCCATTTCAACTTCATGTGATGTTTTTGGTTGGTTAGGTACAATAAATTTTAAGAAGGAAGCATCAGAATTCAGTACCTGCCTGAAAAGTATTTGATTTCTAATGATTTTTTTTTCTCATTTTTTCTTTTTCTTTTTTCTTTTTCTTTTTTTTCTTTTTCTTAATAGAAGTGTTTCTTTCCACATAGTTTCTTTAAAGTGTATGTGACCAAACAAAAATCTTTATTTGCAATAAGTGCATTTGAATGAGGAGACCTCAGTGACTTTTTTTGTTATTGTGTGCATTGTTGCTGCTGCTGAATGGTCTCTCTAATAATCCATGGAACATATTCACTCATCAAATTTTCATCAATGTAGATTTATTGTTGAAAGTTACAGGGAATTAAATGATGAAAGTATAGTAATATACTAGAGCAACATGTAGCATAACATATATGCCATGTGGTTGCTGGTTACAGTCAGTAAACCAATTCTCCCATTTTTTTTAGCTTTAAAACTGGTTAGCTGCACTAGTTATAGGTAGTTTATTTTGGCATAAAAACTTATGGGAAGGCTCATTATTCATTTTATATAAAAGCAGGATGAGAGAGAAGTTGAGAGAGGAACAATCATCATTTTACTCTCAGGGTGACCAATTCAAAAAGGCCTTCTGGAAACATTTTCCTTAATGTTATCAATCAGACATTTAAAGCTGGAATTTCTAAACTTGGCCTCCCAGTTATGGCCACAAAGTACAAACACAAAAGCACCCCTGCATGCTAGAAGATAATTGTGCTCGCAGCTCACATACTTAAGTATGCAAAATGGCATAAAAATAGAACTAAATGCAGTATAAGGAAAGGACTGAGCGAGAACAGGAAAGAAATGAAAAAATGAAATAAATGAAAACCTTAGAGGTTGGATGGATAGTGTGCATTTCATAATAATAATCCTAATTTTCTTAATAAAAATTATATCCAACTCTTCAATATAAGCTTTCTGAGATAAGAAAGAGGCATTTCCTATCTACAGGTGCCTAGCACCAGAAGTAGTTTAGAAGCTCTTCCTGACACAGAAGATATAACAGTGAAGCCAATTAATTTTTTTAAAAGCATTGGAAAAGTGATGCAAAAAGAATGAGAAGAAGTGTTCAAAGAAAGGGAATTATTTTTTTCAGTACTAAGGTTGACACCAATACTTGCTTTCACCTTTCTGTTGCAAGTCAGGAAGGTAGAGGTGATTCTTCTTGTAAGACTAGTATGAGATGAGAAACCACTCAATGTGCATAGTACTTCCAGCCACAGTGCTCTAAGCTCTGGGGTGCAAACCGTTTGAACCATTGCTACTCTCACTTCTGTGGTACCAGATGACCAGAACGCTCCATGTCCAAGATGCTCTGAGATTGTTAAAGGCAGGCATTTGCAAAAAAAACCCCAACCCTTATACTCAGTGTTTCCTTTCAATTTTTTTTTTTTTTTAATTTTGCATGTGAAGATTTGCTTCTTCATTTCTGTCTTGCCTATTGCCCTCTCTTCCAATTTTTCAAAACAAGTGAGTTGTTGTGACAGGGCCTGCTGAAAGACATCTTTCATTGGCATCTGAACTCGGTGAAGATTAATTTTTACTGAAATGTTTTTTGGTCAAGCTCTTGCATGCAGGGACCTTTAATACATACTGCAGTGGTATTAGGGAGACATTCTCCATGCTGCCTTCACAGACAGGGAGACAAAGGTGACCATCTGATTCTGTCCTCCCCTTACATCTTTCCCATCCCCCCCCCAATACCCTTTCAGAGCTTTCCCTCAGTGACAGGGCAAGATAACCCAACAGTTGACCTACATTTTGCTGGTTCTCCCCGGGGATGATGTTCTGTGTGCTTGGCAAAAATGGGAAGACACAGATCATGGGATATATGAGCCCCGCCAGGAATGTGCAGTCAGGAGAGTTTCTTCCAGCTAAAACACAGTAAAATTTAACATGCAACAAACTGGATACATTCATCTTCAAATACTGTTTACCAGAGAGTCTAAAATCTCCTGCACCTAATCCAGTATATGTCCTACAATTGAACCATAGGTTAAGTCTACTAATCCCTTCATTACGTATTTGTATATTGGAGGCTCCAATCAGTCTTGCCTCTGTTTGTTAAAATAATAATGTGTTGGCTGCCTAATAAACTGGGAATAGCTATGTTTAGATAGCAATTTTACATAAGTAAGCATTTTTCCTTTTGTAATCCATTGAGTTCAGTGTATAACCTAATCATATTGCAGATCTTACATTGTTCATAGTCTGAATTTTCAAGTTTGCAACCTAAAAGTAAGTTCTTCAAATACAAGTTTAAGACATCTAAATGTACTGCCTGCTTTTAGAACTGCTGAGTTATTCACATGGGGAGATAAACTAACATCATCTTCTGGAATAAAACTGCCTTTCCTCTTTGCCTGTCCTACCAACATCCTCAACAATGAAGAAAGAAGAAAAATAATATGACATTGTGGGACAAGGAGGCACACAGAACTTCAAGGCTTAGGAGACTCCATTTTTATCATAGAGTGACTCCAGTCTCCAGCAACTTTGTATCCTGTCTGTATCTGACAGTTAACAATCAGAGTTTATTGATATTCTGTAAACAACATAATACCAGTTTGAACCAGCTATTAATGGTGGGCCTGCTTTCAGATACCTACCTGTTCATGTAAAAAGGGAATCATGCAAACTAGATTTTTTCTATCTGGCAGATTTCAATCCTCTCCTTTGATTTTCTTCAATTTTATTCTCTTCTGAAAACTCTTTAGAAAATGCTTGCTCTGAGGTTATTGAAAGGGCTGCTCTTTGTGTGCTGGAGTTTTCATAGTAACAATAAAAACATACATGCACACCCACAAAATAATTGAATGAGAAAAAAAAAAAAAAAGAAAAAACTTGAGAATGCTCCTTGAGGTTTCAAGCCAAACAACTTAATTTTTTTGTGTTAATCTTATTCCATTCCTGATATTGCATCCCCTGTATAGTGTTAAAGTATTAGAAAATTTGCTGCTCTTAAAGGACACGTGTTTTACAGGTCCTTTATCTGAATTATGTTCATACGTTTCTGTAAATGCTGAGGTAGTAATAACTTCAGCTTGGACTTGGCATGTCAGTCATCTTTTTCCCCCTCCCTTTTTGGAACCTGACTTCATTAAGGATGACATTTCCATGCACTAATATATAACACAACATACAAAATCACCAAGGTAACTGAAAGGGAGGGAGAATATAAGGAATTGCTGGGGTAAAACAGCCTTCACATTGAGCGTGCAAACTCAGACATTGGTAGATTCTGGAATCAGTAACCTGCCTTGTACCCAGAAGGGGTTTAATGTCCTCTGTCCAATGAAGAGCGAATGCTAGAGCAAGGGAAAGGAAATGCTTACCTACTTGAACCATCAGAGAAGAGAAAAATATGGAGTTTAAAAAAGCAGGAGAAAAAGTGAAAGGAAGAAGAAAACTACATCATTTCTTGATTCTACTTGAAAAAAAGAAGGCAGTGACCCAGTCTGCAGTACTTTGTGTAAAAGGAAATCCTCTGATGGTTTTCCTATCATAATCTTCTTTATCAGGAGAGATAGAAGAGCAAGATAGATAAGCAAATTCCAAAATGTCACTCTAAAACCAATGTAAGGACTTCCAAAGAACACTACAGAATGGGCCTTTCTGTCAGCTGTAACCCACAAATGCCTGGCAGCTTGCTTGAGCTGACATTTGGTGAGTAAATGTGGTAAATAAATTAAGCAATCATAACCAACAGCAAGGCAACTCCTATATAATTAATAACCATTTTACCAAGCTCAAAAGAAAATCTAAAAGGAAAAGAAGTAATTATGTGCTGAATAGCTAGAAATCTTGTTTACACTGTGTGTTTTTCTAGGCAGCATATGTCTTGTATGTTGTCTCATGTATAGTGCTAAGCAGACTATTGGCAATTTCACAAATAACAATAATATTAAACTGAACTAAAGATTTTCATAGATAAGGTGTTTTGTTTACAGTAATGGTCTCTCTAGCAGACAAAGACCCGGCTGATAATCAATAAGAATAGAGGATTTAATCCTCACATGCCCATTTAGTCTTGATTATGAACTACACAGCAGTTTGGCTTATACGAGAAAATGCAGGCAAATCAGTAGAATCAGTAAATCAGTATTAGTGGCTGTAACAGCATTATTTTTTTCAGGTTAGCAAGCAGAATAACTGCATTTTTTAAGAAAATGGTAGTATAGAGAAGAAATTATTTGTGCTTCATGGCTTCTTATGAGAGGGTCATTATGTTAATTTAACCACAAGACTCTCAGTTTAGGATATCTCTTTGCTATATTGGCTAATATTTCAATCACTAGCTTTAATAATTAATTTTGCTACCATTAAATGCACAGTAAATTTAAACACTCTATGCATATACAAATGTAGTTGTATTTTTGGGGGAGGTGAGTCTGAGTGTTTTTCTCTGGCAATTCAGATATAATGCAATACTGAAATGTCACCTCTGGGATTTTGGGGCTTTGTTTGTTCATTTTTGAAATTTCAAGGAATACTTTATGAGGCAGTGGGTAAAACCAGCTGATTACTGGAGGAAACTAGACTGGAGAAAGAACTCTTAAGTTAACAGCTGCAAGCATCAATGGTGTCAGTCACTTCTAGGTACCCAGTTTCACATGGGGACATAAACTAACATCATCTTCTGGAATAAAACTGCCTTCCCTCTTTGCCTATCCTCCTACCAACATCCTCAACAATAAAGAAAGAAGAAAAATAATACGACATTGTGGGACAAGGAGGCACACAGAGCCAGTGTAAAAGAGGACATTGAGAATTGCCCTAAGGAAAAAGGAAAGAATGGGGATTACCCATTAGGGCAGGACCCAGGAATAGGAGGGAAAAAATAATTACACAAAAACCTGACGATGCTGCACAGGGAAGTGGAGTAAAATGGAGTAATGGGAATACATGCAAGGAACATGGATGTGTGGAATGGATCGCAAGGGGAGAATACAAGAAATTTATGGGACAGAGAGCACTGTGCTGATGTGCAAGAACAGAGGACTGAAGGAATGACAGACCCTCCTATACCAAGTCATAGTAAATAACTCGTAAAGCCTGCCTTTGTGTTTTAGAAGGATGTAATTCCCTTAAAAAACTTGCAAGGGGAAAAACAGAAAAATCAACAGAACAAATAAATAGACCAGATATATTTACTATAGACAGTTTCCCTCTACTCTCACAATCAGTTACAATAACTGATTCATAGGATCATCAAAGAATCATAGAATGGTTTGGGTTGGAAGGGACCTCAAAGATCATCTAGTTCCAACCCCTCTGCTAAGAGCAGGGACACCCTCCACTAGACCATGTTGCCCAAAGCCTCACCCAACCTGGTCTTAAACACTTCCAGGGATGGGGCATCCACAACCTCTCTGGGCAACCTGTTCCAGTGCCTCACCACCCTCACAGGGAAGAATTTCTTTCTAACATCTAACCTAAACCAACCCTCCTCCACCTTAAACCCATTACCCCTTGTCCTGTCACTACACTCCCTCATAAACAGTCCCTCACCATCTTTCCTGTAGGCCCCCTTCAGGTACTGGTAAGCCACAGTTAGATCCCCCCAGAGCCTTCTCTTCTCCAGGCTGAACAATCCCAACTCTCTCAGCCTGTCCTCATAGGAGAGGTGCTCCAGCCCTCTGATCAGCTTCGTGGCCCTCCTGTGGACTAACCCCAACAGCTCCATGTCTCGCCTGTAATGGGGCTCCCAGAGCTGGATGCAGTACTCCAGGTGGGGTCTCACAAGAGCGGAGTAGAGGGGCAGGATCACCTCCCTCGACCTGCTGGTCACACTTCTTTTGATGCAGCCCAGGACACGGTTGGCTTTCTGGGCTGCAAGCGCACACTGCCGGCTCATGTTGAGCTTCTCATCAATCAGTACCCCCAAGTCCTTCTCCTCAGGGCTGCTTTCAATCCATTCCTCGCCCAGCCTATAGTCGTGCTTGGGATTGCGCTGACCCACGTGCAGGACCTTGCACTTGGCCTTGTTGAACTTCATGCGGTTCTCACGGGCCCACCTCTCCAGGCTGTCAAGGTCCCTCTGGGTGGCATCCCTTCCCTCCAGCGTGTCGACCACACTACACAGCTTGGTGTCATCAGCAAACCTGCTGAGGGTGCACTTGATCCCATTGTCCATGTCGCTGACAAAGATGTTGAACAGTGCTGGTCCCAGTACCGACCCCTGAGGGATGCCACTCGTCACCCTTCTCCATTTGGACATTGAATATTAATAGAGAGAAAAAAATAAGTATAAAACCAATAAACATGTTATATATTTAAAGGAAGCAACTTCCTAGTATTTGACCATCTTATTGAAGGAAACAGAATAGGAGCTCCCTGCACAGCTCCCTAACTTTTTCACAGTAAAAGTCTGGCTTTATCAGCCAACACCTGTCATCTCCTATTCAGCCATGATTATTAAGCTTTGCACAGCATGTGGTATGGGTCTGAGTTCCTGATCTGGCAGCATGATGAGAAGCAGCCCCCCTGGTTTTGTGCAGAGTGAGGCTGTTTTCCTAGAATATAATCAGTTCTGAACTCTGGACCTAGATGGCTACTCAGAAGTGCTACACAGGAGATCTACTTTAAAAATGATATTCTGCTCAGCAGCAGGACCTTGTACCTTGTGGTACAAAGAGGGTAGATACCTGCATTTTCATTAGCAAGCTGTATTTCAGTCATTGATTATTGCCTGTATATATTCATGGGGAGGAAGGGAAAAAGGGCCATGAGATGATTTCAGATAATATGGATCTGCTAGTTGGCTACAATCCAAACTTTGATTTGTTGATGAAGGATATTTGGGCAGGTTTCTTTTGTTTCTTTGGGCTCTATTCTAATGTTTGCCAACTGCTCTCAATTATGTGATCCATGAGGCTTTGAGAAATAGATATAGGGAGTGACTCAATTTAAATCCAATAAATTTAAGATTTGTTCTAACACTAATCTTCTACAGCTGGTGTTTAGGTTGAAACTAGAAGCATGACATACATGATAAAGTTTGTATGATTACCATGGGTTTCACTACTGATGTTAGTGGAGTGTTTAAAAAGAGACAGGACTGAAGTATTGGAACGGGTAATTCATGCAATGAGTTACACCTGGGAGACTGGAGCATAGTCTTTGGATGCTTGCATTGCTACTCAAATGCTGACCTGCTCTGAATCTCAAAACCTAATCCCAATAGTTTCTGCTCTGTCAGCCTCCTCATTTCTGCTATGGGACGCACTAAAAAACCACTGAGTTATTACGCCAACATATGATTCTTCAGATGAACTATTCTCTCATTCACTTCACCTACCAGACTCACCTCAGAGCATACATCAGAATTCACAGAAGAGCAGCTGAAGAGTGTCTGACAGTTATTGGTTTATAAATCAAAAAACTATAGCCTTCATCCAGCACGTAGAAACTTCTTATCCCTCCTCTACATCAGACAGGGTTAGGATTTGAGCAGTGACCTCCCACATCCTAGGAGAAGGGCTGTGGGCTCTCAGCTGACTCAAAAATGTGTTCATGGCTTGATGACCCACAAGACAGTACTAGATGCCTAATTATATTTGATGGATATAAATTGCCTGCCTGCCTTTTTCTCTCTCCCTCCTCCTTCATGCCTCATTGCTCAGTGTGTTAGACTCTATTAAACCTATTTTTAGGCTACTTGATGTTCCTTTTATATTGTGTAGCTGTGATATCTCATATCTGTTGTGTCCAATATAGGAGAAGTAATTCCCTTGGGCTTCATTGTACCTAAATCACCATTCAATATTTAGCCCCAAATTAATCAGAACTACTCAGAAAATAAATGACAACAGCAGTTCCTCAATTGTTAAAGAAATGGGGGACATACTGGTGAAGCCATACTGGCAAAGCCACATTCATACTATATTTGAATGAATTTTGGTTTCACTGTGAATTGCAAGCCTGATCTCTTATCAATGGAAGAATAATGAAAAAGTCTGTGTCAAAATAAGTGGCATCAGACTGTCTCCAAGAATAAATTTAACCTAACCTTAACAACTCCTGGTTTTGGCTAGGATAGAGTTAATTTTCACCAGAAGCTGGGACAAGACACAGCCAGGACAAGTGATCCAAACTAGCCAAAGGGGTAGTCCATATCATATGACATTGTGCTCAGCATAAAAGGGGGCTAGTTGGGGCGTGGCAGTTCTGGATGGTCTGAGTGTACAGTTGTGGTGTCATCAGGTGAGAAACTGCCTGGTATTATCACCCGTTTTGTATATGCTACATATTGTTATTTTTCGCCTTCCTTTGCTGTCCCACTAAACTGCCCTTATCCCAATCCACGAGTTTTACCTTTTTCTTCCCATTCTCCTTCCCATCCCAGCCCTGGTGGGGGGCTGAGCGAGTGGCCACATGGTGCTTGGCTGCTGGCTGGGGCTGAACCATGACAGTAACTTTAGCCTACTTCTGTCTTCATAACAAATAAATTATTCTTTGATTTATACAGCTACAGATTAAAACAGTACCTTTGGAGCCACTACAATGTCACAGCCATGGTTAATGAAGAATCAGGTTGTTTTAAGCACAATTACATGACTCGGGAGACGTTGATTGTATCCCTGATTCAAGCACTGACTTATACTCTAAACCTGGTCAATTCACTTGTTCTGTTTTCTTTTTGAAAACTAAATACAATCTTCGAATTACTCATTTACCTTGCCTGAATGGAAAGAAGCACTGAAACACAAATAAGATATACTTGTAAATGCTAACTACTCCACTACAGAACTTTTCACTTCATTTTCTTGTGTATTTTCTGACAACTGAAAACATTTAGTTAAAGGCACTTTTAAGCTATTATGCATGTCAAGTAAGGTAAACTTATCAATGACAAAGTTTTCCAAACAGTTTCAATAAACAGCATTGCACAGGGACACAAATATCCAAACTTTCTGTGTTGTATTTTCTAAAGAAAATTGAAGACACTTAATTTTTAATGGGTACAAAAGGCTCAAGAGCCAAGTTAACTCTCTCTCTATATATATGTTTTCCCTCTTTCATGACATAATTCTCCACTGGAGGGAGGTTACTTTAGATTGAGCAGTGTCAGGAGCTGAATACCATTAAAGAATAAAATCGTGTTCCAAACGACAGAATACAGATTTTCAGGAAAAAAAAAACACAAACAACTTTAAATCTACATCATCCCTCATTTGACTTGCACAGAAAATGGCTTCATTGGTTTTGAAATCAGCAGGTTTACTGCTGTAGCAAGCTATACAGAGCCAGATGGCACTGATGCATCATCTTACACAATGCACGGACAAACCTGTGCCTCAGGAACTGGCTTCTTAGCACTGTTTCACTAGCCAGAAGTATTGTAATATAGATGAAACTGTAAGCAGAAAATTCATGTCCTCATTCAAAATGGTCCTAAACAAAGTTTTTTAAAAGAAGAAGTACTGATATTTTAAAGTCAGGAGAGAGTTAATCCTGTCAATGTAAATATTTAGAAAATCCAAATACCATGTAAGGAGCCTAAAATAATTCCTAGAGACTTTACATTTCATTTGTTTGAATACTAGAGATATGGAGGAAAATGAGGTAGAATAATGGCACCCTTGAGATTACAGATAGGGATTGTTCCCCTTTGAAAAATGCATAACTGCATGGAAGTGGAATGAAAGGGTCTTAAATTGGAAAAGCTACAGAGGAGTCTTGATTTTAAGAAGTAAGATTATCTTTGCTGACAGATCAGGAGCACTGTTTTTCAGCAAGTAGCAGAAGCAGCCTGCATGAAGAAGTATGCACCCAGGTAAAATCAGTTAACCATAATTTTGAATTCAATGATATGCTGAGTAAAAACAAAAAAAAAAAGGTGCTTTGGATAAAAGTATGCAAGAATCAGATTCACAGCAGCTATAAATCTAGGCAGAATTCAGTGAAGCTCTTCCAGCTTTCACCAGCTGAGGATGTGACCCATAATGATCAGACTAGAATCAACTGGCCATGTGCTCCAGTGATTGAATTTTCAGGTGGCAGAATGACAGGAGTGGTAAAGTAATAAATTGATTTTTTTCCTTCTTTGCTCTTCACAGAAGACTCTGACTGCCATATGATTTGAAGCATTATTAAAGATCTCTAATGACCTTGCATTTCTCTGAGAGACAGATTAAAACAAAGCTGCAATATAAACTCCTCAGATTCTGTTACATTGTGTATGTCATAAATACACACTATGTGGTGGAATTTCCATACAATAACTTTTTAGTTGACCACTCATCCTTGGGGGTTTATGGCTCATAATACTGGTTGTCTTTTGATTTATTTGATGTTATACAGGAAAATGAGAATCTGGCCTAAGACACAGTCAACAGCAATGTCTCCATGGACTTATATAACAGACGTATCAAACCTGAAACGTATTTTTCAGGGAACCAGATTAGATACTGTGAATAAGCATAGTCTTTACTGCTCAAAATACATACAGGACTGAACCAGCTTATGCAAGTTTATCTTGTTTGTACAATACTTTTCAGCAAATCCCCAGTAAAAATGTGAAGCAACCTACACCACACTGTACTGAAATTTTCTCTGTTTGATTTTTCCCTCTCATCATATTATATGTTGTATGAGATTTTTTGTTTCTTCCCTATCTTCCATGCACCGATTTTTCTCTTCCACTGCATTTCCAGACCTAGTTATACTGAAAATAATGATCCGCATTGGTATGGTTGGAATTCAGTGACTTCCATAAGCATAGAGTTAAATGAATATATTCCAGCTCACCATTTATTGTGTGGCTGGTGAAACATCACAGTATATGTGATAAGTTATCCAGTTTATACAGGTGGTATAAATGAGGAAAATACCCACCCACCCACAGAAAGAACTAGTGTTGGACTGAGATACCTAACCAGTTCTAGAAGGTATGCCCAAAGATGTTCTACCCCAAGGGGGATGACACTCCAAAGGCCTTGCCAGTGTTGCTGTCTTAGCCCATCAGTCTCTGAGACATGCTTCAGCACTGTGATAACTTTTGAAGTTGTTTCACGTAGTCTCCATGTTAGTTCTTTTTTTTTTCCCTTGTCAAGGATAAAACAAAACTTTCAGTCTCCGACAAAAAAAAAAAAAAAAAGAAAAAAAGCTTGCAGCTCAGCAGTCTTCAGAAACTTTTGCTACCCTTCTAATCATTGCTGCCCAGTAAAATGGATTAGGTGGAAAGAAAGTCTATACAGCAGCAAAAGAGACAGAGGGACAGAGTAATTTATGAAAGAATGTTGATTGTTATCACTTCTCATGAAGTTCTGGGGCTTAAATAACTGCTAAGTAGTTTCAGCTCCTGAGACCTGAGACATTTGAACACCTTGCAAGACTGGGTGCCTAGACTTTTATTTTAAAATTGCTTGCTCACCTACTGTATTATCCCTGACAATCTTACTGCCCTATTTATAGGCTGACATAGAAACTTCACCTCCATTGTTCTGTGGGTCTCTAGGGAACTGTGCTTCTCTCCTGCTGCCATGAGTTTTGTCTAAACTAAAACTGTAATATCCTTTAACATATGTATTCTAAACTTTATGAAGCACCTTGAGGGAAAGAGGTTTAGTGGCATATGCTAGGGATCTCCATTTACAGTGGATTTTGAGGAGCTATTGTTACTACTGTATTACTAGCCATTTAAATATAAGACTTCAGAATGCTTTTTTTTTTTTTTTTAATAAAAAGGCTTTAAAAAATCCTTTTTCTCTCAGGAAATTTGTTCTACATTTTAATCTTTTCAGTATATCCCAAACTTTTTACTTTTGACGTAAAATAGCTCATTCTTCTGGTGTCACCAAGCACTAGAAATAAACTTCTTGATAAAATGTCTAAAGGAGTATTGGTTTCTATCGTCTCTGTAGAATGCTACAACCACTTCTCTCAGCTTTTGGCTTTTCCTTTCATTTATAAACTTCAAACAGTCTTAATCCTGATGTGACCATCAAAGGAGAATTTCATTCTCGAATGTTGTTTGTCTTTAAAAATAATCTAAATGTGCTGAGAGTTAGAAAGCTGACAACGTATTAGTACAAATAGCACCTTCCTCCTCAAGAATTCTTTTCCTGGGTTACTTGAGGACAAACACACTTACTTTCTTTCCACAGATATGTTTCCACATTTTAGAAGAAAAAGTCAAGTGCTTAAATTCAATGCTTTTTTATCCCTAATCAAAAAGGATGAACTTTTCATCTGAAGGGCCAAATTCTGCCTTTACTTATGTTAGAAACCATTTTGGCAGTTGGCTTCTTCAGATCAAAGGAATCTTTATTATAATAGCAATGATCTAAGAAGCAGAAAAAGATGGATATGTACCATAACTTTTCAGTTTGCAGGATAAAAATATACAAAAGATACATCTAGAAATAACACACTTTTAATTCATGACAGTTCAAATTGTCAGCTACAAACTGGATTCATATCAAAAAAAGAATGTATGGAGAATTTGAAATATTGCATGAAGTAATTTTTCAATTATGACAAACAAAAATCATGCTTATCCTTCCCAAATTTATGTCACAAGAGTGAAGAAAGATGTTTTAGTTTTTATGCTATTTTAAAATGAGGGAGATTTGGAGGAAAGAAGATATTTGGTATGGAAGCCAGTAGATGATCCTCTCCACAAAAAACATCTGTGCCTTGAGTGGTGCAGGGCTTTATTCCATGGCCTAAAACCTGGAAGGCATCTCGTACCATCTGAGATGCCCAAAGATGCCACCTAGTCCCCAGTCACCACTTGAGACTGCAGGTCTCCCAAGGCTCTTGTGCCAGCCATTTTGGAGACAGCTTGGATATCTGAGGCATTCTCTAATGGCCCTAGACAACAAAACTTCAGCAAACAAATTGAGGTCTTCAAGCGTCTCTTCCTTCAATCATATTTTCAATAGGTACTTCAACTGCAGAAACTAGTGAGAGCAATTTAACTTGCATTGCCTTTCAGATTGCCAGCCAGGATCCTGCCCTGGTAGCTATACTGTGGAAAATAAGATTTGCCCATGGTGAAAGGCACAAGTAACAGTCACTTCAAGTTAATGGAAAGATCTACCCCTGAGGTGAGTAGAAGTGAGTTGCTTTAGGCATGGTACAAACATGCTGCCTTATTTCAGAGTCCCACAGGTTGGGTAGGTATACAATCTTTTCTTTGTTAACCAGTGTTTAAAAGGCTCAGCTGAGAGGTAAATAGCAAAAGATAGACAGACAGACAGATGACAGTTCAATTTGAAACTGAAATGGCACCACACACTTGGCTTTTCACATGTGTACTGGGGCCATGGCTGTAAAAAGTTTTGTTAAACAAGCAGAAGTCCCAAGTGCAAACCTAGCCTCCCTGCTTCCCCTTCCACCTCCACAACTGCAGAAGGAGTTTTAGAAAGCTATTAAGTTTCTCTTGGAATTAACATTACCATTTTAAGTACTGGCTTTCTTGGAAGCCTGAAAAATACTATATGTCAAGTTATGCCGTGGCAAACTGCCGCACTTTTCAAGTGACAGCAATACCTCTTATCCTGCTTCCAATCAGCTTTCCACATTGACAGTCTGCTGCCAAATTCCATATGGAATAGACATCGTACAGCTAAAATTATCTTGTGGGTTCTGGATCACAGTAATGTGTTAGTGATTAAATACTTCATTAGTGTGTTTAGCTGTGCAATTTTCTTTTAAGGAGCTCGTAATTAATTTAAGTCTGTAACATATGCGCAAGTCACTTAACCTCTCTGAGCCTTAGCTTTCGAGTTGTAACATAGGGATTAAAGTGCTTACCTACTAGCATATACATATTAAATTTTTCAAGTGCTCAAATACCAAAAGAATGGAAGTCATATGAGTGCCTAAGGGACAGAGATCAAATTTTAATGCATGCAGGCATTGCTGGAGCTTTCATCAGTAAGCTCTACTCTTCCTCTTTCCAACTATCATTTCACAGCATATGTACCTGTGTACATGTTCACATTCAATTGACAGTTGCCAATCAAAAGTGATTTTCTTAAGAGACGAGGTGATAAGAATTTCCAGAGGAACGGAAGATGGTGATGGTATTACTTTTAAATCTTGCTGAGTTCTACGGTTGTCTGTATGCCAAGTCAGTTAAAGCTATTGTACTTCTCAAAATATAGTGGTCCTAGACGTTATAGCAAAGAGCATTCTGTTCTGAGTAACAGTGAGCTATTGAAGTGACACTTTCCTGAGTGCTTCAGTAGCAAAGCTGAAAAGTCTTTAGCTTTGAATTAAAAAAAATCCAATCTTGGTTTACTGTGGTTGATAAAAATGCCTTTGAGACATCTAAATTGTTTGCATATTTATTTCAAGGTAAAGTTGGGACAGTACAATTTCTAAGAAATTGTGTTGACTGTGGACTTAAAATATGCCTTTTGTCATACAGCATTTAGTAAAAGTACAATCTGATTAAGGTGTAATTTGAGCCAACAAAAATTGGCTTTGTTATTCAACCATGTAGAACATTCAGAGTCGTATTTTAGGTAGTTAGCAACTTGGATAATACAGGATTCAAGAAAGGAATGATCATTTTTGCTTGGCTGGCCTTCCCCAGTGCTACCAACTTTATGTTTCTCTATTGTTAGCTGAAAATCAAATAAACTTTATAAGCCATCTTTACCTAGTTAATAAAATTTGGGATAAGTGTATGTAAAGGCTGTTGGAATTGATTTTTGACAGTAGTGGTCACTGCCATGGAGGCATAGTAACAATAAATTGAAAATATTTTGTAATTTGGTTAAATATTGTAATATGTAGAACTGGGCAAAAGGGATCAAAGGCATATATGAATCTAGGCTGAGTTCAGCAATAGTTCAGTTGTGAAAGGAAGAAAAGCATAGTGTAGAAGTGGAGAGAAGAAAGCTTTGAAAAAATATTAAAACAAAGCAGTTTTTCAAAAATGAAAATGTTGGCAGGTTTTTAATCATATTTTTTTGACTACTTTCATTTTTGAAAATGAGGTAAAATTTAAGAAGAGGAAATGAGGGGTAGAAAAGATCTTTAATCTGAAAAAGAAATCTCACAAGTTAGGTCAAATGAAATACCATGGACTAAAATAAAATGTAAAAATTTTGTCGTTTTCCATCTACGCCCAAGTCTTGGGAAACAAATTTTTTTGGTTGAATACCAGCCACCAGCCTAGCTCCTTTTCTGTTCCTTCCTTCATCCAACATTCAGATTGGCAATTTGCTTCAAACCGTATTTTGCTAATCTCTAATGGATTTTTTTTTTTTTTTTCATGAGAATCAGTGACGATTTATTGGTCAAGAAAGTACATATGCCTTTCTCAGTAATTCTCTTTTGGGTTAGAATATTAATTTTGGGTGGGGTCAGTGTGCCAAATGATCACTGACAATCCTCAAGCATAGTGCAGCTAGGGTTGCAAACACTGAGTAAGATTTATTCTATCTCTCCCTGTGTCTCAACCTTAGAAGAAGAAGGAAGTGAGGGAATGTCGCCAGGTTACCAGTGTTAGACGAGTGGATTATTGTGAGCTTTGGTTCCTTTCCAGCTGCTCAGGACAGAGCATCTGGTGGAAGATAAATGTGTGTGAAGTACAACCTGGCTGATGTAACTTGTTTATTTGCACTGCATTCAGTAACCTTTGAACAGAGCTGGTCAGAAATTGCACAGACAAACCTTCTTCAGGAATCTCAGACCAAACAAATTCCTTCACCCCAGAGAGCAAAATGAGTTATTGAGCTGAAAGGAGAAAAAAATCTGCTGATGTTTGCTATAACTGCCTACAAGCATCCCATGGTGCATGCCCTTGAATGCTGCAGGACCATGTATGACAATACCCACCTGAGGCCTCCTTCCATAATACCAACATGGCAGATGTCGAATCACTAAGCAAGTATGTGAAAGAAAAGAGGAATCAGTAAGGTGTTTCCTTGAACTTTAATATATTATTTGTGGAAAATGGGAAGGAAGCTTGCAGCAGCAAGAATTGTGAGAATGGTGAAAATAGGAAGACACTGTCTATAAGCATCTAAAAATAATGAATTGCTCTTAAAGAGTTAGTTATTTTAAGAGGGCTGGTTCTGTAAAAATAGTTTGGTGACCAGAAAATTTATTTCCTCTCCTCACTATGGATTTCCCTGATCTGAGACAGTGTCCACACACACTTTAATGTAAGGTTTCATTTTTATTAGTATTATATTGATAAATGATTATGTATTAAATAGAGGATTAGACATTGCAGAATATAACTTGTCTCTCATACATTTCTATAAGTTGAAAAGGTTGGTAGTAACATCCCTTGTTGGTAGTAACATCCCTTGGCTATTGATTAATCCTTTACAAACTTTTCTGTAATGAGGCATTAATATAACTTCTATTTGTTACTCCCTAACCTTTGACAAGGATATCCATATAAAGTACACAGCATGAAAAAAACCCCCAAACAAACCCCAAACCAATGTTTATACCTAACTGGGACCACTTTTGTGGCAACATTATATCAATGACAGCTTGACAAAAACTGAACATGTTTCATGACTGCAAGGTCACTTTTGATTAAGACAGACTGTGTGGCTCAGCTAGAGTCTTGTACCTAGGACAGTTATTATGAAGGGAGGAAAGGGCATAAATAAAGAAGACGTTGCAGGCAAAGGAGAGATGAGGAAGTAAACTCTGCAGGGGGATTCACTACAGAGTTGCTGCGTCTACAGAGAAAAGATTTAAGGTACATGAAGAATAAAGCTGGAGTGTCATCAGTTCAGCTGAACCCAAGAAGGTTGTTAGTCATAAGCATATAAAATTTTGCCTTTTTCTATGAAGGTGTCACATAGGTATCAGTTTCTATTTTTATCAACAGCCCTCATTATAGCAAATAAATGGACCTACTGCTTTCCCTCCAACTTTCCCTCAGTGCCTTGCAACCCTTCAAGGGCTTCTTGGACTTCGGCTAATTCTCTTGTATTTACAGGATCTAGATGGCTCCCTGAGTCTATAACCCAGTCTAAATCTCCAAATCTTCACCTATCTCCCTGATACAGCCATAGCTGCAAAATATCATTATTGTAGCTGAAGTAGTGCTTTGCAAATCAAAGAAAATTTGGAAGCAAAGAGTGGGGTGAATTTTTTTTCTTGGTTAGCTGGGCCACTGTGGAAGGCAGAAAACAGTGGCTCCTCCTATGTGCTCTTCTTTTACCTAAGTATGGTTTTCAGAGCAAACTTTCACATTAGTGCTACTGGTCAATAATGGGACTTGGCATTAGAAACTGGGCAGCCTGCAACACATGTTCATAGTATGACCTCAGGATGCAAAAATTTGACCTCAGAGTAAGAAAAGAATCATCACCTTTCAAAATCTTTCAGGCACCAATGACTCCTTAAAACCAAAGACTGAAATCTGTAGTAATGTTGAACTGAATTCTTGAGAAGAGAATGTCGTATACCAATGAACACAACCGTTTGGTTTAATTAAATTTTCTTCCAAGTTTTCTTATTTGGTCAGTGAACAAAACAGTAAAAAAATAATCTTATTCTACAGCAGTCTCTCATTCTTTGCTGTACATATGTGGTCTGGGTGATGGCAGAGGTTTCTGCACCTATGGATGCAGTAGAGGAAATGTGATACATATTGGTGCCAGATTTTTGGGGTGGGACACACATGAGCCCAGCTGGTCACAGTGCTGCTGGTTGGAGCGTAGCATGTTCTGTCCTGGAAGAGTGCATGGGTCTTGATGAATATATTCCGGCATTAACACCACACACAAGCTACAGGGATAAATACACCCATGTGCACAGTTCTCAAACAAAAACCTGTAACATCAGAAAATTAGGGCCATGTGCAGATGTGAAAGCATATCTGACACTTGGATACAGCAGAGCAAAGGCCAGATGCCTTCAATGTTTGGGTGTCTGTGAAAGGAACTAAGTTAATTCAGCAAGGGTGAGATGCTTGAGTTTGTCTGGATGCCCTAAAGCATGCATGATTCAGAGTGCCAGGCTGCTATCTATCATTGTGGGGGCTCTTTCCTTCAACAAACAATACTTCCATGAGGGAGAGGCTAGAGTTTTTTTAGTCCAGTTAGCAAAATTCATGCCACGATTCACCAATTTATCATTCTCAGATGGAAATATTTCTAGGAACTTTCTGTGCCTGGGGTACTAGATATCACCAGTGGCCTATCTGTATTCACAGCTGACAATAACTATTGTGTTCAAAGCATTTCTTTCTTCACATAGTATGCTTCCAGATGATTGGAAGCTAGTGTGCAGGCAAGGGAGTGGTATCCATTTTAAAAGCCTTTTGCATGTTTAAAAACAAAGACATGAAGGATTTCACACTGTGACTCCACTGCCCAAATTGTACATGCTGAAACTTCAAAATGAATATAGTTTGTATTGGCAGCACCCAAAGGAACCACCAAAAGTCACTGATATGCAAAAAATTGGAGTCATCAGAGGTTTTTAAAAAAAAAAAAAAAGGAGAAAAATCAACAAAATTCACCATACAATTTTGCAAATTGCAGAGATTTCTCCAGCAGCTCTAGTGAAATTCCCTTAATTGCAAGGTCCACAAAATTAGCTGTTATCTGGTGTCCAAGGATATTTGTTTCACTGGATGTGGTAAGAGAAGTGGGGAAAGGAAATGGGGTCAGGAACTTGAGTTCCTCCATGAGATTATGTGTTGCTTAAGTTGTACACTATGGGCAATGTACATAGCCTGTATGCCCATACTATTCTGACTATAATTTTGTTACTATGTCTAGAACACTAAGATTTAATTTCAGATCAGATTTCAACATATAAATAAATAATTCTGGACAGTGCTGCATTATAGTAAAGATATTGTAGTCTCATTATCCATTAGGAAGTCTAGAAGCTGGTAAATTTCCAACATTTTTGAGCCACATTGCAGTTATTGCGTGTGGACAACAGAGGTGGATCTGCTTATGTCTAGGTTTCCACAACATCCAACTATTTAGTGAGAGCTACTGCTCCCAGATACAGAAATCTCTGAAACTTTACCCAGGAATGGCTAATGAGTGCTAGTGTTGAGCAAAAATTGTAAGCTCCAATAGGTATGTTAATTTAAAGCTTGTTGTCAAAGTAGATGCATGATTTTCTTACTTTTCCCCTTTTCTGAACTATATTCCAGTTAAAAAATTGAGGTGGGGACAAAGTATGCAAGAAATTTCAAACCTCCTTATTTTCATTGGTAGCAACATACATTTTATCTTAATGTTGATATGAGAGCTTGAGTTGTACAAACCAAGCTGATTAAACCAGTTGGACTTAAATTGTCTTAACATGCACAATAGCACAACAGATTTGAAATGTGTTGAAAAAGTAAAATGATGCATCCAAGCAAACTAAGAAGTCAGTAACACAGTTTAAAATAGGATTCTGTAAACCTGATCTGTGCATATGGATTTGCATTGTTCTGTGCAACTATAGCAAATATTGCCGCCTACCACCTTTATTTCAAATATTTTTCAATCAACTTTTGAAAGATATCTGTGCATTCCAAAACTTGAAACCACAGTCTGGCTATTCTGAGGAAAAAGATTAGATTTAATTTTTAAAAAACCCAAGAACTAGAAACCAAAAGTGTTGATCAAATAAAGATTTTGTAAGCTAATTACACTTCTACTCCCTGCTCAGTTTTTCATTAAAATAATCAAACCTTTTAACCTGTCATTTTCAGCCAGATCAGTACTCATTTATTATTTCACCAAAACCTCCATATAGTACTTCAGGCCAGAGGAAATTAAACTTATAGAGTGAAGGTTTTCATTGAATGCAATGCTGTAGTTGAGTACAGATGGTTGGAGATCTGTGTTAGAAAAGATTACGGACATGGAAGGTGCTGACTGGAGGAAGGAGTATATAATGCACAAATATAATGCACAATACTAGTCAGAGTATGGCACCAGATTTGGGCATGGTTTTCTGTATTAGATAATGAGCATCATTCTGTAGGGCAACTTCCAGTCTCATAGGAAAGATGAGACTGGAATAAGATTTTCTGGCAGACCTGCATCCTAATACCTCTCTCTGAAACATCTGCCAAGCCTAAGTTTGTTCTTCTCATGCTGTCATTTGTAGTTGTGTCTAAAACAACTCCAATATTATTTATAGGAAATAATACCAAAGCAGTCCTCTTTTATTCAGCAGCCATTAGTGGTGTTTATGGGAATTCCCCAGCAGCCATGGCCCAAGGGCTCTAGTATATTGACCACATAACCAGAGATTTTCACCAGAGATTTTCAGAGCTACGCTTCTGTCATACTGTAAATTCAAGTTTACCTAGCAGAGGTATTTAAAAACTACATGAAACAAAGGATTTACTTTGCTGTTCCAAAGAAGCTTGTAAATTTTTGGTTTTGATTTGTAAACCTGGCAATACAATTCTAGACCTTCATGACTTGTGGGAATAAAAGAAATGTATTGTCTGGGAAAAATCATGTTCGTAAGATAAATCTTACAAGTATAGTTTGAGTCAAAGTGGAAAGACACTAGTACATTGTCTCCAGCTGGTTCAGTCATGCAGTTTACCATCCAATTTACAAAATATGAAAAAAGTTACCTTGGAAATAGATTTCTAGGAAGTCCTTTTTTTCCCTAATGGTAAATTGCTTTACCAGTTTTTGGTCAAATTCGAAGCTGGTACATGCAGGTGCACCTCTGCATTAAACCTTTCCTACTTAGTAGATCTCTGATATTTTTAGTCCAGAAGAATATACACACTGCCTGGAGAGAACAAGAAGTAGCAGAGCAGCTAACCTTTGAAATGAAAGTTTCATGCCTTGATTTAAATGTTCTGCTATAATCTACTAGCAAAGCAATTTTATTCTAATACTCATGTGAAGCTAAGTCATGGCCTACGTCATACCATTATACAGGAATGCAGAGAGAGAAGAGAAATCTTTTGTGAAACCTCCCTATTTCTCTGCAGAAAATATGAAGAGTTCAGTAAGGTGATGCATTCAGACCACTTACTCACTGTACCACAAGCACAGGTGGGAGAGGAACAGGCAGTGGCTAGGGCCTCTGTTTCACCGCCTATGTTCTTCTCAATGCAATGATCTGTTCCCATAATTATCCACCAGCAGAACATGAGACAATGTCATGGTGCTATGCATAGTTTTTTACAGGACAATGATATGACCAAAAAATATAGTAATGTATGAGTTTACTGGCACTTATCTGTAGTCCTAATGTCTGATCTCCCTGTAGCATTCCTTAAGGGCATTATCTTTTTTCACAGAAAAGATTCTTTCTTTCTTTCACAGAAAAGATTTCTTTCTCCAAACCTGATAAATGGGAACCTGAAGCACAACCCTATAGACAGAAATTAAGGAGACCATTTTGAGAAACTATTCCCACTCTGCTCTGTTGGCTAGAAAGAGAACTGTGAAGTGAGAAGTCTAGGAAACTTCTCTCGTTATACGAATCCAGTTACCAACAAGCTACCTTAAAGAAAAGGTGCCACCAGAACATCACAGTTCCGTCCCATAAGTGATCTCCTTGTTGTCCCTAATCTCCCATCAGTGGCATGGACTGATGCACACATAGCATCATTTTGGTCAAGTAAGCATATAGTTTACTACAAGGCAAGATAATCTATGACTTAATATGTTGAATTTGTAAGTCAATTAACTGAAAAACAGAATCCTGCAGTGCATTTGAAAAACCAAGCAAACAAAAACACAACACAAAATCTATATGTAGCATCAAAAAGGAATTTGTAAAAATATTTGGTGGTTTAATTGCACCTCTACCAGTTTGCAGAATGATGTCAATTAACCTGTGGATCATCCGGCTTCATTTAATACTGTTATGTTCCATATATCATTGCAAATGTGACCTCGGCTGTCATGACATCAGAGACCATCAGTCAGGCAGTCAGAAGACCTACATGTTTGTACATGAGGTAATTCAGCATAGATTTATGCTAGATATTAATAATTTTCAAACAAAGAAAGATTTATTAACATTTCACAATTATCTTTCTTTAAGATTAGAAAGTGTTATATAGAACACACAGTTTCTTTTAGTTCACCATAATTATATGTGGCTTGTTATGTTGTCAGTCAAGTTGTTATAAAAACCACCAGGAGAGCATATTTGGGCATTGCATATTGCATATTGCACACATGCAAGAAAAAAAAGAAAGATTATTTCAGCTTGAAGAGCAAAGATGGCTCAGACATTAGGAAATTCTGGAAGTAAGGTTATCTACACAGCACTTGCGAACAAATGGCAAGAAAAATTGCAAGACTAAAACACAAATCTAAATTCTAAAACAAACACAATCATTGTGTACACAAGAGATCTTCTAAAACTACATCTGTGACGGCATATGTCTCCTTTGTTCTCTTTCATTCAGAAGGAACATATTGCTCATCCCTCCAAATCGTAATTAACAATCATTAGATACTATCCACAGATGAATTGTGTCTTTTGGAGTGCTTCATCTTAGACGACAGAACTATATTACACAAGACTGACTTGCACTGGAAATAGATGACACGGGAGTGATGTTCTCACAGAAAATGCCACGTAGGTCACTTGTTAGTTAAACCTTTATTGCGGAATTCTCCAAGATGGGAGGTGGTTCTCTAGAAAGCATATTGAGACATTCCTGATGGCTAAAATGTGTTGTTTCAATCACTATAAAACACAAAGTAAACCAAATTAAGCATTCATTTGGTCTTTCCAAAGTTCATATTCTGACCTTTGATACCTCTTACAATCCCATCTTACAACTTTCCAAAGAAAACCGACTATTATGTTCAATCATGTTCACAAAGCATTACAGTGACTTCACAAATTTTTTCACCGTTCTTGACTGTTAATTCCATTATTCAGTGATTAGTGAGAAGTTTGTAGCTGCATTAGGCTGAATTTGATCCTCTTCTGTCTGAAAGCTGTGATACAAAGTGGTTGTGGTCATATGTCTTCTTAGAGTGTTTTTATCCAATAAGGATAGACTCAATAGATAGAGTAATTAATTTGAAAGCTGCTATTTTAAAGATTGAGTAACAGTCTAAGTGCAGCACAGAAAATTTTCTGGCTTTCTTAAATAATGAGCAATTCCCTGACTACAGAAAAAGAGTCCAACTCTTATCTACACCAAACCATTCATCTAGCTTTCCTGTTATCATCTTTAAGATACGCTGACTTTTTCAGCAAGTTGAGTGAATGCCTCCATGTTCAATCTATTGCATAATGGTAGCAAAGAGTTTACACGAAGCATTTTGATCCACTGAAGTCAATGTGATTTTTTTTTTTAATTTCCAGAAGTGTTAGAATCTGCCCTTAAAGCTGTCTAATAGTGTTGTTTGTTGCTTAGAGATTTAATCCAAAGCCTCACTCATGATTCAGAGGAAGTGCTTTCTGTTTAGAGGACTAGCTTAAAAAAAAAAAACAAAACAAAAAAAAAAAAAAAAAAAAAAAAAAAAACCTGATTAAAAGTAACCTAATTTGGGAGTCATTACTGTCAGGTTCTGGCAATATATTACGACATTTTAAACTTCAGCAATGATAGAGTTTTTAAGTAGCTAGTAACCTAGTAGTAGCTAGTTATTAGATTATGCCATTTTTTTTAATAATATCAAACACCGTGTTTTCCATACAACATCTGTACGATGTAATTAATTTTTCAATTTTTAAATCATTTATAGGGCTATTGTATTTTTAAGGTGCAAATATCTTGGATCATCCCAATTGTGCCAGATTTTGATTTAGCAAGAGCCGTTGCAAGCACATGAATGCTAATGATAAAAAGTTAAACTTGCATTTGGTTGTTAGTTATGGTTACATCTTTGCATGCAGCTTTATAGGCTGTTTTTAGTCAGTTCTGTGAAAACTCTCAATTTTGTATCATCTCAGATAATAAAGGATATCACATTTTTTTCAGCTAAATTTGTCTCAGTTGTTTGAAAGAGAAGAAACAAGAAAATGTTTGCTGGTGTACTCTCACTAAACACTTTCCTTGAAACATATAGCGAACCAGAATTGTCAGCATACTTCAAATATTTAAACCTCTGCATCAAACTGTTTAATATAAAAGATGTAAACAATCGCAGAAGCTATTCCACTCATGGACTAAACATGAAGTCAAAGGCTCGTCCTTCCTTAGGTATACTTTTTCTTCCTCTCCCCCCCCAGCTGCAATTACTTCCTGTCAGGTAAGGCCATCCCTGGACCTGCCATAGTGCCCCTGTGCAAGGATGGAGTTTGCATGAGGAAGACAAGTGTTCTGGCTACTACATCCTCAGGAAGAAAACAGGGGTGGCCGTCCCCTCTCCCTGTGGCTACCCCTTGCATCAGAACCCCGTCCAGTAGGAGAGCCAGGGGATCAGCATGTTGGGTGGCCTATGGCCGAGTCCTTACATTTGTGAATTCTTCCATGGCTTGGGTTAGGCATCAGCTTCTTCAGCATTTTCAGGACTGGGAGCCACAGGACTTGGCCATGAAAATTAGACAAAATTTTGATATCTATGGCTTCTTAGGGGCCCAGTTTAAAATTTTTTGTTGTTGATTATTATTATCATCATTATCATTATCATTATCACATTTGCTAGAATAACACAGAAATGTTTTTGTAAATATTTTCACAAACATTTTACCTTTCCAACTGAGAGAAAATTGATGTTGAAGGTATTTTGATAAAATGTTACTTACATAAAAAACATATGCTATATTTTCCAGTCAAAAGAATTCTGGATATTTAAAAGGACTATAAAATGAGAGATCTCAGTGCTAAATGGCTCACTTAAGACTTTCAGACTCCTCTGAAAATCCCCATGAGTCCAGGCAGCTGTAACTTTTACCTGTACTGCTATGGAACAGTGCTGGTGGAAGACCAAATAGTTTCAGAAATTAATCTGGAAGAGGATGAGACGTTGAAAGTTTCAGACTATACATTCAGATAAGTATATTTATGTACTTTGTAGTTTCCTACATGTTTACATATAAGCATAAAAAGTTTTATGGGGTTTTAGCTGATACACAAAACTAAAAAGTTAACATTAACCTTATAGTAACTTCTGTCCTGTTTTTACTCTTTAGCTTTGTATTTCATTATAATTTGTTCATAGGAGCAGGGGTTTCTATCATGTATTTAATATCTGAAATGTTCTCCCAGTGCTTGACAATTAATCTGGCTTCCATTATCATATTGAATGTTTGATGGTCTATACAAAGAAGATATTCTAAAATAAAAGAAAAAAAAAATAGATGGGTGACAAAGTTTCTCTATAGCTGGCTGATTTGACTAGATGTGAAAGTTTACTGAAAAAGTTTGCATGCATTTGAAGGCAGAATTTGCTCTGCAGTTATCATAATTCAGAGTTGTATGGAAGCTGGAAAGAAATGGAGAAGATAACCTGATAGCGTTGCAAACAGATCATCTGGAAAAAAATTATAAATCAGATCAAATCTTTTCTTTAACTTCTTTTAATGTAACTTAAAATTTTGAGTGAAGAGTATGGTGTGCAATGGACAATGAAAACATTTAAAAGAATCAAAAAGAATACTTGGCAATTTCTAACCTTTTGTTGTTAAAATCCATGAAGGATTTTAACAAAGCGCGTATACTGACCAAATGTTCTGATGAAAATGCCTGTATCACTTCTATCCAGAATGCTTGAGAACTGTAGCTTGCTACCCAGGATTTAACAGATGGAACTTGTAAGCATCATTCTCAGAGTTACAAACAGGATGAACTGAAGTTGTTCTCTCTTCTGTGGTATCTCAAAAAGGATTTAACAACCTCTCCAACTCTTCCTTGGAGTGACCAATCTCACTCATGTGAATTTTAATCAAACAAATGTTACAATTTCTAATATTTTCCCCTCCTGTGCCCTAGTCTGTTGCAATGAGATAGTCTTGTAGGAATGAAGATGAGAAAATTTTGAGTGATACAAAACCTCTGAATTTTTAGCTATGATGTCCGCATACTATTATTTCTCAAATACATCAAGACATGTCATTTCAAAAGTACATATTAGAAATTAAAGGACTTCAAAGTGTATTTGAAATTGGGTGAATAAAAATGTTAATTCAATTACAACACATTTTGGCACTCTTCTTGCTACAGATGTCTGTTTTAAGTTAAACATTGGGCATCTTCCAATACAAATTTGTAGCAGTTGCTTTGATGGAAAATTGAATGATGCAAGTGTTCCGATGATTACCAGATGTTTTATTGACAGCTAGCTAGGTAGGTACTGTAGGCAAATAGCAAAGAGACCACACAAATAAATTTAACAGAAAAAGTCAGACAAGCAGAGGTATTCCAGAAGTTCTTTGTTTGTAGCACATTATCTGTAATGAATAAAATACAACTATCTGGAAAAACAGTAGACATGTGCCTGAAATTTCAATACCTTTTGCCAGTTCTTATTCAAAGAAACATTAGTAAAGCAGATTTTCTAACATAAAAATACTGAAACATGTCAGCTAATCATTTATAGGTAGCTGTTAGAAACATCTTCCCCCCTCCACACCAGCCTGCTCCATTGGTGTGTGTGGAGACCACCAGCTTCAGCTTCTTCTCCAGCATGTTTCCCTCTGTAGTTTGAAGGCTATCTATCCACATGGATTATTTCCAGTGTCTGGGAAGGAAGGATGAGAAGATGCGAAGAAGCTCTTTTGCAGTTTCTTTCGCCCACACCAATGTAGTGGCTATCTCAGTTTAACTGTTAGTGTGGCAGATTTTCAGGTCTACGTGCTTTCATATTAGCTTTTAAGTTTCAAAAAGGTTTAGAGTCTTGATTCAGCTAAATTCTGAAAGACCTCATATGAATGACTATCATTTGTCTATGCCCTTTTCTATGCCCTTCCAAAGTTATTAACCTGTTCCTTTTTCAATTTTTAAAGTTTTCCCAAAGTCCCTGGATTCCTCCCCTTCATTCTATTACCAATGCTAAGCCTTTATCTTAGATGAAGTAACGAAAAATACTGACTAGAACAGGAGCCTCTGTATGATAGATGATACATAAACATAGAATTTATTATTCCCCTACTCAAATAATCTTTTATTGCATCTATTTCTCCTGACTTTCTATCCTTGCAGGATGCCAAAGTATTTAAAGGCAAAAGCAAATTCTCATCTTGGGTCAGCAAGGTTTAGATCCTTTATCAATGCTGGAGGTGACGAAGCACATGGGAATATCACTATTGTGATACAATTGAGTTCAGCTGCAAATTCTGGCCTCCTTTTCCCAGTAGGTGGGCATCTATATAACTGTAAAAACTTAATTGCCTTATCTACACTACCAAGCACAGATACTGGCATGTTTTCTTGTGTTTTGAAGAGTGTACACAGCTATCCCTCCTTTTTTAAAAAAAAAATTATTTCAAAAAAAGAAAGACTGTTGAGTTCTAATCATGGGGCTGCAACAAGCAGTTAAAAAAAAAAAGAGCATAGTTTCCTAATTAATTTAAGGATTGTTTGGCCTCAAGCTTTTCAATGGATTCACTGCGACTCACAGCACCATGACATATATATATACAATTCCTTACGGCGTACTCTCTGTAATAGAACTGCCTTTCACATGGATCACACAGAAAAAGGGAAGTTTAAACTCTAAAGCAAAATCAAAGCTTACAGTACCTTCTGCAATAGCCTCTAGTGACTTATCACAGTGGATGGAAAAATCATTCTTTCTCCAAAAGTAGGACACTTCTGGCTACTCTGCTTTTACAGAAACCAAAATACAACAGGGAGGAGCATTTCTGTGGTATTTAAGTGGAAACACTGCCAGAGACTGCTTTATTATTTTAGTTGAAAACAAGTAGGTGGTTACTGTGGTATACTTGCACAGCATAACTCAGTTATCCCTTTAAAAAAGAAATGCAAGATCTCATTATAAGTGTGTCAAATACAATTAATAATGACAAACCAACCTCTTTACAGGAGAGACATACATTTTCCACACATTCCCCTTTTTTAAAGACTTGTTTGATTTTCTGCTGTGACATCTTATCATTTCCAGTGGAAAAAGCCAACTGGAAAAACTCTATGAGACAGACTGTGTTTAGTCCCATTGCCTGGGATAACCATTCTTTTAAAAGTTAATCCTTTAAAAAAGTTTGCTCTTCTTGCTAATGCAATGCACACTCATAATTTTAGGATTTTTTTAAGGTATTTTTAATGGTTCCACCAATTTTCGTGATATTTTGTAACAAAAATTTCCCATAATTTTCAGTAAGAGCTGGTTAAATGAAATTTTACAGTCAGAAATGTTCACAGTCCTCATTACTACAGATGGGTAACAACTCAGGTGCCTAGTGAGGTTTCCTTCTAGCACATCAAATCCTATGTCTGTTCTTAACGTTTCAATGATACCTTATTAACACTAAAACTGCAGACATTACATGAAGGTTCACGTGAGTTTCCTTCCACCCCTCATTTATAACACTTTTAAAATTATATCTATGGAGCTGTTAATTTTGCCTCTGGAATCTCCCTGTAGTCGGTTGTCAAGTCCTTATACAATTGTTATCTAGAGTGGAACATATTGGTCATCTTGAGCATCATCACATGGCACATACAGGACAACCAGGTGATCAGGCCCAATCAGCATGGGTTTATGAAAGGCAGATGCTGCTTGACTAACCTAATGTCCTTCTATGACAAGGTGGACCTGCTTAGTGGAGGAGGGAAGGCTGTCGATGTTGTCTACCTGAACTTTAGTAAGCCTTTGACACCATTTCCCACAGCATTCTCCTGGAGAAACTGGCTGCTCATGACTTGGATGAACATATTCTTTGCTGGCTAAAAAACTGGCTGGATGGCTGGGCCCAAGAGTTGTGGTAAATGGAGTTAAGTCCAGTTGGCAGTTGGTCACAAGTGGTGTTTTCCCCAGGACTCAGTACTGGGGCCAGTTCTCTTGAACATCTTCATTAATGATCTGGATGAGGGATCAAGTGCACTCTCAGTAAGTTTGCAGACAACACCAAGTTGTGCAGGAGTGGTTGATCTGCTTGAGGTAGGAAGGTTCTACAGAGGCATCGGATAGGCTGGATCAATGGACCGAGGCCAACTGTTTTGAGGTTCAACAAGACTAAATGCCGGGTCCTGCACTTGGGTCACAGCAACCCCATGCAATGCTACAGGCCTTGAGGAAGAGAAAGTCTGGAAAGCTGCCCAGTGGAACAGTACCTGGGGGTATTGGTTGATAGCTGGCCTGAATATGAGCCAGCAGTATGCCCAGGTGGCCAAGAAGGCCAACAGCATCCTGGCTTGTATCAGAAATAGTGTAGCCAGCAATACTAGGGAAGTGATCATCTTCCCCTGTACTAGGCACTGGTAAGGCCGCACCTTGAGTATACTGTTGTTCAGTCTTGGGCCCCTCACTACAAGACAGACATTGAGGGTGCTGGAATGTGTCCAAAGGCGAGCAATGAAGCTGGTGAAGGGTCTAGGAGTACAAGTCTTATGAGGAGTGGCTGAGGGAACCAAAGTTGTTTTTTCTGGAGAAAAGGAGGCTGAGGGGAGATCTTATCACTCTCTACAACTACCTGAAAGGAGGTTGTATCCAGGTGGGTGTTGGTCTCCTCACCCAAGTAACAAGTGATAGGACAAGGGGAAAAGCCTGAAGTTGCGCCAGGGGACGTGCATGTTGGATATTAGGAAAAATTTCTTCACTGAAAGGGTTATCAATCACTGGAACAGACTGTCCAGGGAAGTGGTTGAGTCACCAGCTCTGGAGGTGTTTAAAAGACGTGTAGATGTGGCACTTTGGGTTATGGTTTAGTGGTGAACTTGGCAGTGTTGGGTTTGCAGTTGGACTTGATGATCTTAAAGGTCTTTTCCAACCAAAAAAATTCTATGATTCTATGATTCTATATCAGGGAGCAAACATCAGGGAGCAACTAGTAATGTTACCTATGTCCTGTTTCCAGGTAAGGCAGAGTAATAAACCACAGAAGAGCCTTCCCTGTCAAAATTTGCCCACTGATATTTCAGAAATACTAGGTAAGGCATATTTTTCTTCAAGGTGCCACGCCTAGGTCTGAAGACCATATTTATAAGCCTTGGGAACTCTGATTTCTTTTTCAAACAGTATGTATGTTTTTTCAGAGTCAAAATACTTTGAAAAAAGATTCTTTTGAAGGATATTTTTTCAAACCCTAAGAAAGATTATTTCTGTATAATAATAGATGTCTTGATAATTTGCATCCTTATTTGCAAAATAAACTGTAACATTTTTTAAGGTAAAGCTTAAATTTTCTTCTAATTGATAACATCTACGATTTTTTGCAATTTTACATGGTAAAAATGTGTGCTAGAGACCACTGCTTTATTGTAATACTTTAATTGATGTTCCAGTTATTATCCATCAAACTAGTATTAGAAGGTGACAAATGTGATACAGTATTTAATTTATTTCATAAGGATTTCAAACATGAGCTATAATGTACAATTAATATACATTCAATATGCATATTAAATTTAGGTAGTATAATTTTTAACTAGCTAATAAACCAGAATTGATAATACCTTATTCTCAATTATTCCTAGAAGGGTAAGTGCTCAAATTCTGAATAACTGACTTTTTTGGGTATGCCAATTGTAAAATTTCTGAATATGGTCACGCCAGCACCTTTGCCATTTAAATTTCCTTAGCACTATTAGGATTTGCATTATGTACTATTTTTTCATAACAGCAATATTTTCCCATTATTTTATTTCCAAACCTTAGCAGCTAGAATCTTTAGAGTCAAAAATAATGAAGAAGTTACAAAAGAGAAAAATTTTGATCCAGATCTCAGGCCAAAAAATACTATCAATAGCAAACCAACTTTTTCAATATGGGTAAAATATTAAAGTATGAAATTCTTAAGCATTTGAAAATCCTATTCCAGTAAATACTTTTAACTCACCTGTGAGACAATGATAATCAGTTCCAAGATGATATTTAATCGGGAAGGACAGATTTCTGGTTAGGATATTGAAACAGGACACAGATAATGTGATCTTGTGGCTGAATTCAACAAAGAATTTAGGTGTCTGACTTCCAGAGCAGTCAGAACTGCCCAGCTGCTACTTCATCCCAACGGTATGTATATTTCCTATGCACCATGTTGTTGCATTGTGATGGATGGCACTGGGACTGGCTTCCTATTTCCTGAGTAAATGCTCTAACCAAGAGGCGTTTAATGATAAGGTGGACAACCAACCCTTCACTAGTCTGAAGATAAAACACTCTGCTATTGAATCTGTTTAGTTCTGCATAAACAATTGAATACTGAATTTGAAAGAAGTAAGAGGGTGAGCCATACTGCAACTTAGTGTTGAGGAATTTAGTGATGATGATAGAGATATATGAAGGACAACTGTGTGGTACAATACTTTATTGACTCCGTTTGTAGGTCTAACATTTATGATATAGGGGCCTCTAGATGCTGTTCAGTTAGCAATTTTGCCTCCTGCTGCCTTGTTTTATGCTTTTTACAGTACTGGAACTTTCTGTTGCATTTTACTATAGTTATTGGATCAGTTTGTGCAGTATGACATATGACAGACAGTCTAGGGAGGGTCAGCAAGTCAGTATGGCACTTAAATAACTCTAGGTCCGTCCTTCTTGGTGATAGCTGAGAAGGAATAAGCTTGCACTTCACTATTTTAAAGATAAAAGCTTCCAGCTACTTCTGCACTTCCTAGAAGCAACAGAATTGCTAGTTTGCAGAAACGTTTGGATGGATCACAAAAAACAAAGGGCCCATCTCAGCTCAGGCAACATAGAAACATTAGAGATTAAATCAATCTTTCCTCTCAAGTTGATAAAAGCTTGAGGCTCAAAGGAAGGGAATTTTGGTAGGAAGTGTAATATAACATCTGAACTTCATCAGAAACCTGGGGTTCAGAGGATTCCAAAACTCAGGCAGAAACTGTAAGGATTGCTCATATATGAATCAAAATCAGAAAACAAACAAATAGCCACTCCAATTAAAAAAAAAAAAAAAGAAAAAAAAGAAAAAAAAAGAAAAAAAAAGGCAACCAATGAGAGTTTTAATCTGTTTCAGAGGGAGATTTCACAGAAATTGAGAAAGAAACATAGATATTGTGTTGATGAATAGCTTTTCTAAGTTAATTAATACCAGATGTTTTTAATCACGTATCCTCTCTTTTCTCCTTTTTCTAAAGTAAAAATAAAGAGATCCCCCAGGCATGCTCCCAAGAAATAAATACAAAGTCCTATCATTAATATTATGACATTAAGCACTGAAAGATCTGGAAATTCTGAAGCAAGAAGGTGTCTTGGCCACTTTACTCATTGTCAGTACACAGTATCAATGAAGTAAAAGATACACATGGGAATTTCTTGATCCATTTTTTCTTCTTGAAGAAGTAATTTCCAAGTGCATAATAACTACTCAAAAGTAAGGTCTAGGAATGCCTTCTGGAAAAAAAAAAAAAGCTTCTTTAAAACTGAACAACACATTCTTCAGAGGATGTATGAATCAGGAAGTTGTTTCTTTGTTTTGTATAGTAGGTTCACAGCCTATTCTTTTACCTTTCCATCTTCTTAAATATAAATTTTCACACATTGTTTCCCATAGAGAATAAACAATATGTAATATGACTGAGTGAAGAAAAATGAATTCTTAGAATTTGCCTATTTCTGGAGTGCTCAGTATCAGAAACTCACCATTGTGAAAATGCTACATTCTATGTAGGTTTTATTAAATAAGTTATTTCACAACCTGGACATGTATTGTCTACTATATTCTCAGAATAAAATCTGAAGTCACAGATAATTTAGGTAAAAATGAGAGAAGCTACTCAGTCATACACATATGCGATGATAGACATTGTAAGAAGAAAGCACACTATAATTAATTATTGAACTTGGTAACCTGCTAAATTGTATCAAAATCATAGGACTCCATAGGTGCTTTAAGTTTATAAACTGGAACCTACTACAAAAATAGATAAACAAATCATATTAGGCAAAGGTTAAAGGAATTGGGGTTTTGTTTGTTTGTTTGTTTGTTTTTCCAACCCTGGTCAATAGACAGAAAGTGATTGCAATACTTAAGACTTATCCTTTCTGTACTATAAGTATTGCATATGTTAGCTTTGACAAAAATCATGATTGCATACATGATATTGTACTGAAATATTCTACTTTTTCCCAAATGCCAACTTACTTTCTCCTTTCTATTTTGCTTGATTTGCAAAATTCATCAGTAACAATGAATACAAAGTGAATCAAAATACAGAATGATTTTGCAGTAGAATACTTGATTTCAAAACCTACATCATGAAACTTTAGGGAAATTTGAAAAAGCAACAATGACCAATGTATTGAAAGATCCATTGGATTAAAAAAAAAAAAATCCAGAACACTTCCATAGGGAAGAGAAAAAAACAAATTTCCTAGAAAATTTACATTTGGCAGCTGGATTTATTGTATGCACATGTAACTCGGCAAGAGGACTTTTTTGAACTAAGTGTACTCAAAAGGGGTATCCTGTAGAGCAATTCATACTGTGAATAGTGTTAAGAAATATAGGGCAAGAAATAAATCTGGGTCATCAACAGAAGCTAGTATGTGTTGTTTTGGTACATCTGCTTCATCTCTTAGCTTGTCATACATTTAAAACATAAAACAGATTGCAGTAAGGTTTGGATTTTATTTCCATTTAAATAAGAATAGAGTCAGACACAAATAGGAATGAGGCCTGTGCTAAAAGACCTCTGTTGCTTTTTGTGTGAGAGGGGAACTGCAACAGTGTCTTAGAGTTCTCCACTTGTTTACAGTGGAGAAGATGCTTATATATTCTTGCTAAAGAAGAAAGTGGTCAAGAATGGATCTGTATGAATCTATACATGTACTGGGAAGTCTCCAATAAGCATAATTTCTAGAGAAATTAAGAGCCAACTCAGTATTAGTAAAACAGACCTTGAAAGAGCAATGTATTTATTTGTTACCAGCCTATAAAAACCTTTCTTTTCGTGACCACCAAACACAAGCACAGAAGCCCAAAGGGACATGTTATCCATTGACATAATAATAAAAATACAATGCTAATCATAACTGTTTCGCTGCCTCCATCAGCAAGACCATCCATTTTGGAGAAGCCTGTGTACATTTTTCAGGGATTCTGGAGGATACATCATGCCAGTGAACCCTCAGAAGTGGCAAATTTATAATACAGCTATGTTCTTTGTCAAAGGCAAAGTGAATGAGAGGAATGATAGAATTAAAGTAAAAAAAATCACCTCTGGAAAATGATGAAATTGGCCCCTGGAATAAATAGGACATGTTCAGGGCATAATTTTTGACAATTCTGAGAGAAAACCTACCACATATCCAGTGGTATCTATCTAGCTGTAGCTAACCTGTCAACTTCAGGTCTTTGCATGTACTGTAACCATACTGAAGCGTAGAACTTCCACTCCCAGCCAAGGAGTTCCCCAACTGAAGGAGCTCTGAAATAGCTTTAAATGGTCAGGCAATAATCTCTATGATGCCACACATTGTATGAACATCTTACTATTCTTTAATGGTTCTTTCTTGGAAGTTCAGGTTACAACAGAGAAAAAAAAAAAAAGATTGTTCTTTTGTTCTCTGGCAACATGCTGTTTCATGATCAGGTATAATATTTTGGTTTACTAGTCATTCTGTGATGAAAATAACCAATGTAAACTAGTCCATTTGTCACAGTCATGCGCACGATACTCTGGAGTTTTGCACAAAAATATATTTTACCCAAGATGTGGAGTTACTTTGTGTATTTCTCAAAACAATGCTTTGCAATTCTGCAGTAAACAGACGTTTTCAGCTTATGTATTTATATAATGCAACATAGATATACAGTTAGAAGTTGCAAAAGCAGACATGTTACACTTCAGCAGCGTAACATTTATGATATTGGCACATCAGAACTGGGTATCCATCCAGATACTTGTGATGAACTGCAAATCATGAACTTCTGGCCCTGGACACTGGAATATTCTCAACTGATTTTTTTCTGATCTTGCTGTTCCCTCACTGAAAGGAAGGACAACAAAGTTGCATAAAATAAGCAGCATAACAATACTTGATATATTGTTAAGCAGTCTTTGTTGACTTAAGTTCAGTATTACTTATTTTTAAGCACTGAATGATTCCTGAATACATACTCTGCTGAGACTTAGAATTACTAAATGTTACCCAAGTGCTCAGTACTTTACAGAATTACAACTCAGTTTTCATTCCAGGGACTGATACAAAACTGAAGGTACTACTGGAGGGAGACATTCCTTTGTGAGACTCAGCAGTGGTATCTCTGGCCAATATGTAACAACAATTGCAACAAATTCTCATGTCTGTCTTTTACTCTTAGACCAGACAGTGGGGCACCGAAGACACAACTTCTAGCTTCAGAAACAGGCATTTAAAATGGCTGAGAAGAAAATATTTTTTTCTGCAAACCCCAAAATTGAGTATAAACATGTTTCTCTTAAAATGTCATAAGTTGAATGGCACACTTCTATTAGACAATTTTGTAGTGTTCAAGCTTCCTTGTTAATAAAAAAAATTAATTCCATTTTGAAGATGATTTGCTAATCTACAGTTAAAAGCACACAGATGTGTGTTAACTCAGTTTACTGATCCTTATAAGGAACTCGATTTACTGGGGGCGGGGAGATAGAGTTTATATTTGTAAGTGTTCACAATTGTGAAATACAACATTGCTTACCTCTTTGTGCATAACAGTGTTGTGGCTTAAAGTTGTGTGCTAAAAGTCTATTCATCTCCCCTGGAGTGGTAGTTCTGGATGAGCAATCATAGCTTTCTAGAGAAGGCTAGAAATCTACTTCTAAACCTTGTCCAGAGAAATCCGTTGTTTCCAGCTGAAAACCAAGAAGCTTCACTACTGCTCTTCAAATAAAGATTTGAAAAGGGAGGAGGAGTAACCCCAGCACTTGGAGCCAGCTGAGAAGGCGGCCCCAGACTTAGGAATTCCCCCATGCAGAGAGAGCACACATTTTTCAAAAGCCAAAGTCGAAAGCCAAACACTGAAAGCAAATCTGGACAATGGTTAAATACATAGTAATGATCACACCATGGACCTAATTCACATATTGTAGAATGTAGATAAAAACCCTGAGCACAACTAGATGAAGTTGAGGAATTTTCTGATCTGTTGATGTCTCCTTTACTAGAACCTGTAAGACCTTGTGGAGCCTTGCAGATCTTTGGCTTATCACTGTGAGCAATAATTTCTTTGTGAATCACTTCATCTAGCAAATCATCACCATGTCCTCTACAGATGTTTTTCATTAAGACTAATTAATTTCTTCTAAGGGACTAATGCCAACAAAGATGTTATGCAGGAATACATTGTTTCTTAACACCAATAAAATCCTTTCTGAACCTAATAACGTATTTAACAGCCCAACTCCTTGCCCAGCGTATTCTCATTCAGGGATAGCATGCCATTTAGACATATACTACATAAAGAAACATTTTGCTTGCATGTTCTATAATTTGCATTATGGAGAGAAAGAAGCTAGATCATCCTGAAGTTTCATTTTGATTTAAAAGTAAAGCAAGGCTCCTCCCTCAGCTCTTATATTTCTACATTTAAATCAAAGCTTTAAATTTAGATATTAACTAGAAACTGGTCATGTGGCTTTGCTCATCCCTGTGCACATTTTTATTTTCATGCCTCTAATAGTGCTGTGTTAAATAATAAGCAATATGGTGTCTTCATTTGTAAGAAAAAACCTAGGGTTTTAGGGGTTTGTTAATACTTTTATATTCTTCCACCAGAAAATTTAAGAATATGGTGTGTTAGATGATATATCCCATTGTGACAGATATCTAGTGTCTCATTTAAAGAAACTTCTCAAAGCTGTTGCCTATCCAGTAATTTTTACAAGCAAGCACCCTTAAGCATATGATGTTGACAGGACACAAATTCACATTGCTTAGCTGAAAAACTTTTCAATATCATGAACGACTCAGTTGTTGTAATAAGATTACTCTGCAAGAAAATTATCTCAACAGGACGGGTATCCCAATAATACATTATATTAGATGTTCAACACTGAATGTGCTGGATTAGAATTAATGAACTCTTTTTTTTATTATTGCCACACGAACCATAATTAGAGGTTATCTCACCAGTCAGTCAAAATGGAAGTGAAATAAAACAGGTTGTTTGCAACGTAGATCATGCAGCACCTAAGGAATCAGTATGATTTCAAATAATTTTTAGAAAGCATCCTTTCCCAGCTCACTGCTTTACAAAGTCTGAGATCACATAATTTTTAAGTGGCAGCAGTGTTTACCACGCTTTTGCATAACTTCTGCTCTAGATATCGCTGTTGATCTGTTCCTCATATTGTCTGAAATGGCTAAATAATTCCCACCTTTTGAAATTATGTCAAAGATCACAGTAATGTTCTCTTTCATATTGCAGAGAATATAGTGAAACAGCAGCTGGATAGCCTGGCATACTTGTCAAAAATTATCATGATCTAAGGAGGGAGAGCAAGCAGGGAGACTGCGATGATAAACTGTCCTGGTTTCAGCTGAGAGGGTTGATTTTCTTCATAGCAGCTAGTGTGGGGATATGTTTTGGATTTGTGCTGGAGACAGCGTTGATAATACAGAGATGTTTTTGTTCTATGGACTTATTGTTGAGCAGTGCTTACACCGGGCCAAGGCCTTTTCTGCTTCTTGCACTGCCCTGCCAGCGGGATGGCTGGGGGTGCACAAGGAGTTGGGAGGAGACACAGACAGGACAGCTGACCCAAAGGGATATTCCGTACTATATGACGTCATGCTCAGTTTATAAGGCGCTTGGGGGAAGAGGGGATGGGGGGGGCGGGGCGGTGGCATTCAGAGCAATGGTGTTTGTCTTCCCAAGTAACTGTTACGCGTGATGGAGCCCTGCTTTCCTGGAGATGGCTGAACACCTGCCTGCCCATGGGAAGTGGTGAATGAATTCCTTGCTTTGATTTGCTTTGCTTGTGTGCGCGGCTTTTGCTTTATCTATTAAACTGTCTTTATCTCAACCCACGAGTTTTCTCACTTTAACTTTTCCAATTCTCTCCCCCATCCTGATGGGGGGGGAGTGAGCGAGCAGCTGCGTGGTGCTCAGCTGCCGGCTGGGGTAAAACCACAACATAAATTTTCTTTAATTGTAACACATATGGATATTCTGACACCATGTTGAGAAGCACAGAATGGATGACAGGATGCATAGGTAATATTAAGGCAACTGAAAATTGTCTATAGTATATGTCAGCAATGTAGCCCTGTCTTCTGGGGTTTTCCTTTTCCACTCAAAGATTTTCCTATATATTATATAAGCAAATAAATATCTATTCATTTTTTGCCTTCAGCAAAGCAGTTGTGATTCAGATATTAAAAAAAAAGAGGAATCACCCTGAGCAGGGTGATTACTTCTTTCTGTCAATCCCTCTTGATCTTAGAAGGCAAAATCTTTATTAATGTAATGAGCAGGTGTCAGGCTTTGACTGTAAGGGGTGGAACTCTTCGTGCTTAACCTGATGGGATTTTTAACAGATACAAGTATTTTGGAGAGCAAACACTTGATGATAGTAAAACTTGAATGCTATTTGCACTCATGTGTAATTATACAGGTGTGATATCAGTACATCATTCAAGTACTGATTAAATTATCTGTTGAATTTGCAAAAAAAATCCCCAAACAAAATTCTTGTATGATTCTCTATCAGTTAATAACAAATGGATACAAACTCTCCTGGTTTTGCTGCACAATATCTTGTATTGGAAATGCCAAAAGAAAATCAGTTTAAAGAATTACATTCTTTATTAATTAAATGGAAAATATATCCTAATAAAGCTGTACAGAACAGTGACAGAATACACTTTGATCTAGCTAAGAAAAAAATCCACCCCAAAGTCTTCATTTTCCAAACTTTATTTTCTCCTTCTACTGTATTTTTTGTAAGTAAAGCTCCTTCAGACCAGTGCAAATAGCTATCCAGGAAAAAATGCTTTTAAGAATTTTTTAAGGGAAATTTTAGCTTGACTTGAGGTATGATATTAACTCCAGAATACAGTGACATCTTGGAAATCTTTTTGTCGGGGAAGCTGAATAATAGTGACAAAAGAAGAAGTGGAGAGCATTTCAGGTGCTGCTTTGTCAAAGCTATGTTTAGTAGTGTGACTCATAAATATTGCACACACTTTGCATCAGTTAGGCACTGTTGATGAAAACTTTTTCCTCTGTTTCCTAATCTGTGAAATGGCAATACAAATGCTTATGGAAGAGATAAGAAAAACTATTAAAAAACCAATAAAGAATTTTAATACTCTGGCTGCATAGATGGTGAAGATGTGCTCTATGAACAATTTTATCTGTGAAGCCTGTAACATCTGGGCAGAGGACTGAAGAATAAATAATACAAAAATGAACTGAGCAACCCAGGTGGGAGCAAGGTCAAGCAGTCGTTTTTATAGGAGTCAGTGTGTTATAAGAAGACAAAGAAGCATATCCAAGAAGCCTGAAACACTGAGGCTTCAAAACTGTGATCTCTCAAGGAAAAACAGTATGAAAAAAATTATAGTTGTTGAGTTTTGATGACACCCAGCCATAAATCATGGTCTCAGGGAAAGATTTCAACTTTAAAGAAATGATCTTGTGTACGTGTGTGTGTGATAAAACCTCTTGGTGCTTCATGCATTAGAAAGTTCTCAGTCTCCTTATAGCTGTTTTGTAACCAAGGTCTCAAGCCCTTTAAAAGTGCAATAAAATCGTTGCTTTAGTGACTGATGTAATTTTTCTTCTTTTTTTCTTATTTCTTCCAGATGAGAGAATAAATAATCTTCAAAGTTACTGTGTTTATTCAGGGGTTCAGTTCAGATAAAGTAAGAATCAACCTGAAATTTATCTACCTGTCAAATTAAATCTAACTGTATCATCCTGTATTAAGTTCCTCCACTATGTGTTTAAAGTGATGAATCTCTTTGGATAGAAGCTTTGCTGGGTATTGTGTTCTTGTTTATTTCATGAATACCATACTGCAATACTCTGGATCAAAACTCGACAATTGTACTCAGATTCAGGACTCGAATTGGACTTGCGTAAGCCAAAATATCTAATTTTTAATTTAAAAATGAGTGCAGTGACAGTTGCTTCAGTGACTTTAACAACATTATACAAGCAAAGATCTGGTTTTGAATACTGCAGTGATGAGGAGAACCCCAAAAACTCCATGGAGGGTACTCAAATTTTTAGTTTCTGACAGGTCTGTCTATCCATCTGAAGTACCAATATAAATGTTGTAAATGACAGAAAATGGTTATAAATGTGTTATGATGACAAAAGCAATACAGAATGAGGGAATGTAACTGAAATAAAATGTTTATTACCACACCGGTTTATGTAATGCTGCCATAGAGATGTTGGATTGCAGAAATATTAGGTATTGGCACACGTAGCTATTTTCTTCACAAAGGAAAGATCAAAAATTTGGCAGGATGCTGTTTCAGGTTTTTGCTACTGTAGGAAAAGCACCAGCAGCCAGGATCAGGGGTTTGTCTTTGCTGAAGTACAAAGAAGGAATTTCAGCTACTGAAAAATAGTCTGAGAGGTAAAAAAGTCTTGGATCTGGCAAAAGTAGCCTAATTTTAGTCTCCCTACAAATCTCAACTTAGATACAAAGATTCATGGGAAAAATTAGGGGTGTAAAAGAATGGCGAGCAAGAAGATGCCTACCTTAGGCATAGAAAATGCTCAGGAGAGGAGCTGAGTCAAAAAGTATCCTAGACTGTCTTCTGTAGTTTAATCTGTATTGTAAACCTTTCCCATAATGTAACCATAGCAAGAAGATTTGATTCTTCACCTTTGTATCTTAAATTCGAGATGGAACACTCTGTTGGTGGTTAGGAAAATAATTTTTGATTACTGTCCTGCCTGAGAAGATACGACAGTTTTTAGCACCTTGGTAAGTACTTAGCCCAGCCAGCTGTAGTCATTAAATGCGTGGTGCCCTCAGATTCTTCTGTAGAGAATGATGAATTTTGTGATGATGATTATTAAGCCAGGAAGGCAGAAAGAAAATGAGCAGGACTCAGCAATAAAGCACAGAAGACATTCACATCACTAAAGACAAATCTAGGCTTCAGACTCCTACTTCAGTGAGCACTTAATATAAACCACTTAGCCAGAGGCTCAATCCCCAGCATCAATTGGTAAGCTATTTTAAGGACAAAACAAAACAACACTGCCTCCCACCAGTCTCTGAATGTGAAGAGGCTTTCTCTTGGAAAGCAAGGGTTTCCAAATAACTGTCTTCAAAATATCTCTCAGGGATGAGTCCTTTCTCAATGTTTTATAGGGTTTTTCCCTGTCTAAGTTTATATGCTGGTATCACATATTGTCATTAGCATAGTTGGTCTCAGACTTCAAAAACAGGCTAACATTCCCAATACAGCATAGCTCAGTTTATTTGCATAGTGATTTTGACTTCAAGGACCACAAAACCCCATGTTTTTTTTAATAGGAGCAGAAAGGAATGGAAATCCAGTCTCTTGCCTTTTCTTTTTGCAAGGATATGCACATCTGGTAAGAGGAAAACATTGTGGAGGAGTCCCCTCTTAAAACACTGGCAGCAGAGCACAGGACAAAGAAGGCAAGAGACTGGATAGATAGTCTGAATGTGGATTTATTTGTTCATTTGTGTATTCTGTATGAAAACAAAAAAGGCAAGAAAGCTGCTTAAAATCAACATAGAGGCCCCAAAAAGTCTGACTGTCAACACTGCTGATCACTCTTGCATTTTTGCTTGTGCTGAGCACCAGGAAAACGTAGATTTCTGACTTTTTTTTTTTTTCCCTCAGTCTCATTTCTTACCCTTCCCGCAATCTTTTCCAAACTAATCTATGATTCCATCTAAGGAGATGTAGTCTGGTTGAGCTGGTTAAAGTTTGGAAATTTGGACTTCTCAAGTTTTCATTCCATCTGTGACACAGTCTGTCCACAGACTTCTCCCCTTTTCCATCTCGGATTGCTCATTATGCCCATCTCCAGAGAGGATGCAGGTGATGTGAAATTCTGCTTGCACCTCAACACTGTCTAAAATCCACAATATGTGGGAATTCCTGTTCCCTAACCAGGAAAGGCAGAGGTGGCAAAGCAGGCCCTATTATAGTGTGATGACAGTCAAAATGATGTTTTGATGAAATAATGGGACTGCAGACACTAAAGCTCTAGTTGTGTTTACACCATATAGAGACATGATTTCTCCTTTCCTTTCCCCCAGGAAAACAATTTAAAGACATATAGTGAGAAATAACTAGTGAATGGTTCTGTTGTACATTTTAAACTGAAATAAAAATGTCAAATTCATAATCTTGTTGTAAATTGCCTTCAAGAGAGTAAGGCACTGAGATATAGAAGTTCTATATACCTTACAAAAGACAGTAAAATATGATTAGATTTACAAAACTGGGCTTTTATATTTCTCATTACTGTTTGTTGGCTGCTCTGCATTTTCCTTACTGAATATTGTTGCTGTAAACAAGAGAGATTAAGACCGAACAACAATGCAAACAAAACATTAAAAGGTCAAAGTACTATAATTGGAAAAGATTTTTTCCAAGCTATATAGGGCACAAATGCTCCAATTCTGCATTCTTTACAAAGGGTTATTAGATAATGTTGTATGGCAATGTAATAGTCTGATTGTTATCTTTCCATTCTCATTGGTTTAATGTAATTTATGGAGTTCAACAACACTCTTGTCAAGATATACACATTTCAGTATGTTCATTACAAACATTCCCAAGGGAGGCCAACGGCTTGACTTCTGTCAAGGTCAAAAGACCAGCTAAGTCTCTCCTATCTCAAAGCAGCACAATGGAACATTTGAAATAAGATTTGAGTTCCACCACATATCTAGAGAAGAAAGTAGATACCAAAGATGCTTTGCCCTTTTTGTCTGAAATTTCTTGTTTTTCAGGCACACCTGGAAATTCGATCAAGGACTGAATGAATGTGGAAAATAAACTTTTTTTTTTCATAAAAATTAATTGCTGCAGGTATGGATAAGGGACTGTGGAGGGACAACTGAGCTCTAAGAGTCTCATTGAGTCTATTCTGGTGCAAAAAAGAAAAAAGGGGACCTTATTTGATGGCTGTCCTGGTTCTGGCAAGGATAGAGTTAATTTCACAAGGAGCCAGGACAGGTGACCCAAGCTGGCCGGGGGCTATTCCATACCATGTGACGTCATGCTCACCATAAAAGGGGGCTAGTCGGGCAGGGGCGGGTTCGGCGTGTCGGCGTGGCTCCGGGACGGGTCGAGCGTCCGGTCAGTCGTGGGATCGGTAAATCGTTCTCTGTTATCACCCATTGTTACTATCTGTTATCAGCACTGTTGTTGATTGTTTTCCCTCTCCCTTGCTGTCCCAGTAAACTGCCCTTATCCCAACCCTCGAGGCTTTGCCCTTGTTTTTCCGTTCTCCTCCCCAGCCTGCCGGGGGAGGGGTGAGCGAGCGGCTGGGGCTAAACCACGTCAATGGCCTTCTCTCTGAACATTTATGCAAAATAACCCCTGCAGTCTAATTCTCTCTTGCTTTGGTGGAACATTACTTTTTGTCAGCATTTCCTTAGAGTGGCAGTGGCCATCTTCCACACATACACATTATTGTTAAGCAGTAAACTCTCATCATTTCCCTTAATGTTCTTCTTCTATGGCTTACTAGGAGCTTTCTTCATTCTCTTCTCAGCCACCCATCTGAGGCCTATGTGACAAAAAATATTTCAAGGAAAAAACTGTCCCATCTTACTGAAGCTACAAAACAGCTTTTCGGTAGGATGATGTCCAGCAGCTATGTGAAGTTGTGGTTGGTTTTCTGGAGTTTCAAGAGTTGATTTAGGCTTGCCTGAATACTAAAACTGTTTTTTACCTAAAATTCAAACAGCTCTGGTGTTTTGATGATCTGGCCATCACAAGCTAATTCTAACAACCTATTCCCTCTAGTGCTTTAGCACCAGACCATTTAGAAAATCTCAGACATTTTTAGAAATTAAGCTGTCAACATGATCCAGCTTCTTCAAGTATTTTTTGCCCTGGCATAGTGCAGTAGTGTTACTTAAGAGTACATAAATGTTAAAAAGCAATATATCAGGACATTGGATACTCTAGTAAAACTAGGCATATCTATTTTTATGCATAGATGTACTTGTAAAAGAAGCAGATTCAGTATGTACTGCTTTCTTAATAGTATTTGAGACCTACATGCATGTATTTTATACAGATATATAAGTATTTGGGCAACTACACCTATTCCCCAATTAACCACTAATGTAGCCTGACCATATGCTGGAACTCCTACAGTGATTAAGGTGTGCAATCCAATGAGCTGAAATAATGAAAGAATTTGCTTCAAAGAACCTGAAACCTGGAAACATCATAGTTGCATAGTAAAAGTTCAAATCTTTTCACTGAAGCTATGCTTCATACAGTGATTGCTCTTGATGAATAATTTTTTCTACAAGCTGTGCTGCATGGTTGTGGTAGCTACATGCCTTAGGTGTGAACTCTTTAAAAAAGCCCTGTCTTCTTTAAAGAGTACAGGTTTTTGAGGGTTGGGGATGTGCTTTATTTTTACATTCTGAAATACTGAAGATAAAAGGTGTCTAGTTCCCCAAGAAAGAGACTGGAATTTGGCAGTTCTGCCAGCTTCAGAAAACGTGTGTGTGTCTTCAGCCATCTCAAGTTTACAAGCAGACTGGAAGAAGACAGAAAGCCGAGTCCTACACCGGTGACCTCGTTCCACCTCGTTAGTCTCTTTTCCTTCTTTCATCTTTTGCTGTGTTTATCTCTCCAGAGCACTGTAATTAAATTTGAACTTCTTCAAATAGCAGACATCCGGTGTGAAAACTGGTTTGCTCACTGAGAGAGGTCCTCAAATCCAACAACCTATCCATACTTCTCCAAGTCTCACTGTAGGAAATGTGGGAATCAATAACCAACAGAAAGACATTATGTGGAAGAGAGAATTGTTATCATGGATTATGGAAGCAGAATTAGCTATTCATCAATTTAAAGCTAGTCTGAGCTTTAAATAGTAAAGTAGTAGCTGAGGCACTGAAGGTCTATATATTTACAAACGGAAAGTAGCACCACAAGTTTTCTGGATGAAAGTGATCTTGTCCTGAGGGACTCCAGTGTGAAATCTTTAAAACATCCTACTTCTCAAACACATTGTCATAGAAAGCACTGCTGATTTTCACTGAATGAAACATTGCTTAAGCATACCGCCAGCTCAGCTTCTGCCAACTCAGCTTCCACAAAGCTACGTATTTGAGTACGATGTATTTATATCCTTCAGTGCTTTTCACAGAAGTAATTGAATCCCATTCTTATGCTATTTACATGATTTTGCGTTCTAAGGATGTGAGATACCAAAAACAAATAAATAACATCGCCCTCCCCCAAAAAACCCAAACACCCCCCCCACACTTTGCCTCTTGATAAAAGTTTGCAAACGGGATGGAGGTCAGACTTACTTAACCATGGTCTGAAACCAAATAAAATATATAGAGAAATTTCATTTTCAGTTTCTGCACTGCAGAAACCTGAAAACCAGCAGGGCTTTCCCTTCACCAGAGGTCATCAGTTCTAGTAAACCTTATTTCAGCACCTCCACCTAGATATACTAGTGTTAACAGAATAAGAATTACTGGGGAAAGATCCCATGAATAACTATAAAAGCAAAGTTCTCACTGTTATATGTGCTGCACTTCTAAAGCAAATGAATGACATGAATAAATTGTATTAACGGTTTCTACAGGCAAGTAGAATTGAAATTACATTGACATGTATAGCAGGGAGAATTCCAACTGCTGAAAGTGATTGGTGATATTCTTGGTAGTAAATTAGTTTACATGTTTGATTAAAACCTAAATAGATGCTGTATAGACATTTATACCCTTTTTGTTCATGAAAAAATCTATATTCAATATTCAATCTCTTCTATATGCTATATTATGATTTACTTTGTAAATTAGGAATTAAGACAATACAGAGGTACTTTTAAAATAGTTTATCAAATACCTCATTTTTCCTTGCTTATTTTGAGACTCTTTTCACTCCTACTTGTTTCATCTTGCATAAGTTAAATTTTGATCCTGCAAACAACTGGGCATATAACTATTTTTTGCACAAGAGCCTAATATAACTCAAAACACGTCGATGAAGGAGGGGAAAAGGTAGATAGAGGTACTGAACAGATTAATGGCAATGAGGGTTATCCAAGTTCCAGAAACACTTTCAAAGCATTCTACAGTGAACTGGTCTGTCTATTAAAGACGGAGCCAAAGAAGGCATTAAGTACCTCAGCCTTTTCCTCATCCTTGGGTTAGAGTAAATGTGATTTATAAAAACATAAACAAACATATAGCACACTCTGAAAGTCATTGAAGAGATGCAAAGCTCAGCTAAGTAAAGACAATGATCAATCATAAAGAATCTTTCCTATTTTTGTCAGTGGAAGTATTTCAGAACAGAACTATGGTGAAAAATGGAAAGAGCTGATAAAGGCCCACAGGCTTAGAAAATCTCCACTGAAAGTTTTATGCAAAAAGCAACTGCTGTATCACAAAGTCAGAGAGTGACCCTACACAGCAGTTATTTTGAGCAAACCCCTGCTCCACTGAATGTTTAATTACTCATTCAGTGCAGTAGCTGTAAGAGCAGAGTTGGAGAGCTACTACTCAGCTCTGCTGTAAACTGGCAATCAGAGCATTTTTGTGGAAGGCTGAATGAAAGTAGGAACCACATCTTGCTACACTCCATCTGAGTTTTCTTGGCACTTTCTGTGGTCATACAGGTAGCTCCCTATAGCTTCCCAGGGCTCAAAATTTTGTCTTTTTTCCCTTACTATTGTGAAAATGAGATATGCTTCAAAATTATAGTCTTCTCTGTAGCACATAGATGAAGCTGGTTCTTCCATTCTATTTTATATCAATAATTAAAATGTTTGATTTTGTTTATTAGACCTAGTACTTTTTCCACCTCCTCTCCTCCTTACTCACATAAAATGCTCAAGACATAGCATTTGTAGCTTGCTTTTGTTAAAAATATTTAGACAGAAGAGACTCTTACATTCATGGAACCCTGATATGTGAATGGTTTATGATATTTGCACTGCCAATTGACTGCTGCATTATGCTCATTAAGATTCATGACACAACAAAATCTAAACTTTTCAAGCTCTCTACATGGGTTTATTGTGATCATACTAGTTTTTGTTATGCACCACCTAGAAGGTTTTCAAACAAATAAAATTTTTGTTAATTCTTCTGGTTTTGGAGCTTCCTGATTTCAACCCCCATTTTTCCCTGCTCTCTCTTGTTTTACACCACATCCAGCAGACCTAGAACTACCAAGTTAAAATTTGAACAAAAGTATTTTATATTACTGAGCATTTGATTTGATTCTTGCTGCTCATGCCCTCATGAGTAAGCTTCATGTCTAGTTTAAATCAAGTTTGCAACTGGACTAAGTAGCAACTACAGAAGTTATGGTTTACTGCTTCAGACCCTAATCTTATGAAAAATGTGTGCAATGGGACTACTCACAAATCAAAGCATATAATTTAAGCACTGCACCAATAGGATTATTTATATGGAGGAAGTTAAGGATGTGTGTAAACGTAATGTAAATGTGTTTTCAGGATGAAGGCCTAGAAAAATAAAATTCAAATATTCCACCAGGTCAGTAGATACTATGACTGTTATCATAGCATGACAGCAGCTATGGTAAAGCACTTTGTGGTTAGTGAGTTCCCTAGTTTGCAAACATTGGAAAATAATGGGCAGAACTGCAAGTGTCTAAAATTGAGATGACTATAAAAGTTAAGGGGCAAAACCAATTGTAGTTTTCAAGATTAGGTACTGATTACCTGAATGTATCAATATTGAAAAAATACTAATTCTTCCTTCATCATACCGCACTCTGCGTAATTGCATAATTACATAATTTTTTCCTCTTCTAATTACTACCAAAGTGACTTAACTTTGAACATAAAATGTAGGATTTTTGTGTGTGCTTCTTTATAGCACATTAAAAGTCTATAATTCATAAAAATAAAAAAAAATCAGGTCATCTTAATTCATTATAAATGAGGAAATGCATGGAGATGTGAAGATTTTCTCTTCTTCACTGACTGATGTAGAAGTGAATGTTTTACACTGAAATTCGCATTTCTTGTGAAACACCTTTTCCACTTTCAAAGTTCTCTTAATTATATTGGAAAAAAATGAATAAATACAGGGCTTCATTTTTGGTAGCAATGAGCACAGCTGAGTATTATTCTGCAAATCATGCTGAGAAAGGTAGGTATTACTAGATTACTCAAATGGATACAGTTTGATTTACTATAGCCAGTATCTTTATTAATGAGATATGAGGCCAGATATGCCATAGAGATTTAGAAGCAAAGAGGATCTAATTAAAATTTCCTTTATTGTTTCTAATAGGAAGATTGCCTAACTGTCGTTTCACAGTAAACATTGCCAGATAACAAATCTGGTAAATCTCTCTACTGTACATCAGAATGTTCCTGACCAGCTCTCCAAAACATCTTTCCCAGTCTGAAACAGACTATTACCTGAAGTAAGGCAAGTAAGTACTGAACAATTAATTGTTTGTCACAGTTCTGTATAGATATTCACCCAATCTGCAATTACATGTCTTTAAAACCTCAAATAAAAAAACTCCAACAATTTAAACTGTGACAGTAATATTCAATAAACTACCCCAGAGTCCATTTGAAGGAAATAAGCATAATGCTTTAAACTGTTATTTTTTATTATTTTACATAAAAAAGTACTGAAAAACATTGATAAATATTGTACAAGTTGATGAGTTCTCTATTTCTTGCAGTTGCCTAAGCATGCTCCACTAAATTGAAGGTACGACTTGAATTTATTTCAGTGGGGCAGTAACTGAGCACTTTCCAGAAGTTCCATCTGCATGTGGAAAAACATGTACATAAAAGACTAGTAATATATTATATGCTAGAATTGCCTGGTACTTTATATTGTAAGACTGAGTTTTCAGTTGTTAATAACTTGGAAAAACTTAAATCTTTTGAACTGAAATTTTCCATGCTGCGCTTTAGCCTTGGGATGACCCTTTTTGGAAAATTTCAGTAAACATAGCTCAGCTGTTTCTAAGAATGAGGCCAGTGACAAACGTAAGTTTGTGTCCATGTGTGAAAAGTCTGGTAACTTTTTTTTTTACTAGGGTCTTCATTCTTTGGAGCAGGGACTTGACATGCTACAGAATGATGGTTTGTGGGCCAAGAATAGAACTTACTCCATTTGAAAACCAGGAAACTTACCCACAGTTCTGCAGGCTCTAGACCTTTGAATAACTGCCTTTTATATTTTCTCAGACTTGTGAGAGGACAAAGTGTGATTGCAAAAGGTTAGATTTGCATGGGACATGCCTCAGCTGAGTGGTTCCTGTCATGGGTGGACCTCACCTGCCTAAGCTCTACTTACCCACACTGGATCTGGCTCATGGGGTTGGGTTTTATGCAGCCAGAGCTCCAGACAAGCAAGGGAACAAGACAACAACAGTTCTAATGTGTAGGGAGGAAAAAGTTAATCCCAGCAAAACAAGTAATATTATTACATCTCTCAAATTAAATTAATCTACAAAACAATATGTGAACTGCTGTTCTCACAATCTGTTCTTGCAGTTGTATCTCTGGAGTATTATTATCTCTGGCTGGGTGGAGATGAGTTTGCTCAAAGGCAACCTTATTATTACTATTATTGTAGTTCAAGTAACCAGGAGGCAGAAGCAGTCTTTGCAGACGTAGTTTGGGCCAAAGATCCATTTGTCAGTAATAGCAGAAGCCAGGGAGGTGGGGAAAGCGTTTGACGAAATCCAAGGAAAGGGGAAACAGCAATCTGCAAGCCACTGCATGTGAAAGGGAAAATCAAAGACTGAAAGAAAACTCCTTAATAACGTACCACACATTCTTCTGAGGTTGTATGTAAAGCACAGGAAAAGGTAATGGGGAGTCTGGAGAGATGAGACTAGGACCTAACAAGCAAGAAGACAGAGACTACACTGGAAAAACAATGGAGACTGTGTAGATTGAAAAACAGTTGGACAGAGATCAGAAATAGAGGTGAGGCAGAGACAGGGAAAAATCATGAATAAACTGGCTGGGATAGATGAAATCTTTCTTGGAAAGAAGTGAAGGGAACAGGCTGAATCACTAGAGTGAACACTACTCTTAAGCTTTGGATTTGAACTCCAGGTTTGAAACCTCTTGATTCTGTTGTCACCCAATATCTGTAAATTCTGAAAGCAAAGTTTTACATTCTTTTCTAGCATTGCACATGGGAGATGACCATTCCTTACCCAGGTGAACCTCACACAGCCTGTTCAATTGAGAGTCCCGTGTGACTGATGGGGTCCTATGAGTCCTAATGTCAAGGATGATGAGTATGGGCATAAAGACGGTGCCACATTAGCAGCTTTGCTGAGTCCTCTGAGTTTACTGGAAATTATCTATATGGTAACATTTTGTTAACATAAATTTAAAGTAACAATGATATCCTGGAGTGCTGTATTCCCTATTTATCTTTTCCACAGAATTCAAATGCAAACTAAACATTTTACAGGTATTCATTAATTATGCAACTTTTCCTTGCTGTTTGCAGAATTATTTTCAGAAGTGATATGCTGTCATGTTTGCAACTGAAGTTGTTCTTGAATATACAAGTTTTGCAACAACAGCTGTAAGAACTAAGGTTCTTCACATTTCACTTAGACATTCAGAATTAATGAATAATTTTGACCATAATATTTTTCTGACTCAGCTTCCTACTTATAAGTGAGGGATATTACTACTGCCTTACTTTGATGAATCCTTGTGGGGGGAAAAAAAAAAAAAAAGCTATGAAGCACTAAAATACTGTGATGGGTGCCATAGCAAAACTTGTCTGGAAACTAACTCCTTCACAAAAATGGGGCATGACTACAGTGCAGTGTTGAAGGAGAAAAAACAAAAACTTAATGATTAAGTGAGGGGTCATGTGGAAATCCCTAATCTGTGAGAGAGCAGTTCAGGATTTTATCGTATCACTGTGCACAATAGCACAAACAGCAAAAGATAGCCATTAAATTTGCCTAGACATCCTTTAATATTAATATTAGCATTCTTCAGTACTAACAGCAGTTTTTGAATATGCTTTTGATACATAGAAAATAGATGTCTCCAAGTATTTATGCATATAAATTATCATCATTAGTTAATACATATTAAAGAACCAACAGCTGTTTGCTGAGCTGGTTACCTAATGTCAGCAAAGACAGGCATGCCTACATACACACACATGTACCCCCATACTGAAACATGCGGTTTATTTGCCTATATTTATACTATTTTGAAGTTAAGCACATTCCTTAAAATTATCTGCAAGATACTTTTTTCCTTTCCTTCAAATTTTACCTGAAGGCCAGACTGATGGAAGAACACTTGAGACTGTGACAAAGCTGAGTTAAGGTAGAAAAATGGCACTCTATTTATATGCAATAATAAAAATATCTCATGAATAATTATATAAACATAGTGTATAGTTCTTTAACTTCCTTCTTTTGCACACTGCATACTTTGTTTTCATATGGTATTTAGCTTGGACCAAACTGTTAGGGGCACTGACTCTATTTTTGCACTTAGAACAATTCATATATGGAACACCTACCAGCTGTGGCCCCTATGTACTGTAGTCATAACAAAAGCCAGTGCAGCTGGAGCTGTTTAGGTGACTAGTGTAATTTGACTAAATCACTCATTTTTCCAGAAAATGTCCTGTACATCTTGTTCTTCTTGGGCTTGAAATGCCATGGAAACAGTCTATTTTTCAGTATTTTCACGCTTCTTTTCCAGTCTGGTCAGAACCGGGAAGAGCAAAGGCAGTGCAAAGCACAGCACAAACAGGCAGCTGGAATGGCTGGTTACAGAAATTCACACATGACTAGGTATAGAGTTATGGATCAGATCCTTCAAGAGCTTCATGAGATTTTATCGTCTTCAGAAAGAATTTTGAAGATGTTTATCAATCTAGGCCAATCATCGCTTGAAGATCAAAGTCTTAGAAGTGTCTGTATGGACACAAGATTCCACCAGGACTTATCACAACAAGTCTGCAACTTGGAGGAGGGTTTCTTTTCTTTATGCCAATGCAGACTTCAGATTAGGAAAAACTAGATCTGAATTTAAAACAACTCCAAACTAAATTTATTTTGTGGATACAGCCTGGAACTTTGTATTCATAGCAATAGTGAACTGAACTGTTAAACACAAATATTACATATAGCAACCAGTAGTGAAGCATTGATTAAAATAGAGAAGAACTTCAACATTTTAGTGAATTTTAGTGAAAGTAAAACCCATCTAAGATATGAACTGGGTAAGTAAGTTAATTGCTAAATTTTCTCTTTTGGTCTTTATTAATAGTTCTGTGGGTAGAGAATTTTATCAGAGTGCAGTGTCTCATCATGCACTGTCAACAGAATCATCAGGAAATAAGTTTGGAAATTCTTAATTTTGGTTTGTAAGTAACATTGTCCTTGTTTCCCCCTCTTCTTCTGTTAGTCTGGAACCACCTAAACAGTTGGTCCTGCAAAGGCAAAATTAAAGGGATGAAGATATACTTTATTGGAGAGGAGGTGAAGGACAGGGGAAACATGAATTAGGATAAGGGGATAGAGACCTTATAAAAAAATGAAATATAAAAAAACCTCAAATAGTCATAGTGTATTGGTCCTGACTATTCAGCATGCCACAAGAGTAACAAGAAATTGCAGAAATTTGGATACACTTCAGACTTAATAGCCAGAAAAAAAGCTGACAAATTTTCAGTGAGTTCTATTTAGAGTTACTGTTCATCTTCATAGAAATCACAGCAAAAAGTACATTGAAATGAAGACACTCTGCAACTTTGAGCACTAGATCTGGACCTACATAAAAAAGTAGTTTGGGGTTTATTTGAGGAATTACTTTCTATGTAAAAGGTCAATTGGTTTATAGTATGCGTTCTTCTCAGTAGTAAGTAAAGAATATTTAATCTAGTTAAGGAGCGAAGGTATACATCTTCTAATGAAAGCAGGCATATTATCTCCTAAGAAAAGTTGATTCTATTTTAATATACTTTATGGGAAACAATAAACTGGCAAAAATGGAGCAAATGGAAATAATCATGCATCAACTGAAACCAGTGAAATGTAAATTATTCAAGACAAAAGAGATAAGTTCTGTATCACCAAAGGTGAGCACAAAGAGTAAAAAGACCTTACTGTGAAATGGGTAACAGTTCCACCTCACTCAAATCAAATGTTGCTGTATGTCTACTCTCCTTTTTGTATTTTTTTAATTGGGCAAAATCACAGAAGAGAACTCAGCATGCTCAAAAGCATGCTCAGCTTACTGAGTTTCCTCTAAGAGCATATATAGCAACACAGCAACTTTTATATAGAAGAAAGTAGCTTTTGAGCCTGATTAAAATGACACTGCTTTTTTCTGTTAACACCTGCTAAACATGCAATTCTTGGGGGTTTTTTAAACCCTGTTTCCTCATCCTGAAGAGCATTTTGGTTAGCGTGTCACAACATAATAGACATTCTGAATTATGCTATGAAATTGGTGCTGCAGAATCTAACATCTGATACAGCTGCATAGATGTCCAGCACAATTCAGCAGGTTGAGACTTGAGTGGACTGCAGTGGTCATTGCTGAATCAACTTCATAAGTACACTTTTCATTTGCATTTCACTTTGATGTTTCTGTTTTAATGATTTTCACATACTAAACCTTGCCAAAAACACCAGATTTACCTGATTCCTCAGTCAAACCATAAATTACTAAATTATTGTCTGAAGAGCTTTGTGTCTTTCTTGAACCTGTCTTGAATTTTGGGCCTATTTAACCTATATCAAAACAGAGTTAGTTTGGATTCCCAAAGAAGTTTCACAATGTAATTCTATAGCATCTGCATTTCGATGGCCATGCATGATAATAAGGATGCCGTGACTGTGGAAAAATCTGTAGGTTATTTTTTGTTTTCAAAAGGAATTACAAATCATTCCAAAAAACAACTTCTTCAAATATGTATATATATATATGTATATAATCTGGGACCAGTTCAAAAAACTTTTTTGATGCATTTGAAGGTCTGTATTTGAGATTTCAACCTCTAATAACTGGATGAAATACTGACATTTCCATTTTTTTTTTTTTTTACATTTTCAAAGGAGCATTTCAGCATTGCATAAGCAATAATTTTTATTTTTTAAAAAATTGATATTTATTTGGGAAACTGACTTTGATAAAGCTTCATTTTCTGCCAGGAAAAAAAAAAAAAAAGTTATTTCATTGGTTCTGCTAATTTTTAGTTATTGACTAAGATTTACTTCCTTTAACTAGTGCTTACTGAAAGCAAGAAACTTACTAAAACCTATAATTTTCTCACTAAATGGTATTTAAAGCGTTCAGTTTTTAAGTCCTTGAGCTATTAGAAATCTACAGGATGCTACTGTTGGCACATGAAATGTGTTGGCTTGATACTACAGCCAACCTTTTAATAACTGAGGTGGAAGCTTATATCAGGAAGGAAGTTGCTTAAATGCAGCTAATCCTTCAAAATAAGTGCAGTGATTGTCTGAGAACTCCTTTTCAGTGACTGTCTCCTGTCAGCAGCAGCTACAGAACGAGGAAAAGATGGAAGGTTTCCTATATACATCATGGGTTTTTTTGCTAGGAGAGTTTTGCTGTGTCAATATGTGAGCAGTCTATCTACTAGTGTTTGCATTTATCCTTCTTTTTTTTAAAAAAACTTGGCATTAGAGCTGATATGAGATTAGAACCACATAGGGAGATGCCCTCTATTTTCTGCCTCAGGTTACATGAGCCAAATTTCTCATAATTAAGAGTCAGAATAGCAGCAACAACCTCTTGAGCTTCGATTTTGATGTCCAGAACCATATTTTATAGTAATAATGTACAAAGGCTAAGTCTGTTTTTTCATTGCATGATTTTGTTCTTCATGCATCTGTACCACACAGAACCCATCACTCTCACCAAGACACACAAAAAAGACAGGCTGGAGCTACTCAGCAACCCGTGTGCCTCAGCATCTGAAAAGTCATAGTGAAGGAGAGCTCAAATAGGTAAAACAGAGGATTACTCTAAGACAAACAGACAGTTGGTTTGGTTTGGTTCATACTACAAAAGTACGCACAGAGTGCTCAGTGGGATCAGGGAGGGAAACAACAGCTGGCCAGCCAGTCTGTCTGGAAAGCCAGTGCCTGCTTCTGCTCTGGATGTTGGATGCTTTTTAACGTCAGCAAAGTTACTGGGTGGAATGACATAACCTTGAAGTCTGGGACCAAGACGGGTTAGTAGACCAAAGTGGATATGTCAAGATGAAAGTGGCAAAATTGTTTATTCAGGTGATCTCTGAAACATTTGAAAGGAGCGCTGCAAAGCAGAACTGACAGATGGACTCGGTCGGGGAGGACAGAGGGAGTGTTATCTGCTGTTTGGTGTCAGCTGCTTGCAGCTTAATGCCGTCAGCTTGATTTCAACACCTATTCCCAACTGTAACCCCTACAGCCGTGTGTGTTCATGCTATACGCAGCCCTAAAAGTGAAAAAAACTCCATAGAGTGGTGTATCATTTCTCTTAGATGACAGTCTTTTCACTCCTAGTTGCTTTTTCCATGTCTCATAACAGTGTACAGCACAGAATCCTCACAAGTAGAATTTCTTTTTCTCTCAAAAAATACCCCAATAAAAGAGGCACCCAACACTTCTAGATTTTATGTTCTCAAAAAGAGAATCAGCTGTACAAGAAAACTTGATCATTATATTTCATCTTTATACTTATTAAACCAGTCCTAACAACTCCGAGCATTTAGACAACTTGTGAATTACTGACATATTTGAAAAGGTGTCATACTTAATTTTCATGCCTGAATCCATGAATGCTTTGAAAAAAACTCCCTTGCACCTGTTTCTTGTGGAAAAGATAGGGTGAATAGAAGAGAGCTTTGATCTTTTTTATAGGCTATGTGGGGTGCTTACTTTTAAGAGTCTTGATCTTGCATAGACCTGTTAGGAGAATTTCTGGAATTCAAAAATGGCAGAAGGATGCCCTAAGATATGATCTATCAGCTAAATTCACAAGCTCAGTACTGACACTGTTTAGGAAGACAGTTTTGCAACAACAGGATTGTTAATTGCTGTTGCTGCTGCTGCTGAATTACAGTACTTCTATAGAACACAAATTTTACAAAATAGCAGTTTTACAGGAAAGATGACACAAAATATCACCTCAGATTTGGATGAGATATGTCAAAGATTTAATAGTTCTCCAGCAGACTATAAAGCACCGTAAGCCAGAAACCAAAAAATGTCTCATCCATGCAAACTTCTAAAGGGAACTGAAACAGGTAAAAAGATTAAGCTATAACTCAGATCTAGTTTCATGTACATGCTAAGGTTTTGTTTATAGCTGGCATTTATCCTACTATCTTCATTCCTAGGTTTTAGTCTAAAAAAATCCATTAGCATCTAACAATACTCTAGACAAGCATTCTAGTCACAAACTACCTTACTAGCATCTAAATTGTGACCAAAAAGCCTAGGAATTTTTAATTTTTTAATTAAATAAAGCAGAGTTTAATAGGAAGCTATGTAGAAATAATGTCTTAGCTGCTGATATTTCTGATCCTGCCAGTTAAACTGCTTTACAAAATATGGGACTGAGTGCGGGTGTTGAGGAAAGGTATAAGCACAAAACTATGAGGTTTAAGATACACGTTTTCACCTCCCTATTGAGCACAGTTGAAAAAAAACCAAGAGCAAACTGAAACGTAGTCACTCATTCAGTCTCAATGGGTCAAATACTCAAACCAAGTAATGGACACAATTTTGCCCACTGATACAGAATAAAAATGAATGCAAAACCACCCATAAACAACTGATTGAGTTATAATAGATCATTTCTTAAAACATACAGAGTTCAAGGGCTAAACTTTTGACATATGAACAAAGGATAAAATGAAAATGGACAGCTGGAAAATACATTTAAAATTAACATATTTCTGTGAATTCCTCTCTTAGGCATCAGTCCAAATCCAGTTAAATTCAATGCTAACACTAACAATTACTTAAGTGGGCTTTGGACTGGAGCCTTATTGACTCCAGTTTGTTACACTGATATAAATACAGCAACTTGACTGAAGCTGATGGAATCCCTTAAGGATATTTGAAAAGCAAAGAGCTAAGCACCCTCAACTTTCCTGAGAGCAAGTGCTTATGATTCCACACACTACTGCCTCCCATCTATGCGAACAAGAAGAAAACTTGGTTTGTTGTGTTATAAGTGCCAGCTTCTGCTGAACTGAATTCCACATCTTGCAAGCTTTTTTTGTATGTGAGTCTGGCCTGTGAAAGGGAACTGCTTAGCTATCTATTTTGGGCTGCAAGTTAAAAGAAAGGAAAAAGAAAAAAAAAATAGTGGTGGTGGGACAGTATTGATTTATTGGCTCATAAGAGACAGCAGATGTTGGGACTTAATTACCATTCCCTGGTGTAAAAGAGCCATCCTAAAGCAGAATGAATGGGCAAAATAACCTGACTCTGAACCATTAGCAAGTATGCCTTATTTGGGCCAGTCAGCAAATGTTGCCAGGACATCAGTCCAGAGCAAATGTTTATGTTCAGATTGAATAAATTGCAGGATATTAGGTGGCAAAATAGTACCGTATCTATCTTTGCTTTTCCTTGGATACTGCAACAAAACAGTCTAAAAAAGTAGTTGGAATGACGCTTGCACTGAATATGTATTACCCTTAGAAGTCCTGCTTTGGAAGGAATGCATGACAATTTTCTCCAAGAATATTTTTATATTTGAGAAGGGACTTTGATTTATTTCAAGGGGGGATCCCACTTGGCTGTTTCCATTGTTATTGAACGCTTAAGACATTCTGCAGTGATTCAACATGGATTCTTTCATACAGATAGTATGAAAACCAACCATATACTTCATATAGATTTTCAGTTGCTGCTTTTCATCAGTAGTAACAGATTTATAAAGAGTTCTTCCAGTTCTTCCAGCATTCCAGGAAGTCTTCACTGCCATTCTAGGAAGACAGAACACATTTTGTTCTGTTGAAAGTTACTTGGTAAGTTCATCCTATACAAATTGTGAAACATATTTGAAGTTAAATGGGTAATTTCCCACTTAAGCCAGCACAGGGCCAGGGTAAAGCTTACAATCCCTCCATTTGCAATCTCAGCAACAACCAGCTCAGCCAGAAGCCCTTCATGGTTATTCTCCAGCAACTGCTTGTTCTTTTGAACTTTCTGTGAAGCAACGCAATTGGCAATGATCAAGGAGTTGTCAAACTAGCCCTTATCACTGAGTACAATCAGTGGCATTCTGGTAGCTGATGCATAACAAAGGTGTGCCACTTAGACCAAGCATCAACAGAAGACTATTTTCCCCAAGAGCAAAACAGCTCCCTACACAAGGATGCATAGAAGCTGTACAACCCAGACTGCAATATTTAATAGAAGTTTGTTTCTCAAAACTTATGCCTAAGTAGCCATCTTGTGCAGCACCTTCTTGACAAGGTTAGGATTTTTTTGTAGAACCAATTCATTAACATGTGCTAATTTATCTCCACTAAAACCTTGTGCAGTCACCAAGTAACTGGAATTAAGGCTTCCTAAGTTCATCAAAATTCTTCTAAACAAGAACAAAAGGGTCTGTGTTCCAAGCCCTGCCACAATATTTAGATGTCCATAACAGAATGTCAAATTATAAGGAAAAATCAAGTTTTGTGGACCATTTTACAGAACTCAGTAGTCTGATTGTCCATCAGCATTAACATGACCAGTATCAGTTCTTCCCTATATTGCCTTGTGATCTTAGATTCATCTGTTCATAAAAATGTGGAATGAAAAGTCAGTAAAACATATATTTTCCCATGTATTTTTCAATTATTATGCAATTTAGGCATGAATCATTAATTGTGGTGAGAGCAGATAGTAATGTGCATTCACCAGTAGCAAATGAGTATTGAGGAAAAAGTGTTACTTTCACTTATGGAATATTTACAACAACAACGGCAAGTGACTCAAGTTGCACCTCTGCTGCATGTAGTTCTGCTGTAACCATCAAAGACACACTAGCATTGCAATAGGAATAGCATTCTGTTTAATTTGTTGGAGAAGGGGAAAAGGGAATAAATGGAGAATAACTGCGTATATCCAGTGGAGAATCAGCATTAAACACAATTGAAGTGTGGATGACTCAAGGACCAGGATGTGGAACAAATCATGGTCCAGCTGTCTCCCAAGTGCATCAGCTTTGGTGATTCACTCATGAAGGATGAGAAAAGGGACTACTCTTGCCCACGAAGAGTTACATTTCTTCAGCCTGAACAGTTCTGCCTAGGACCCTGGTCTAACAGGACTTGTGCATCTGCATCTGACAGGATCTATCCTCAGACATTTAACTATTAGTTAGCTTGTGGCAGTCAATACTGTGTATTGGAAAACATTCCCCTATATGAACAATAACAACAAAAAAGCCAAACAAAAACCCACCCCACCCCCCCCAAAAAAAGAAAAACAAACAAAAAAACCCCACAAAAAAAAAGAATAGAAGATAAAGTGTCTTTTTCTTATGTGTTCTGAAACAGCAATGCATTGTAAATAGATAGTATACCCCTTGTAAATAGATAGTATACCCCATATAGACTACCACACCATCTCAAGGAGACTATACAGTTTTATGCAGAGTAATTTTATATGGACCACAACTAACAGAGTCACATATAAGCAAGACTTGATCAACAGATTCAGATTCCTTCTCTGGTTCAGGTGAGTCTCATCTGTACAAAGAATTATTTTTGTCTTGTGATGACTAAATTTTCTTAATCCATTAAAATTATATTCCAATTTTAAATGGCTTTATTTGACAGCTATCTATTAATAAAACTGGTTGAATAGAACAGAAATTATATTTTTCCTTCAGTAATGCCTGTATAACCTTGAGCATTTTATTCCCTGTAGCAAGAGCAAGGGACAAAAGTCTTTCAGCATCTGAAAGTATCAAGCCCATTGTGAACACTCTGGTTGGGAAAGGAAAAATAACAACACTTCAATGTGCACTTTTCCTAGTTCTCTTGCTTGGACTAGTATGTAGTTTATTTTTGAACAGGGAAGGATAATCATAAACTTTACATGTAAAAGTTTCAATCATGTTATTAATGTACCAATATTTTAATACAAAGAATCCCCTTGCTTTAGCTTTACTTGGACTGTATCTGGACTGAATTAAAGAACATTTGGTTTTCAGTTATCTTCTCTTCGTTCTCCCAACTCAAGAGAACAAAATTATTTGGCTTCTTCACTACAGAGCAGCATTTCCAATTTAGTCATCATTGCATTGCCCTTATTTGTTCTCATTACAGAGAGGACAACAGGGTTAAAGAAAACAAATTAATTGTTTATATAAAGGATCTCTGAATAGCCAGCAGGGATTGTTAAGACTTTTGTGCACTGTGAACTAATTTACATGCTGGCAAGAGCAAACAGGCAACAGTAGAAATACCTTTCCTAGCCTTTCAGAATACACTGAAGCACTTTTCTCATCAAATGCTGATCCTACTGGGAGGATGAAAGGTACACAACTGACATACAGACAAAGGGCCATCCATTTGAGATGAATAGAGCATGCAGGAGCATCTCAGTATGGGTCATGATAATGTAGCACTGACTAATTAAGTAAATAAATCAGTGCCAGTTTTTGATCTATTTGTTTCACTGATGCTTAGATACAGTGCAGATAACATGCCACTGTTGTCATAATAATATACTGCTGTGAGTTTAAATGTCCCAGGCTCTTGTTTTCAAGAAAAAAAATAGCTTACAGCTATTAAGGTCATTTAGAGATTACCTGGTAGACCTCACCACGGGACTGGAGTTCACAGGAGGATGGTAATTAGAGATGGAAAAGACCTGTTAGATCACTGGATTCATTCCTTGCAATTGCCTCATAGAGGGGGCATTGACTTCCAATGTACTTTGGATTACATTGCTAATTCCTGAGAGACAAAGAGAAAAGGAACAGTACATCATTTCCTGAAAACTGGTAAAAGCTCAGTACATCTGCTAGAAAATGAAAGTCTGTATCTGAGCTGCTATACTGACCTTTTACAGAACTCTTATGTGCTCATCTAAAAAAAAAGTCAGTGCACACAACAGAAAATAAAAACTCAGCAATGAAAGAGGTGTAAGGATTTTTTTGTATGTCAGTATTTTCGTGATTTATATACTCCAAAGAAGGAAAAAATGAAAATTTCTGATGGCACCAGAGCAGCGAACTTACAAAATAACTGCCTTACTAAATAACTTGTTATCTCAAATAAAGGCCAAAGCTGAGAAATGGCTACAGGCTGCAAACCTGATTAATAGTAAGAAATAGTTTAAAGTTAGAACACATGTAAATGATGGCTGCCACACACTTATTAGAATAAAATCTGCAAGGTGCAAATGCTGGATGAAAAAAAAAGGAATATCAGTTTAAAAAGACTTGCAAATCAACTTTTTAATAATTGATTTAAACAACAGAAATTAACAGTGAAAGAGAATATAATATCTCCATAGTAAGGACAAGAACAATCTAGAAGGAAGCAAGTTTTACTTGAAATAAAATCTTTAAAAATTAATATCTTTTATAAAATATGTCTAAAATCATTATCTTGAAAAGTTGTCTCCGAGAAATACATGAAACTAAGTTTCTGAAAATCATGATACAAACGTGTTTTATAAAAAAGCCAAAAATGCAGAAGCAAATTATTTCTATGTGAATATGTGTTAAACTGACAAAGTGACTAAGGAACATAGAGCAACTTAATCCTATTCTACAAAATTTTTAGGAATCAGCATTGTCACAAATATAGACAATCACAAATTTTACAGGCGAGGCAATTCTAGAACAATGATGTTTAAGGATGATTTTAAAATCAGAATCACATTTGATTTTTCACTGTGCAAACAAAATAAGAGAGGATCTCTAAAGATTTAATGGCATAAGATAGAAGAGATAATGTGAGTAGGAAGGAAATTAGAGGCCTGGAGAAAATCACTGATATGCCCAGGAGTATGAAGTAGGTTCGTGGAAGTGCTAAGAAGAAAGCCTAAACTGTCTGACAAGATGTCCAGTGCCATATCTGCTCCAGTTTTAATCTTCCTAATCACATTCAGAATAGAGACGAAACATATGATCTACGGTGATCAGAGGTGGTGAATTAGTGAGGAAGTAGAAATTTGGTATTACATGTGCTCATTTCTATAACTGCACAGTTTTGGATATTGACAAAAATAGATTCTTACATGAAAAAGTATGTATGTTAGCTATATCTGATGTACCAACAGAGATGTATTATAAAAGATATATTTTTGTGCATGATTGATTCAAGTTTCCTAGATACCAAAAACATACACAAGAATTCCTACACACATGAGATTAGTTTGATGGTTTTTTCCTTCCACTAGTGGTGAACAAAGGAAAATTAAAGCTATGACCTTAAACACACATGTATACTTGTGTATATTCCAGTTTTAGGACAATTGTAATATCAATGGTGAATATTTTAACATTAAAACTAAATAAAACAGGCAACAAAGACATAGCCATAGAAAGGATAAATATATCAGCCTTGAATACCACTACCAATAGAGATGGCTCAGCTATAAAATAATGGTTTTGTTGAGTCATTAGGAGTTTTGTTACTAAGAGAACAGGACTTTACCCTTTCATCATTTATGTTTTAATGCCAGGAACAGAAAAAACACAGTAATGCACTCATAAAAAAAAGATTTAGGGATTTTCATTGTGTGCCTAACTGCTTTTGAAGAGGGATGGTTTCTTTAATTGGAATCAAGGTGTGCCAACTCTTACTATTGTTAATCAGCACTTAAATCAGTGGCATTACTCATGTCAGAAAGTGGTACTCAGCATGGTTAAGGGTTTCTGTACTAAGGTCTAAGGAGAGAGATGGGAGGGAGAGGAACTGTGTATGGAAACCAGCAAAGATCTTACGGGTTGATGATGATGGTTACCAGAAACAGTAGAAGAATTGTTACTGTGCATAGATGAGCAAAAATTAACAACAGACATGCTTTATGGATTACACAATTTTACAAAATAAATATTTTTCACCTATATTGATTCAGTGTTTTATTGACGTACTCTTAGAGCAGGAATTCACATTGGACCAGGCTCTGAGGAATTAAAAAAAAATTAAATCAGCTTACTTTTGAATATTTGACAGGTTAATTCAGCAAAGCAATTAAAATTGGTGTTCAAGTTGTCTCTACTTCAGTGCAGAATTTCATGTTATAACGGACAAATACTATGTACTATACGTGACATGGGAACAGGGTATGTGAATGTTTTCACCATTGGAACAAAATGTGTTCGTATAGTGCCAAATTTGAATTGTGATCCTTTCCTAAAACATCACTACTGGAATAGATGGGTTTTTTAAATATTTTTTAATTTAAAATATTTATTAGTGAAGATCAGTTCTTTTATACCTGGTTTTCTGATTGCGTTTGGTTAAAATGCAGGAAAACTATAAATCTAATAAAACTAGACATTTGGAAAATTTCTTCAGAGTTTTGTGTAACAAAGATAAAGCATTCCCACAAAATTAGGTTCTTTTTAACCAACTTTTCCTGACCCAGTCCTGTCCTGAATTTGTGAAACAGATATGGTATGACTGAATAAATCCAACTCATTGAAAATAGAATAATATACAAAAATTAAATCTATCCCAATTTTCTGCATAGTTGCTTATTTTCCATTCACTATCTTACTTCAGCTCAAGACTGAACGTTAGAGTTATCTTCAATTTAACCCTTAAATTTAGGGCTTAAATTTTCTACTTGATCTCTTTAAAATCAAAGATTGTATGCTAGGCCACATCATACAATCTTTCAGAAGTTTCATGCTGATGTCTCTTCCAGTCCTTCTCCCAAGACTAGTACAATGCACTACAGACAGGAGCTACAACGTATCTACAGTAATTATTCCGAGTTTTCTTGTGAACTGGCCTGAGTGAACTGGCCTAATAGTTCAGTTGTCCCAGAATGCTGAAGAAGAATCTCTGTGTTGTTCACTGCTCTGCTCCTGTAATATTCAGCTGCTTATTGCTCCAGGAGGACTGAGGAAGCATGCTTAAGAGAGAAATGAAACTTGAGTGACCACCTTGAATAACCTTCATACCAATAATCCAGGTGAAAGAAATAATGAATAATAAAAGAATCAGCCAAAATGGAGGGAAAGAGGTAGGGATTCGACATGGAAAAAGAAGATTTTTGATATATAGGGTCTGGGCACTTATAGAAATGGACTCTTGCTCATGAAACTTAGCAAGCAGAAAGAAATCTGTGTGATGCCTGCACAAGAGAGATGCACATGCTCCAGCAAAGATTTCAGAAGCCTTTGTGGCCTGTGGCCTTTGTCATGATGGATAGATTTCATTACTTGTGTCTGTCACAGTAATAGAGGAATTGGTGTCTTAAAGTGAGAATATTTAGAACTAAAGTCAATACTAGGACTAGTTCCATGAAAATATATGGGGAAAGAGGATTTCAGGGAAGGTAACTGATGTGCTTTAACCCTAGCTGGTAATCAAGCACCATGCAGCTGCTTGCTCAACGCTTCCTTCCCCAGTGTGATGGGGAGGAGAATGGAAAGAAAAACAACTCGTTTAAGATAAAGACAGTTTAATAACATAAAAAAGGAAGAGAATAAAACCAATAAAAATTAATAAAATGCAATACAATAAAATTAATATAATTAATATAATATAGTATAATACATAACATAACATTATATAAAACAAAATAGCACAAATGCAATTGCTTATCCCCAGTGAAAAATCCCTGGTGACCAAGCTGCTTCCCAGCAGCGATTCCTCCTCACAGCTGCCCTCCCCAGTTATGCACAGAGCATGACATTCTATGGGAGGGAAAATCCCTTTGGCCAGTCTGGGCCAGCTGTCCTGGCTGTGCTCTCCCAGCTTCTTGTGCACGTGGCAGGGCGTGAGAAGCTTAAAAATTGCTTGACTTACTGTAGACACTACACCTACCCAACAACAACTAAAAACTTCAGTGTGTTATCATCAACATGGTTCTCATCTTAAGTTCAAAACACAGCACTATGCCAGTTACTAGAAAGAAAATTAACTCTGTCCCAGGTGAAATTAGGACAGTAATATACAATACTAAAACCCAGAACTTTCCATATACAAATGCTAAATAAATAAATAAGACTAGTATTTGCTAAGTGTTCATCTCATGGAGCAATTTTCATCAATTTTAAGTAGAGAGAAAACATATAGCTATGCCAGGAAAAGATCTCCAGAGAATACTTTGTGTTTAAATACAAACTGCCTTGCGGGTTTTTTTGATTTGTGAATGTATCTGTTTATTTACCTTATCTGTTTATTTATCCTTATCTGGATATAGGTAGCAGATTTTTAAGTTGTCATTTTATTCTATAAAGACTATAAGAAAAAGGGCAATCATCATTTAATGGGGGGGGGGGGAAATGAGTGGATAGTTGCTATCTTTTTAGGTTTTTGGCGAGTGGTGTAACATTAAGTTAGTGCTTTGCAAAGTTTTCAAATGGGAAGCTGCAAACTATGCCATAGAGGATAAAACAGACATAGGGGAGGAGGAAAAGGGGGACTGAAGCTCTGCCAGAACCAAAAGTGAATGTTTGTAACTGGAGTTAATTGTTAACAGTTAACAGCTGAAACTGGAAGGCTGCAAAATATTAACCACAAAGATAGTGAAATTTTGTTCTGCAATAAAAATATACCAAGACTGATTTAGTTATATTGGTGACTGTTATTTGAGTTTTTCTGCATTGAATTTTCTAAACTTTAAGGCCCTGCTCCAAAAAAACTCACATGCGTACAATAGCCATTAGCTCTGAGTTCAGTAGGAACACTAGTCTTTGTTCACCGAATCCTTTTAACAGATGCAGAAGACCCCAATTCAGAGGAATCCTGTACATGAGATTAAGAATAGCTATAGCATATGCTTAAAGATGACTATGTTCTTAAAAGTTCTCAAAGTGTGGCTGGTTTTTCATACTGCGGCTTAGATTTTAAAACATCTATGTTTCCAGGGAAATAGAGACCAAAAAATGTATGCTGAAAGATCCCATGACATATGTCAGCAAAGAATCGTGGTTGAACACAGCAGTTGAAATATTTACTTTTTTCTGTCTTTTTTCAAGTGTAAGATTGACGCAGTATTTATCATAAGCAATCTTTCATATGAAGTTGCACGCATAAAACTATAAAAAAGTTTGATTAGATTTGGGCAGTAAGCTTCATGAGATATGAAACATTTTTTTCTAGATATTTCTACAGAGCATTTCTGGTTTGTCCCCAAAGCAATTGTGTTCTGTGCGGTAGAAAGATCAGAGCTTCTCCTCTGGCACTCCAGGAACATCACATAAAGCCAGGAAGAGCCAAATTCAAACAGAAGAAAGTGATTCTTGACACAGCATACAGATCTGTAGAAGTTTTTGCCATAGCAAACTGTGGATCCTGGAGGCTTACATGGGCCAAAATGGGAAAGTTGAGAAGAATGTGGAAAACAAAATTGTTATATTTAACTAAACATGCAGAGGCCACATCAAGCTTAGGAAATACCTGATCTCAAAATATTTGGGGGCTGGGACAATATGACAGCGTATTATTGTATACATATGCACTGTTCTTACTGTTTCCTAGGCTGATAGCTGTTGTTGGACACAGGCTGCTGGACTGGACAGACCTTTCCTCTTACAAATACTCACATTTGTATGTTCATAATTGTATGCTGTATAAAATAGTGAAAAATAATTTGCCAGACTTTTGGCTGAATTAGTGGTAGATAACACCTAGCCAGGGTGCCCCTTGCATAGAACCTGGTCACTGATTATGAAAAACGTGGCTGCCTCAATAGTCTTGTGCAACATAGTTTGTGTGATTGTTGGAACATAAGAGGAATGCCACTACTGGAACAGAAATACAAAAAATGTTACCAGTGACCAGATCTCCTTATTTTAAAGAGTTTACTACAAAGTTTCTCCCACAAAAGAGATGTAATAAAGTTAGTAGGTTGAGCAAGAAAACAGCTATACCTAGTAGTGCTTTCTCTATTTGTGCCAATACTCAGGCAACATATAAGAGGAAACTCTAAAAGAAGGTTTGAATGAATGAACACCCACAGACATCCTTTCTCTGAGGCTCTTCTCTCCTGGGAAGTCCTGACTAGTGGACAATGATAGTTGCACAAATTTCAGACACTCTACCACCCAGATAATACATTGACAATAAGAATTATTTGAAATACCAGGTATTCAATACTTCAAATTGAAACAATAAATTTTAATTGAAATATTTCATATTCTATCATGCTGCTTCCAATGCAATTAGTCATACACTAAACATCATCCAGAAAAGAAAGCACTTTCTTCACTCTGATGTATTACTAAACTAAGGTATACTAGGTGGGTTAGGGAGAAGGGAATATGCCTTTCACAGTCATTTTTTAACCTTTTTATACACAGAGTTCATAGATCATGTCTAAGTACTGATTCATCAAAACATGTAAGCAATGCTCAACTTTAAACACATTTTAAAACTTACTGACTTAAAAATCAGTATGTACTTTGCTGAATAAATATGATCTTAGGCTTAACTAAGCTTGCCCTAACTATCATTCTAAAAAAAGGGACTAAGAGTCATTAAGTAGGATTCTTTGTTTTAGATATCATATCCTCATAACTGTCCACAGTCCACAAAGAAGTAAGAAAATACTAAGATATAAAGAGAAAAAAAATCTTCCCACTAAAATAAATGCAATGTAAGGCAGCTTAAATTAAGTATAAATTAACCATTTCTCAAATAGCAGTAATTGTATATTATACTGTATCCTCTGTAGATCTGAGAGTTCCCACTTCCACTGTGGTTATGGAGACATCACTCTACTCCTATGGGATGATTTAACAGGGAGATCTAGTTAGTTTTGTATTTTTTAAACTTTGCTATTTATCCTATTTTCCCTTCTAACTTTCCTTCACAATACTGAGCTACTTAACTAGTTAAGTTACTCAGTGAAACTATGCCTTAATCTCCTAATGACTCTATCAGTATTTAGTTTAATTCTGCAATATAATTTTTGAAATATTATCTATGAAAGCTGGCCTGCAAAATAAGGTCTTATTGTCCAGTGTGCACATGTATATAACTCCCACCAAGCTAGACAGACCACAGGAAGTTCAGTGTCATCAGCCAGAAATATGATGACATTTGGAAGACAGAGTGGGAGGAAAGGATGTTACTCAGGAAATTTATTATTTTATGGCTTACTGAGATGACCCTGACCCTGAGATCAGCATTCATTTATCTGATCTGCTGTAACAGAATTTCACAGGCTTTTTTTTTTTTTTTTTCCCTCTGAAACTATTGCTGCAGACACTGTAGTAACAGTATTTATTTTGGTTTACTTTAACATTATTTGTTTTTCATTAGAAGCTTATTGATGTTGTTAGAAGCATGTCTATTACTCAGATTTATTGGTCTACGGTTTCTTGTCTCCTCACTAATCCCTTTCTTAAACAATGAATTTATGTTCATTTTCCTCTAGTCCTCTAATGCCTCTGCTTATTTCTTGAGAAGCTATTAAAACCATCTCTATTAGTGAACAGACAAGCTCTTTTGTCACCACCTTCAGATTTTAGGGTGCATAACTCATATGGCTTTGGAGTTCAGCCTGTCTTTGGAAATAGTAACTTATGCCAGACTTGTCCTAGTGTGATTCCTAATGTTCTCAATTGACTTTTAGGGAAAATATGCATTGCTGTATCCAGTCATGTGTTGATGGGGAGAGAGTGAGAAGCCAGTTCCCCCTGCCATTGTGAAACATGGAGTGCATACTGAAGTGCAGAATGATCTGGGGGAGGAGATGGCTATAATCCCTCTAGTCTCCAGAAGAATCCATTTTAGTATACGGGAGAGTGACAGAGAAAATGTTGCTGAAAAATATGTGTATCCTCCTGTATTTCTAAAGAAACCAAGGGAAGTCTGATTCTCAATGAGGCCATTTAAGGAAAAAAATGTCAGTTCCATGAAGATTTATTTAGGTCCCCGGCATCTTTAGGTAAGGAAGGTTAGGAGTTAGAGTTAAAATTCTACCACAATGAAGGGGAACAATGAGATACCTCAAGATGATAGTTATTCCCAGTGAAGACTAAACGTGCCAACCAACAGGAGAATAAAGAACGGTTCCTCTGAGTTTACTTAGAGGGATTCTCCTGTATATTCCACAGGTGGCTTTTACATTGAAAATTTTATTTTCATTTGATAAAAATGATATTTTGTTTCACTATTTGGAACTGAACTTAAGTTTTCTTCTCTCAGCAGAATGCCCTAACACCTATGCAATGGATTCCAGTGCTTCTCTGGTTACTTTCATTAAAGTTGTGCCAAAAAGACGGAAGTCTTGCCAATAGCTTGGCAATTAGTTTTCTCTTCTGAGAACTCCAGTTCTTTCTTAAGAGTTTCCATTTCCTGGTTAAGTGTTAAACATTAGATTGAGCAAAAGGCAAGGGCAACAGTCACTACCTTCTAGAGTACTGTAACAGAGCTTCCCAAATCCAATAGGCTGTATGTGGCATCCAGACAGATCACTAATATCAGTTTTTGGTTTTTTTTCCCCTAAAGTATTCAGTCCCTCTCTGGAATCAGGAACCATGATAATGTCACAACATAAACATGTCTCCATCCTTTATGCAAATCTGAGGATGTAAAAACTACAAGTGCTGAGAAGGGGTTGGAGTAAAGGGAAAGAACTGAACAGCAGCTATAGACTAAGCTACATCTAAAATGAAGCTTCTTATGCTGTCAAAGCTATGCACAAGAACTGGGTTGTATCTTTGCCTTAAACTAATATGGGGTTTCTGGACTTTTACTCCTCAAATCTATGAGAGGCAATGAGGACTTTGTTGAGAGGATAAGGTTATTCTAGAGACGCTCCTTTTACTCAGAGACTTTCACCAGAATAGTAATGAAGAAGAAAGTGTGGGAAGAATGATAGCTCACTTTCCTTTAGCGGAAAAAGAAAAGATTTCTTGGGTAAAATGCCTTATCATACTCATCCCAAAATCAATCTAAATAAATTATTGCATTGCAAAGAGTCAGCACATCACAGCATTAAAAAAACCCTGAATCTATTTATGCCGTGTTACTCATACTTTGTTCAGATGGAAAAAAAAAATAATTGAACTTTAAAAGGATTAATGTATAAAATTATCTAAAGTCATGCATTACATAGAAGCAAAATATTTCTGAAGCAAAATTATAATAAAATGTTGCTAAAATATATAAGCAAAAAGAAAAGCTATATCTCATAATCACAGCACAGAACATAAAATGTAAACAAATACCCATTAAGATAAACTGAACTAAGGAAAGAAATTAAATTATTCAATATTCAAAGCAGCTGTGCATATTTTAATTGAAGGCTATCATCTCAATTAAATGATATAGAATTTTTTGCTGAAACTGAGGAGTATTGATATGGCCAGTTATTCTACCTCAGCAGTTGAGTTCAACACATCCATTGGAGGACAGTAATTGCTTAAACCGGTCTGTCTGAATTTGAAAAAGCACTGTCATCTATACCTTTAAGTTCCAACCTTAGAGGCTGATTGTCTGCCAATAGAAATGTCATGATTTTGTATAATATACCACTTTGATGAAAGGCTATCTAGAAAAACTCCAACTTTTCCCTTTGAGGTAGAATGTCTTCTCCTCCTCCTGAAGAGAATTTCTGAAAAATTTTCCAACAATCCAAAGTATATTTTAAAAAGGGCTGAAAGGCCCAAGTTTTCTGTGCATTGTATCAGTCTGTACTTAGATCATTAATACTAGTTTATGTAACTGTTCTGTGTAAAGACCAGTGAAATTATCTTCTAGAAATATGGACACATTTACAGCAAACTGCTTCTGGATGTCATGATGATAAATACTCAATTATCCAAGATAATGATTATGATCCATGATTAAATTATGATACTGAGTGAACTAAATTTCAAGAAACACATTTTCACATACTTCTAATTGTTCAGAATTTAATGTTAATTTCAGAGTATGTGAAAGCTATGTTATGAATCTTTTGTCTGTTATTCGAATTAAACCTTATGGAACTTGTTTCTGTTATGGCATTTGTCTTTTAAACAAACAGGACAACAACATTTTTCTCTATAGACTTCTAGCAGTCTGATACATTCTATAGTGCTTGCAGGTAAGTTTCATATCAGGCAGACTATGTAAATGCAAGTTTTGTACAGAACTGAGCCTAATTCAAGTCCTAGATAGGAAGTGTAGAATATGGACAGAAGAACTTGGGAAGAAAGAATATTTCAGTCTTTGTTTCCAAGAAACTTGAGTTTTAAGAAAGCACAAAGACAAAAATGGAAGGATAAGTAGCACCTTTAAAATCATAGAATCATATAATCATAGAATGGTTTGGGTTGGAAGGCACCTCAAAGATCGTCTAGTTCCGACCCCCCTGCTGTGGGCAGGGACACCCTCCACTAGACCACTTTGCCCAAAGCCCCATCCAACGTGGCCTTAAACACTTCCAGGGATGGGGCCTCCACAACCTCTCTGGGCAACCTGTTCCAGTACCTCACCACCCTCACAGGGAACAATTTCTTCCTAACATCTAATCTAAATCTCTCTTTTAGCTTGAACCCATTACCCCTTGTCCTGTCACTACAATCCCTCATAAACAGTCGCTCTCCAGCTTTCTTGTAGGCCCCCTTCAGATACTGGTAAGCCACAATTAGATCCCCCCAGAGCCTTCTCTTCTCCAGGCTGAACAATCCCAACTGTCTCAGCCTGTCCTCATAGGAGAGGTGCTCCAGCCCTCTGATCAGCTTCGTGGCCCTCCTCTGGACTCTCTCCAACAGCTCCATGTCTCTCTTGTAATGGGGCTCCCAGAGCTGGATGCAGTACTCCAGGTGGGGTCTCACGAGAGCGGAGCAGAGGGGCAAGATCACCTCCCTCGACCTGCTGGTCACACCTCTTTTGATGCAGCCCAGGACACGGTTGGCTTTCTGGGCTGCAAGTGCACATTCCCTTCTTAAAAATGGGGGTTATGTTTCCCCTTTTCCAGTCAGTGGGAACTTCACTGGACCACGAGGACTTCTCAAATATTATGGAGAGTGGCCTGGCCACTTCATCTGCCAGTTCCCTCAGGACCTGCGGATGCATCTCATCAGGTCCCATGGACTTGTGCACCTTCAGGTTCCTTAGATATTCACTGAGTACCTCAGACTTCTCCATATCCTGGGTAACCAGGTCGCCTGTTTCATTCTGGAGAGAGCCCACATTTTCCATCATCTTCCTTTTATCACTAACATACCTATAGAATCTTTTCGTGTTGTCCTTGACATCCCTAGCCAGACTACTTTCTGTCAGGGCTTTGGCTTTCCTAACCTGATCTCTGGCTGCTCAGACAGTTTCTCTATATTTCTCCCAGGCTACTTTCCCTTGCTTCCATCCTCTGCAGGCTTCCTCTTTTTTGTTTGGCTTTGCCCAGGAACTCCTTGTTCATCCATGGGGGCCTCTTGGTGTTTTTGCTTGACTTCCTCTTTGTTGGGATGCATCGCTGCTGAGCTTGGAGGAGGTGACCCTTGAATATTAGCTGGCTGTCTTGGGCCCCTCTGCCTTCCAGGGCTTTGTCCCACGGTATTCTACCAAGCAGGTCACTGAAGAGGCCAAAGTCTGCTCTCCTGAAGTCCAGGGTAGTGAGCTTGCTGTGCACCCTCCTCGCTGCCCTGAGGATCCTGAATTCCACCATTTCGTGGTCACTGCAGCCAAGGCTGCCCTTGAGCTTGATGTCCCCTACCAGGCCCTCCTTATTGGTGAGAATAAGGTCCAGCATGGCACCTCTCCTCGTGGGCTCCTCTATCACTTGGAAGAGAAAGTTGTCATGGACACATTCCAGGAACTTCCTGGATTGCTTGTGCTCTGCTGCATTGTCCCTCCTACAGATGTTGGGGTGGTTGAGGTCCCCCATAAGGACCAGGGCTTGTGAATGTGAGGCTGCTCCTATCTGTCTATAGAGGGCCTCATCCTCTTGGCCTTCCTGGTCAGGTGCTATGATGTCCCCTGTCCCTGCCCTCCCTTTAATCCTGATCTGTAAACTGTCAGTTGGCTCCTCTTCCATCCCCAGGTGGAACTCCATGCACTCCAACTGGTCATTGACATAGAGGGCAACACCCCCTCCTCGTCTGCCCTGCCCGTCCTTCCTAAAAAGCCTGTATCCTTCCATCCCAACACTCCATAATAAAATAGTTGGTATGGAATTGAGTCCTAAATAAAATATTGGATAAACAGGAAAAGAAACTTTTGAATGAAACAGCAGACTGCTTTACAGTGGCAGATTATGTGCACATGCAGCCTACTGACTTTTGCTTGGCAATTTAACAAAGCTGCAATGACAAAAACTGTTGTCTGTCTGCAAGGAGTGGCAGTGTTCTAGGGCTTGGAGGAGGGCCTCTTAAAGCAGATGATCAGATGATCGGTGATGTTAAAGTCTTACCTGTGCACTTCCATTGCCTTCATTTGTGTTCTGCTAGCCTCTACACTTGTAAATTCATAGAGTAACGAAACTTTCCCCTCCTCAAATTATATCTCTTTACATTCACTTGTTTGGTTGGTTTTATTTAGCAGAATAAAGGCTGGTTTAAATGTCTTTTTCTTTCCAGATAGTACATACTGTCAGACTGCTAGGTAACAGGTCTAGAAATCAGAGATCTTTTTGCAATGTTCCTCATGCTCCCAAGAGCTGTCAAAAATAAATAATTAAATATTTCACTTATGTGTCACAGCATTTTCATTTAGGCTGTGCCAAGCTTAAGGAAAGTACTCATTAATCTTGAATGCCCATTCATGAATTGCCAAAAAGAAAGAATTATGGGTTACATCTTACTTAGGATACATGGAATTCTTTACTGTATTATTCTGGCTTTTTATATTTTTTAACAGAGAAAAGAAAAAAAAAGAGTACAGTTGCCAAATAAATCTTTTTCAATAAATACCTGTGATAGTCAATAATAAAAGGCTGGAAGGAGGAATAATACAAGTGAAGACCTAACCTCCCTGACCAAAACTTTGCTACAGAAGGACAGCAAAGTAAATAGGCCTTAAAAAAAATTGATTGTTCCTGCAAACACAAGATTAGGAAAAGTATGATAGAACACTGTTAATTTAAGTAAAATATAAACTTGACAAAACAGGAAATCTTTTTTTATTTTTAGCCTCCCAAATATTGACTGACTGAACAAACAAAAGATTCTAGAATAACTATACTGTGAATCAGGTACTGTACTTAGTGAGCAGGCAGGAAAAGAGGCCAATATCAGGTGATTAATTTCCCTGTTAAAAAGTATTTCATCAGTTCTAAAAATTCTAAAAAATCTGTGCATACAGAAAGAAAGTATTTTACAAAAAGTAAGGGTTTAGTTAAGTATTTTTGTCCTATAGTGTCCATACCCTTCTTATTTGAATAGGACATAAGAAAAGCCTCATTACTATTACTCAATACATTATATTACTCAATTCATTATTAAAAATGTAAAATTATTTGGGACATCATGTATCATGTGATATTTCTGATTATGTCTGTTCAAATGCAGCAATGACAGGCAGTTTTCCTTTCCAAAGTATTTCTGCTACGTTCATCTTCATTTACAACCACATCAGTCTGTAAACATTAAAATATTCATTCCCACATTATCAGAAAACATTTGTGTATCTTGTGGGGCTTTTATGGGATTCAACATATTGAAACAAAAACTTGCACTGTTACATGTAAACTTGAAAAATTTAGAAAATGACACATGGAGCTATAAAGTACACTATTACAGTATACAAGGGCAACATAAAATAAAATTATTTCATCAAAGAAATAAGGTCTTACTTCACATAACATCCAGGAAGGTAGTTTTCATATTATACATCTTCAGTTAGCATCTACTTCCAGAAGAAAGGATGTTTGCTTTCAGAGGAAGTGCTTTGTTATGAAAGTTTAAATTAACTACTGCAAATGGTGACTTAATTCCTACTTCATATTCTATGTGCTTGTTCTCTGCAGCAGTTAGGGATCAGGATTTCCAGTAGACAGACTGTATGCTCATTCCTACTTTAGGTGGCAGGTCCTATTATGCTGTCAAGCACTGCTTTCTGGTGGCTTTTTTTCAGCACATGTAAAATGTAGTGATCAGTCCTGCTAATGACCTCAACAGTAATGTCCATAAGATGGTCTTAATGTCAGTAGCCTCATGACTTCACTTGCAAATGCTAGTCCTCTGCAGTCACTTAATCATTGTCTTGGATATGGCAATTCTAAGTCACAGAATCACAGAAATGTAGATTTAGAAAGAATTTCAAGGAACACCTGGTCTGATCACCACATCTGCACCACATCATAGTTTACCAGCATATTCCCAGCAGATATACAATCTACTCTTAAAAATCTCCAACAACAGATTCTATGAGCTCTATACCTAGTCTGTTCCACAGTTTCTCTACCCTTAGATAGTTTTTCCTAATAACAAGCCAAAAATCTACTTTTCTGCAAACTGAGCCAATCTTTTCTCCTCTTTCTTTCAGTGGCAAGGGAGAACATACTGGAAAAACAGTCATCATGACTCCCCTTCAGCTTCTCTTTTCCAGATTAAACAAACCCAAGCCTTTTAACTTCTTTCATTGTTTTACAGAAAAACTCCTGTTAATGAAGCCCAGAATAGAACCAGCATTTTCCCAGCATCTTCACACTGTTCTATATTTAATTTATGGCCCCTTGGATAACAACAAGGACATCCTTTTTAGCTGCCTAACCAATTACTCCCCATTTTGAGTTCAACAGAGAAAGCATGTGAACAAATGCAACTTCAGATGTTCTGTCAGTCTACCTATTCTGTCAAAGTAATTTTAAACCTACTCCTACCTTCTTTCCAGCAGTTATAATTGGATGGTACATCCTTGACTTGTTTAAGGCAATGTCAACGTATGTCTGAAATACAATCCCTAACATTCTTCATTTTCCCTTTTTTTTTTTTTTTTTAAAAAATTTGTGTTCGCCCCCTCTCTTATCATGTCCTCTGTTCATCTTTCATAAGCCTGAAACACAATCACTAAGAGTTTCAAGGATTTCTTTATCTACTTCTTTAAGTATTCAGGAATAAATTACATCAGGGCTTGCCAAGTTGAACATTTATCTTGGCTAAATATTCTTTAATATGCATTGGCTTCAACTTACATCTACTTGCTAAAAGTAACTATTTGGTCAAATTAACTTTCCTTGTGAAAAGAAAACAGCTTGTATTTCAGCTTCTCTCTTGTCCATATCAACATATGTCCATATCAATATCATATTAACCTTTTTTAATTTAAATTACTTTGTAGTATCTTAATTTTGCCTTATGTTCTTGGATAACTGAAAATCACTGAGTTTTTTAAATCTGGTCATTTCATACCTGTGTGTTTGTGCTCCTCTACACTCATTTCTGCCTACAAAAATTTTAAAGATTGACACATGTGACATGCAAAAAAAAATTCTTACCATGTTACAAACAGTAATCTGACTCCAACATAGAGCTATTATCCTTTGAAGTTCTTTGTCTTTTGCTACCATGGCTGACAGATCTAGGTGTGACAATATCACTTACCACATTCTAAATTAATTTCTAGATTAATTTGTATTTTGTGAATCTTTGTGTATAAACCAGTGCCCTGCAAATGCAACATCTTGAACTTAAGAAAAGGTTTTAATCAAGCTACCCCACTAGTCACAAATCTTTTCAAAAATTTTTAAAGAATGGGTATTTTTTTCTTTTTAACTTTGCACAGTTGATCTCTTTTTGAATATTCTCTTGTTGCTCCAAACCAGCACTTCCTTCTAGCTTTAGAAAAATGTCTTCAGAATACTAGGAAAAATCTAAATGTTGGAATATGCTAATCAAATATTTATCCCTAAGTTGTGCTGCTACATATACTTTCAGATTACATATTTACGTGTCATGCAAAACAGCTTCTAAAGTACTGAACACTTCATTCAAGGGGACTTGCTAGATTACTTGGTAGTTTTGAAAAGCTAGCCACTTATTTAGATGTCTGCATAAGTAGAACTTTCATGCTGAATGTCTTGGGCTTGCCATTTTTGTAAATATATATATGAAAAGGAAATTAAAAATTTCAGGAAAATGTGCTAAAAGGAGATTACTTCCTTAGTAGTTACTATAACGAGGACTGCCATTCTTAGCAATGCTATCTTTATTAATTTGTGCCATTATATGGATTTAAATAATTCCTTAATATATGAAATAAAACTGAATTCATCACAACAGAATCACTATCCTGAAGTTATCAGAAGAGTTTAACTAAGAGCTGTTTTTCAGTAGCCCAATTTCTCTCTCCTTCCTTCTCCATGTTACTTTTCCCAGTAATTCCTTCCATTTCAAGGTATCTGACTGGTTTTCATTGCACAGTGATAAGTAGACCACAATCTACTTTGCAGTACATGTACTCTTCTCACCAAAGTGGGAATAAGAGATACAGCAAATCTTAAGAAATTTCATCATACAAAGGCAGTATTCATATTTATACCTCAAAAAATATTTATAAATGCCGACTTCTTTTTTTCCCTCTTAAAGAAGTTTATAGACTTAAATTTAACTTCTGGGTTTTCCTTTTTTTGTCACTGGATCTTCAGACCTATCTGCAAGGTGTAAAATATGATTAGTTTACAATAAAGTTGTTAAAGCTTTCTCACCCATTTTTTAGCCTGGCTTATTAATGAAACGTGGCTTAATGTGGTCACCCATTTTTCCCTTCTGTGTCAAAATCAGGCTCTTCTTACCATATTGAACTGCTGGACTGAAATTAGATAGATTTGACTGAAAATCTTCAGAATACCATGTTCCTTCAGATTACGTGAAAGCAGTTTTCTATGTAGACAAGACTGACCCTCCCAGTGCCCACACTGAGGGAAAGGCAACACTCAAGAGCTCAAACCTTAAATCTTAGGGATCAGAGACTTCAAACTGGAGTTCAGCTTCCAGACACGAATCCACTTCTCTCAAAGCCATTTTTGCACTTTTCTCAAAACTGGCTGTGACTGATTCTCTGAAGTTTTTCCCTCTGCTCTTAGTACTGCATTTGCCACCTCTGACTTTTCTGCATTACCATACAAATGTGGTTTTTGTTTTGTGTCAGAATAATTCGGTCTTGAGAGCCTTTGTGATTCTCTTCCTTTTCTTCATCTGAAAAGAGATGCCTTTCTCTCAAAAACACCATAGCGATTTCCATTACATCATGCTCAGTAAACATGTTTCATTCATCTGCTGCAATTACCCTGCACGAAATCAGGTTTTAATATAAAAGTTATTATCCCATCATTAATTAAAACCAACCCCCTAAAGTACAATTCATGGAAAAAATTTCACAATCATATATTCTTTGTGCAGAACATTCAAAAAGTTTCAAGAATCTCACCACAACATTAAATCTACAGCTAGAAAGTATGTCCTCTGCCAAAAATGAGACTGAACAGAGCAGTTGGGTAAATAAAAGATTCTTTGAAGACCTGAACTCTGAATAGCCAAGAGTAGGTGTGAACAGCTCTAAACTCTGCTACTCTATGAATATAACTCCATTACAAGTAGGTTACAAGAGAGTAAAGGGAGCAGATAACTTGCTGTTAAGCTCCACAGGGGTGACTCCAGCTCTCCGTGGAACCTTAGCTAGGACCTGTTACTTGTTCCCTGGAAAGGAAAACCTACTTCTCCCCTAACTGAAAAGGTGTTTCTGCAAGGTTCACCTGTACAACTTTTCTTCCTGGAGGTGTGGATTGGCTCAGGGTGTTTAGAGGGCTGAAAGACTTACAGACAGGCTGGTAATAACTGCCAACTAGAAGGAGGTTTTAGCAGCCTAGTCATGGTCCCTGTCCAGCTTTCTGAATGTGATCTCACTGAGCCTCTTGTTTGCGGCCACAATGCAAACACCAGTTCTGAGGCTCAACAGCTTTGGTGCATCTAGATACTTTGTTTCAAAAGGTCATTCCCTGTTATGCCGAGGATGTACTCCTCCAGTGGTCATTTTCAGACAGTTCAGCTATGCCAGTCTTGCAAACCAAGGCATGTAAGGCGAAAAAGGCATTGTGTTTCTCTGACGTTACTCATGCCAAAGGCAAAATGCTTAGTGAATGCTCCTGGGTTTTTACTCTTCACTACACCTAGCACTAGGAAATTCCCTTCCTCTGCACATCAGAGCACTGAAAGATTTTCCTCCTTTTTTTTTTTTTTTTTTTTTTTTTTTTTTTAACCCTCTACCAAGCATTGCAAGAAGGGAGATACCTTTACAGGTTGGTCCTTATGACTTGTGTTACATCAGTTTGTCCGTAGTCCACCAGCAGGTTCTGCAACCTTAACGGGCATAATCAATGGAAGAGTAGGAATGTAGTATAAGAACCTCCCTAGAACTTGTGGGCCATGAGTTAAGTTCAGGTGAAATACAGCCACTTTTGTTTCAGAAACAGTGAGGTTTGCACCTTGCTGTTCTCAGAAGGATTCCTAAATAAGACAAAGGAATTCAGAGTAAGAAGCATAACTCAAAATGTCTACATATTATGAGACTATGGAATAAGCAATCATGGAATAAGCAATCTGAACTGCATAATTGCATCCTGCTCTTATTCAGTTTTTATTAATGTTCTCTGTATGTGACTATAAGTGTGCAGGATTAACATCGTAAAGAAATTCTGGTATCTTGATTTCTGCTGAGAAAGGCTTAGCAAGGTCATACTTAGAAGAATCTGGCCCAGAGAAAATTTGTGAGATAAGCTGATGGTTTTAACAGGTCCTGTTCACCATCATGGTTACAGTAGCATGGATATGCATTTACTTGATTCAGCTCCAATTCTGTGGTTAAAAATCAGAAATGTGACTCCAAACTTTTCATACTTTCAAGTGTTAGGCCCATTCAAGCGGCAGGTGATATCTCAGTGTTATCAGATTAGGGTTCAGAATGGGCAGTAAGCCTAACTTAAAAAGGAAGCTTTACAAACTGCTAGCAGGTCTACCAAGCGGCTTTAAAAAGAAAATTTCAAATGCTTGTAGAGTGTTTTGAAATAATAAGTGCTTAGGATAAAGTAGTAGCAGTATCTCTGAAATAATTGCAGGACATGGATTCAATACTATGAAACTCTGCTATCCCTGTTCATTCACTGCCTATTTAGGTCCAAGAATGCAGCAAGGGAAAGAGAGAGATGGAAATGACTGAGAGAATGGAAGATGAAGTTTGTTTCAGGTGTTGGAACTCACTGTTTTGAAAACAGGAAAATGTCTGATTGATTTCCATGTGAACAAAGCATTATCAAGAGGCATTCCTACTAAAATTCATGTTTCGGTTGCTTTTTGTACCTGGTACTGAGTAGTCCCTCCTCACTGCATTGGTAGTTTTCATGTTTTATGTCCTTTTGCAGCTCCTGCTATTTTGATTTAAACATTTGAGATTATTTAGTTCCTTCACCAGTAATTATGATAGCAATTTAACTAGAAAATTTAGTGGAATTACCCTAGTGAGTAATGTTAACTCATGAGAGAAATAATTGCAGAACAAACCTTTACCCTATGTTACCTTTCCATAAAATTATTCAAAATATGCAGCCCATCTGTGCTGCCCTTACTCATTGCTTATTAAGCTGTTACACATACAGATTGTTTTAAGTGAAATTAATCATATAATAAGGTATTACTCACTAAGCCAATAGGTTCTTAAGAATCATCAGTCAATTTTTTCATTAACATTTTCAATGGAAATACTACATTGTAGAAAATGCCGTTAAAATATGCAAGCAATAGAAATTCAACTGTCTCTAAATTACTATCTCATATCCTTAATTATTGCACAAAATTGTGATACTGAAGTAGTTCTGCTGTTTTATCCAAATTAATACCTGGGTATTCTCCAATTAGAAATACAGTAGGAATCAAATTATTGCAATTATCCTTTCTTTTTTTCAACAGATACTGTGTAAAATATAACCATTTGAAAACTGAGCATAATTTGGCCCAAGTACCAGAAAACAAGTAACATAAGGTGTGGAATGGTTCAGTCTACTGTATATACATGGGAAGAGACAAGAATTTAACAAACTCTCACCCTGTATCTATATTATAGATATGCTAACTTAAGATTAAGATCCCAAGTGAATTTGGAATAGATTCTGTTGAATGACACCATGTGCCAACACTGTTCCAAATATCAGCTGCCTCGTTAATTTAAATTGCACAGAAACAAGGCACTCCAATATGTGAAATTTTTTATTAGTAGACCAATCCATCACTTTGTATCTCAGCACTATCAGTAGAGTTCACTGAGAAGTAAAATTCTGATGTCCAGATTGATTTGAATCTAAGACTTCAACTGAGATATCCAAATTATGATGCTTGTTTTCCTAAACTCCTTGTATAGTCAGTAGGAAAAATGAAACAGGCACTTTCAAAAGCAGCCTCATTCCTAAGATGGATGGCGATGCCTTCCTTTCCATGGACTAGAGCAGTTTACAGCAAGATTTCTAAAAATGCCTAATGTTAGACAGATGAATACAAGCCTTACGAAGTTAAAATCGTGTTCTTCACTGGGGCCTCTTACTGTATGTATTCTCTTGACCAAACCATGATACACACAGTGATTAATAATTACAACATATGAGGCATTATGAACATCTTGTTTGGGATAAAAAACACTCATGTGCAATGAAAATTTGGGAACTTTGCCTATTTTGTAGTATATTTATTTGATTGTTAAACTGAAACGATATAAATTTTGAAATGTTCCAGGTTAATGTTCACATCACACAGTGATGTTAGTGTTCACATTCACAGAGGAAAGAAACCTGGAAAGACAACATTCACAAAAAAAAATAAAAATTTTTTTTTTTAGAAAAACTAAAAACGTGAAGAAAAATCATATTACAGTTTTTTTCAATTCAACTGCTTTCCCTGAAATAAACACTTATGTAGAGAGACTTACCAGTATTGTTCCCAAATTCTAAGTCATCCTTCAGAATAAATTAGAACTACAACTGAAAAGATGAAGTAATTTTTCATTACATTTCAAACTACATGTGTCCATTGAAATTTCCATTGAAATCAGTAGAACAGCCTGTTTTTCACAGATACTTAAAAGCTTTCAAGAACTGTAATTGAAAGTCTTTCAAATCTTAAAGATATAAAAATATCTTTCTGGAGCTCTAGCAGTTCAATAGTTTACATAGCTGAAAGGCTGTGTGTACTTAGCCATTCCGGCTATGCATTCCTCAGCTCAGGAAGTCACTTCATCCTCCACCTCTCAAATCAACCCAGTAGTCCCTTGACTTCAACTTCACCATCACGTGTTTATGCACTCTTTTGGCTTCCAGTTCACTTCCATCCATAAGCAGTCACTTCTGCTCCCTTAGGAGCTGTCGTAGTTTTTCCTTTTCTTCACCTTGGGAAAGGATCAGCTGAGTGTGGTTTTATCCCATCCAGTTGCAAAGCTATAGGGAAACAAAGGAAAGGACTGAAAATAGCTGTCATCTTAGAATTTACGTAAAGGAAAGGAGAAGGGAGAAAAAAGGGCTTCCTTTAAGAACTTTGTGGAAGCTGCTGAAAGGAAGAGGAGGAAAATCTAAGTGCTTTCTTCATGGCAAGCTGTAACTGGCAGCTCTTCCCCAGAAAGCAACCCCAGAGATGACATTTAGGAGAGTCTGAAATGCCTCAAATTACTGAGAGAATGCCTCCTAGCCAGGAAAAGACCTCCAAGAACAGGTAATCTGGAGCGTTACCTTAATTACATTTAGGAGAACCTCTTTCGTATGGAGAGAAAGACTGCATTTTATTTATTTTCCTTTATATTCTTATAAAAATGTAAAATTGGTTTTTAAACAAATCTTTGTATCTGATTTAGGTTATTTTCTTAATGCTGCTTTATTCCACAAAAGTTGTTTGTATTGGTTGTAGATATGAGATAATCCATAGATTTTTTTTTTTATAGCAAGAAACATATCAAATGTAATTGCAGTCAATTACTGAGACAAAGTGGAGCTGCAATAATATACTTTTTCACATTTTTAGGAAAAATAGCCTACTTTTAGATAATTTAAAGTGGTCCTGTCAGCTTGGTCTGACAGCTGCAAAAAAAAGGATGAAACAATAAAATATTGCATTATGACAATATCTGGACAAATATGGAACAGAAAAGTAGAGATTAGATAGCATTGCTGCAGGAAAGGATTATGTGTTATCGTGCATAATCAGAAGCTAAACAAGAGTAAAACATTACACTATTGCCCAAAACCCCATACATGGTTATATACATATTAAGACAGATGCAAAATTATCTGTTTGTGCAGAAGTGACATGATATCAGTGGGAATCCAGCATCCAAGTTTTGACAGTACACTTTTAAGAAAGATGGAGATAGTTCAGAGGAAAGCAGCAAAAATTATTAGTTTAAGAAAATGCGTTACAAGGAAAGATGTATAAAATTGGGCAGGGTTATTTGAAGGAAGTGAAAATTGACAGAGGAAGTGATAACATGCTGCTGCAAAAATGAAGCAATAATCTGTTTTTCATATCTGGTGTATAAGCAAAGATATAATGGCTTAATTTGTGGCAAAGTAGATTAAGGAGATATATAAGGGCAAAGTGCCTAGCACAAAATATGGTGAAGCAGTGGAAGGGATTTTCTGGAGCTAGTGTGGAGTCTCCATTGGCAATATCTATGACCATGTTGGACAATAATTCCTTCTCCCAAATAATTTGAAGTTACCAGCCGAACTAGCATAGGATTTACAACACAAGCAACAAAAACTTATTAGAACTCTATAGCCAGAATCCATTTCATTGAACGAGCTAAATTCCTGCCTCACCTACAGTCATGTAAACCAGAAGTAAATGTGGTACTTCGTGGAATTAGAGTAGCAATGTAATGCAAGTCAGGTGAAAATCTGGACCAGTCTTCTTTTGACACTACAAATTGCAGTAATATCTTCAAATTCTATAACACTATCACAATTCCAACATTAAAAATCAGCTATTAAGTCTCTCATACCTCCGCACTAGCTCTCTTGGAGCAATGCTATAATTCTCCAACACCCATCCCAGAGACTTAGTTTCAGTCCTTAGTCAGCCAGTCACATGATTTCAAATTCCCCATGAGTACAGACTCCTAAAAGGCAAAATTAAGCCTACTAATGATTTCTTTTCTCAATTATCATTGTAGCCTGGTAGAAGTAATCTGGACATTACCAATAAGGTCTGTGGACCTTATTTTGAAAACCACTTCTTTGAATCAAAGTGAAATAAATGACCACTTCTATTCACAACTGAAACTAGTAAGCAAGCAAGGATTGTTACTTAAAGTATATTCCTCTACTCCTGCTTTCTATTGGCAGCTTTTTGAATTATTTTTCTCCTTACCATTAGTTTGATAACTACGAAGAACTTATTTGACCTAAATCTTGTCCTATAGTTCATTTGATATTTCATTTTGATAAACAGCAGCAAAAATGGTAACCAATATTACCATTTGAATATTTTTTGTAATTTTAATTAATTAAATTTTAATAAGCTTCAGCCATAAGATAAGCTAAGTAATTTAAAGTGTCATATTTACTATGATTATTTTTTTAAAAGTAATAACAGTATCTTATAGAATGCAGGATTTTGGATTTCTCTACTCACATTCACCTCCATTTTATTGCAATTTATAAACTAGCAACCCTATTTTGGCTTATGAAGGAAAAAAAGTATAATGTTAACAAATGTCTGCCTTTTTTCTTTAAGTTTGTAACTGAGCTGGGCCAAGGGTCCTTCCTCCTAGGTGGGCTATACTTGCTCTGACTACAACAGTTGAAGGTACAGTCCCCCAAGCTGGTTGTCTGAACCTCAGCTATGGGTCACATCCAAGGTAAAAGAGCAGCAGAGGGGAATCTGCAACACACTTTAGCTGCACCCTTTCATATTCTGCTGCATTCACACAAACTGCCAGGGAAATTGGGTGCTGAAGAGTAGTGTCTGACCTGGGGAAGAGTGAGGGGGAAGCGAACATCAGCTCCTGCCAGCTCTGTGAGGGCGGCAGTAGAGTCTGGCAGTAGGGCCAGACAGCTGAGGTCATTAACATCTTCAACAAGCAGCTGTTTGCTTCAGTGCACAGCGGTCACAGTCCTCAGATCCTACAGACACTCTGCCGGCAAGCGTCACTCTATCAAGCTGCTGTTAACAGTTGCCTTCTATCATGTGTTCGAATATTAAGCCTGGTTAAGATGGAAATTATCTACACTGACGCCAAGTAAACTGTAGGCAAACTTTAAACACAGTCAAATCCTTAAACAATCTGCCTCAGAATATTAATTTTAATACACTTAAAACAGACTGCATGGGGAAAACAAACCTGTTTGATGGGGGAGAAGCACTGACCACAAAGAAGAAAAGCTGAAAGAAATAAAAAGGCCTATTTATAGAAGTTGCCAACTAGTTCTTTTTTCCTTGAAATCACTTTCCTGGAATTTTTTGTATAATATTTTCATTTTACTGATGAGTGGGAGGAATCAGAACAAAGCAAGAAAAGCAGGCAGCCTGTTTTTTAAATGACTGTTTATATTTGTCCTCTTGGATTTCTTTCCCAAAACATACCACAAAGAACATTCCTTCTCTTCTCCCAGTTATGTCTCTTTCTTTTTCTCTCTTTCACTTTTTCTAGTGCCTTCCATCAGGCTAGGATAGTATTTTGTGGAGATGAGAATCATAAAGAGGAAGAAGGAACTCATCAGTGTACAGTTAGACAAGGACATGACAAACCTGGCTTTAATTTCTATTTTTGTCCCAGTTATTCTCTGACACATTTGTTGAGCCATTTAATTTCACTTCATGGCTTTCCATCTGCAAAATGTGGATAATCATTCTGCTTTCCCAGAGAGGTTCTGCTGAACAAAGCTGCTTTCCGCTATGGATAGCTAACGACAATCACAATAACACCCAATCTAGAAGAAATTTCCTCCTTTTTTTCCTTTTCTAAAATTCTCCTCCCCCCCTCCCTTTTGGAGAGATTCAGTAGCATTGAACTTCATAAAAGAAGTATTACAGGAAGATATATTCTCCCTGTCACGTGCTTGAGTACAATTGTCACTGCTTATCACCACTTGGAACCACACTGGGTTCCCCTGGTTCATATGGGCACTACTGTATTTACAGATTTGCTGGGCCAAATTTTATCACTGAATAGGATGTATTTAGTGATTCTTTCATCAAAATACTGACGATGTGCATCCCACAGGTACAGCCAAATGCTTGATGGGCAAGAATTACATGTTGCCTTCCTAGAAGTATGTAAGAATGAATGTTCCAGTCCTCTTTACCAAACACAGCATGGGGTAAGGAAGCTTAAAGTCCAGGAATGACTCCAGCTATTTTATAGAAACCTGACAGCCAGGAAGACCGTAAGGTCATTTGCTTGTGTAGAAAGGAGTCTGGGAGACTGGCAAGGACTGAGTAAAGTTAAAATTTAACAGTAACTTAACATGAAACTCAACAATCAAAACCAAACTTGGGCACATATTAAGAAATATGTTTAGACTGGATTATGTAGGACCTAAAGATATCAAGACCAAGATTCAACCCAAACAGAGAATTCACATTTGAATCCACCGGTCCAGCTAAACAGGCAGTGAAAGTGGGATCTGGGAAGCCAGGATGAAAAACAAGTGATACTTTTTCCTAGCTATGCCATAGGGCTTATTTAGATATCACATCATTGTTGCTACTCAAACTCTTTTGAAATTAGTTATTGGATTCCTATAGCAACTATGGCAAATGTGTTCTCTAACTGCACATTTACTCATAGACACTGAACTACCCAAATTATACTTTTAATTTTCTTCTTGCACTACAGATATATATATATATACACATAAAAATAATGATGAATGTATTTATATGGAGCCTTGGGAGTGCTTACTAAAAGAAATAATTCTTCCCAGTATCCAGAACTATAATTACATCAAAATGGTTTTATATGAACTTTGAGAAATTTGTCAAAGGCTCACATTCTATTTTTTCTTAAGTTTGCTTTTTCCCACCATGTCACTAGAAAGTAATGTTACCCCAGACAGACTGCTGTAACGTCATGTATGGCTGAACTTTAACAGCATTCAGCTGACCTGATTCAATGCTGGAGAAGGCAAATTTACTACATTTCCATTGTCTGGGTACTGTGTCCTAACTTAATGTCAGCATTAAAAATTCAGTGTGAATGTAATAAAAACTTTTGGAAAATTAGAGTGCTTATACTGAAACAGTCTATCTGATTCTTTTTCATCTTTTTTACTTGTCTGTCTTTGATGTGGCATTCAGTACACCAATTTAGTTAACTACATTTTGTTAAGGACAAAAATCAGTGTGACAAATTACTTTCTCAGGTAGAAAATTTTCTCATGTGTTGCATTTTACGTTTTTCTAAACACAGGTTTGCTATCAAGAAATTATATTTTATACTTCTACCGGGGGAAAAAACAGATTTGCTGATGTCCAGCCTTCTTCCTCCCATTCTGTTTTTACAGAGTGACAACTATTTTTCAGCCACTGTTGATAAGAATGTCTCTGCAGCATTTAGTAGTGGAGGATATTACTTCAATGCAAGGTTATAAACCCATAGTTGTAGGAAACCATTCTCATTTTACAGAGCAGTGGACAAAACAAATATATTGTGCCTCTTTATGTATATTTTACATTCTTAAAAGTTTGGCTTATAACTTCTACATTAGATTCTTCTTTAAAGCCCAGCTGGGCAGGGTGTGCCATGCCTGAGGATCAGTAGTTTGGCCTTACAATGCGATTTAATGGTAGTTTTGTGTTCAATAGAACTTCTCTTTCTGATTTTGTTCCATTCACTGCCCTTGCAAGCAAAAACAAAACAAAAAATCCTGTGAAACTACTAAAGTCAGGGAGTTCCACCCAGCAATGCCAAACTAGACATCTCTCAAAATAATGGTCTTCAGTTTGCATTTGCCTCAAGGAGGGCTTTTCAATGCACACACCCTTGGCATTTGGAAGACCTGGTGGTCAGTGCTAGGTTACTTGGCCTCTGATCCCTTCCTATCTTAAACTCTGTGATGGGTATGAATCACTACAGTTAAGTCACCTTTTAAATCAAAAAGAGCAGACAGTTCTGGTAATACTGCACGTAACAGTAGTGCTTCCACATTTTCATTGCCCCAGGTGAAGGGCTGGAGTATTTGTGCAAATGATCAAACACTCCTCCTACAGAGTAAAGAAGTCACCATTTCTTATCTGAGAAGGAGGTATCCTCTCCTAGTCTGTTGCAACCTGAAGAAAAATGATGTTGATTAATCCCCAAGATAGAGAGATCACTGACTGTGTAAACTTGAACACATAATGAAACTGAGCAGTGTGAATGCATTGATGACAGTAAATATATCAGGAGAAACAGAAGAATGCATGAGATACTGATTCCATATCTTCAGTGCTGTTTGATTAACTTTTAAGTATTAATTAATTTGAGATCTTACAACAGATGTAGTCACAACTGAATTTTACTGGCTAATTGATACTCTTTCCAGAATCTGATAAACTTAGGTCTTCTTTCTATTTACAGCCTGTGAACAAAGTAACTTAGACTATGTGGGGCAACAATATTTGAGTCTACAAACTCCCATCAAATTAATAGATGTACCTCTGCTTTTAGTTTTTGAATACTTGCAATTCATTCATATAATCATGCAACTAATCACACAAGTAAAATGACATTTTTCTGTTCCTGAAGCCAAGTTTTTCAAGAGTAGCTTTGCAGAAAATGAAATTTTGTTTCTGAAGAAAACTTTCATGTAAACATTTATTCTTGGCAAATATTTATAAGGAAAAAAATCTCATTTTTCATAAAATTTTAAAAACTTGTTTAGTTTGGGTAAAAGGATAGAATTCCATTTTACAGATAAAAATTAAATTACTACAAATTTAAATTTTTAATGGAAATTTTTTAATTCAGTCATACTCATAAATGGACAAAAGTCCTTTATGGCTGTTGCATGCTTTCTGTTTCTCTAAACATCATCAAACATTGGTCTGTACAAATTACTGTGAAAGAAATGTTGGTATAATTATCAATGCAGAGGTTTTTGTGTGAATGGATGATTTTCATGTTTACATTCAGGAATCACTCATTGGTAATAATGGACATCATATTAGATATTTCTTTCCCAACAAACATAATTGCAGAAAAAGGGATTAAAATGCCAGTATATTTACCTGTGACAAACATGATAATCAGTTCATACAGTCAGAATTTTATTGTTTTCACCTCTTCTACCCATACAAATCAATAAACTTGAAATCAGCAGGAACGGTCTTTTTCTATCAAGTTTATATCAAGAGATTTTGAGAATTCCATCCTCTGAAATACCACTGACTGTTATTTTATTTAATAATTCATTTTATTTTTGCTAATATTCATTCCAAAATGAAATGTGGCTTTTATAGAGTTCTCATGTTGTTAACTCATAGTTTTTTTAACCAGTATAAGCACAAATAGCTTTCTGTCCAGCCAGTCTTTCCACCTTGTGTCTTTGTACACTTGAATTCTCCTATATATACATATAGTACTCTTTTTAATTTTATTTACTCTATTTAATTAATATTGAATTCTCTCCAATTAGTCATCAATACATTAAATATCTGTCATGTCTGTCACTGTTCTTGAAACCTCCTCTCCTAGCATAACCATATCTATGAAATTGTGAAAACTAGCCTTCAGTCCATCATTCAAACTGATAACAAAAATACTGAACAGAGTTGGGTTCAGGACAGAACCTTGCCCATTAAAATGACCTGCCCACTTGATAACAAAGTTTTGACAAGTACTCTTTTAGAGAAAGAGAGAGATACAGTACTGTCCACCTATTTTGTTGCAATTAATTACACATAGATTGTACTTCCCTGGTTTGGTTATGACATCCATTTTCAAATGAAATGAGCGGGTATGTCATTGAAGAATCCAACTTCCAATACTGAATCACTATTCCAACCTGATGCTGCAGTAAGTAAGTCACCATATAACCTAGCATTGTCTACCCATATACCATCATGCCTTGCCAGCATCTCTCCTTCACTCATGCTTCCCTTCTCAACATTATCTTCTGTCTCCTGGATCCTCACTGTAACATTTAGGCCACTATCCATAGCAATACTGACCACTGTAGGTGAATGTAGGAACCTTCTGCACAGCTGCTGACCATCGACAATTTCATCAAGAAGTGTGCACTATAGTTGGGCAGCACACGTGTCTCAGATGCAGCTAACCACTTAACACATGCTTACTCTCTGGACAAGGAATCTGAACTTTGCAATTAGCTCACTGTGTATCCCTACTCCTTACCAAGTTAGGCGCACTCCGCATTGCAACAGCTGTAGAGATCACACAGCATATGGTATCTCTTAGTCACTGCTGGGCAGAAGTAATGCCATATTTGGCCCAGTTTTGGTAGGTCTGATGTATTACAAAAGGTAAGTAAAAGTTTAGTGTATTATTAAAGTTGCAATATCACACATCTATATATCTCTCACTCACAAAGCTAGTTAATCTGCAAAAAACCAAATTGAAATATAGACTGATTTGACCTGATTTGTTCTTTATAATCTTAGGTATGTTTCATAATTTTCTTTGGATAATTTTAGGATGCTTATGTAAAGGTTTGCTCTAATAAATTTTATCGAAGTGAGTCTGCCTGAGTTATTAGTCCCTGGTTTCTTTAATTCTTTCTCACTTTTTAAAAACAAATATTCTATTTATTTTACCAGCTATCTGTGACTACATGAATCCTCTGTCAGCCCACAAAGGTATTTACAAATGTTTCCAAATTACATTGACTTGTTGACATGATTTAGCCCCAGCCGGTAGCTAAGTGCCACGAGCCGCTCGCTCACCCCTCCCCTGGTGGGATGGGGAGGAGAACGGAAAAACAACGGCAAAGCCTCCAGGGTTGGGATAAGGACAGTTTACTGGGACAGCAAGGGAGACGGAAAACAATCAACAACAGTACTGATAACAGTAACAATGGGTGATAACAGAGAACGACTTACCGATCCAATGACTGACTGACTGACAGGACGCTCACCATCCTGGAGCCACCCGAGCCTGCCCCTGCCCGACTAGCCCCCTTTTATGGTGAGCATGATGTCACATGGTATGGAATAGCCCCCGGCCAGCTTGGGTCACCTGTCCTGGCTCCTTGTGAAATTAACTCTATCCTTGCCAGAACCAGGACATTATCCACCCCTTATTCCATACCATCTACGTCATGCCCAGATTATTTTACAGATCTCATTGCCTTAACTCTATGGGCTATCGCTCTAAAATATCTGTCAAGTTCATTTAGTCCATGGCTTTGGGTTCCATCTGCCATTACAGTCTCTCAGAGCAGGAGCAATGGTGCGTGCTACTGGATTGTTGCACGCTGCATCCAGAGTTTTCACAGCCAGTGTATCTGGTATGGTCCATGCTCACAGTCTGGATGTCAAAGATGTGATTTTTGATAAAGTTTCTGGGCACCAGTTGAAGTCAGTTCTAGTTCCTCATCATCATGGCGCTTTGTTCAGTTTCAAAGTCCATCCTTCATTAGTTTTGGGTGATTCTTATGGTCATACCATTGATACAGTATATCGCTATTAATATCATGCAATTTAATTTATTGGTTATTTTCACCCAAAATCAAATCCCCTTCGGGTACACACCGGACTTCCCCATCTTTTCTCATCACCCACCAAGTGCACCCTGGTCCCTGAGCAAAAGCAATCCCACAGATGGGCTTGCCTTTGCCTGAAGCAGGGATAACCCAAACTGTTTTACCCAACATATTCTTCATGCACACTACAGGAACTTTATCCTCTTCTACTGGGCGTGGAAATTTTGATTGGGCAGGGCCAGCTCGATTGGCAGATCCCCGAGTGTTAACTAACCAGGTGGCCTTTGCTAAATGTGTGTCCCAGTGTTTGAGGGTCCCACCACCCATTGCTCTCAGGGTAGTTTTTAGCAGTCCATTGTACCTTTCAATTTTCCCAGAGGCTGGTGCATGGTAGGGGATGTGATACACCCACTCAATACCATGCTCTTTGGCCCAGGTGTCTATGAGGTTGTTCCGAAAATGAGTCCCGTTGTCTGACTCAATTCTCTCTGGGGTGCCATGTCACCACAGGACTTGCTTTAAGACCCAGAATAGTATTCTGGGCAGTGGCATGGGGCACAGGATATGTTTCCATCCACCCAGTGGTTGCTTCCACCATTGTAAGAACATAATGCTTGCCTTGGCGGGTTTGTGGGAGTGTGATGTAGTCGATTTGCCATGCTTCCCCATATTTATATTTCAACCATTGGCCTCCATACCACAGAGGCTTTACCCGCTTGGCTTGCTTGATTGCGGCGCATGTTTCACATTGATGGATGACCTGTGAGATGGCGTCCATGCTCAAGTCCACCCCTCGATCATGGGCCCGTCGCATCTCTTCCTTGATGACCTGAGGTGTCATGGGCCCACCGAGCTAGAAATAATTCACCCTTATGCTGCCAGTCCAAATCCATCTGAGCCACTTCAATCTTGGCAGCCTGATCCACCTGCTGGTTGTTCTGATGGTCCTCAGTGGCCCGACTCTTGGGTACATGGGCATCTACATGACACACCTTTACAACTAGCTTCTCTAGCCGGGCAGCAATATCTTGCCACAATGGGGCAGCCCAGATGGGTTTGCCTCTGTGTTGCCGGTTGCTCCGCTTCCACTGCTGTAACCACCCCTACAGGGCATTGGCCACCATCCATGAGTCAGTGTAGAGGTACAGCGTTGGCCACTTTTCTCTTTCAGCAATATGGAAAGCCAGCTGGATGGCTTTCACCTCTGTAAACTGGCTCGATTCACCTTCTCCTTCAGCAGCTTCTGCAACTCGCCGTGTAGGACCCCATACAGTGGCCTTCCACCTTCGATGCTTTCCCACGATGCGACAGGACCCATCAGTGAAGAGGGCATATGGCTTCTCATCTTCTGTTAGTTTATTATATGGTGGGGCTTCTTCAGCACGTGTCACCTCCTCCTCTGGCAACATTCCGAAATCTCTCCCTTCTGGCCAGTCCGTGATCACTTCCAGAATCCCTGGATGACTGGGGCTTCCTGTTCTAGCCTGTTGTGTGATCAGTGCAACCCACTTACTCCACATAGCATCGGTTGCGTGATGTGTAGAAGGAGCCCTCTCTTTGAACATCCAGCCCAGCACTGGGAGTCGGGGTGCCAAGAGGAGCTGTGCTTCAGTGCCAATCACCTCTGAAGCAGCTCGAACCTCTTCGTAGGCTGCCAATATCTCCTTTTCCGTTGGAGTGTAGCGGGCCTCGGATCCTCTGTATCCCCCGCTCCAAAACCCCAGGGGTCGACCTCAAGTCTCCCCTGGTGCTTTCTGCCAGAGACTCCAGGTAGGGCCATTCTCCCCGGCTGCGGTGTACAGCACATTTTTTACATCTGGTCCTGCCCGGACTGGCCCAAGAGCTACGGCATGAACTATTTCTTGTTTAATTTGTTCAAAAGCTTGTCGTTGCTCAGGGCCCCATTTGAAATCATTCTTCTTCTGGGTTATGTGGTAGAGAGGGCTTACTACCAGACTGTAATTCGGAATGTGCATTCTCCAGAAACCCACAACACCTAAGAAGGCCTGTGTCTCCTTTTTGTTGGTTGGTGGAGACATGCCTGCTATTTTGTTGATAATATCCATTGGGATCTGACGCCACCCATCATGCCACCTTATTCCTAAAAATTGGATTTCCTGTGCAGGCCCCTTCACCTTACTTTGTTTTATGGCAAAGCCAGCCTGCAGCAGGATTTGGATTATTTTCTTCCCTTTCTCAGAAACTTCCTCTGCTGAGTTGCCCCATACAATGATGTCATCAATGTATTGCAGGTGCTCTGGGGCTTCACGCTTTTCCAGTGCAGTCTGGATCAGTCCATGGCAGATGGTGGGGCTGTGTTTCCACCCCTGGGGCAGTCGATTCCAGGTGTACTGGACGCCCCTCCAAGTGAAGGCAAACTGTGGCCTGCACTCTGCTGCCAAAGGGATTGAGAAAAATGCATTAGCTATATCAATTGTGGCATACCATTTGGCTGCCTTTGACTCCAGTTCATATTGAAGTTCCAGCATATCCGGCACGGCAGCACTCATCGGTGGTGTGACTTCATTCAGGCCACGATAGTCTACTGTCAGCCTCCACTCTCCATTGGACTTTCGCACTGGCCATATGGGACTGTTAAAGGGTGAGTGGGTTCTGCTGATCACTCCCTGACCCTCCAATTGACGAATTAGCTTGCGGATGGGAACCAGGGAGTCTCGGTTGGTGCGGTATTGCTGCTGGTGCACAGTTGTGGTAGCAATCGGCACCTGTTGCTCTTCAACCCTCAGCAACCCTACAACAGAAGGGTCCTCCGAGAGACTGGGCAAAGTAGACAATGGTTCAATTTCCTCCGCTTCCAAGGCAGCTATTCCAAAAGCCCACCTGTAACCTTTTGGATCTTTGAAATACCCTTTCCGGAGGTACTCTGTGCCCAGGATGCACGGAGCCTCCAGCCCAGTCACAATGGAGTGCTTTTGCCACTCATTCCCCGTTAGACTTACTTCAGCCTCCAACAGAGTCAACTGTTGGGATCCCCCCGTCACACCAGAAATAGATATTGGTTCCACCCCTTCATAGTTCGATGGCATTAGGGTACACTGTGCACCAGTGTCCACTAGGGCTTTGTACTCCTGTGGGTTTGATGTGCCAGGCCATCGGATCCACAGTCCAATAAATCCTATTGTCCCTTTCCTCCACCTGGCTGGAGGCAAGGCCCCTCTAATCCCGCTCATCATATTCACTGCTCACCTCTTGCAAAAAGGACTTAGAAGTCCCTTCAAGAGGCTCAGAAGTGTAATCTGGCCTTTCACTTGGTCTGGGGGGCTGCCCGGTGGAAACTGGAGCAGCATTCTTTCTGGAAGAGTCCCTTTTTACAGCTGTCTTGCCTTGTAGCTCATGTATGCGTGCTCGCAGGGTTGAGGTGGGCTTCCCATCCCATTTCCTCATGTCTTCTCCGTGGTCACGCAGGAAAAACCACAGGATACCTCGTGATGTGTATGCTCTACATCCCCTCTCTGGAGCAGAAAAATGCTTACTCCTAACAGCTGAAATACGGGTCTGTACAGGTGGGGAGTAAGATATATCCTCTTTGAGTTGCTGGACGTCCTGGGACAGTTTCTCCACAGTTGAGACTAGGGAGGAGGAAAGGCTCTCTTCATATTGCCCGAGTCGGCCAGCCACTTCATCTGCTGTGGGTGCCTCTTCACTCTTCCAGTCAATTACTGCCAGTGAGTTGGCGTACAATGATGGTGCACTTCGTACAAATTTTTGCCAGATGGGTCGGGTACAGTGGACTTCATCGGGGTCTGTGGGCAACTGTGCGTTGTCTGGATCATAATAAACCATCTCCCGCACAGCTAATTCCCTCAGATATTGGATACCTCTCTCCATAGTGGTCCACTTGCCTGGCCGACATACGACATCTTCGCTGAAAGGATACCTTTCCCTCACACTTGACAGGAGGCGCCTCCAGAGGCTGAGGGCCTGCGCCTTCTTCCCAATCGCCTTGTCAATGCCCCCTTCCCTAGACAAGGATCCTAGCTGCTTGGCCTCCCTGCCCTACAGTTCCAGGCTACTGGCCCCGTTATCCCAGCAGCGGAGCAGCCAGGTAATAATGTGCTCCTCTGGAAGGCAGCTGAAATCTTTCTGCATATCTCGCGGCTCACTCAGGGACAGAGATTGAGTGATCACTTCTGGTTCTGGCTCTTCTTCTTGTTCTCATGATGGGCCCGGTTCATCATCATCTTTCACTATGCGAACCGATTTCCTTGTGTATTTCTTTTTGTGTATAGGGGCGACTGATACTGGTGTGGGTTGATCTTTTAGCTCGGCTACAGTGCCTGTCGTGGGGGTTTGGGCAGCTGCAGTGCCTGTTGCAGGGGCCTGGGCAGCTGCAGTGCCTGTGGGTCTGCTCTCTCCCTCTGGATGGTGCTGTCTACTATCAAGCAGTGTTTGACAGATTATGGCCAGGGCCTAGCACAGCGCAGTAAGTTGTGTCTCCTTAGAATCCCCACAGCATTTTCCTTTCAAATATTCTACCATTTTATCAGGGTCTTGCAGTTGTTCAGGAGTGAAGCTCCAAACCATTGGGGGTGAAAAGGTCTCTAGATACCCACCCATACTCTCCCACCTGCCATGCCAGCCCTGACCATTCAGCCTTGGGGAACATCCCTGGGTGGTACTCTTGAAAAAATTTTTGCTAACCCTGAACAGGACGTGGAAAGCATGCATGGAGACCTAGTAATAGGAATATACTGGCCTGAACATTCCAAGGGTATTCAAAATTCTCATAAATTGTTGTAACCAACCAAAAGGGAAAAGGGGAGGTGAAAGAGTGGGAGAAGGTATCCCCCCCGTCTTCCCCACAGATTGGGTCCAATTATTAATCAATTCTGAAAGATATTGACCGAGGTACGGGCCTGACTGAAATGCTACATACACATACCAGCTCAGACCCATGACTGTCAATGATATCATAAGTCATTATCACACAATACAACAACATGAGAACAGGAACCCCTCTCCCAGAGGTGATAAACAGTGCCACAGGGATTACATAGAGTAAACACGGGTTTACAAAACAGAGCCATGTGACCAAACAGAACATCATTATGACCAGCGACATTATAAATAACATATATAAATAACATTATAAATGCTTATAACAACTTTGTTTTAACACACTTGGGTCAGACTTGTCATTATCACAACCCCTCGAGCCCCACGTTGGGTGCCAAAAAAGGACTGACGTGGTTTAGCCCCAGCCGGTAGCTAAGTGCCACGAGCCGCTTGCTCACCCCTCCCTTGGCGGGATGGGGAGGAGAACGGAAAAACAACGGCAAAGCCTCGAGGGTTGGGATAAGGACAGATTACTGGGACAGCAAGGGAGAGGGAAACAGTCAACGACAGTGCTGATAACAGATAGTAACAATGGGTGATAACAGAGAACGATTTACCAATCCAATGACCGACCAACCAGACTCGACCCTTCCCGGAGCCATGCCGAGCCCGCCCCTGCCTGACTAGCCCCCTTTTATGGTGAGCATGACATCACATGGTATGGAATAGCCCCGGCCAGCTTGGCTCACCTGTCCTGGCTCCTTGTGAAATTAACTCTGTCCTTGCCAGAACCAGGACACTTGTTTAAGCATGCTCCGGAGTTTTACTCTGGCAAGTGTTAGAGGTCTATATATCTATATCTTTTTGATGTGCAAAGACAAAAGAAAAAACAAAACAAAACCCAAAAGAATGAACCACATCTACCTTCTGTACATCATCCATTATTTTATTTTCTTTCCTATTGAATAATGGGTATATATATATGTTTTGTCTACTAGTGAAGTTACAGAGCCTTTTTTTGTTGCCTCTTCTGGCCCTTTCTAATGAAATTCACTGTCTTTTCTCTTTCTCATTTTGATTTTGCTATTTCTTCACGTTCATCATTAGTCAGTTTTTAAAATATCATTAACGTTTTGAGGTCCATAATAAAAGCCTTCCAACAGTATACATCATATCCTTTCTCAGCATTAGAATAGCTTGTCATTATGATTTTCCAGTGATTGATGGGATTGGAGAGCAGTGAAGGGTAGCTGTACTGGGCATGTTGGGGTGCAGTAGGGACAGAATCACAGAATACTTGAGGTTGGAAGGGATCTCTGGAGGCCATCTTGTCCAACCTCCTTGCTCAAGCAGGACTATCTGAAGCCAGTTGCCCAGGACTGTGTCCAAATGACTTGTAAACATCTCCAAGGACATTTAACCTCCCTGGGCAACCTGTATCAGTGCTTGGTCACCCTCACAGAAGAAGAAAAATGTTTTCTGATGTTCAGAGGGAACCTCCTGTATTTCAGTTTGTGTCCGTTGCCTCTGGTCCTGTCACTGGGCATCACTAAAACAATAGCACAGCCAGTGGGCGGAGGCCCAAAGTGAGACTGGTCAGGGCCATTAAGGCTTATTGGTGTGCTCAGAGGCCTGACAGATGTCACTCATCATCCCCCTCATATTATATCCTCCAGTTGTTTGCTGTATTGAGCCTGCTTTTCTGAGGTTGCTACTTTGAGGTTGCTCTTGTTCCTTCCTTAACTAGGGGAGAAAATTTGTGTTGTTATTTTGACAACTACTAACCAAATTACTTTCCATCATAAACACTTGGGAAAAAAACCTGTCAAAATTCACAAATGTTTCAGTTTCCTGAACAATTTTACCTGATGACCATCAGACAAACCCAGAAGACCCTCACTTACCATCCAGTCAGTGACTGCAGATTACTGTGCCCAGATTTGCAGCTGTTTGTCCGACGGCCAGAGATCTCAGTAATATGTACTAAAATGAATCAGATGCACCATACCAAGACTATTACACAGCAAGAGAAGTTATAGGTGCCCCCTGCCCCAAGCAGCTGGGGAGTTTGTGTATTCCTCCTGCCTAAATGCTGGAGCCTAGCCTAGAGATATGGGGGTCTCTTCCTCAAGCTGATGGATGTGCCTACTGCTTTCCCACTTGCAGCAAAACTGAGCATCTGTCCTGAAGACACACATAGGACACTGATATGGCTGGCCACACAAAGTGCTTCAGACAAAGCATTGCCTTCAACACCATCTACATACAGGATCCACCTAAGAAAAAGCAGAGACATCCACATCCCTTTCCTCCTCGTTGGCTGGCAGAGAAAGAAGATCATCACGACATCCTCCAGGTTCACAAGCACACACACATTTGCAGAGCCCTGAAGTATTGGCATGGCCCCCCTGTATGCCCAGTACCCCTGCCTGGCTCCTGGCCACCCTTACCAGTCCCACAGGTCCCCTACTCATGACTGGTTCAGCTTGGTCATCACTGGCTAATATGCAGCACTCACACACTTGTCCCACAGGCATCCCATGCTCATAGGTTCCCCCCCCCAGATTCCAGCATAGCCCCTCCAGCCAGCCAACACCCCAGCCTGGACCCAGGGCTTCCTGCTCACCAGCTCGAAGTTTGCCAGCAAACATACACGTACAGCCCGTGCTCACCCAGTTTGGGGAAGATACAGATGCTTGGTCCACCCCTAGCAGCCAGCACCAGGTACTTGGGCTGTGACCAATGGTCCCACTCTAGCTGCCAGTGCTGAGCCCTGCATTTGCCTCACTCATCCCACTCTCCCCAGTAGCTGGTTTTCAGGACACACAGCATTCCCACCCCAGTGGCTGGAAATTAAAGACCCCCTAAAGAGCCTTCGTTTTTCCCATTCTCCTCCCCATCCCACTGGGGGAGGGGTGAGCGAGCGGCTGCGTGGCGCTCAGCTGCTGGCTGGGGCTAAACCATGACACTTTATTAAGTAGATTCTCTCACCTTCCACATACACTTACATTACTAACTACTACAACCCTTACTGGTGTTAAGCACATTGCATCACCTGCAGTTCTTTGCAGGGGAAGAACTCTGAAATTATTTCCATTTGCAGATCTGTGCTGATTGTAATATATCCTTGCCTGTGTCAATGTGCAGCCAGCAATCACAAACAGGCCCCAAACTATGTGGACAAGTATAAGCGATGATGATGATGATCACGGTGCACGTCACTGAAAAATGTGCTCTGTCCTGACAGAAGGGTGAACTAAGTGTTTTTTGACTTAAAGAATGGCTTTTTTTAGTATTGTCTAGATTCCAGTCCTTTCCTAAAGTTATTACAGACATTTGTGATGGATATGAATAGAACTTTTCTGTAATGTTCTGAATTTTAGCTCAAGGGAGGCTTTTCCCAAGAAAACAGCTCTCCCAAGAGAATAGTTTCACTTATTTCCTTTTCTAGGAAAGGCTTCTCTGACCAGCACCATCATTTATTTTTTCCTAGAGTAATCCTGTCTACCCTTCATGGTTAATTCAGGCTGTATGTTCTGCAAGTAATGGAGAGAACTTGTATTCAGGCTTCTAGGGTCAAAGTCCTATTTGGGTAGAAGTCAGGTCTCCTTGTGTATGTAAGAAAAGGGAGAGCTATCCTGGCATTTTCCACATAATGTAGGTACTTTATGTCCACTCATCTTCCTCCAAACTAACCCAACAGTAATCAAGCAGACCCTCCTCTCCTTCTGTCAGTGAACTCAGGTTGCTAGTCACCTTCTCAACTATCTTAGTTTCTCCAGCCATGTGTTATGTGGTGTTACGGACAATTTAAGATTTCTGCACACCTCAGTTTTTGCTTTTTTTCCGAAGGTATTGCACTTGCAGTCACAGAAAGACAAAAGCCAAAGGGTAAGATCCAGAGCATTCATCCCTTAAATATTGTATTGTTGTAAACTAGTATAACCATTAACAAGGCTACTAAAATTTCTGCATGCATGTTTATCAATTACAGTAATATATGTATTTTATGAGGCTGTTCTAATTACAGCATTTGTCTTTCCATATTATTATTATCACAAATATTTTGTAAATTTTCTTATACATGTGAAATAATTTGAGATATTTCATGATGAAAATGTCAATTTAGGTTATTTTTATTATTTACTCACTACTTATATCTTCTTGCAGACCACCAGTCAGCAGTGTGACAGATTTACTACTTGAATAGGACAGCCAGAAAATGCCACCATACCTTACCCCTACCCTTCCAAATGCAGGTTAAGAAAATTACAGGGAAGGAACTGTGACTGCATAACTCTGAGTTGTAGTTCCTCCCACTATTGTGCAGTTTATGTACCTTGTATTACATAAAGTAACCCTAATACACATTATCTAGTCATACATCAAGATTATAGGAAAACTTTGTTTCCCCCATGGAAATTAGGAAAATCAGTTCTTGCTGATTTTATCCTAGAAATACTGAAAAGATATTTAGACTAAGCAATATGTCTTGGACAACATATCTGAAGAAGGATAAGCATTTGGAACAGAATTTTTTAATTTAAAAAAGCTTTTATCAGCCTTAAATGATTGCTCATCTCTGTATTCTTAGCACTGTGCAGCATGTTAAGATTGCTGACTGTTGAGAAAGTTGGGGAAATAGGAATACTTTATGTTTCTTACAGTTAATCTTCTCACCCTAACCCAAGACTGAAAAATCAAACAACTCAAATCTAACAAAAAACATGCACTGCAAGATGATGTGAATGGAAAATATGGTAAGTGTAGGCCCTGAAATCTCTCAAACCATAACATTTTCAAGCTTCACACAGCTCTAATGATCAGTAACTGGCAAAGCAGTCTGCCAGAAAACAAAGACTTAAAATAGGTTCAGAATAGGAACTGACAGAAACCTTTCTCAGACTTTACTTGTCTAAATGAGATTATCCATAAACTTAGCTAGTTTGAATTCCCTGGCTTAATCCACTTCTGGGTGGAGTCAACTATATGGCTATGATAGATTTGTTAAGCTTTCAACACTCAGAATCTGTCAGTTCACAGATGCAATAGCCTGAAGCCATGTCTGGAGACAAGGTTTAATCCTTTGATTTAATGTAGTATCAAGTCAGGAGGAGTCAACAGTCCTCTCATCACATTTGATTCAAGTTTATATATACAATTTGTATAAATACATATATATAACTGAACAACTACCATTGTATTTCAGGATATTCCCTACATGGGATACTTTTAAATAAATGACCAATTGTGTGGGTGGTTCCCATTATTCCATAGGTGATGAGAGCTGGAAAAGAAATGCATTAATATGAAGTGCGTGCCACACTATTTAGTACTTTGGTGTGTTTTGTCCACTACACAATCACTTTATCAATCTATTAACAAATCTGTCTATTGTAGTTTATTCTCTCTACAACTCTATTTCAGTAGTGTAGGTCCACTGATTCAAATCCAATTAGACTGATGTATGCTAATTACTTACTGGTTTGTGGGGGGCATTTTTTTTTATTTGTCATGAAAGCTACTTGGAAATAAATACACAGTAGTAAATTACAATGATTAGCAAGCTTATGAATAAAAATCCCATGATTTGAGAGCTTATTCTAGTAATAATTTTCCAAAGATAAGCACTAAACATTGCTCCTTCATTTCTTCCTGCTTGAAAACACCTACAGACTGTTGAGAACATTCACCTTCAAGAATCCCAGTGTAATCTATAAATAACCATAGTAATTCAGCATGATATTTTAAGCACAGAAAGCATTAAATTGTTCTGCACATAGTGCAGATTAGAAGTAAAATGAGCTGGTCAGTGAGAAGGCTGTCATATGGATAGGAAAAATGTAGCTTTATGAATTACAAGAACAAAACAACTAGGCTAAGCCTCAATATCATCCCAGTCACTGGATTTTCATGAACTAGAACATCTCCAAATCTCCTTCAAATTTAGATCTCAAAATTATTTTTAAACCTCTGGAACATAATGAATGACATAATGGGATGGTTCATCAGCTCCTGTAAATTGGCAAAGCTTTGCCGGAGACAACGTTTTTAAGGACAAGTCACATTACAAACTTGATAAAAATCACAACTAACAGTTCTGGAAAAAAAAAAAAAAAAAAATTGCACATACAATTATAAATGGCTTAATGTTCTAAAACCTGTTCATATATCCCTTCCACATTTGCTATATGGCATTTCAATGGATAGTTGGAAGCTATGGAAAGCATTAAGAAATTTTCAGTATGAGCATAAAAATCTTGAAAATGCATTGAATATGCATTTCAAGTCAAGTACTTAACTTGCTATACTACTGAGAACAGTAATTGTGTGAAGTACAGATTGATTTATAAATAGTGTTCTGTGATTTGCAGGAAAAAGTATAAGCCAAACAGCAAAATCTGTTTTGCAGTGCAGTCAAAAAATAGTTGTTAGGTGTGTCTAAAAAATATTTATCTGTTACAGGAGATACACATCTAAAATGGATAAATGTTGCATAGTAGCCAAGACTTCTATTATGCTGGGGCACTGATTCAGCATTCAACCAGGGGAAACCAAATAGGTTTCAACAGGTCTGTACAAGGTTAATAAATCAGCCTGTTTCTACACTGGAAGATGAAAGTGTGTAGGCTACATGAACACTACCATAGAAATAGTCTCTCTTGCAGAATTGGTTCTCAGGAATAATTCCCACAGAGCATAATTCCTACAGGCTCTCACTGTGAGGTAATATCAGAGTGTGGTTTTGTGTGACTAAGGGCTCCAGGGCCGACCCTTTCTTCTACATTCACTGTAGTAGTAATTGTAATACTAGTTTTCGTCCTACCCCTTGTTATCTGTACAATTTCTTACTGTCAATTTTTGTGCCAGCACTTAATGGCTAGTTTCCAAATGTGCTGCAGGCTTCTTCACAACTGATCACAGTTGACTCTGTTAGTGAAACTTGGAGAAAGTAGTCGGATTAACCATGCTAACAAATTAGCAACTACCCAACAAGATAAAGATGTCATATAAAAGACATCTGAACAAATATGAGATAGTGACACACTTAGTTTACCTTTAAAAACAACTTAATTCTCTGTTCAATTTGTAGCTTTTTAATTGAGATATAAAAGGAGATCTGATGACTAGGCACAGAAGTTACCTTCTATATAAGGACTACATCTGGTCACTTACTTACACTCATGGCAAACACAAACTTCAACTCAATATTTGACCCCTCTGAAGTTAATGGGACCACACAACGTGTAAGTAAGCATGAGCAAGGGTATTCATCTAGCCCTAGAAGAAACAAAAGAGAAAATTATTTCATTTCGGTGAGTCAAGTCTAGCTGCACTCAGAAATCAAAATTTCCACGGACACAAATGGAATTTTCCTTGAGTAAAGAGACAGGATCTGCTTAGACCAAAAATCAGTTCAGACCCCAGAGGGTACAAGCTGACACCCTTCATCTCAATGTCAGAGATTGTTCATCCTAAACATTAAAGGATTTTCCAGGATTTGTAAATGCTTCATGAATAATGTGACCCACTCAAATGCTTTTGAACAATGAATAGGACAAATAATTTGTAAAAGTATCCAAACTAGAATACTAATTTGGAAATATATTAGTAATTGTTTTTTAAGATGAATTTACTATCTCCGCTGGAAAAGTCACGGGATGCCTTTAATGAAGGTGCCAACCCCATAAAACAACATATACTTGGCTTTACATGTGCGTATTATTATCATCTTTCAAGTCCATAAGTTAGATCCTACTCCCAGTATTTGATTGTCATTGGATGAAGACATAATTTTAAGAGAAGTCATTTTACAGAATTAGTTCTTTTTATTTTTTCATGTACTTCCGCAACTGACATCATATTGAGCAACAGCAAAAAACATTTATACTTACAAATTAGACTACAAAATTTTTGCTTTTGCATAAAATGATGGAAGGTTTTTCTCATCCTTAGTTTTAAAGGTCTCACATGAAAGAAATAGCATACTGGGTGATACTAATTTCAATTTTTTTGAGTGAACCATGTTAAAGACTGAGCCATCCCTGAAGGGATTTAAATATGTGGTTCCAGAAACACTGTATTGAGAAACTAGTGTTCAAACTATGCAAAAAAGTAGACCACCGTGTAGGACAGTTGCAGGAAATGTATGGCTAATTATATTTCCTATAATGTTGGTACAAATATACATACTAGCAAAACACATAAATAAGAGTTACATAGAAACGAACGTTAACAGCCTGTTTATAATTAGCATTAAGGTCAGTGAAAATAAGATTCTTTTCCACTGCAGATCTAAAATAACTGAAATACAGAATATAAATATTTTTTATTGTTTATGAGAGAGAAGAGTAGACACAATTATTTTGCAGTATTAATTTTATGACATTTCTTAGCAATTTGCAATGCTGAAAGAGACGTCTAGGATTATTGAAGTGAATTGTCTCCTTTTCCCCTCTTGCCAAACTGAAGATCTGTTCTTATGCCATCTGTCATCCAGCACATGTCTGTACTAAGAAAGTTGCTTGCCTGCCAAGACCAGACCAACAAGACTAGAAGTGTATACTCTTCTAGATAGCTCTCTAATAGAGTACTGCAACATTATGACAAGCATTTGAAACAGCAAGGGCTGAACTTAATAGCTGACCTATAAAGCAGTTCTTCAATAATCTTAAGTATCATGTTGACTGTGACACAAAAAAAACCCCAAAACACACAGATTGGAAAATAATTTGGCTTTCATTTTTTCCAAATGCAGTAACAGTCCTTCATGGCACTAATTAGGCAGAAGGATTAAGATATTTTAATTTCAGTCACATCATGGCCTGGCTAATGCCTCCTTCGACTGTGAAAAAGTCTCTCAGAAAGCTGTCCCCCAGGTATTTGCTCACAGGAAGGTCCTGTCATAAATGCCCCAGTTTATGCATCAGAAGGATGATACTACATTAGCTTCACTGAGTTTGTAGGGGCAGGAGAACACGATAGCCATTATGTAACCGGTTAGCTGAAGAGTGGACAGTTAGCAATCTTTAGAACTAGAGCTGGATGAAAGTTGCAGGCAAAAGGAAGGTTTTGAGAAAAATGTAGAGTTAAACAAAAGGCTTCTGCAAACTCAATAAAGGACAAATAATTATGACTGTACTGCACTTTAAGAGATTACCTGTATGTTTGTTACCCTTGACAGAAGTTTGCTTAGCCTATTGTTAAATATGGTCAATGACAGAGGTGCCACAGCCATTTCAAGCAATATATTCCTATCCTGTATCTTCACAAAACAATTCCTTAACTGGCAAACAACTCTTCTAAAGGCTAATTTACATCTTTAATTTTTTGCAACTTAACCTTTTATACTCCTTTTGTTCAATGTTTCCTTGCAGGTCATACTTCATACTTTATGTTTTCTGGGTTTTTTTCTGGTAGCATTTTTCTGATTTCTCTCCATTGGGTGCACATCTTCCCGGAAGTGTGCTGCCAAAGCTGGACTTTGAAATGCAATGAAGGTCATCTGCCCTCGGCGTATTGCACTTTTCCCTGTTGAATTGCATTGTATATTCTCAGTTCCTCCAATGTGTACAAGTTTAATTTTAATGCCTGCTTGTCCTTGACTATCTCTGCAGTTCCTCCCCTAAATACATATCAGATACAATTTCCATAAACATACTCTCTAGTTCACTGTCTAGCTATTAATTATTGAAGAGTGTGGACCCAGGGCAGACCCACATGGATAGTAAACTATTGCTAACTACTCACATATAATTGTTCAACAATAATCTTTATATGTGACTTACATGGGAGTTTCATCAAGATGATATAGTTTTCTTATAACACTATCACTTAAAAGAAGGCAAAAAAGCCCCAAACACCTTAATAAAGATAAGAGACAGAATATCTCCTACTTTTCCATCACCTAAAAGCCTACCATCCTATTCAAGATGAAAAATTAGATTTGATATCATTTTGGCTATCTTTGTTTTCTGCCAGGTATGACAAAGAGTTCATCTGATTGCTTTTCCAATTTTTTTTGCATGAATCAAATTAAACTGATTAGCATATAGAATCCTATGGGCCCTCTCTGTTCTTCAATTCTTCAAAAAATTTTAACTTAATTGTTTTTACTAGGGGAAAAAGATCTCACTTCCAATAAAGTTCAAGTTTTTAATTTGAATTTTAAGGAAAACATTATGAGTTCTTGATTCAAAATAATTTTGGGGTTTAAAGTTGTTGGGTTTGGTTTTTTCCCCCCAGATTAAGAAAGTAGTAATTAATAAAAAGTATTTAAAAATTCACTCCTGCATCTGAAATTTTTTTTTCTCAGGGCTGGACTATACTTTTCATTTGACAAAAAATGGTGCTTGTAATTAATTTTTCAGTTTATTGAAAAAAAAGCATTAAGTTGTTTTGTTTCAGGCTGACCAAAAATACTTTGCTTGGGTTTTTTAATTATCAGCTAAACAATGATTATTTTAAATTCCATTAAGCCATCAGAAAACACTACAATTTTTGTCATCCTTAAATGCAAGATCTTGAGTGCATAATTTATACAGTGTTTTCTTAGAACTGAATATCTGTAGTTCACCTTAACAAGTAACGTTATACAAAGCATATTTGCTTTACAGAAAAGAATCTCAGTGCATCAGCATGAGATTCAGAAGAATTTGGGTTCCTTGTCCTAAAATTAAAAACTGCAACAAGAACTTTTTACCATGATGAAGTACTCCTTGCTTTACAATATTTTAGAAACATTTGAAAATTTTGAAAAATGTGCTAAACTCCACAGAGCACATTATATTAACACATTATAGGTGTTAATCCTATAAAATACAATACATGTATGCTATTATTATTAGATTTACAAAGTATTACTTCAGCTTGAGTAGAGTGTTTTGGATTTCTCTTTTGGTAAATCTAATATTCATTTTGACATTTACGTTTTAATAAAGGAAACTCAAACTACCTTTGCCTCTGATATTAAACAGAAAATGCAACTCCTCTTCTTCACTTTAGAGGCCTTATTTATAGCAAGTGTTTGATCCTAACAGTAGATGAATATTATCATGGTGTTTGTTTTACATCTTTTCCTATTATTTAATATTTTTGACATTTATTTTTTAATTTTCTTGGAAATTGAACATATAAACACATTTAATATGACAGAGACATCTCAATGTGAATAATCAATTTAGTGGTGCATGGGTCTTATCTGTCAAAGCCCAGGCTGTCAACTACTCTGAGTCAAAACTTCATTTGAATCTAAACTATATTCATTAGCTAGTTTTGACATCTGACTCGCCACTCTAAAATGGTAGAACCTGATATCCATATGTATCTCAGTTCACTGATGCATTTTGTTTTGAAAAAGCCTGCCTAATTTTCCAGTATTTTAGAAGTATTGATATTATTATGGACTTTAAATTTGTGTGTGTGTGTGTGTGTGTGTGGATTGTTTAGAAATGGAAATGAAGATGAATGTCCATTCCTACAGGAGTGTCTGTGATTAAGAGGTTACCAACATCGCAGTTATCTGTGGTTAGTACTTAAAAGTGTGTGACTTTACTTCACATGTTCTGGTTTCAAACACAAGAGGAAACTAACATGGTTGCACACAAATCAACATCAGTCTAATTCAGTTCTTCACGTTGCTTGCCTTTGCTAAAATCCCAGTCTTACTCGAGGTTTCTGAAGTTCATTAAGTATCATTGCCAATCTAGCCAAGAGCTATTTAGTTTTGCAGCAAAACCCAAAAGAGGGCAGTATAATGCTATTACAGCATTATAGCCTCCAAGTGAGTGAGTCTCAGTCAACCAATACTTTCAAAACTCTGTCTTTGTTACAATCTCAGCATTATGCTAAATAAAAGCATAAACCCACCAGTGTTGTATACAAACATATAAAAAAGCAAGATCCAGTAGTTTCAGCCCATGGGCTGTAGATCTGGACATAAATTCAAGATTATTTGGATGTGGCCTTTCAGTTCTGTCTAACTGTAACTTCCATGCTATGAACACACATCTATGCATTTAAAGGTTTGGGAAAGGGCTAGTCAAGCCCCACTGCTATTTAGAATGGGTACTAGAGAGAGAGAAAGAAAGAAAAGCTTCCCTTTGATTAAATAATTTGCCATGTTCATAATATTTTCACTAAATTGTTGGATATATTTATTTTCCCATTTCTCTTATTCATCAAATTCACAGAAATCTGGGCAAAATACACACACGTAACATTTTAACAAATAGCTGTAAGGAAGTAAAGTCTCATGACAGCTGTGTTTCCATTTAAGATGGGCTTTTCAAAGTATGCAGTGAGAATCCTGAAGAACTTAAAGGTGATTAAAACATGAACAGGAAGAAAAGATAAATGAAAGTAAAATACAAGTATTGAAGAGCAAAGCCTTCCCCCCCCCCAGCCACATTGCTCAGAGATAGCTCCAGGAAGAGAACCCGCAGATCCTTAGTCCAAGTCCAAGAATCTTCTGATATATTTTCATCTAAAAATATACCACTGTCATTGTAGCTGTAAAGTTCTTGCTCAGTTGCACTCTGTATAATGAAATAAACAGAAATATTTGTTCTGGAACAGTTGGGGGGGGGGGCAGGAAGCAAGGTTATTTTAAAGTGTAAAAGTCTAAATGTTGCCGAGGTAGATGGGGAATATACTTTAGTCATGTTTGTGATTAAGAGAAGCTGCTGAATTTTCAGTGATCAAGAAATATGAGCAAGGCATTCTTTTTTGTCTCCTTTCTCACTATACTGTAACAGATAACCAGAGAATGATCCAGCATATAGAAAATAGTTTCACTAACAACTATGCTCTTATGTCTATCTGCAGTTTTTTCCCTTCTCTTTTAGGCATAAGTTAATATTGCTTTGGAACCAGCGAAGTTGTGTTGTTTTGAGAAACTGGATTGTGTATGAAAATTCTGGAAGGTCATAATGCTGAGGTAAATTCTATGCTACATTGTGCATATAGAAAAGAAATATTTTAAGGCAGAATTATTTGATATGTGCTGGTGAGAATTTTAAAAAAATCAGATAAGAAACCATTATTTTACTCATAAACCCATTCTCAATATTAAAATTGGCTTCATTTAAAATATTAACTTTTTCAGATCCTGAGATTTTGTAGACAGACTCTTACTGGAGTGATAGATCATAATCATGAGTCATGCATGTCTTTTACCAATCTTTATTTCCTTGTAAAATGGTGAAGCTTACTACATTTTGACACACCTAGTCTGATTCTTGCATTATAAATAGTTCTATGAAAAAAAGAACAATGATAAAAAAAGCTTTCCAAATGGAACCTTCAAAGCCTTACTCAGCTTATACTCCATTGTGACTCAGGAAACTGCTAGACTCTCAAATTATTCATTATAGACCTTCAAAACACAGTATTTTTCCATGATGAAACATGCTGCTTTGGATACTGGTTATCAAAACAACAGCTCAATTATTTCAGACAAATACTTACAGGAATAAGTGCTCTATCTATCTATCTATCTGAATAAACAAATAGATAAATAAATAGATAAATAACATGAATCTTGTCTTGTCAGTCTTCTATATTGAACAGTTCCAAGAACAATATTCAATAACTTAAGTCCAAGCTAAAAATCATAGTATTTTAAATCTTGGGTTAACTAACATCTTAAATCAGATCCTTTATTGTTATCTTATGTACTTTGCCTGTTCTTTCCATGCTGTGTACCCAAATTACATATGAAGACTTAGAGGAAATTATCAGGTGCAAATATAAAGACACTGCTGGACTGTAAATACTGGTTTGAAGTTATAATATAACCAAGGTCACTAAATGTCATATGGTTTATCTAGGTTAACTCTAGTATATGTTAAAAGAGACTATGAAGGAGGACAAGAAGAACACATTTGCTAATTTTTCATGGTCCCAGACAGCTGTTTTAATTGGTATGCCACAAATGATAGAATCATAGAACAGCCCAGGTTGGAAGCGATCTAGAAATACCACCTGATCCAACCTTTCATGGAAAATGGAGCCTAGATGAGATTATCTAGCACCCTGTCCAGTCGCATCTTGAAAACCTCCAGTGGTGGTGTTGCCACCATGTCCCTGGGGAAGTTGTTCCAGTGACTGACTGTTCTCACATGTAAAGTGTAAAATATTTCTTTTTTTAATATCAAGATGAAACGTCTCCTGGGACAACTTGTTCCCCTTTCCTCTTGACCTCTCCATGTGGCTCCTTGTGAAGAGAGAGGCTCTTTGTTCTCTTTGTAGATGCCCTCTATGTACTGGAAAACTGTGATGAGGTCCCCCCAAGCCTTCTCCAGGGTAAAAAGACCTAACTCCTTCAGTCTTTCCTCACAGTACAAGTTCTCTAGACCTTTCATCATCTTCATAGCCCTCCTTTGGACTCATTCAAGTCTGACTGTGTCTTTTTTGAGTTGTGGAGACCACAACTGGACTCAGTACTCCAGGTGTGGCCGGACAACCACTATATAGAGTGGAATGATCACATCTCTACCTCATCTAGTAATGCCCCTGCAGATGCAGCCCAGGATCCAATTTGCCTCCATTGCTGCAGCGGCACACTTGTATTCAGCTTGTTGTCCACCAGGAACCCTAGGTCCCTTTCAGGTCCCCAGCCACACAGATCCTAGCCTGTATTGGGTTCTCAACTCAATGTGAACCATCTATGTATCTTTCCAACCACCTATGTATCATCTTCTGTGTATCTTTTTTTAGTGTAAACATATTGGAGCTAGAAACACCAAAGGAGGAATTCAGACTAAGTAAGTAACAGCTATGACAGTGCTTGGAGACTTATTGTGGCTGATATTGGAGGATGACTTAACAACAGTGGGTTTAATTCCTCAGATTTCTTTTGAAAGGTGTAACAATAGCAGGTTTATACCTTTTGCTAGAACATTTTTCAGTGTCTCAAAGTTTTGCAAAACTGTGAAAATATGAACTGTTTTCTATGAGAACTTTCTATGTCAACTGAGTATTTGTCAATTTCATTAACCATTTTTAAATAAAAAGACATCTCCTTAATCCAGCTCTTTTTAAGTGAAATTATATATTTTGAGAAAATTATTATAAAATATGATTTGATATGTTTGGAATGGAACTTTTGAATTTTCCATTTTAATGAGCTTTTTCTTTAGAGAATGGTAATTTATATCACTGCATAAAATGAGTTACTACAATTAATAATAATGCAATGGAAGCTCAGTGTTTCATCCAATTTCAAAATGAATATTAAATCCTAAGATGTCAGAAACTTCTGTTGAATGAAAACCCAGTCCCTACAAAATATTCTTCTGTTTTCCAAGCCAGCCAGTATAAAAGTTCTTATTCAAGTGTCTATCAAGCTGCAAGGGCATATGAAGAAGAAACAATAGGTAGGGTCTATAAAGAAGAATATAGTTGGAGCTAGCAACTCTAGTGAAAAACACTGTAACGAATGGAAAGTATGAGTGTTTGTATGTCGCTTTTCATGTTAACCCATTTCCATTCAGAAATTTATCTTCAGAAAAGGAAGAGTAAAAGGGACTTTACAAGAACATGGAACTGGTTTAAAAAAAAAAAAAAAATCAGAAATGGAAAAATGAAAAGTGAAAAATGGGGAAAAAAAGGCAAATTGAGTAATTTTGGCTTTGCTACCAAACCTCATGCTTGGTTGTTACCTTCTCATTGAAGAGACATTCCTTAATCTCCAGTGCAAATCTGATAAAACAAAACCTATGATGATTTGCTGAGTGTATGGCATGGTTTAGTTTGATTTGTTGAAGGTAAAGTCTGTCAAAATCTATAAAGAAATTGTGTTTGACTGTTCGATTTGAACTTATTAAATCACCTGTGATACATTTTAGTAGGAAAACCACAGTGTTGAAAGGTCCTAATTTAAACTGCTTCTAGCATTATTCAAAAGGAATGGCTATGCAAGTTGTGGAAATTTGGCAAAAATGGATGATCAAAATGAGCTAAGCTGCTACTACTCTGGTTAGACTTAGAATGAAGAAGCTCAGTATCAGTACTAAAATATAGTAGACAAAATCACATTGGTTTGCATTTGCTTGTTTTGCAGACTAAACCAGACTATTTGATAAACATATTGACATCCGTTTCTAACTTGGATGCCAGTTCGATTCCTTCTTTCTTGTTAATTTCATGGCTATCATTTCATATTTTCTTTTTGCTTCATTTCTATTTCATACCAAATAGATGAAAATCAGAACTGAGGAATTATAAGACTTTTTGACCTTCTTAAATGCATCCACATCAATACCTTGAGGGTTAAGTATTTGTCACATGCCATCAGAGAATTACAACTTTTACAAATGTATTAGAACAAATTAAAAAAGGTTTCCTTAGGATGATTTTAAGAGGAAAAAAACTGCTACTGAATTATAATATATGACAAAAATTATATTTTTCAGTCTGCCAAGAGTTAATTAACATTAAAGATAATTCACTCTAAATACTATAGAGCTAAAAAGAACATTGCATCAAAATTTGATAAGGGTGTGTTTCAGTGGCATGACATCATGTGAAACTATCACCCTTTTCACAGCTGCCGCCTTATCCTTTCACTGTGTAATTTTTTTCACTGAGTAAATTTTTCAAAAATGCTTTTGCAAACAAAAGAACTTCTAAATAAACTTGCAGGAGCTTGGAAGTGAAGACTGTCAGTTTATGACCCAAATTCAGGGAAAAAAAAAAAAAAAAAAAAAAAAAAAGGAGTGAATTTCAGATAATCCATTTTAAATTAATCTGAGATTCTTACATCTGTTCTATTTACCAGAGGATGAAAGTTTCTCAGCCAAAAAGGTAAAAACAACTATGCACATGAGACTGGATTTTCACCAGAAGTTATTTAGCACAACCCACCTTCTTAACTGTATTTGGAAGATGCAGGATAGTGGTATAAATGAAAGACCAACTTTCTGAATTACTTCCTTTCTGAATTCAGTACACTCTACTTTGAAACTTAAGGCCAAGATTTTTTTATCCATATAACTTGCATGTCCATAGGAGACAATGGTTTATCAAAAGAGAGCAGTGAAAGGAGCTCAATTTCCTTTGAACAAGACATAATTTATCTAGAACACTTCTACTTCCGTTTTGTTCTTTTTCCCAATGAAAATCTCCACTGTAGCTCTGTCTGATATAATCATTCCATTATTGCCACAGACTTTCAATCTTAGGGTTTCATCTTCCCAACTTTGTGTCCACTTCAGTGAAGTTGATCCTGATTTATATTCAGGAAAATAAAAGGAAAATTTAGGGTTTGGATTATTTCCCAGAGATTATTTTGCTTACACTATGTGTTCTCAGCAATTGTCTGTTTTGATAAGACATCTTGGGTGTGAGAAGATTTCATGGTTTTGTATTAGGACACAGAATGAAAAGATGAAAATAAAGAGTAGCAGATGGTGTCCACCTAATCTTCTTGAGATGAGATATAAAAACATTACATCATTGTAGACTCAGGTCAGAGGAAAATTTTTGCTGGACCTCTGCTTGACTACATACAGACATGAACTACAAAGGGCATAAATGCATTACACTAATTTCTGAACTAAAATAGTACCTAAATACTATAATTCATTACAGTAGCTGAAGAATCACATATCAAGGAGATGGTTTCTTCAAAAAAAAGTTTGTAAAATGAAAGAATAAAAAATTACCCTAATGCAAGCCAATGTCTTGTAAATATAAATAAATAAACAACAAAATCTTTTTTTTCTATCACTATACTGCATGTCTGCAAATATTAAAATCTGCACTCAAAAAATCAGGGTTGATTTTTGAAGAAAACCATTCTCCAGCTAAAAATGTAAGATTCTGGTGATAATATGATATATTCTAGGAAAAACAAAATTTAATCTTTATTTTTTTATTCTTGAATGTGTTTGAACTCTGATAAAAACTTTGAATGAAATATTGAAATTATCTTTTAAATTATTTTAATTGAAACCAAGACACACAGACAAACAAGCAAAAATTCTCATAAAGAGAAGTTCTTGCATTTTGTGTTTCAAGAGAGGGGATATAACAAAGGTTCAAGTACAGGCAACATAAAGACATACTTTAATTCACCCAGGTTCAAGTACAGCCAACACAAAGACATATTTTAATTCACACAGATAACCATTGGGGGAAATCATGACCCTTTTGAGATTTTGGGATTTTTGCTTTTGATTTCTAAGGCCCAGGATTTAATCCATAAATATAATTACTCTTCACCTATGTAATATAAATACTCTTCACCTACATACTGTCTTGAAATACACATATTCTGTAAATATTAATACTCCAACACAGACAGAGATAGAATGAGATACCAAATTGAAAGTATCACTGTGTGAATAGATATTAACCTTATTTTCATATTGTAAAAGTAATTTCCAACCACTCAATCAGTGTAGCAAATACATTGAGCAGTTCCATGTGGGAAGCTATCAATCAAGTAATTGTACAGACTCCTTGTTTGGAAAGATATAATGTAAAGACAGGTTTGGTAATGTAATTTGCAGCAGATCTTGAGAAAACGTATTCAAATATACAGTACAATCAGCTTGCTGTCCACAAGTTGGGCAACATCAAACACGCAAATATTAACATAAGAAAAGATGCAGTTTAAGCATCAGGCACCTAAGCCTACAATATAAACTGTGTATGTGGGAGTATTTGCATGTAGCAAGTTGTGAGTTGAAATTGAATTACTTATGGACAGTTTTTACAAATTCCTTACTGCACGATAAAATCATATTTAAGTATTTCCTTAAAATTAAATTGTCTGTGATGAAAAGATGCAAATAACAAAAATCAACAAATTAGCTCATTGTGTAATGTTAAAGTATTTACTGAGTGGGTGTTTAATACATATACATTAATCAAAGTTTCCCTTCAGGTCCTGTAAATATAAATTATAAAAAAAAAAAATTAAAAAAATTGCTGTCAACTTGCCAAGGGTGAAATTCCCATTTTCTTGCTACCTACTCCTCCCATACAATAATGAAGAAAGCCTATTAGCAACAGCAATACATCAGGTCAGTAGATCAGTTTCAGAACTGATTACTTAGATGAGATGAGGACTGTAGAAGCAGTGAGGAACTTCTTCAACAAATAGATAAGTAAATAAAGTATGCTTCTAACACATCTTTGAGGATTTATGACCATTTAGAGTTTAAGCTTTGTATCATCTCTGTATACTAGCTAAATCTTTTACAGCAATAGAAACTTAACGGAATAAAACCTAGACCATGTAATGCACTTAAACACAAACGTTCCCATCAAATAGGAACATCAAGTCAAACTGACAAAACTCTACCATGAGAACTTGTTCTAATTTGAGGAAAACTTTTGCAATAACAGTCTTTTTTCTATCATCTCCCTTTCTCACACTGTTGTTTTACAGGTTTTAATAAAATCTTTTCCTTTTAAGTAGAAAGTTAATCTCTTGTATGTCACCAACTTTGATATTTGCTCTTTTTGTTTTGGGGGGCAAAAGACACATGTTCTATGGGAGTTTTAGAGATTCATGTAAAAGCCACCTTTGATTTTCTCAGCTGTTGGAATATGTTCATGTTTAAAATCCATTTAGGCTCATTTTTGCATCATTAAAGATACTGTGTGTCAGAACAATTTGAATCCCTTGGGTCCCTTCCAACTTGAGATATTCCATGATTCTATGCATGAGAAATCTGCATTTTATTTGCTTAGGTACTGGCTGGCAAGACAAACAAAACATTAATCAGAAGCTGGATACATTTCTGAAGTTTTTACATACTGCCATGCATTTGATGAGGGGGTTTATTGGATTATGGTGTAACAGAAGGGGAAAAAATGCACAAACAAAGTGCCCTCCATATAACAAAACAGGAAAGCCAAACAATATTGCTTTTCCGGGTGACCTGGATGCTGGACAATAGGCAGGAGGCTGAAGTAACCTGAGTGGGATTGATGAACAGGTTGCTAAACATTCTGGAGAAGTAATTTCAAATCGAAGTAAAAAAACCAGAAGGCTAAAGAAGCCACTCCTTTCTTTCTGCCCTGCTACTACAACTTTAATGCAGTGTAAGGCTCTACTTTGTGAAAAGTATGCAGTTTCTTCTCTTCTGGAAAACTGTGCTTATGCCTATCTGCCAGCTTGGATATATACAGTAATTCTAGTGTTTCCCAGTTACATCAAACCTACTTCATAGTGAGGAAGATGTAGTTTTCACCTAAGTAAAAATGAGGGCTACATGGCGACAACCACTGCATAGGCATCTATGGCATGACTAAAGCTCTCTTTGTTACAAATTTAAATTCATAATTTTTTTTTGTTTTGTCCCCGGGACATGCTCAGTGTAGTTGGTTGGCTCATATGCAATAAATCCACAACTTCTAGAACTGATGTCCAAGTAGAGATTAACTGTAAAGGGATTGTCTGTAAAGTCCATGAACAGAATGCCATTCCTACGATACAGGATCACAGGTACCATATGCTGCAGCCTTACTGTATACCCAGTCAGAGAAGTTCTTGCTTTGTTGACAGAATGGTTGGATATAGTCAGTGGTGACAAATCATTGTCTTCCCACACAAATGAAAATCTGGAAGTGCTCTTCCACATAGTCCAACTGCAATGGATATGAGATGAATATAATGCAAATCCTTGAATAGCAATGATATGGTTTAGAAAGCTAGAAAATTAATAATAGCCAATATATTACATTTTTCTTTACAAAATAGATTTTCAGAGACATATGAATTCTGACTAAACTTTCTCAAGCAACCACATCTGCTGGGGAGTAGTGATGTAAATAGTAAAATGTGCATGTGGATTACTCAGATGTTGACAAATTATGTTGGGGTTACTAATTATATTAATGACAATTGCTCCACACTGCACCAATCAAACACTGTATTTATTTATTACTCGTTCCTGCTCATTTTAAAGCAAAAGAGAGGGAACTTTTGTACTTGGCCTTTGTAGAACACTAAATACTTTCTGGCCCAATGATGCTCTACTATTTTGCTTAAATTTGCTTAGTGAGTGTATAAAAATAAAGTCTTTCAATCTGGGGACACAGGAACCATCTTTTTCTCTTTTCACAGGCAGGGTATTCGCATTTCCAAGATAAGATCTTGAAATTAAAGCCTTAAAGTGTAGCTAAGTTTACTGCAGAAACTCAGAAACAATGCTGACAAACACCATTCAGCTTCACGACCAAAGTACTTGTGATTCAAGTCCTCATAGTTTAATTATGTGAACCAGACCTAGGTAAAAGTTAAAAAACTTCAACATGCCAACCCTTGTGATGTAATTCTTGATTTTAAAATTAAACCTGAATCCAAGTGAGTACTGAGTGTTTTCATTTTGTGAAGAGCTTCTCTCTCACTCCTGGTAATACTCTTTCAATGGTTGTGTTGGTTTGGTTTGGTTTTTTTCTGCAATGAATTAATTTTGATGGTTTGTATTTTTTCTGCAATGAATTAATTTTGATGGTTTGTATTTTGCCCTATATCAAGAAATGGAAGAATACTTATCACAGCAAAGTATCATAAACAAAGTTGACTACTTACTTTTTATATCCACTAACTTGACAAAGTCCTTCTTGTATCACTACCATAGGAAAGATTTAAAAAATAGATAGCAGTAATGATTATAGTCTTGTATTGTTCTATTTCAGACTAACATCAGTAAAGAAAAATAAACCACAATTCATCAAAGATAAGTATTTTAATTGGAAACTGCAGGGAGCTGTAGATTGTATTCAGGAAAGATATCTTTTGAATGCTTGTGATGTTGGAGAATCCCAGCTATGCCAAGAACTCTTTATTTCTTGTACCACGACAATAAAAAAGAAGAGAAAAAAGTACAATATGAATAATATATTCGTACACTATCTTACCAGTCAGTTGGTAGCATGTTACTGGTCAGAACTTCAAAACATTTCAGTTTATTAAAGATTTTGATTTTCCTGCACTGAAGCAAGCATCTACTATGCTACTTTAAGAAGCTTGTCACACAGGCTGTGACAGCTGAAAACGGAAGTCTGAAACACTTACAGCTCCCAGCCACTCACCCTGCCCCTCCAAGAGAGATGGTTGTCCCTGAGGCATGGATATCTGATACTTTTTTGAATCAGCTGCTGCACTTTTCAGCCTGGTGTATTATGGTTCATGATGGGATTGGACATACCTGGTTGAGGAATGGTAATGTCCACCAGCAGGTAAGGCAGACAGCTGGGAGCAGTAATAGCTTCAGCTATTTACATCACACAGGATTGTCAGAGACGTAATAATGCATACACATCCTGTACACTCATCATACTATACCACAAAAGCAATTCAAGTCAATAACACCATCTCTAAAGTAGCAAAGCCAGGGCATGGTCCCACCAGGGTGTACAGGGGCAGTAGTCTGGAAGGAGCAAGCCATGCATGGCTTGAGGTGGGGAGTGTGCTGTGTAGTGACAAGTGCAACCTGACTGGCAGTACTTTGCCAGTTTGTGGAGTTCAGCAACCAGTTCACTGAAAACATCAGCGGTTTTCTAGAAATGTGCATGTAGCTGAAGTTTTTTGTTTTTTCTTTCCCCAAGTAAACATGGAGTTAAGAAAAAAAAAAAAGAGAGGAGAGGAGGAGACTTCTGTGACTTTTCGTACTTGAAACTCACAACATTAGAAGGTTAAGTACAACAGTGTTCAAAGTTTGGATGTTTATCTGAACAGAATGAACTTTTCCTTTGAGATTTTGAAAGAAGTCACAGGATTTATCCACTTAACTCTTATAAAAATGAATGGGAGTCAAGCCAATTTATGGGACTCAAGGAGGTAAGGAGTCACATGAGTGATCAGTATGACATTATTTTCTACTTCCCATTAAGCCAAAAATATCTCAGGAGCAGAGGCAGGCATTTTAGGATATTTTGAGAGTTTTGCTTGATGGCCCTCATTCCCAGCCACAAGCTGTGAGCAATCAATGGCAATTAGCATGTGTCCTGAGACATTAAAAAGCATTCCTTTCCATATTCTGACAGAGTAAAACGGACCATACTACTCACAGGTGCATCTCATGTTTAAACACAGTTTTAAGGCATTACAGCCATATTTGGTTCAAGTTTGGAGAAAAGATATGAGACAGACCAAGTTTAATTTGGATTGCTTCTCAACTTGCAGCACAAAACTTTATTACAATTCACTGATAAACATTAATGTGGAACCTTGGTTAATTTACACAACAGGAAATGTAAAACCATGGAAGATGGAAAGAGTTATGATAAAGCACCACTGAGATACACAAGAAGCCAATTAAGTTCTGATTTGTACTTCATGCAATAAATAGATCAATTAATAACAAAATAATTTTAGTTTTAGCTGAAACAATTAAACCTAATTAACTGTCTTTTTAAACTAGAGTGGCATTGAAGTAGTTTAGCTACAGGCTACATGATTCAAGAACAATTGTGAATGCCAGTCATTTTTGGACCTGAGTAATCCAATTTCTGGTATTGTCCACTTCATTTTACCTTCTCAACAACCATTGGAAAAAACCTCCAAAATTATGGTGAAACATGACTTGACATGGGTGATTATATCTGCAAACAGGTTACTGTATGTTACACTTACTTTAATGGTGAAACAAAATGTATTTTTTCATTTATTTGAAGAAAACCAACAATACTTACAAGGGTCTATCTATCTGACGCAAATCAAGAATCACACACTGCAAAAAAATCCTTTTCATCCTTGTATCAGAAATACTATTTCATGCTGCACTGAGGAAAAGGTTTGAATTATATAAGTAGCAGATGCAAAGTAGTCAAAATATCATTCTGACCTTGAATAAATCTCTTTGCTTCTGTGCCTGTCCCATATGTAGTATCACAGTAAATCATACTCAGCTAACTCAGATGATTTTTGTTGGGATCAGTTCCTCTGTGTTTTTTATGCTGTGTGGACTTTTAAGTACCTATAGTCCAAAAAGCAAATCTGCAAAACACTGTTTCCTTAATTTAGTTCACAAAGCAAACCACTAGTCTACCTGTGAAAGAACAGTGTCAAGAACTTTCAAGCCTTATAAATTGCTTGACCATCTCAGGGGACAGAGTTTTTAGGTTATAAATCCTTAATTTGTTTTTTTTTATGACTCGTATCTTTCAGTGAGGAAGCGCGTAGCCACAGCATATGAGAATTGAAGAGTGAGATATGAACAGTGTGCACTTAGTACCAGTTTTCCCTTTGCCCTTCTCGCATGCTCTGAGCACATGAGATATTGTCAATGGAGATCTTCTAACAATGAACACTTCCCCACTCAGTAGGATGATAACCAAGCCTGCACGCACAGGCAGTATTTGTGGTTGTGATGCTCTCTCATGACAGGAAACATGTGAAACTACATAGCAAATAGGCCATTGTATTTATTTGCTCCCATTTTCAAACTGCCATGCTCTGCCACAGCCAAACTTCAGCTGAGCACTAAGGTGCAGACAATATATCAAACTACTCCCCGCAGCCCTCCGCATCATCGGATGTGACCAAATCCGCTGCCCAGGAGAAGCATACTGAAATTTTGAGAGTCTGGGGCTCTCAGAATACTTCTTTAGGGAGGGGATACACATGAATTATTTAGCTTTGCTTACAGACAACCAGCTTTTTCCCCCCAAAATACTTCAGGTCATTCATGTTAGCTGGCTGTGAAAAGCCACGATGAAGTTGCATATGACAACTGAAGTCATGCTCAGAGGGTGTGTATAGCCTAAAGGGAATTCAAACTTTAGCAAAAAGACAGTTAACATAGCCACACATGTTTTGGCCTGCACGTTAACGGAACTTTTCAATTGTGTTATGATAACTCAACTGAGCTCATGTAATTGAAAAGAAAAGAAAGAAAAAACAAAACCCAAAACCAAAACCCACCCACAGCATATGCCTGTCAAGTTACAGCAAACTCTTCAGTTTTCAATGTGACCTTTAATTGTCTACCTACTTTGCAGGGAGTGTTTTGCTTAAGAGATTTATAATCAGTTATAACACACCATTTCTCTCACCTATTTCACTTCTCTATGCCAGACAAAGGAAAGTAGTTATCACCTTCTTGCCCATTCTGGATTGAGGTTACTGTCTCTGTTTAATTGAAATCCACCACAGAAAGACACCTTAGCTCTAAATTACTCTTGTTCATTGTTCCATTAAGGAATGAATATACTGGAAGCTCTACTATCTATGACAACTGATGGCAAAATCACACTAGAGTGAAGCTTAATTTTCCTCATTAAGCAAATAAAAGCGGACCAGAAGCCATTGGAAATTCTAGTTCATAATTTTTGCATCAGCAACAAAATACAGGCCTTAAATACATAGTGCTGAAATAGCTTAAAGTCTGAAATAAGTTTGGAGACTAGTTCAGTTTAGAATCAATACTTCAAAGAGGCTGAGATAAAGTTTGCTGGAACATTTGTCAGTTATTCTAAGTCAAGTTTTCCCTTTGGATTTCCAAACAAACGTTTCTTCAAGGATTTTCCTGAAAGTTTGCATGCAGAGATAATAGCTGCGGTCTCCCTCTCTTCTAGATTGCTTTCTGTAATAACACAGAGGAAACATAAACCATTATGTAATAACTACATTGGTTGTTTCATTTTGAACTAAATAACAGAGGCAATTATTATAACAGAGTTTTGGCAGGTAAAAAAGGATTATGAGAGAAAGATAGTGGAATAATCATCTATAAAAAAAAGTAGCCCTGTAGGAGCTTTAGAAAGTTCATCTTACAAACAAACAAACAAAAACTAGGAAGCCTTGCAAGATCTTCATTAAAATGCATTTAAGATTATCTGGAAAGAACTTATAAACTCCTTTTCTTCTGTTCTCTAATGCATATAATTTGACAACTAGCTCTTCCACTTTTTATAGCAAGAAAATATACTTGCCCAGAAAATGTCCTAAGGGAAGCTGTGTCTATCATTTTGTTTAGATACAAAAACTGTTCTTTGCAAGCTTCATTAGAAATGCAATATTATTCATTATATACTTCTAAAGATTATTTTCAGAAGACAGTGGGTTTTTTGTTTGCATGAAAAATCTAGCAGACTACAAGAAGAACCATGAATCTGCAAAAAGATACAGAAAACTGCAAAATGCAGAGAGATCTGAACAGATTTGTACACATACTATTTTTTTGCAGCTCAGTAGTCCTACTTGACTTAAGCTGGATGCAGCGTTCATACTTTAAAGACAGCCTTTTTATTTCAACAGTTTCAGTTAACCAGAAATCATGGTACACCTAAGGAACACTGAGAAATAAGCACTGGTTACAAGAGAAAGATCACTTCTTCAGATAACTTTTCCAAATCCAACTCTAGGGACTAGTAGTTGATTGCTACGAATCTGTGTGGTCTTGAGACCAGTTCCCACTGGACACATATTCAAGCCAGAAAAAAAAACCCTGTCATAACCAGCATTCTTGTTCACAATTTCAGGAAAGTGTACAAGATTGAACAGGTCCAGGAAATTCTTTGAATTCAAACCCTGCTGTCAAGAACAGTGTCTGTACTGGGGCAATGCTGGGCATATTGCATTGTTGTTGATGAGGTGTAGCTGTTCTGCCTCAAAAACTGGCTCTTTAGAAAATTCACACTCAAATTTTAAATGGCTTGTATATAATCCTGAAGAATCAATACTCCTCAATATAAGACTAAATTTTTTTGAGACAGCAATAGTGAAAGACTTTCTGCTAAAGTTTTAAGGTACAGTATGTACAGCATCAGTAATCTCATACTTATCTCTTTTTCCACCATGTTTTAAGATAGAGAAATTAAGCCTCGGTTTACTGCTCTGTCATGAATGGCAAGAAAAGAATCACATGTCGACATGAAAGTCCTTTAACAGCTGTGAGGAAACAGAAACTTTAAAGTGTCCTCTTTGTAACATCAGCAGTCTGGTAACAGTATTGTCATACATTTGAGTCCTATGCTTTGTTTGTCAATAGCAACTCTTTGTTACATCTCTGTGTGGTGCTTTGACCCTGGCTGAGGGCCAGGTGCCCACCAGAGCCGCTCTATCACTCCCCTCCTTCTCTAGACAGGGGAGAAAAGGTATAACGAAAAGCTTGCGGGTTGAGATAAGGACAGGAAGAGATCACTCACCAATTATTGTTGTGAGCAAAACAGACTCAACTTAGAGAGGGAATTCATCTTATTTATTACTAAGCAAAACAGAGCAGAGGAATGAGAAATAACACCAAATCTTAAAACACCTCCTCCCACCCCTCCCATCTTCCCAGGCTCAACTTCACTCCCGGCTTCAACCTCCGCCCCCCCTCAGCGGCACAGGGGGACGGGGAGTGGGGGTTACGGTCAGTTCATCACACGTTGTTTCTGCCACTTCTTCATCCTCAGGGGGAGGACTCCTCTCATCGTTCCCCTGCTCCAGCATGGAGTCCCTCTCATGGGAGACAGTCCTTCACGACCTTCTCCAATGTGAGTCCTTCATGAACTGCTCCAGCGTGGGTCTTTTCCATGGGGTGCAGACCTTCAGGAGCAAACTGCCCCAGCGTGGGTCCCCCACGGGGTCACAAGTCCTGTCAGCAAACCTGCTCGAGCGTGGGCTCCTCTCTCCACGGATCCACAGGTCCTGCCAGGAGCTTGCTCCAGCGTGGGCTTCCCACAGGGTCACAGCCTCCTTCAGGTGTCTCCACCTGCTCCGGCGTGGGGTCCTCCACAGGCTGCAGGTGGAATCTCTACACCCCCTCATCCTTCCTCCATGGGCTGCAGGGGGACAGCCTGCTTCACCATGGTCTTCACCACGGGCTGCAGGGGAATCTTGCTCCAGCGCCTGGAGCACCTCCTGCCCCTCCTTCTGCACTGACCTTGGTGTCTGCAGAGTTTCTTACATCTTCTCACTCCTCCCTCCGGCTGCCAAAGCGCTCTCTAACTGTTTTTTTTCTCTTTCTTAAATATGTTATCACAGAGGCACCGATTGGCTTGGCCTTGGCCAGCAGCGGGTCCATCTTGGAGCCGGCTGGCACTGGCTCTATCAGACACAGGGGAAGCTTCTAGCAGCTTCTCACAGAAGCCACCACTGTAGCCCCCCCCGCTACCAAAACCTTGCCACGCAAAACCAACACACTCTGGAAACAGGAGTTTTAATCTTGTGGGACCTTTGAAGTCACCTTTTAAAATACACAGTTGCTTCTTAAGCTGCAAAGTAGCTGTTCATATTACCAAGATAGGAAGAGCATACTTAGTTTGAATTTGGGGCCTGAATACATTTTAGTGGCATAAAGAGCAATAAATACAGGCCTTGAATCTCTTTACTAAGAGGTCTTAAAAGTCTTTATACCTGCAGTAATTTCTGTGAGTCTTGGCTGACCTCCTTCAAGCAGGCCTGGCTTACAAACTGACCTTAAACCTCAATTTAGGTTAGGAGGGAAAGAAAAAAAAAACCCAACCCTGAGGAGACCATCCACTTTAAAGTATATTGGCAGCTGTATGTAAAATAAAACAAATCTCTCTTCCTGTACAGGATGTTTCCTTAGGAATGCATTGGGAACAGCTCCACTTCCCAGTCAACAATAAACCAGTCCCAAAAAACATACTTGAAAAGAAAGGAAATATGTAACATGGGTACATGACGCAAGCCTGGGTGTAAATGAGAAACTATGAATCATTAATACATTTTGCCATTACTGCTGCTGGTGACAGACCAATGCGTAAGTGCAGCAAAATCCCCCAAGCCACTCTAAACTTGCAGTATGTCAGATTTCACTATAAATTCAAAATGCAGAGGAAAGTCATTGCTATCATCTCAGGTCTTCCACATGTACATTTTCAAAGCTAAAGAAAATGTTTGCAAAACTCCCTGTTCATTAAAGCTAAAGACTTTCATCTATGTCTGAGTTTGCTACTCAGGACTGGCCCTGCTGTAATAGGACCAAAAACTTCAGTGATATACACTGTCTTCAGGTGCTCATTTGAATTTGAATCAAAGAAATTTCTCAGCCTTCTAGCACTTTCCCATTTACTGCTCTCTTTAAAACTAAAATAAACACACATTTCAATGGCAAGACACACATCTATTCATAACTTTCACAGGAGATATTTTCTATCAAATGGTACAAGATTAATGTGGGGAGGCAACATTATGATACCTGATGACCAAGTAGTGACATTCTGTTCTGGAGATAGGTTCACAAAAGTGAAACTCAAGAGAAGGTTTATCACTGACTTGTGTATTATTGGTTTCTGCAATGATCCAGTGCCTGGAGGGCAAGTAACCTGGGACACCAGAATGTTGGGTAATTATAGTGTTATTACTAATAGTAAATTAATTATATTTTCTTTTTAAAAAAAGTATGTCTCTCAAAATATTTACAATCTAAAACATTTCAGTATTTTCAACAATACCTTCTATTTAAGGTTCTAATATGCCAACATCTTACGATACAGTTTGTAGCTGCAAAGACAAATGGGTAATTTGTTGAATAAGGTATATTTCACTCAATGGGTAGTATTTTAAAATATATCCATATACATCAGCTTACGTTTGTCAAAGCAGACAATAATGTTATGCATTTAATTAGATTCAAATGGATTCCTCATTTTCTTGACACTTGAATAATCTGAATAATCTATCTGAAAATTGGCAACTGTGTTTCTCAAACAAGTACTACTACAGTTCTTTGTGTGTTTTCTGGTAAGACAGGTGAATTATGTAGAAGTCTACTAAGCACTTTGAATGTTTCTTATGGTCTGAAGTTCTCACTAAGAAACTGAAGGTTGGACAACTTTATTTACTTTGGTCATCATTCTTCCAGAGGACTACTTCGTTAAAAAAATGCTCACATATAGGTCCACAGATTTCAAATGCAATCCCAATATTATGTGACTAATTATATATAATCAAGAAAACACATCTTAAAAATTCTACTCAGCTCCCATTCCTGATGATTTGGTGTTATGTTCTGCTAACTCATTACTGAATCCTTTATGCAAATTTTTTGCTATGAGAATCATAGCTAACAACCTTTCTGTCTTCCCACCACATCTTTAGCAACTAATGACTGTGAAGCGTGAGGTGCCCCTATGTCACTATCTAGCTAATAAGCAAACTGTCAAGCAGCCCACATCTCTTGCCAGATCTTTAATCACAAAAGAATCATAATATTGTTGATACTTGACTGTGCCACACCATATGCCCAAAAGGCTGGAAAACACAGCACTTAATGCATAATGAATCATCATAAATTATGATATGCCAATAAAACACTGGGAAGGATTTTTGGCTTTGGTATTTTTGCTCACTACAAGAAAGTCAACTATGTCAGAAGGGGATTTAAAATGTGTAAACCCACACAAATGAATAGAACTGCCACTTGTTAGTGTCTAGAAGAATGCCACAGAGTCAAACAGTCGAACAGGAAAGCATACTTGATAAAGTTTACTACTGAATAAAAATGGCATAATACAGGTTATTTGGTTACAACCCAAACTAATTTTTCTAAGGCACAAAAATCACCCAATAAGTGAGGAATACTCCCAGCCACTATTTATTATGATACTGAATAACCTGCAGATCTTTTTTAAACACAAGCCTAAAAGATTGTTGTGCACCATTCGTAACTATCTCCATAGAACCGAACAGGACTTTGGAGCATTTAGACATTTGAATAGTTTGAGAGTAGCAGTCTGGTTTAAAATATCTTTTAAGTGTAGTTGAGGAGACTGTTGATCATTATTTCATATAGAAGTGTATAATTTTTATTCCTGTTTGCCTGTGTATTGTGATTCTACTGTCTCATCTGAAAGGTTACATCACTTGTCAACAAGCAGACATGTTTTCTAAACTACTGTCTCCAGTTCCTATGCAATGAACCTCACATGGTGAACCTTACTGAAAAGTCTTTAATCACAGCAGTAAGATTACATATATGAGCAAGCAAAAATAGCCTGCCAATAGCCACCACTCACTTCATTACATTTCAATTCTTATTTAAATCACAACAACTTAGTATATCTACTTACAGGTTTGGTGATGGTATAACAGGAGAGAAAAAAAAAAGGCATAGTGCCTGGCACTCTGAACCAAGTCTTGGTGTCATGATTGCAGCCGAGTCTTGAAGAGTCCAGGATATGAAGACGAGAAGAGATGAATTTCCTTAGGGGGTTGAGCTCTTTATCTCCTAATGCATGACAGGTATACAACAACTTCTCTAAGTAACAGAGGGTCTGCACTGAAAGGGATACAGGCTGAATGAGCCTTTACTAAAATTGGTGAACTCCAGCCTTGAGTGTGCCTCCACCGAGAACCTGACATGGTTGTTTTGTCCTTATTAGGCTATGTCGACTTTCAGGATGTCATTCTTTCTCATGTTTGAAACCAAAGGGCCTGATGCTTTATGAACACTAAAATACAATTCCTGTTAGCTACTTTGCACCAAGTCTTTTAGAAAACAAGAAACTGATGGCAAGAACAGGTCTGAGGTAATATTTTTACTCTGATGGCAAGAACAGGTCTGAGGTAATATTTTTACTCTCAGTCACATTAAGATTATACGCAGTTCTTAGATGTTTCTGTTATTTGGTTTTTTGTAAAGACTTTAAAACTTCCTATGTGGACTGGTGCTGGCATGCAGAGAGAACTGTAAAGAGTGTGCTGAAAACTGACCGTCTCTGGGTACAGCACCTTCACAGCTGTGGGAAATATCCTGCCACAGTATCAACGAATCTCTCAGGCTATGGCATATTCTTGAATAGGGATGGGCTCCCGGATCAAAATATTGCATTACAAACCTCAATGAAAATAAATAACAACAACCAATAAACAGGATACAACCAGTGTCAATATTTATTCGATAACAGAAGTCTTTTTCATAGGCAGCAAGTTTCAACATGGTAAGTATTGTCTTCGTGTTAGTTACATTTACCCAAAGCATGTAAACAAGCAAACAAAATGTAACAATTTCTGCTGGACAACAGAAAGCAGTCGATTTGTTAACAGATGTACTACAGTATATTTCATCTGAAGATCTCAATGTAATCTGGAACAATTAAACAAGCCTCCTATTATAGCCTTGTGGTTATTATTTCCTCCCAGCTCAGTATGAGTTAAGCACCTAACTGCTTTGCATCTTTGGAATCTTTCTCAGAAGACTTAAATGATGAAATTAACTTTTCTGAGAGTTAATCATGAACCTAGAGTGCATAGGTTGGCATTAGAAAATGAAATCTGACAAACTGTCAGAAAGATTTCTTGTTTTCCTGTGACAAGAAGGCCAGAATTAAAAAGAAAATACTCTACAGACAGATTTTCATGAGTCCCAAGTCCCTTTTAGGAACACAAATGAAAGCCTTTAGATGGGTTCAGCACCCTACAGCTCACACTGAAAATGTAAGCTGCTGTGGATTCTTGCCCGAGGGCTGTGAAAATTCAGGCATGTAATTTAGATGCCTAAAAGGAAGCAGTTAGATAGCAAATTCTTTTAAAATTTCATCTGTCCTGTAAATTTGAAAGTCTGCGAAATATGACTATGATACATAGAGCAAATCAGTACTGAGGAAAATTATAATGTCTCTATCCTCTAAATCAGTTCATGTAGGCAATTAAATATTAATGTGCAATTTTTTTTTTTTTTTTGGTGTTGAGTTCATAAAATATTCTCTGTCCCCAACTCCACCTAACCTCTTTTGACAAGTCAAGCAAGTAGCCAGCCTTTCCATGTTAGCAAGGACTGAAATGTTTTCTATACCAATACAGATTTTCCCAGGTAAAGAGGCTATTGGCCATGTCTACAAGTTATGGATATTGTCACTCACAAACTTCCAAACTTTATTTGCCAGTCACATAGTGAAGTAAGGACAGCCAGTTCCTGCTGCGTGCTCTTTGTTATACATGAAATATTTTTTGTTCCATTTCTGGATGAATCACTTTTAGGAAAGTCAGCAGGGAACCAGTTTCAACATCGTGTATGATGTCTTTGAAGTCTGCCTTCTGCTCTGTATCACAGCAGTGAACCAAACGTTTACATGCCTTCTTGGCTTGCACTTCACGATGCTGAGTGCATGCATCTATGCCTGTCTATGAATCTACATTGGTCACTAGATTTGGAATTTAGCTTTGTTATTGTATTGTAAAACCGTAGTTCATTACAACTAGTTTTGTTGTAAACTCTATGTCAGTGTGAAGACAGATTTTACTTGTGGCACTTATTTTCCTGTATCCACTAAATACTATTTCTTGGTATAAACAACCTACTTTCCTACAGTTTGGGTTACACCAGAAAATTCTTTACAAACAACAATGATGTTTGTAGAGATTGGAGACTGCAATTCATATACAAAAGAATATTGGAATGAAATAGAATGGAGAAAGAAAAGAAGCAGGGAAGTCCAGCTGATGTTCTAGCCCAGGCATCCTGTCTTAATGTGACAGTCTGAAAAGCAAAGCAAGAAATAAAACAGAGAACATGGATAAAATCATATGGGGTCCATGTTACACACAAAACATATGCCAGATTTCTATATTCTGTGAATGTGGCTTGTGGTACCACAGAAGGTGTTGCAAAGATTAAAAGGGAAAAATACTTCCTTTCATACTCATATTAAAAGCTGAACAGTCAGCTTTTGTGCAGAGATGCCTTCCCTCAGAACTGAAGAAGCTATCTATCAATTTAGTTTAAAAAAAAAAACAAAAACAATAAAAAACAGGGAGGCTCAAAAAATAGTTCTGCTTGTTTCCCCAGATGCAATTATAAGATCTAACAGAAGATATTATGTCTCCTTAGAAAACTTGTCTTTCTCATATCCTGAGACTGAGCGACATTTACATGAACATTATTCTAAAAGATGAAGTATCACAGAGACAGAGTTTGAGAACTGTGGAATCCACAACCCAGGTGAAAAGGCACAGTCCAGGCAGCTGCTGTCTGGAAGGCAATTTGTGACATGGACAGAAATGAGAGTCTTCTCTCATAAAAGTAGGTTTTGATACTGCAGTCCTCATTAACTGCAAATGCTAGTTGATGGAAGTGGAAGTATTAGTAAAACTTCAAATTTCTACTACAAATTATATATTGCAGTTATAATTTTACAGCAATTATTGCAGATTTTTGATGAAACAGGTCTTGCATTTTATCAAATAGTTAATAAGAATCTGATGTTAACTGAATCACGTGCATTTCACTGACTGTCAAAACACCAAATTCTGATCATACAAACACTGGCTTATGTCCACACCCTTAAGTGCCAACAGTCTGTTTACACTGGGGTAAAGTGAACCGAAGTTCTGGCTTTTTCCAGCAGCAAGCAGCCACTCAGACACAGGGTAACAGTTTTAAGCCCTTCCATTCTGACCAGCCTGAGGTTCTAGATCTCTCCAATTTACCCCTCAGCTCCTAATTGCCCAGGCCAAATCACCAGTACTCAGTTTTCTAGAAAAACGAAGCATCTTGGACAAGAAGAAAGTTATGACCTTGAACACAGAGAAACAAAGTCAAGAAAAAGAAATTTTTAGTCCCATCATATAATTTTCACTCACATATAGTATTCTTCTTTATGAGTGCAGACCACAATGCAAATACCAGTAGCACTTTAAAAGCAATGCCAGTATGAAGAAGCCATGCTCTGAATTTAATTGCAATTTATACATAATTTAAAGATATTTTACACAGGCACACTAGTTTAAGGGAGTCTTACAATAAATTAGAATCATGCTATAACTATTTATAAACACATTTGGTTAATGTGTAAGGAAAAGGGATGCACTCACTCAGCAATGGGAAGAAAAAGTCCCAAATGGAACTGAACTGTTCTGAATGTTCATTGGGAAGATCTCAGTTCAGGTAAGGTTTCTGATATCTCTATGATGATTTATGAAGGTCTGTAAAATCACCAGAGTGATTAACCAACACATTTAAATTTTGTTTATAAAACCACTAGTACAATGAGCAAGTTTTAAGTAAATTGTGTTCATCTTACATACTCAGGACTCACAAATACATGCTTCATTGCTCCTATCCTATGATCTATTTACTTGAATTTTTCCTTTCATGGAAAGAGACCAATCAAATATTTATATGAGATGAATTTTATAGGCTCAGATGTAACTTCATAATCTTCCTCATCCTTTTCAACACCAGTCAAACTGGTTAATGGCAGTTTTCTGTATTGACCCCTCAGCCTGGAAATAATTATATAACCTAAGATGGTGGAGTAGTTGTGCAAATGCTCCACATCCCAGTTCTCTGAAACTCTAGCCATGAGCTATGGAATAAAACTCAACAGACTTCAGTGTTGTAATTGTCTTGATGTGAAAGCATAGGGTCTCAATCCCTTCTGAGACAATGGAATTAACAGAAGCCACCCAGTAACTCAGACCAAGTTAAGACTATTGTTTTTCATAGCATATGAGAGGATTTTGGATGACCTTTGGGTTTCATATTGTAAAAAAAAAAATCCCTCACACAACTGCTCATTCAACACATTTCTTTTTTTCAGCACAAATAAAAATATTTTGGTTACAGTTGGTTCTTGCATGCAATTATGTCAAGCTAGATGTTGAAACTCCTCTTTACATGCCTCCCTGGCACCTGAATCATTTCCAAATTTTTAGCTGATTAGAGCCCACAGTGTTCCTGCCAGCTTTACCATGCATTCATCCCTCATGCTCATTAAAATGAAACAACCTATGAAGCAGCATAGATTTGTTTTCTGAGGGTTTTCTACTTCATTTTGTTGAAGTGATTGGCTCCTCTAAAATTTTATCGGTTATAGCCCAGTGTCTATGAGAATGCCATTGTTGTGGTCTTTAACTCGGATCTGATATTTCAGATAGTGTTTAGAGGTCTTTTTTCTAGTGACACATTGAAAGTTGTGCAGCATAACATTAAATGAGAGATACAGGACTATTCTAGTCTGTGATTCCCTCCTTTACAAATGTCTTTTAGACGTTTAAACTCCAATTCTTAGCTGGTAAATGGATCCACTTCTTTCTAGTAAGTTACTCAATATAGCCACAACCCTGATACTCGTATTGTTGGCTTTTATTAATGATGACAACCTGCAAAAAATTTAATACCCATAGAACACTACACTGTTCTTATTGATGGACTGTACACACACATATATTTAATTATATCAATATAACTATATATAAAAGGTCTTTGCTCTTTTTGTTAAGAGTCCTTTAGGGGATCAAAGACTCTTCTTCGTCGTTCTGCAGGGCTTTGAAGTGGGTGAGGTGAGTGTTGGCCCAAATCCTTGATGTCTGTTCCACCGTAGAGGTGCCACACACTGGATGAGGAACTAGGCTGCACCTTTCCTCCAAGGGTGGTGAGGTTACTCTTCTGGTGTGCTCACCCCTAGCAGATACAATCTGACTCATCCCAGACTGCTCCAGAAGGACTTTGGGCATTAACATCCCTTCCACACCCCTTGCAAAATTTCTGAAGGCTTTACTAAGGGAATGTTTCCCGCACTAGCCAGTATGTGCATGTTTATGGCGTTCTGAATTGGAAGTGTGAGTTGGTTAACTGGTTGACTTGGAATTTCCATGTATCTTGGAGGTGACCTTAAATTGCCAGAGTTGTTAAAAGGGAAAAGAAGATGACCTAACAATTAAACAATGGTGTTCTTATTCTAGTATCCATTTCTAATGCAGAAGGGAGAGCAGCTCAAAGAGTTAAAGAACACACATCCATATACAAAAAGCTAGCACCATATTGGATAAAATTCACGTATTCCTCATTCATGAGCAAATTTACAATGGCATTACAGTCATGAAAAATGTAAATGCAGCAAGATAAAAGAAGAAGAAAGGAAGGCAAAGCCAGAGTACATGAAACAGAAACCCAGCAGCTAATATTTGTTAAGACAAAATCAAAACACATAGGCTAAATAATCTATAATTGCACATGCTTAATACTAAAGCACATGCTTAACTACACTGGTAAATTGGCTGGGAATGTTTCACATTTTACAGGCTTGAGCCCTTAATGCTTAGTGATAAACACAAATACACATCTATTTCAGACTCTTGTCAGTCATTCATTCTGACAGTTATGCCAGTGTTTTAATCTCCCATTTCTCCCACAGCCTCTCCATGTCTCTGTTGGCATCCTGGTGCATCAGCTCACATGCAACTTCTGGCTTGCAAAATCTCTCAGTTTTTCATTCAAGTATCTCCTAGCACTCCCTTCTTACACTAATGTGCAAGATGACTCAACAATAAACACCCCACCAATCTGAAACTGAGTCACTGTGTCTCTAAATGCCAAAACCAAATCATTGCCTGAACATATTGCTGCAAGCCTTATTCTCTTCACCTTCATCAGCTTGTACAGTTTATTATCCTCATTCATTGTGTCATATCTAAAATTAGAAGGTAAGCTCTTTGAGGCATGGGTAATACATTTCCCCTCTGTTCCATAAAGAGCCTACAACAGTTTTGATAAGTGTTAAAAATTTAATTAATACAACAAATGCCCTTAAAATAGTGAACAATAAACAACTCTGGTAATTCTTTTCCTAATTAAGTTTTTTGTTAATTCTTCCCACTCAATTCTGTCAACCTTTCAAATAAAAAATCCCACTTCTCTGTATATAAACTTAGGTTTTAAGTTTAATCTGTTCATGTTATTGTTACCATCCCATCTGAGCTAGTTTCTTCCAGTTGTTTGTTTTACGTACATAGAAGACATTGCTTCATCTGTTATCAAAAAAAAAAAAAAAAAAAAGTATCAGGATAAGAAACTGTTAGTACTAAAAGACACTGAATATACGTGATTCTTACTGCAGCTGTTACAGTCCAAAAATATTCGCTCTACCAAGCAAAACACAGTACTGTCAGATTTTGGTCCAATAATACTTTTGAAGAGTAGGATATGCACACAAATCAAACAAATACCAACTTTTTGAACATTTTTTGATCCTGACTAAGATTTCAAATACTCCAGCCTTGCTTTTCACTGCTTTAAAATTAATACATACATACATAAAGACATAAATAAAAGAATATATAATTTATGGAGGCAACTTTAGCATGGAATAATTTAGCTAAAATCAAGGCAGTCACTTCATCCTGAAACATTCTGCTGTGTTAAGAACATATTTTCAAACTACATCACCCATAGCATATTAATTACTGTAATCTAGTTAAGAGTAGGAGTTACCGGAATGCTATTAGTACATCAAAAGTAATGCAATACAGTCAAGTGAGCTGGAACTAATCAGCATAACATACATTATAGGCTATCGCTAGAACAGATTTATTTTGAATACTTTAATATCTTTGCACAGATTTTCTCATGCAACAGTGTTTTTGCATTTGAGCCCAAACATTTCAGATCAATCAGTTAAGGAATCTTTTCAGTTTCTGAAAGATTAGAGTATGTTTGTTGAATGTACGTTTCTTTTCATTGCTACAACTGGAATTTACCTATAACCTATAAAAAAAAATTGTCCTTAGGATGTGACCACATAGTTTCTGAATGAGTGAGTTGAAACCCCAGAAAATAATGGTTTATATTGGAAACACTGACTCAACCTTTAACTATAGAGGCGTGAACTGTTACCTCTGTAATTACCGGTCAACCTCAATCTTTCCTAATTAAAGTTTTCCTCTGGTGGCATATACTTAAGGCTAACCCTTACTGTTTATTCTACAATATATGATTACAATGAACCCAGTGTAAGTTAAATGATGTAGTTGTGTCTGGCTACATTCAGCAACTTGATAGAACTTGGTAAATAATCAAACCACCTCTCCCCAAAACCTATGATGTATAGCAACTTAATACTTCCTCATTCACAATGCATTATCATAACATAAAAATGCATTAAACATTCATCAAAGTATGAATTCATCAAAGTAACAATGAAAACCTGTAGCTTACCTGAACAAGAGTCTCCTGTGTCCTAGGTCAATTCCTAAGTATGTTCCTTTCTTCTATGAGAAATTTCAGAATTCTACTGAATTACGTCAAAATCAGTTAATAACATATGGAGTATGAAACAAAAAATAAACACTTCACATTTAATGATGAAATTCTTCTGAGAATTTTTTTAATAAAATTCTTCAGATTAGCATTGCAATAAAGCCTAATATTTTCAGGTAGTTAGAGGCAGAAACATCTATTATGATTGCCCCCAAATTTCCATCATTAATCATTGTTTTTTTCAGTTATTTATAACTAGGTCAAATATTTATCACCCGGGCTGAAACTTCCCTGCCTCAGGACAAACTTTTCAACTAGACTGGTTCAGTCATTTCCAAGAACAAAGGGTTACATATTGTAATTTGCCCTTGGTTGTGTATATGCAGGAATCATTAATTGCTTGTACAATCACATACAATTTACCACTAAGGACCCTTGACTAATTCAGGGTACAAGGATGGCCAGGACTTCTTAGGGGAGCAGTTATTTCTTTTTACCCTCTTTATTATTCAGTGTACATCTCCAGATATTATTTACTGAACATGGGGACTGGACGAGAACATTTGAGTCTAAGAGAACTCCTCTTAGACATTTTATATAGTGTCTTGATAAAACAGCTGAGTGCTTCTCCAGTATTAATCTTCTGAACTTCTGCAGTGAATGAAAGCACTGTTACTTTCATTTTACTGATGCACAAGGATTAAGATTAAAACATCTATATATAACCCAGTAATTGTATGTCCAAATTAAGATGTCTGCAGTACATTTCTTCAAAGCGTTAGCACTATGTACTACTGCATGTTCAAAATTCAGTTCCCATTGGCTTTTCTTGCAGCTCACTTTTCATTATCAGTTGCATCCATGTATCTTGCTCGCACTGTGATGCAGAGTGAAATACATGGAAAAGCCAGATTTGTAGTGAACAGCTAAAAATTAGGATAAACCAGCTAACCAGTGGTAACTCAGTGAATCCAGGCTTGTATCCTGAAGCCTACAGAAGAACCTGCTACAGAACAGTCACCACCAAGAAGTATGTTCCAGGTATGTATATATTTCCATTGCACTGGAGCTATGCATATTAATATCAGTTGTTGAAGTGTATTACACATAAATGTATTAATTGTAATATCTTTACGTAAAGGTTTAGTGATTCCAATTAAAAAAAGTTTTACTTCCCATCCAGCTGCTTCATAAGGTCAGTAATTACTTTAACTGGGGTACGTCAAGCACACCTTAGGTCGAGGGAAGTTATTGTCCCACTCTGCAATCACACTGGTGTGGCCTCATCTTGAGTACTGTGCGCAGTTTTGGGCGCCTCAATGTAAGGACATCAGACTATTAGAGTGTGTCCACAGGAGGGTGACCAAGATGGTAAAGGGTCTTGAGGGCAAGACTTATGAGGAGTGGGTGAGGTTACTTGGATTGTTCAGCTTGGAGATCAAAAGGCTGAGGGGTGACCTCATTATGGTCTACAACTTTGGGACAGCAGAGGGGGAGGTGCTGATCTCCTCTCTCTGGTGACCAGAATGAAGCTGCACCAGGGGAAGTTCAGAATGGACATTAGGAAAAGGTTCTTCACTGAGAGGGTGGTCGGTCACTGGAACAGGCTCCACAGGGAAGTAAGTGGTCACAGCACCAAGCCTATCAGACTTCAAGAAGTATCGGGACGACACTCTTAGTCATACGGTTTAGTTTTAGGTAGTCCTCACTGGAGCAGGGAGTTGGACTTAATTATCCTTATGGATCACTTCCAACTTGAGATATTCTATGATAGTATGATTTGTTACAGAACCTACCATAGAAAAAATTTGACACAGGGAGAGGAGGTGTGGTAATTTGCATATTATATGTTCTTTTTTTCTTGCAGTGTGGCACAGAATTGTTTATATTGCTTTGCCTGAGGGAATGACACAGATCTTTTTATGTCAGTTACCTGCCCACCTCCCCCTCCCTGAAAAAATAACATTATTTAAAAAACAAACATTCATATGTCAAATAGATGCCACTAGAAAACCCTTATCAGACAAAAAAGATCATGCCTAATAGAAAACTGAAAGGCAAGTTGCTGAGAGAAATTCCTTCTGAGATGAGAGAAAAGTTGTTGACAGTTTGCTTTGAGGGATTAAAATGAGGTAATACAGTTTTAAAACTCTTACATATCTAAGATTTGTTTCAACAAGTTAGTTGAGCCTTAAGATGTGACTAGGAAAAAAGTCTGAAAAAAATCAGAGCATAAGTGGGAAATCTAAATTTTCAATTTTGTTAAACTTCCCCCTCTGAGAGTTTATGTTCTTTTTCTGCCTGATAAAATATGCCCAGCTCTATACTGGAGTGGAACAACACTGTCACCTGGTGGTTAAATTTACTAGTAGTGTTCAAGCAAATCCAGGTAGAAAAAGGCCTCTACTAAACACTTTGCAGAATCTATCATCTAAACAGCTGAATGAATTGTTGAGATTCACGAACAATTTAATGCTAAAAACCCAATCATGATGTCATTCATTACAGTGAGTGGCACTAGTATCATGGCAGTGGGTCAGGAAAACAGTAACTAAGTACTTTGTAATGGAAAGAGTAAGAAGTTGGCTCTAAATGATTCTCCCAGAGATTGATTCTGCTGCTTTTTATTTGAACTAATCTTCCAATTGAACCAGATAAGGTATTCCGGGGGTAAGAAAAAACAGATAAACACAGATATACACACCATTTTTCAGTGTAAATATGACAGATTTTGGCTATCAATGGCTAAATAAACCAAGAATAAGGAAAAAATAGAAATTAAACATTATCAGTGTTTTAACTGGTACTAAACCAGATTACATATACATGTCACTATTTCAGTTATAGAAGGCAAGCCCAAAGAAAGATACCTTCATTTTGGAACATACATAGATGTGATAGCCCTTAATCCTGTAGAAGTACCTTAAATAACATTTTGATGATCTCCAGTTTCTGCAATATACACTGATCAGTTTTATCAATGCAGCAGAAGTACAGTATGTATAGCATAGCTTTCAATTGCTTAATTTTTAGAAAATCCAGTTCCTAGATATTTAAAAAAGTGGAATCCTGAATTTGATTTTATAACCTCTGGGAGAGCTGATAACATTCACGGTTTCTATGACAAGGAAAGAACCCTCTTTCAGTTCTTTAACCATTATTATGTTTTCTCTGTTGCTTCTTATTCTTCGTTTGGGCATAATATGAAGTAATTGATGATTATACTGTTTATGACCCTAGCCTGTTCACTCTTCTGGAGAAAATTCATGTGCATCCAAAGGAGATCTCTACTAACAGAAAATCCTGAAGTACTGATGGCATAAAATTATATGTTTATTAAAAACCAAGAAGGCTGTGAATAATTAATTCCAAGACATTGACTCCCATGAAATGGCATTTCTACTAATGTTAGAAAAATATCACTTGATTCTGCTATACAGGAACTTCACATCAGTCAGAAACACAACAGCGCTTTCAAGGTGAGCTGACCAACAAGAGGCATGGGCCTCTTGTTACAGAAACCATACTAGATCTTTAAAATGCTTTCCTTTACTAAACAATTGCAGTTTTCTCTTGCTGTAAGTCATTTTTAGGCAGTGGCTCTGTGAACTCAAGACTGGACACCAATGTCTGACTAGTTCAAAGTTACTGCAGGTAGGTGAGAAAATACATCAGTAGGAGAACTGATGCTTGGAGGTCTCCATGCTCAAAGGGTAGACCAGATGCAGTGGACACACAGGTTCCTGTTACCTCTTAAATTTCTCACTCCAAGATAGATTCAGCCATTTTTATTTTTCCCCAGACTCTTGTCAATTCTCTAAAATAAGAAAACTTTTCACATGCTGCAGAGAGGCAACCTTGAGCTATTTGAGGCAACATTTTACTATTTCAGTGCTGTTCCTCTGTCCTGTAACACAATTTCAGAATAGACTAGGAAGAGTTTGTTATACTTCATCTTGGATCTGCAGGGAGATAAGAACTTAAATATTTGGAGTGAAGTCCAATGAACTGTGCAGAAGATAAACACCCACGTTACTTAGCCATAACTGCAGCCAATCAGGAAATGTAAATGGCATGTTTTCCATTTGCTTGGGTTCTCTACAATGTGTGCAATTGACTGAATAAAAGTTCTCTTAATGGAAACACCTCCTCTGCAGGGTGTGATTTTTACCCAAATGGATGGCTGACCAAACAGTCATTCTAGCAGAGCTCCTTAGAGTATCAACGTATAGGTGGTAAATCTTTATTAATGAAAAAAATAACTGATGGTCATTTCCTACAGCCTGATCACTTTGATTCTTTTTCCTCACCACCTATGGGACTAGTGTGGGTTCTGACTCTGGCTTCCCATTACTGTCCCTCTGTTCTTTTCGTGCCTTTTCTTTTTGATCTTACTCTTGCTGGAATGCAGAAGAGGAGAAAATAGGAGAAAAGATCATTCAACTTCTCAGTTCTTTTCAGCCACTGAAATCAGATGGGCTTTGGAGAACAAGGGTCAGCAAAACACACAGATGCTTTTTCAGAATGGAAATTTAAACACGATTTTGAAGGTAGATTATGAAAGATATTTATACTGCATTTTTTTTAACTTTTTCAAAAAACAAGCAAAAACAGGGCAAGGAAATACATTTTAAAAGACAGTGTGAAAATGAAAGGAAGCATAAGGCCTGTATTTAGTTGTTCAGTTACTCTGACTGGGAACACTGATTCACCTGTGGAACAGAAGAGCAGATCACAAAAAAATCCCCTCAACTTGTTTCAGCTGAGCAGAAGTTGGGACTTCAGGATACATAACGCAGCACAGCTCATTGAGTTCTCTTCTTCCTATTATCTGGAAGCATCAGGGCTTCATCTAGTGTTCACAAAGAAAATTACAGTTAAGAAGAATAAAACCTAAGCCAAAGCATGATATACTTAACAAGAATATTAGTCCAGACAATTTTCTTTTAACTGTTATCAGGAACAATGTCCCATATTTTGTGTGAAGTTCAGACTGGTGGTTACATACATGATTCACAATATTACCCGTCCTACAAAATATACAGACAGAGTGCCTTAGTCTATAGATCATATGCATCTAATCCAAACTGTTCTGAGTGTTGTTCAAGTTTCCTTGATTTTTAAATTAATTTTAAATCAGTATTATCATTTATAATGTATAAATCTATTCAAATCTATGGGACAGTTTAATTTGTGTTTAATTCTCCAGTTCAACACAGCTATGGCTAGTAATTCAAGAGACTTCAGCTATCACTTGGCCCATGATCTCAGGATACATCATATCCCATAAGATAGAATAGTAGTAAAATTGTTTGCCATCTAATCGTTTCGAAAGACCTGAGCCAGATTAAGAATAGGGTACTAAACTGCTCCTGATGATGATAACATCCAGCTCAAGGCCAATGAAGAAACCAAGGAGTACCTTTTCATGAACTGGGTTAGACTGCTCCTAAGATGGTACAAAACATACTCAGTGCTGTTTAGAAATGCAAAATCCAAACTGTGGCAAAGCAACTTGTTTGGGAAGGACTAACAATGCACAGCAAACAGTCTAAGATTCTCATATCTTCCTACAAGTTGCTGATCATAAAAATCTCTGAAGATGCTTAGTACCTTTTCATAGCAGGCCCAAAAGATTATTTTCTAAGTAGGTTAAGATTTAAAGAAAGAAAAGTAACTAAACTCTTACTGATGTCATGATATGAATCAGAGGCCTCAGAATGTATAAAATGAGTACTGCATGGAAAGCCATGTTTAATGATAGGAATGTTAAAGAAGTTACATTTTCAGGTATCCCCAGTTCTAGATTAATTTCTTCCTTGCAAATGTGAAGTGATGCTAGAGTTACCAGTACACCCAGAAATGACTTTTCAACTTGCTCTTATTATAATTGCATGCTTCTATTCCATTAGTACTCAGAATTTTTTTATTTTATTTTCTACCATTTTTTAACTTTTAGTACTAGCAAGGACTCTCTTATCACTTCAGTAGCATCCAAAGAAAGGTAAATTTACTTTTAACTACAATTGAGTGTGGCTTACATTAGTCTTGTAATTTTTTTTAGGAGCAAGCCTAATGCTGATATAGATGATTGGTTTATAGTATTGCACTCTCCCTGGAAAATGTGGAAGGTACATTGTGCTCAGAGATGTCCTAGTCCCCAGAATGAGAATAAAATGTAAAACAATCTGTATCTGCCACACTGTTTTCTCTCAAAATAACTGTGCTACCATTAAAGAACCATCCACCTGCACTCTTTACATCCCTATTACCCAAATGCAAATATGATCATGGACACAGATTTCACACATTGGAAGTAGTCAATACTCCCTTGAGCAAGTGCACTGTAAGCCAGCATGTTCAAGTTTTTCAGTATTTTGCACTGAGGGTCGGCATGCATCTGCACAAGCAAAAACTAGATTAAGTTTTAAATACCAGCAGTGGTTATCTTACTATTTTCAGCAGTGATCTTTTATACAGTTGTGTATAAAGTATTTCTAACCTCAATGTCATCCTCTCCCTGCCTTCCCCTCCCATAAGCTTCTGCAACCAAAACCCAGACACAAAACAGTTTGGAATGAAGTGCTGCTTTCCTTGGTGCTTAAGAGGGTTTACATAAGACATAATGAACCACACTGGGCATCATGAAGGTCATCAGCATAGTTTTTTGGTGTATTAAGTGATACATAGCCCACCAAGTCACAGCACGAAGGAGTAAGGTTTCGTTGTTCTCCCTCTGTCATGCTTAGTGTCTGCAGAGAAAAGGAGCACTGAGGTTGGTTAATTTACCACAGAGATTAGGCTGGATGGTTGCCTTCAGTAAATCACATAATCTATCGGCAGTTCATTTACTGAGGCTTGCTGCTGACTCATGATGAGAAAGACAACTAGGAAAAAGATGCCTTCTGGTTACTTCAGGCCAGCCTGTCCTAAAAATGTTACTTTATAGTATATGAAACTTTAACAGCAAAGCAAAATTCACGTAAATAATTCCAGTAAAATTCCCCAAACTCCATTATTTCAAAAATAAACCTGACAAGGAATCCAGGCTGATTATCAGAATTATAGGTCAATGAAGCTTATTTCAACAGATTGCATAGTAGTACAGCAACAATAACCATTGAGACTACTTGTAAAGCACTGAACTGCATACCCTTTTACTCTTCGGCAAGCAGTCAGTTCTATGAGTTATCTGAACGGCTATCTTGGAGCATTTATTCATTAGCAGCAGAAACAAGAATAGAGTTTGACTCATTAGAAGCTATGCCTGCAATTTTCAAAAAGCAGAGCCTAGAGTTGGTTCTAAAGATCTTCTCTAGACCTTCTGGGTTTTAATGGAAAAATAAATAAGCATAGCCAAGCTACAAAATAATTTAGAATCCAGTATGAGTTCTTGAACACATTTGCTTGCTATTTACTCTGCCGTATTTCTGAAGCAGTAACAGGGTTAATGAAAACATAAAACATATGCAAATGAAAAAGGAATGGTAGAAATGCAAGGAAGTGTCTCACTTAATATTTACACAGCATTTCACAGTTGGATATCACAAAAAAAGTTAGAATCATTTTGAGCTTAATGGTCCTTTCCCCTACACTTCAGAACAAAGCAACAAACCCCAAAGTCATCTGTCACGTGGGAAGAAACAACTTTTTCTTTCTCTTCACTTGCAAAAAGGCAATGAAGATTACGGTTTCAGTTTAGAACAAGACACTTGCCACCCTGCTTGGTGTGCACACATCATGTGTCATGGTCTAAGTTACAACATTTCAGACTACATAGACATACCAGGGCAAGCCTTTCAGCAGCACTGGAATCTATTCAAGGGCCACAATTCTGCCTTGTAGCTAAGTACAAAGGCTGTGTTATATTATGTATTCAGTTCACCTAACTAGTTCCAGACTTGGTCACATCTACCTGTTCACCTGTCAGTCATTTACTTGCACTACAGTACATATGCTCTACAAACACCCAAAAATGAAATCTTTAGCACCATTTTGTGTTAAGCTTATAATGAAGGCATGTCATGTTTATTTGTTATATTCTTCTCCATATTACCCTCAGACTTTTCCCCTCAAGCATGAGCATGCTGTGTCTGCTGTATATCCAAGCTGTCTACTTGCTACCACTAGTACTCCACACGTCATTCTTTCTTAATTCCAGAAATCCATCACAGTATCATAAGAAATTCCTCATGAAATTTTTACCATTATTTTCCTTTCTTCTCATTAATACAGAAACTTCTCTTTCTGGACCTTGCTTTGATAATTCCTTTTGTTCAACAAACAAATGATTTGGATTGGGATTTTCAAACCTGAGTAGTGGCATGTATTGTCTTAACATCCTGGTGCTCAACTTGGAACACTTACAAAGGAAATTTCATTAGTAGAAGAACATCAATTACCTCTTTCTAAATAAATCAGCCTATTTAAGAAAGCTGAAGTTAGGTATCCAAAGTGGAGATATTCATAGTCCCCTTTTTTATTCTGACTCATGGTGATAAATTAAAAAAAAAAAAAAAGACAGCTTCCTTCTTTGGAAATGACTTAGTAAACTCTTCAAGGTATAAATTATGCAAACAATGGTGCTAAATTTTAAGTTACAAATTCAGATACCATAGGAGTATCCAAAAAGAATCCTAGAAGAGATACACACAAACTATTTTCCATAGTTTATTTTAGACTGCCAGAGTTGAGCATATCTTCACAAGACAGCTGTGCTAAATACAAAAAATAAATGCATACATAGATATGTTAGTCCACTAAATATAGTTTCTTATGTGATGACTGGATGAAAAGTCTGAACACTGGAAAAGTAATCCAGGCACTGAAAAAATTAATTGCTAAAGAACTGTTTGATACTTTGTTTCAAAGGTTACTTATTTCTCAGTAATATATCATAGGTAGCTCTAATTTAGGCAGTAGAGTTTCTCATTCTGTTTGTGTTTCAGCTATCACATTTCACAAATAAAAGATGGAAATATTTTTTCTAATGTTTTTCTAAAACATACTAGGATCTCCAGCACCTGACATCACAAAATTGTTGTACAGCATTTATTACCACAATGATACTTTGTTACCATTTATGCCATAAAAGTGCAGGACTAAAACCAGATATTTAAAATTACGTCTGTTGTTCAGCAGTATAAAATACAACAAAAAGAAAAACAAAAATGAAATTTTATGTACAGAACGTTGCAACATCTAAATTCCTTGAACATTCGCTGTTAAATGTACCTGTTAGCTAATTGTTTTTATTGCAAAATTCGTAAAGGGCTCTGGATGCTAATTATAAAATAAAAGTAGTTCAGTTCCTGAAATAAATATTTTAAACTGCTGAATCTTAAATATCAAACAAAGTTAAAGCTGTGTGGTCTTTAATCTTCCATCCCCTCTACTCCACCTCCCCACCCCGCCTTAGGAATGTAACAATGAAATGGGCAATTTTTTCAGTTTAAAATACATCTTCAGCATTCTTGCATTAACAATGCCCTCTCCTTGACTGTTGGTCTACACACCTATTCATGTAAGTACAATAAATCTGAAAAAAAACCCCATTAATAAATCACATAAAAGAACCTGACTACTGTAATCCAAAACACTAATAAAATAACCACTCTGAAAGTTATGGAAATAGCATCAAAACCATTAAAATTAATATTTTTTAAAATAACATACATGCTTAAATATACACACCTCTCCAGCAGTCTTAAAACAAGTATCTTTTTTTTTTTTCCCTCCAAAATTTGTGGTAGACAAATCTTAAAAAGATTGGAGTAGTAGTTTAATTTAGTAATCACAATTTGTCCCAACCCACTTTCTACAAAAACTAGAACAAAGTAATACAAAAATAAACTCTTGGATAATGTACAAATAAAACACACATATTTTTACTTTCTTGCCACATTTTTTCTACCAGCTCCATATGTCAAGAAGGTGCAATGGTATTGAAAAAATTACAAACATGAAAGTTTTTGGCTCTCAGAAAAGAGCTGTGTTTAATTTTCATGGAAATTTTGGCCTGTATGTCCTGTTATTTGAAACAAGACATACATCTTTAGTCACATTTCTACAATATTCTGTGCATGTCGTAATAGCAGTTGGATATCTGTCATCTACATACATATTTCAGACAGAACTACATACCACTTTTTTTTCTAAGGCCAATAGGATACTTCTGAAATAAATATTTGTTCTGATAATTCCATTGATACAGAAAGTACAGCCATAGCTTGAGGGTAAATTTGTAAAATTATCTATTTATTCTCAAAGTAACTTCAAAAGTTTATTTAATGTAAACAATTGCCTTTAGATATGCAAATATTAAGCTATCAGCTTTTCTTTGAAGTCTTAACAGCATCATAGTTAATAAAGTCAAAGGCTGCAGAGTGGTTACAGATGGACATAACAGTATTAATCTCACCATTTGAACTCTCTCAGCAGCTTGCTATCCATCAGCACAGTGGCTGCTGCCTCCCACACTACAGACAAGTCTGAAATCAAGTGAAAAAGCATTAAGAGTTGCTGTAGGAAGTAAAATGCTTTTCACGTTGGCTCCTTGATAACTTTACATAGAAAGCAAGATTAGAAATTGCTTTTCAACAGATTCTAAGTTTCTTTAAGGCACAACTTGTAATATGCTGTTGGTGGTTTGTCTTATTGATGGTAAACAATCCTCCCTAAGTTAAACATTTCAACCTTTGTTAACAACACACCCAAGTATTTTGCTTTTTAACCAAAGGTATTTGGGCTGTTTAGCATATCTGCTCAGATTTCCTCCAGTCATTTCACAACCTGTACTTGCAGTGCTTGCCAAAGTTCAGCCTCAAATTCTACATTTTTTTTTTCTTTTTACAATGCTGGAGAGAACGTCTAGTATTTTCTCGTGCAGTCTGAAAGATACTTACAGTAGTCATATATGGTGCAACTTAGGCTTGATTAAAATTAGGTACATAATGGATATGAGTAGTAAAATATGATTATTTCTTGGTGCAAACCCCCTTCAGTTTATACACATATACAATCTTTCACATGGGAAAAATAGATGCTGCAGCCAGATTATTTTTTCAAAATGAAAATAATAGAAAATCCTGAAATACACATAGTATTTCAGAATGTCTAGAATCAGAATTAAAAAATAATTCTGTAATGAAAATAAATTACTCACTAATTCAAAAAGCAAAGCATTGTCATAGTTATTTCTATTTCCATTTCCCTGTTAGTAAAAATCTCCTAGTACAAAATTATGAGACAAGAGGCAACCTACTCACCAGTTCTGCTGACAAAATTAGCTGCATTTGGGCAGATACTTTAAGAAATGGGGTTTTTTAGGAGCAGAGTTTGGTAGGTTTTAAAAAGTAACAAAATAATGAAAATAGAAAATATTTAACACAATAGAGATAGTACTTTAAATCATGGTGAATATATTACAGAGATGGTATTCTGTAAAGTAAGTGGTTTAATTTGGCTACTTATGAATTATTTGAGGTCTACAGAAAGTAGAAAGACATATACTCAGATGGTATAAATATGCAACATTTCACTCAAATCAACAGTTCAATGCTAATTTACATCAGTTAGAGTTCTGACTCCCACGGTGATTAAATATATATAATTCTTTAGAGTTGCTAACTGTAACCTTTTCATTTAAAAATCACTGTTAAATCATTCCCATATGTTCCTTTCCAACCATAATGGAAACGAACTAAATAATCTTTAAACATATCTATAGTTAAAATACTGCAGCTGAAACTTCTATCCAGATACAGGAAAAAAATAATCATAATACTAATATTATATTGGCAAGGTCATAATAAAGCATGTAAAATTTTAAATGCTTATTTTTGGTCAACAAAATGGTCAGCAAACACATTTTTGTGGGCTTGCCCAGGAACTGCTCAAGACAGTTAATAATTTAACATAAAAGCTAAAATAGATACCCACAAACCAGGGTAATTTGTATGGCTATAGGATGTTTTTCCTTTCCCCATTAGTAATTGCTTTGAGTTGGTGAGACCACCCACAGTGAAGTCATTCTGGGAAGTCAAATATGGGGAGGGAATGGCAGGAAAATGAAAACTAGAAACATATCTGGGAATATCTGGTTTTAAGGCTAGGATAAGTGGAAGACACACCCATTATTATAGATGACAGCTCTCCCTAATAGTCCAAAATATAGTCCAAAATATACTTAGCTTGGAGTAAAATTCACATTTATCCCAGCTGGACTTATTTTGGGTTTGCTTCTTAGACCCTTTGTGTGACCATAGTCCCATTTTTCTCTTCTAAACTTGATCTAGAACAATGATTTAACATCTCTTCCATATCAACCAAGTTTAACACCAAGCATTTCAAATTACCTCTGCAGTCTAGTCTCAAGTCACAGATCCTTTAACTATTATACTTGAATGATCAAGCAGGCCCTTCTGACAAAACTTCCACTGCTGAATTACTAATGACGTTTAAATGGAGCTAGTCCAAAGAAAAAGATTTTAAAAGTGATTGCCAGAGTATGGCAAACACTAATGTTTGGCAGCAGGTTAGTGACATTCACAGATTTCTCTAGATGATCTAGGAACATCTTTCCTGACCCACAAAGTTTTGAGATTTAAAAAATACCCCCTTGCATTCTGGAGTGAGAAAACTGAAGAGAGATCCTCATTTTCCAGAGAAATAGTCTTGTGTTTCATAAAGCAGTCACCATAAATTCATGCATTGCAAGTGTAAAGTATGTTCGGAGATTTCACCTGCAGGAATCCAAATCTCATAACTCAAAGACTTTTAAGTATTGTGGTCAATTCTGAAAATGAGATTTCAACTCCAAAGTAACAGAGAACTTTGGAAAATATTTCTAATGACTAACATGCATTTGTACTTCTAAGAAATAACTGTACAAACTTGTTTGTGCAACTCATGCTTTTGTCTCCCACGGGTACATGCATATCATTCAGCTCATGAGTTTCAATCCGTTTTGTGGATTCTGAGCAGTATGCAGCAAAATTGCTAGCATTACTAAAAAATAATTTTAAAAAAAGTGGAATCCCTAGGGCCAAGTATTTCACCAATTATTAAAATAATAAATGTAAAGTGTAAATGACAAAATAGTAAACTTTACATATTGATTATTTTTCCATGAAGGAACTTACAAATTGGAGGAAGAGTGAGTATTCTTCTACCACAGATTCTTGGCGTGTTTCCTTTTTATTTCTTAATTACATCCCTGATGCAGTGACTACGGTATGACATCTTTCTTTATCTCTGCCCAGAGGCAGCTTACATATCTTACAGGTTTAACTAATACTTTGAGCTATTTCATATATCACCTGTCATGCATTTTTTTTTTAGCATTAAAGTTTTAATTTTTCTTAGTAGCATTTCTAAGATGATATAGACCCAAGACTCTCTGGCTTCTTGTGTGGGAGGAACACATCAACGGAGCCTCTGACTGCGTGGCACTGTATAGAAGATGCAATGTGACCAAAGAACTAAGCCTTACAAGAAAACTTGCAGCACAAAGTCTATGAGGCACTATATCATGATTTTGAAATAAAATATTCCGGGTTTAGCCAAAATATGTAGTTTAAAGCACTAATACTGTTTGCAAGAAACCTAGATCCTTTTTTTTTTCCCACTTCAGGCAGCTTTGGAAACTATTGCAGGAAAGGTGGGAAACTGCAAACAAACAAAATACCATCAACAATTTCACTTTGGTTTTCCATCAGAAAAGCAATGTCTTACAGATATGTGTGACTTTAGTTAATAAAGTTTCCACATCTGAGAAAAATATTAATGAGAGTTTATCTGAATTTAGCTTTTCAAGAAGCTTTGTTCACGGAGACCAAGAGATAAGACAACCATTTTTCTGCTGTAGTCATTTTTTGATCAGTCTTCATTCATATTGCAGAAAAGTGCCTTTGTTTGGTTTTTGACATTATTCATGGCACTGAAAGTACTACAAAGTACTTCATTAAAACTATTGGTGCCGACGAATACAGGATCTCTCCAGGAGTTACACTTTAAACATAAATACTGACTACTACATCTTCCATACTAACTACTACATCTTCTGAAGAGTATTCAAGACCACTTGCACATTAGGATTAATTAAAAACTGACTGAAATCAACAAGAATACCTCCACTAAATTTCTCCCAGGCTGATGGAATTTAAGACCAAGAAGCAGCACAGTTATGATGATACGCTCTGATGTCCTGTTTACAAAGCATTTTAATTAGTAATTCTCGCATCAACCATGTAGTTACTTATGGATACACAGGTAATAAATTGAAGAAAATAATATTGAGGATTTACCACCGACACATTGTTCCTGCCAAAGCTAAGTACTTTCTGTAATGAAATTATTTGATCCATGGATGAGGAGAGAGAAGAAAAAGTCATTTACTGGGAACTTGGCCTCGGACTTTAACACAGTCTCCCTTCTACCCAAACTCAGATATGGACTAGGCTGATGGACTGTAAAGCAGGTGAAAAACTGACTAGATTGTTCATCTGAAAAGGCAGTAGTTAATGTTCAAAGTGGAACTGGCAGCCACGATAAGTGGCATTCGTCAAGAGCTGATAATGTTTAACATCTTCATCAGCAACCTGGAAAATGAGACAGAATGCATCCTCAGAAATTTCGTATGCATCCTAAGAAAGTTCGTAGATTACACCAAATTTGAAGAGGTGCTTGATATGCTGGAGTGCAAGGCTCCAGGGACAGACTTTTACTACTGAGCAAAAAAGGAAATTAATGAAGTTCAACAAAAATGTATGCAAAGTCTTGAACCTACAACAGAAACACCCCATGCAACAGCATCAGCAGAGAACTGACTGGCCAGAAAGGAACTTTGCAGAAAAGGACTTGATTATCCTGATGGACACTCCTGATGGACATAAACATGCAATGTGTCATTGTTGCAATTAAGGCTATGCACATCAACAAGAGTGTAACCATTAGATGAAGGGAACTGATTAATCCCTTTTATTCAGCACCAAGTCTCATCTGAACGCAATGTCCAGTTTGGGGCCCTCGAGCACAAGAAAGTCCCTGAAAAACTGGAGCAAGTTCAACAAGATGGTCAAGACCTGTAGTACGTGACATATGAGGAGAGACTGAAAGAACTGGATTTGTTCAGTCTTAAGAAGAGGGCAAAAGAGGTATCTAATTGCTGTTTTCAATAACCTAAGCTGAAGCTGAAAGAAGACAGCTAGCCTGTACTCAGAGACGCTCAGAAAAAGTAAGAGGCAACAGATGTAATTTGCAGCAAGGAATTCTAACCTGGTATAAGGAAAAATATTTCACTGAGGCAGTGAGTAAGCTCAGAGATGTGGAACATTCATCCTTGCATATTTTCAAAACTCAACAAGACAAGACCCTGACCAAGCTGAAACAGTTTTACATGGGCCTTTGAGCAGGAGGCTGGACTAGACGACCTCCAGCAGTCTCTTCCAACCTAAGTTATCCCCATATACATAAAAATGATCAAATCCCTTCCTGACCTTCATTAGGAAAAGCAAAATATGAAGAGCTTGATAAGTTGCAACCTGCAGGTAGCCATATTTCATCTGGATCAAAGCCTTTATGGCTAATTTACTGTCTGCTAAATCATCAGCCACTTTGCTTTCCCCATTTTAGCATGCATTTAGTATTGATGAAGCAAGCTTATGACTCAAATAGAAGAAGGAACAGATCATGAACTGCTTTAACCTTAACATTTGCAATGTCTCATGTTGTGACTTGCAGGGCTAAGCAACCTTCTTCTTCTTTTTTAAAACTTATTTCAACATATTTGCATCCATAAATCTGTAGAGGAAGACTGTATTATGAATCATTACTAGATGAATCACTTTTCTTGATCATTTGTCCATCTCTATTCTTACAGTAAATACTATTTATGACCAAGTTGCTATTTCAGTCAAAATATGAGTCATACTTGTACTAGTGGAAAAGAAGAAAATCTCTACCTGGTAAGGAATATCATTTAATGTCTCCCCATATGCTCCAGTCTTGCAAAAGTCACTGCACAGAGGCTTCAAAGGTATTTAAGTATGCTGAGTACTGTTACAGAACTGGAGCATTAATCTGTCAGACCTTGATTCTATTCCTGTTAACTTCAAATGGAGCAGAACCGCTTTGCTGCAACCGATATCCTGGCACAGAAATTCTTCATATAGTTTCATGTCTTCAGCAAAGACACTAAATTGATAAAAAGTACATTCTATAATCAGCATGTACAGCTCTCTTACCCTAATTTATAAGTTACTTAATTCTGATTCTCTGAATTTATTTTGTTGCACTCGCAAATGTGTGCACACAGTAAAGTTTTAGTCTTGATCAGGAGTGCTTTTCTGAGGCTAATCTCCTGATCAGTCCCCTTTTGCTGCACTTTGTTTCCATCATGGAGCAGTCTCACAGCATGCAAACTGAATTCCTTTGGATGAAACTAAACCAGCAGGAATAATCCAAGAGCCCAAACACGTGCTCCAGTTACTAAGAGTTCAGTCCCTGGGACCAAACTAGAGCTGGTCTGAAGCTAGTCAAAATTCTTAAAACTTGTATAAACAATCCATACATGACCCTCAGCATCAACTGTTTCACACTATATATCTGCTCCTCTTTCCCCCTACTATTTGATAATAATAACCTTAATTGTTCTGATTAGTAGATAATTCCAGATCCATGTCATTCGAATTTGGATGTTTTACCCTTAAGGGTCTTTGTAAGAGATTCATCTACATTTCTTCGAGACAACAGAGGGAGGGAGGAGGAGAGAGAGAGCGGGGAGGGATGTGGGAGAGACAAGTACAGTGGAAGAGAGTGAAGGGAAGAGGGGAAGGGGAGAATGGAGAGAGAAGGAGGTGGACTGGGACAGGGAAAAGAGGCAAAGGGAAAGACGAGGAAGAGATGAGGGGAAGGTGGAAGAGGAAGTAGGAGAGGAGAGAGAAGGAAGGAGAGGAAGGGAGAGAGGATGAGAGTGAGGAAGAGGTAGGAAGGGAAGGGAAGGGAAAAGATATGGGAGAGAGGGAGACTGGGAGAGAGGGAAGGAAGGAGGGAGGGAGAAAAATATATCTTGTAAAAGAATTAACACTTGCAGATAAAATGCTCTCTAGAGTTAGCTTTTTCCACTATATCCTGAAAAAGTCTAGATAATAAATGTGGGCAAGATGCCTAACTTTGAGGTAAGACAAATCCCATACTTAGTTAACAGCCCTCATGGGGTTTAGAATAGAATAGTTTAGTTGGAAAAGACCTACAACAATCACCTAGATCATCTAAATAAATATAAACCTATTTACATTGAAATGGCAGAATCTAATAATCTATAAACTTTACAATTATTATAATCACAACTTCCATGTGTAACACCTAGTACTGTTTTCTCTTAAAGCTTAAATTTGCATTAATAACCCTTTGAATTGTTTTATGGTTTGGGTTTCTTTTTTTTTTCAAATTCATATTTGCACTAACACTAAACAAAAATGCTAGAAGAAACCATTACTTTTAATACAAAAATAGTTCAGGCCTTAGAACTTCATATGTGTGTCAACCTCCCAGACCACTCCTCCCTTCTTTCAAACCCCACCAGGGCAGTGGACATAGCAGTTGCCTCACCTCAGCAAGAAGATACATTTCTTGTCTTCCTCAGAACTATGTCAGCACAGAAATGAACAGGGCAAGAGAATATTTTGATCACACCATCACATCTGGACTTTTTGATTTAAAAAAAATTAAACTTATGCAATTTAAAACTATAAATTTCTGCCACAGCATTGCATTTTTTCACACTGCAAAATCAGTAGTTTGCATGCCAGGTGACCCCCTTTCCTCTCTCTATGTGCGACCGCCACAGGTTGGAACACGTTTGTTTTCCATGAGGCACCAAAAATTCTTCTTTTGCTGTTGGGAAAGATAATGCATTGTGGGTTGCTTTTCTGTTTTTGTGCACAAAAAGAACATAGAGCAGCCAGATTTGCATAATTTTCAACCCATAGCGGAAGGGATCAATAATCCTAAGAAAAAACCTAAGACAGAAGCTGCAATGAGATAGATAGCTCCTGAAAGAGACCTTAAAGGAAGACACTTCCGGATAGAGAAAACATATTTTCCTACTGGAAAACCATCTGCAATGATATTTTTTCTATCAGCCCTAAAGTCAACTAAATATATATTCAAAATTACACATCAGCATTTAAATAGTGCATATTCTGTACCATTAGATATTAAAAAATATTCAAGCAAATTTACAGGTATTCAGAACAAACTGATAAAATGACAGAAGCAAAAGAACAACTTGAAAAAACTGCATAAGGTATGAAATTGCATTAAATCAATGTCATTAGCTTGCTTCATCTAGAATAAGCACATGTGACAAAGTGCACAACCTCACAGTACTCCACAGAAGACAGCAGTGACAATCTTCTAGAGGCCTCAGGGCACAAGCTTTATTTGCAAAAATAATTGCTCTCACTGTCAAAGTCTGGCTGACATTGACTGCACAATCCTACAATGAGATCAAGATTAACCATCATGAGCCAACACTTTCAGTGCTGTGAGTCACAGATCACTTTACAGACAAGGACAACTGTAACCACATATACTGAAACCAGTATATCAAATCTGGTCCACAGGTCACATCCAGGCCAACACTCCTAAAGAAATAATATACTGAATATTACTGTATGTAGACAAATCTTCAAGGTATGAAGAAGAATTTAGAATAGGAAAGAATTATTGGGAGAAAAAAAAAGAAAAAAGACTAGTGTGAGTTCTCACTGGTGAAAACGCATTAAATGAAAACCCAATAACCTTAGCACTGCAAGCAACAACCAGGACATACAGCTAGACAGCACTAAGTTGTAAGCACAAGGCTATCTGAGCCAACTTAAGAAAGCAGCTTAGCTGTCTTAGTATGACGTACTGTGTTACCGTGTTTCTCAAATGAAAGCCATTAACAAGCACAGCACACCTAGGCTAGTCTTTTCCAGTACATTCATTGGTCTGTTTAAATGTTTAAAACTAGTGGAAACATCTACACTCTGCAACGTTAATTTATGCCATGTGTAAGACAATGCTCTTAAATAGTAGGGTGCCCTTGATGAAAATCAGACTGATCAGGCTTTGTGGTATAGATCTCCGTAACCAGATTTACTGTAAAAGCACATATTGGCAAACAGTTCATTTTAATGAGACAAGAAACATGGCAGAAAAATGAACAAAACACCTTATTGCATTCCTGCTCTCTCTTAAAAAAAATGCCTCAATATTTTTGCTCAGATGCTGCGCATTTCTCAGTTACTTCTTTTACAAACACTTGTTTAGCAACTAAATTTCCTGCCTGGTTCAAACATTTAATCTTGCTGTTGAAGCCCTATGATGAATTTTATTATGTTTTAATTTAAAAGTGTCCCAGCACTTGCACAGTGAAAACACACTGATGCAGTTAGTTTCACATTATGTTAGGAGATAACATGAAATTACAGTTATCAGGCTATATTAGGTTGGTAATACTGGGACAGTAGATTAGATCAAAACAATAGGAAAGAAAAAACACAGCCCTTTTCATTGCTTTTACTAGTATTCCTTCTTGAGATTAATGTCAAAGATGCTTAGAAATCTGGATGGGCATGGCTTGAATCTAAATTTTAAAATCCTACTATTGTTTATGACATATTTAGAACAGCTTAAGATCAGCTACCATTTTTTTCACAGTCTAGAAAGTAGCAGAGATTTTAAAAAGGTCAGAGAGCATAAGAGATGGAGGATCATTCACAAGTGTTCATCTCCAAAAGAGCATCTGTGGTGCCCGAATGAGAAAACTACTTTATGATCTTTGGGACAAACCAGAAGAATTTTTTATTCTCTGCAGTACCCAGTTTATAACAGGAGCTTCAAAAACATTGAGAAACCATTTGTGGATCTTTAATCCCTGTATGGTTTTACCACTTGATCTAGCAGGTGGTGTCTGAGAAAAACCTTTACTAAGTTGCAGTGACCTCCAGAGCCACCACGCAGCCTAAAGACAAGACAAAAATAGTATCTGCTGTGGTCTTTGAAAACTGATAAATATTACACTACAGTAAGCAGATATGAAGTAGGTCATTATCATAAGTAGGGGAAAAGAGAAAAGTGATCTGTTAAATATACATTTTGATCAATGAATAAACACTTTTGAGTCTACAACGTCCTACAAAAACCTGTGTTACTTCTGTTTGACAAGTAAAAAATACATGTATTTTGAGCTAGATGCCAGAGGATTAATAAAGCTGCTGTCATGCTAAATGATGTCTGTTTCCAAAGCCTTCTAAGAAAAAAAATAATCCTTGTCCCCAAGTGCAATAAACTGTGTGCAGACAGAATTTGTGTACGTGCATTTCCAACACAGCTCAGCATACTCTGCCATACATTTACCATAGTGGTATTCAAACCATTTAAAATTAAGCCTTGTGTTAAATTCATATGCTATCAATATGGCTTTCTCAGAATTAACATACACAAGTCTACTATTTTTACCTTGTTTACTGCATTTGTGGTACATTTACATGTCCCTATGTGTGCAATGATTACAAGGACAACTTATAAGACTGAAAATTGTCACTTCACAGAAAAATGGATGCAAAAATATAAAATTATATCATCAGTAGCTATGATCTTCTGCTTCCATTTAACTTTTCTGTAAGCACCCAAAGCTTGGGGGGGGGTCATTATCTAAGTGCTAAGGTTATGTTCTTAGAATAATTCTACCATCTGCTTTCTTTACATTTTGTATTAATAAAGTCACTGATATTATAGTACCTAAAAGAAGCCTGCAATGCATTTTATAAAAATGGGTCTCACAGACATATAAAATGAAGATATCAATAAAACGGCTGTGTTGTAATCCTGCAAAGTTAGTATTAAGGGATATTTTTAAATATTTCTACAGCTTCAGTTAGAGTACACTCATGTTAACTTCTACTGTAGTTCGGCATGAAAGCTCTTCAGGATTAGAAACTGCTAAATTGTAAATAAGTCTATTAATAAAGCTCAAGGTGATTACAATAACAACAAGTAAATGAGGCAAATATTAATGATTTACACTAAGTTGCACTTGTAATAGTTTAAAACATTGTTTTCAGTGATCTAGGATTAAATGAATAAAATAGGAATTATGTTTAGTACTGTGAGGCCTAACTTCTAACTGAAAATAAAACTCCAAGTCAGGTGCCTAGATTCTCTACAAAATGTGTAAGAACAGCTGGGAGTCAGAGACTGGGATTCACAAAGCCCAGTACACTGAGTACAAAGTCACCCGAACTAACCTGCAACCTCTGTCAACCGCTCTGCCTTCATACATGTGGAATCCACAATCTAAAACATCTATTTGAGATATGTGTTAAAATTATATCTACCCTAGTTCAAGAAAACAAGCAGCCTGAAGAGAGCAACTGTGGTACTCTTTCTTCAGTCCAATATAACACCTATAATATCCCAGTGCTTAGCATACCCAAATGAAATGTGATACATATGCTCTATGAATCCTCCTCCAGTCTTCTTGAATCTTCATTGGTCACAAATATGTGAGAGCTACAGGGCTTTTATAAACTCTCTTATTACCCAAGCAATTCAATTTTGTATTAAATAATCACATATTTCTTAATCTCTAAAGGGAATTACAATGAATGCATGACGTAGCTGCTAGAGTAGTCCCCTGGGGAGTCTCAAGGTCCAGACTTTCTTACAGTAAGAACAATACAAGGATGTCAAAACAGGAGTTTTGATGTGTTTTTATGTGGAGCAATTTGGTACCATCACTGACCATTTCGGTGGTTTTCCAGCTCAGAGCTGGGATTGGGGTACCCAGGTGACTTGACTGGTTACAAATTAGGCATTTCCATTGTTAAATTGCAACTGAGTTGAGCAGGTGAGGAATTAGACTTAAAAGTGGTATCTAGGAACCTAGTCCCTTTGAAGACAGAGGCCCTTGGCTTTGTCTAATGTTTCTTATTACATAAGTTTCTAAAGTCTACTAATTCAAATATCATTTAAACTTACTAAATCTCTACAAATAAAATCATCCAGACAGGCTGCTAATTATGAATTAATATCTTCTTGCTTATACTCATTGTGAGAACAATCCCTTGCATGATTTTGCGCCAACTAGCATTCTCCCAAACAAATCCAAGCCATCATTTGGCAGATAGGAAGTATTCCAATGGACTGTTTGCATATAGCCAGCCTGTTTTGGAAGCTGAGTTATTATTATATGGGCATGGGCGTTAATGTCATAAAACAGTCCACACATCTTTAATTTGCTAGTATAAATGTAGCCAATGAATGCAAATGGATTAACTGCAGATTGAGTTACAGGATTAGTTTCATGGCATTGTGGCCATGCCTTTAACACATGCAGACCACAATGCTGCAGTGGACCTTTGTTGTATAGCAGCTGTTTTAAGTTCTGGCAGTTCTCCCAGCTCTTTAGTCCACATTCCCCTCTTCTTTGCACCAGGCCCTTTGCTCTTAATTCTTCTTATAGTATGCACTATCTGCAAAGATATATCCTACAAGGAGTGGCTAGCAGTTGAATTTTCCAGACCAGAATTAGGTTTACAAGATTATATCTCAGTGGTGCAGATATACAGTGGAATTGAGAAAGGGTAAAAATGAGTAAGCTGATTAACTAGTCTAAAATACTGGGAGAAATCAATAACCATAATAAGGTACAAAAATACCGTCTTCCCAAAATGAAGCAACTGGGAGCTGATGTGTACTCCCACTTCTAATAATTACTCTAACACCAGTTCTTGGCCCCTTTGAAGTACACAGTGGTCTTGTGACCTCAGTTTTAGCATGGCTAGTTGAAAAACATGACACCATACATAAAACCAGATTCTTATATCAGAATGCCACCTTACCTTGGAAGATCCTTTACTATAGGGTTTTTTTGATTTACAATGTTACACTGGAATGTAGCAATTTGCTTTATGTCTCTAACATTTAGACATCTGTTTTCCATATGCATTGCAGTAGTACTGCAAAGACAGTAGTGAATCTGTTCTCTACAGAGAGAAACGGTCAAGGTCTGTTGTCTATATTTATGAACAGAATTCTAGACAAAAGTACTGTTCCTGAATACTTGTCAACATCTAAGTGGTGCTCCCAACTGTAAAGTTTAAGATGAGAAAATGATTTTCTCTAAGAATTGGTTATTGTTAGAGCTAACACCATGTCCATCTCTGTTGAAGCATATGTATATTGGTAAGCTTTTCGCTACAGCTTTGCAGATCACTTTTGCAAAATGTATTTTTCAGCAGATTTTTAATGTTATAATATTCTAAAATTATATTAAGACTGTTTAAATGACAGTTTCCTCACAGCAGATAACATATTGCTAAGAAAAATGAGCACTAAAATGATGTAATTAGTATTCATGTCAAGTAATTATGCTTAAATTAGCAGTTATAAATTACATTTCTACTTTTAATTTATCTAGTCATTTAATTAGGTGCCTAATATTAGATATCTAACTGAACACAGAGGAAAATGTCTTTTAAATATTAGGAATTGTCAAAGGTAGGTGACCTATCAATTATAATACCTGAATAATACAGAAGAGCGAATTGACATTTTCACATTCTACCACCATGATATACCTAAATTAACCTAGCATGTTAACCTGGTTATGTTGTTGTGAGTACAAGCAATCCACAGATTAAAGCTGTGGCTCTGAGGATTTCTTCTGGATAAAACATGAGTGGTTAGACTACACTCAGGGCCAATCTGCTGGTTTTGCACATAGAAGCATATAGAAGCTAAGTCAGAAAAAAACCTGGCAGATTTCAAAGAGTTAAGAGTATTTTTTCATCTTACACAGATTATGAGGGTTAATGGCAAAGGGTTACGTGCTGGTATCTATTAAATTTATCGACCCAGTTTTCTTCTATCAATAACCTTGCCAGAGGTCAGAAAGATTGACCTCTAAACTGTATCATTTGATTGCAGCAGATCAGGACATCCAAGACCTTTGTGACCCTGCAGCTGCTGTTCTGATTTACCAGAGACTGACAGCAAAAGCTAGAAGCAAGTGAAACTTAGATTTCTCTTCTAATAATTTTTTAGTCGAAAGTCAACTGATAAGTCAAAAGATCTCATAAATCAGCAACTATTAATTCAGGAATGTAAAAGTAAAATAGCATTACTACAATATAGGATTTCAAATTCATACTAAATAAAATACTGTCCAAAAATTTCAGTAACATTTGCTGTGAAAAATATGTCAAATGAGCATTTTCTGATGAAACACTGTGTTGGGAAATGCTTCACCAGCCCTATCGAAATTAAACACTAATTTTAATTTAGCTATTTTTTCATACCTTTTATCTTCTACTTTTGTATGTTTAACATTCATGGGAGCTTCATAAACATGTAGACTGTTTACAAGTACAAATAGAGAACAAAGATGAAGGTATTTAACACTTCAGTTGTATTTTTAACTGTCTTTATCATTATTAATTATTATAAATTCATCTACTGTTTTTTGTTGTACCAGGTGTAGCTGCTCAGGTGCTGGCGGGGGTCTGCTGCCTCTGCAGTCTCTGTGAGGAGAGGCCGGGCTGCCCCGTACCTGACGCAGCCGGGTCCAGGAGCCCCAGAATGACTACAAGTAAAATTTACAGGACAGAGACGGTGCATTAAAAATTGGGGAATTTCAATCATGGGCACGTTTTCAAAGTTCTTATCTTAAAATATTCACGTACCGGGTACAGCTGTCCAGGTGCTGGCAGAGGTGTCTGCTGCGTCTGGGAGAGTGGAGGGTGAGGAGAGCAGGTGAAAGGAGAGGCCGGGGCTGCCCCGGGCCGGACACCGCTGGTTCCAGCCGGCTCCAGCGGCCCCGGTGCAGGGCACAGCTGAGCCCCTTACCCGGGGGCGGGCGAGCCCCTCGGGGAAAGCGCGGCTAAGAAAGGGCAGAAGGCTGCCTGGTGGTGAGGGGAACAGTGTGGGAAACAGTCTTGCGAGTCATGAGGAGGGAGTGGGCGGAGAGGAAGGGGGCTCCAGCTATCCTCCCGCAGAGATCCCCCTGGAAAGCCGCGGCCAGAGCAGGCAGGTATCTCCTGAGGGAGCTGGGGCAGCAGGGGAACGGCCTGAGAGGGCAGGGGCGGTGGAAAGGAGCTGGTGTGGACTCACCGCAGCCCCCCATTCCCCTACGCCCCTGCGCCGCTCGAGAGGAGGCAGAGGGGAGGTACAGGTCTCAGGAATGAAAGAGGGAAGTTGAGGCTGAGAAAAAGGTGGCTTAATTTTTGTCTTTGTTTCTCACCATACAGATTTATTTTAATAGGAAATAAATTAAAATAATATTCCCCAAAATGAGTCTGTTTTGCCCATGATGGTAACTGGTAAGTGATATCCCTGGTTTTACCTGAACCCACAAGATTTTTCATCTTATTTTCTCCTCCTGTCCTGTTGAGGAGGAGAGTGGCTGGGCAGGGTGTCTGGCAGCTGTCCAAGGTCAGCCACCACACTTGGACTTAAGTCTTTGACAGAAATTTTGAGGCAAGAAAAATAATATCTTGGGAACTGATCAGCAAATACTGTTTGAGTTCCTTCCTTGTTCAAACCTCTTTCCCTTAAAACTTTCTGTTGTTAATGTCTCTCTTCTGTTTTAATTTGCACCACAAACAGTGGTATAGTTTGTTGGTTTAATCCATCTACTTGTTTTGTGGAGGTTTACATCCAATGTGTGTGTTCAATAATATTGTGGATGCTTGTTTGGGTGGAACCACAGATCAGTTGGTGGTAATCATGTGGCTCAATATGTAACATGGACCACTGACTGCATGACAGCTCTGGGTTTATATGATTCTTTCTTTAAATCTAGAGGAATGAACTCCACAGTCAAAACTAAAAGTAGTCCTTTTCTGCTCTAAGAACTGAACTTTCCAGATTCACGTTATTGAATCCACCTCGATTAAAATACAGCACATTCTTCAATACGTCATGGCAAGATCAGTGTCATATAAAAGTCCTATCGCAACTGCTCCTACTAACAAATATAATCTACAACAGAACTGGTTCAAATCTTAATTGCATCGACCTGTTTGCATGCACTTTAGAGCAAAACAGGAACAGTTTCAACTGACCTGGCTTCAACTGCTCCAACATATCTGCTGTTACAATCTAGAGAAGGCAGAGAAGATGATGACAGCAGAGCAATTAATTTAGATCATGTAGAAATGCACTGAGGAGAGATGAGAAAAAAAAAAAATCCTGTTAAATGAATATAAATAAGGCTATGAGAAAAAGTATTTTTCAATATTTGTGTGGGTTTTGTGTTACCTGTAATATGTGCTATGCCTACCCCTGAGTTGTCTCTGTATATTTCTAGAGTTAAATTTTCTTGTTATCATGTGAAGCAAAAGAACAAATTACATAAAAAGCAAGTGGAAATCTGAGTAACTGTTATAGGTGAAGGAATGTAGAGAAGTTACTGCAAATATACACAGAAAACAAGCTGGGGGGTAAGGGTGAAGTGTTTCTTCTTAACATTGCAGCAACAGAAAGAAGAGAATTTCAGAGCAGAAAATTATTAAAAATAATTTAAAAATCAGTGAAGGATATTCTGTTAGAAACTTGTTCACCAAACTGTAATTTTATACATGCTTATATGTATGTAGTGAGGACACAAGGGGAGAAGGATTGTTACAGAACCTAAAAAGCCTGAAAGGCAAGCAAATATTGCCCTGCTTGTATCACTTGGATGATGGTCATGTAATGTGAAAAACATGCTACCTGCTCCAGTTATTTTTGGAAGACTCCTGTGTTCATGCATTAAAGGTGCCTTGAAGGAGCAAGAAAATATGGCACTGACATAAGAACAGATTCTCCAAGTCTGACAGATTACAATACTGTGGGCAAGATTCCTGTGTGCTTGTTGGTTCACGTCTGCCAGGGCTGTGAGTTTGGGCATTCCTAGACCATGTTACAACATTTTCAACTGGTTGAGACAATTCAATACACACCTTGATCTAGGCTTAAGGCTGATGAGTAGGTATATTTATGCTTTCTTTGATTAACTCATATATAAAGTACACAAGGTGAGCTTTCAGTCCAGACAAGGCATAAGGGAAGTTATCTTTACAATTGTATTTAGTTTAGTTATGGGACTGAACCACCAAAAGACATTAGAAGAAAAATCTGAAGACAGGGCTCATCAGCAAGCTGACATGGCAGCTACCTAGAAACATACTGCATCAAATAAGAAAGACTGTTAACTTTGCAAAGGAGCCAGGAGAAAATTGTTTTACTACCCTTGGATTGGTAAAGCCATGGCACTGTGTAAACATTGGAGTTAACTAAATTTTTTATTTTGTTCAGTCTGCTTACTCAATGTGCAAAATATCATGTGAGTAGAGGTTATCAAGTATGGAATTTATACTTCCCAGCTCCTGCACTCCACCAAAACTGCCAGCATAAGGAAGAGGGGAAGAAGATGTTCACAACCATGAGCCATGATACTCATTTTTTCAGAAACTTTAAAAAATGCATGGAGGGAAAATGATGTCACTCAGACACTGATGCATAGGCTAACGGAATTTACTGCTGTTCACTTTACAAAGTTCCACTTTACATTTTGGGAAAGCGATCATTGTACATTCTATTCCCAGATGACCCTTCCTCAAAACAAGAAAACATCTCTTTATCTTCCTCACTGCTCCCAGCTGGAAAAAAAAAAAAAGTGAAAAAACTACACTCCTGAAAGATAAAAGGCAATCATCACCAGGTCAAAACAAAGGGAAAAAGGACACAGTACTGAAAGATGTTGCCAAAATGGTGAAAGCCTGGTCATTATATGCAAGTCAACGTAAGTGCTGCCATTCACCCTTCATTTGGAAGTACTGTTGCACAAGACAAATAGCAAAAATAGTTTATTTATGGGTTAAAATGTTTGAGATTGAAAGGTGCTGGTTACAAAATCTGATCCAAGTTCACCTGTCAGAGTTTATCTACAGACAATAAAACCAGTATTTGTGAGAGGTGCTAAACTACTGAAGTAATAATCTATTCCCTTCTTGTATTTTCTCTGATGAAATAATTTGTTTAAGAAAAATCACACTTTAAGAAGAAAATTACTGTGTTTATTCCAGGGATTTGATCTCAGGACTATATCAATCATATATCGTGGTGATCAACACTTCTATACTAGAGAATTCTGTACTGCATATATGACCCATGTGAGACTGAATCTATAATTTGGTACTTGGGAACCTCATCTAAAAGTCAACGTTTGGTCTGATTAGAAAAGTGATCTGGGTTTTATAAGATGTTCCAAACACAGGCTGGTTATTTGCTGTTATTAGTTCCATCACTGTCTCTTCCATATCAAAAGAAACAAAGATACATCCTTTATCAAATATGACCCTTTCTTGAAAAACATTTCAATTGACAAATTAGAATTCTTGGGTGGGAAAGAAGTTTTGGTCCAAAAATATCAGCTTTCACTGAAGGAGGCCTTCAGACAAGCTGAACTCATAATTTGTTAAATATGCAAAAACTTCAAGTAATTATCTCCATGATGCCAGAAATTCTTCATAAGTTCAAATAAATATTTTCAAAATACCAGAAATTCTTCACAATAAAAATATTTGAAATGGAGAAGCTTTATAATTTATATGCAGACAATGGAAAGAGATATTACAGTCTGAAAAGCTTTGCCAGAAAGCAGTGGATTTCCTCATCATATTCCTGCCTCTTTTAGAAACAAAATAAGCAAGAACATATGTAATATGTTCTGCTCTCCATCAGGTTATATAATCAGAATTCCAAATAGATTTCTTTTGGGGTGAAATATAACAGGAACAATTGACTATATTTGTCTGTTAACAGAGTAATATCACTGGAAGGTTGAAGCAAGAGAGAAACCACTGAAATACTATAACTACTGGGCTTGTGTGACTTAATGTGAAAACAGAAACAGATCAACAGAAGTGATGAAAGGCTAAGTTCAGTTTGGTATGTGGTAGTTTTTAAACACATAATTAGGTATTAGCTTTGCAACCTAAGTGATCTGCTCTGCATTTTTGTCCTTACGTGCACTTTCCCATCAGTCCCTTTTGTAATCTCCTGTTCTGCCAAGATCAGTGTATCAATTACTTGGTTTTCAGAGAAAGAAGAAAACAAGATGTACATCTAGGAGCTTTGCTTTTTTTGCTGTTTAAGAAACAATTTTATATGTAGGTTTAATATAAACCAAATTATTCAGGGAGGGTTTTTTTCATACCTTGTAAGCAAGCATAATTCAAGAGAGGGATAAATTAAGAACTGTTTCATTTTATTCTTAAAACAGCTTCCAGGAAGTAATTTCATTATAGTTTATCCATATGCTGCTGTAATCAGTGGCCCAGAGTAGCTGATTTCACACCTGTTTTGCCTAGTCCCAATACATTTTCCAGGGCAATCATCATTATATTGTATATCAGAAGTCGATGTAATCTTTTAACACAGAGGTGCAAGTCCAATAAAAATAAATGTTAGACTCCAACATTATTACTTCATTAATACTAGCATGACAATAAGACTTTTGAAAGGGAAAAAAAGGTTTCAAAACCCTATTTTTGCTTTATGTTTTTTGGAAAAAATGGCGGGGGGGGAGGGACACATGACACGGACGACTTCTTAAAAGACATTTTCAGTTTATGGCAAGTAAAGTATGAGCATAATGGAAAAGTTCCAGTAATGACCTTAGAGTAAAGGCAAAGTTTGTTCTCGCAGTGTACATCATCCCACTTTCTATTTATCAAGATGATGAAGAGCAAAAAGACAAATGTATTTTCTTATGAAAAAGTTCATGTTTGTGGTCAGCAGATTAGGAAAAACCTTCAGTAACATTGCATGCTCATATATAGACCTTAGGTTATCTGCAGCAACTTTGACTGAGATTTAAAAAGTATTAACGATAATTAAATTATTTGTTTGTTCTTCAATATATGGCTGAGTTTGCACTGAAAGCAGATCACCGAATTCCTCATTTCAGTTTTGTCACCTTTTGCACACAGTATCTCTCCTGAGCACTTCTGGCCTGCCAAACAGGAACATATTTCAGCATCCCACCCGATGAAGGCATATTTAAAAAGGCAATGCAACAAACACCCAAGTACCAAAATATAGGGTTGGGATTTGTTTCTATGATCATTACCTAGCTGTGAAAGTTCTGTTCCCTACGTGCTGTCTTTAAGCATTGGAAATAGGAACAGGATCCTAAGCTAAATATAACTTTGGTCCAGTGTGGAGCAGTTGTTATGATACATATGTATTTATAAACACACACACACACACACACATGTACAAGAAAGACATTTAAGAAAATATAGATAGTATACCAGAATCTATGTGTTATCTTAGGCAAATATATTATTTTTGGCTGTTAAATATAAACCAAATGTGATTGTAAACTCAAAATCCACAAAAAGATGGAGGTGGCTTCTTGGGGAATTAGGTGTTAAAATTCAGATTTTTAGATTTTTCGCAGACCAAATATAAAGTTCAAAAATGAACCTTTAAAAATCCCAACCAGAGAGACAGAAACACAAGCAGCCAAGCGCCTCAGAATTTCAGCTATTTCCTTCTTAACATATTATGGACTAGCACATTCTTTAACAAAGAGGGAGTTTCCCTCATATCCATCAAAATCATTCCTGGAGGTCATTCCACTTCCACAAAACCCCCAGAAAACCCAGGCAGAGCTCCATCAGAAACTTGTCTGCCAGGCATGACTTAGTATTTTCTTGAGAACTGATCTACACAATGGATAAGTTGAGCTAGTACCCTTGAGTTAGAGAACCAGTGCTGCCAGGCTTTCCTGAAATACACATTCCTGTCCTCAAAAATGTTTTAAACTCTTCAAATGCAATTTTCAGCTGGATTTGATCCAAATCTGCTCCCTGTCCATTGCCCCCTGGTCTCAGTTATTAAGTGCAATAACTGTCGCTAACTTCCAAATTGAGCAGGGTCTGCACAGGTCCCCTGGAGCGTGCAACTCACTCTGACCCCTCTCATTTGGGGCCTTGCTGCCTGACACTCCTTTGCCCATACGCAGGAGTTTCCCACCTGCCCTCCATGCTTGCTGTTTTTCTCTCTCTCAGCATGCCTGTCCTGCCCTACCATTTTCCCAGCACAGTGTGCTCACTTTCCCCACCAGAAGGGTACTATTCCCCCATCTTTCCCTGGTGCAGAGAACCCCACCCGATCCATAGTGTGGCAGTCAATATGATCATAACCTCTGCCTGTTTAAAGTTTTATTTTTAAGTGAATACTGGATTTTTTTCCATTTATTAAGATTATTTTTGTTTCAAAAATATATAGGGATATAGCTTATTCCCTGCTATATAGCATACATTTTTAACAAATTATACTACTGGTGAAAAATAAAGATTGATGACTGAGGTACTATTTAAAAATATCTTTCATTATCTTTGCCTCTACTAACTTCTTGTGGTTTAACCCAGCAGGCAGCTGAAACAAGCACACAGCCATTTACTCACTTCCCCCTCCCAGTGGGATAGGAGGAGAATTGAAAATGGAAAAGGAAAAAAAACCTCGTGGGTTGAGAGAAAGACAATTTAATAGGACAAAGCAACAACAACAACAAAAAAGGCTAATAATAACAAAAATAAAAACAAGTGGTAAACAACACAATTTCCCACCACCTGAAGCCAATGCTCAGCTAGTTCCTGAGCTGACCTGCCTCTTGACCCACCCCCCAGTTATATATGGAGTATGAAGCTATATAGTATGGAATATCCCTTTGGCCAGTTTGGGTCAGTTGTCCTGGCTGTGTCCCCTCCCAGCTTCTTGTGCGTCCCCTGTGTTCTCATTGGCCGGGCAATATGAGAAGTTGAGAAGTCCTTGGCTGCTTGGCACCAACTAAAAACATCAGTGTGTTATCAACATTATTCTCATCCTAAAACCAAAACACAGCTCTGTACCAGCTGCTAGGATGAAAATTAACTCTAACCCTGCCAAAACCCAAGAAAATTGACAGGCCTTGTAAGAAAGGACATATTCACACACATCAGAAATGGATAAAATAATGGAAGCAATGTCATAGTTAGTCAGATATAGTCTGCCAATACAATACCAGAATGATACTGCATTAAGAAGGAAGGCTAAACAGCCCTCTTGTGATGACTGCCCTGATGGAGCTATACTATGCTCAAGATTAAATTAAGAGCTTTGCACAGCACTTGGATGATGGAGAGTTATCTACTCAAGACTGAACTGGCTCAGATGTGTCTGGTCCATGTTTCATAACATGACAAAATATATACTATCCATTTTCTCCCCTGCCCCCTTCCCACAAGACCAAGAAAATTATTTAAATTAACATGCAGCTATCATGCCACAATTACACACTTCCTCTGTCACATGGCAGCTAACCTTTGTGGAGCTTTTCTCTCTCCCCCTTTGCCTTTTTCCTATATTTCCTGACCCTGAAACTTCCAGCAGTTCCATCACTCCCCAAAATGGCAGTCTTGCATCCAAATCATGCACTGCCAAGAGTCTGTTTCTCAGTCAAATAAATGTTTTCAACAGCCTTCCTTATTCTAAACAACCCAGGCCTTTTTTAGACTTTATGAAACAGTGCTCACCTGGTCATTAGTCCCACTGCTTCAGATGGAAGAGCTGAGGATTAGTTACATCTGGATCTGACTCCATCTCTATTAAAGAAATCAGTCACCTGCCAACCCTTTTAACAAGCAGTGAAAGGACAAAACAGCTAAACAAGGTCACCAGATCAAGTTGTTTGTCAGCAGCGAATGGGGGGGAAGAAATGAGGGAAACCAGTCCCTGTGCTTATTTGTCAAAGTTAAAAGAATCTTAAAGAGTTACAGGCTGAAAACAGGATAAGTTTGCAGAGTTGCATTGAGCAGAAAAATGTTTAACTTGGTCATCAACTCATATTGCTGTGGACTAGAAGGGACTAATTATTCTAGGAATGAAAAGTATTTAAGTCATCCCTTATTGTTAAAGGTGATCTATTTGTTTACGCTACCTTATCAAGCCATACTAAACTGAAATGTCTTAAATCACCAAACACTTCTGCAATCTTATCACATAAATAAACACTCTCACTCCCTCTGTTTGTGTGTAAATATATATGCATAATTGTATTACATTCCCTATCACATCTATGCTTTTATTTATATAAATAAATTTTTATGTGTACCTTGAGGACTTTTGTTTTTTCCTGGGGGTTTTGTAAAACTACAAAGAAAATGAAGATGTGCCTAGTCTTTTTAATAATTTTGTGCTCACAAGTTACTGAGACACTTTAGAAAATTCCCTAATCAAATACTATTTTCTCTGTAGTACTTTGATAAAGATCACTTTATTTTATTTTACTATCAGTTACCCCATTGAACATAATTCTGGTCCTAATGAATACCACAGGCAAGCCACCTGTCGTCCTTAGGCTTTCTAACTGTAAAGTAGAAAAACTGATGTTGTTTTTTAAAGCATTATAAAATCCATATTTTTATTAATAAGGTACTACTACAAAATTTACTGTCTTGCATACTTTAAATCTGTGGCTGGGATAACTTCAGTTAAAACTTTAATACATAATGGAGATCTGTAGAATAATACATGCATACACAGAAACACCAAAGTTTCTGAAAACAGTCTCCTAGTTACAACTGTCAATGGATTCCTTACTTACTGGAAGAAAATGGACTGAATCCATTTACTCATCTTTCTCAATCTGTATGCCATGTCAATGAAATGTGTACATTTCTTAACATATTAAGACTATGCTTTCCGATAACTTAGGCTTTGTAAGAAATTAATTAGGTGTGTTGAATGCATTTATTTTTGAAAGACTTTCTTTTTCGTAAAACGTATGTCCCATCATGTAGGCCATTGTAAGCGCCCTGACAAGAACTGTGTGCAACTTAGAGTATACCTGTACAAAACCAGTCACTGGATTTCTAAAGTTATCAATTTCACATCATGAACAAAGATCTGAAAAATACACTGCTATTCTGATATTTGAATGAATGATGGAGGATAATGAATAAGTAGGTGAAATTTTAAAAGAAATTAAACTTTCAGCTTTCCATATTTTTAAAACAGATCTGCAGAAAAGATTAAAAAATAAGCAATATTCCATGAGTCAAAAAAATCAGGTAATGTTATCCCCAGTAACTGATATACTTTAAAGAAAATAATACTTTTTATTATTCAAATACTATTTGCAACCTAAAGAATATTCAGAATTAAAGATGATCTTGCCATTCATCTAACAGTCTTCAACAAGAGTACATCACATTTCTGAAATAAATGCCCAGTGAGTTGTTTAGCATGGCCAGGATAAGCATATTAACATTCAGTTTATAGAAATCTTTATTTCTTAAATTTTCTTGTAAGAATACGAATTCTATAACAGGCTATTGTTTTCAACAGTGGAATCAATCATAGGATAAAGAATTTATGTATCAAGAGTGTAAGTAAAGGAGTCCAGGGATTTTTATCTGTTAGCCTTTAAAATGTAATGTCAGAAAGACCAGATAATGGCTCTCTTCCCACTTGTGGCCAAATCCCAAAGGCATTTTGTGATTACAGGAGTCTGCAGCAGGCAGAAGTGAAGCTTTGTGGGTATTTACTAGATTTCTTTGCATCTTAATGTCAATGTAATTGCAGCATCTGTACCAAATATGATGTTCTGTTTAAAACTAAAACATACTAACTTTAAAAATCTCTCAACATTCAAAGACAATTTTTAAAAGATCCGTGTCATTGACCTTCAAATGTTGATGCGAACATGTCTGTGTGTATGTGTGAGAATACCTGGAGTGATTTAAGCCTCCTATTACCTTGTTTATGCAACAAAACTTCCACTGCCATAGCCACACTGGTATAGCTGTGTCAAAGAAAATCTCCGGTGTACACACAGGACATGCCATGGGAAGTAAAATGCCAATGTAGTTACATGGCTTTACGAACAACAAACAAGCTTCTGTCAACAAAGATGCAGGCACAGGTTTTGCTGGTAGAGCTGGGGCATCAATATGACACATCCAAGTATTATAATGTGCTTCTTCACAGAGTTTTCTCTTTGCTTTTAGTGAAACTTAATAGTGAAGACTGCTGTCTCTTATAATTCTCATTAAAAATCAAATTCTGGCCCAAGGATCTCCAGTGGTAATAATATGGTTTCACTACAAACAATGGCCTTTTTCAGTCACCAAAAATTCTTAGTCATTCAAATGACTTGGATTTAAGGAATTTCAGCACAAGGCAAATGAGTGGAAAATAAGCTTTCTTCTTCCTTGGGAAGAAAATGTTGAAAAACAAACTAAATAAATTACAAATTTTTTGCTCAGTTCTAATGCAAATTGGATGAAAACTGCTAATTGTCAGAAGCTTTTATAATATCCTGACTCAAACTTTCCTAATAAACTTTGCTTGCCACTGTAATTTCAAGCACTTGTTCTAATAAATACTTAAGGGTCATTCAAAGTTTGTGCTGTACTGCATTGTAGAACATCAAAATGTCACAATAGCACCAGCTTTTTGGAGCTGCATGATGATGTATTGGCACAGGTCCACAAAAGTCAGTGGAACTATTCTAATTTATACCAGTTGAAGACCTAGCTTGTCAAAAGGAGTCATAAAAACCTGACAATTACAGTGAATTATTTTTCAGGCCAAAAATGCCACTGCTGATCTGGCACATAGGTAATCTATTTCAATGTCAAAAACCATGGGCCAGTGGTTCCAGCACTCTGGAACTGAGATTATTTTTTCCTAATGATAATTTTAATTCTTTTAAGAATACTTCAGTTTTCAGGTCCCAGTGGAATGGAATGAAAAAAAATCAAATCATCTATACTTATTTTTTCCATGTAGTTTCACCCTTCTTTTTGGTTTGGATTTCCACTGCTCACTGGAGTCAGCACAGACAGAATTTGGAGGGATAGATTTGAACAAATCAGGATATGCCATAAACCAACAGCCTACGAAACTGGAAGTACAGTGTAAAGATTCGTTTACACCTTGAGCCCTCGTTGCTCAAATTCCCCAAGTTCAAGATCAATGTTTTGGTTGGGTCTTTTTCTCCACAAGATCCTCTGAACAAAGCATTTCTTAGGGTTAGTAAAAAAATTAAAAAAAAAAAAATTTGTCACAAAAAAATTTTCAAAAATCAAGTTAGGAGAAACTTGGCTGGTTTACCCATGCAAGTGAACATCCACTGAGAATCAGTGGATCTTATGCACATTGTCAAGTAAATGATACTTAAGCTAAGATAAAAAATAAAGTAGGAAATGTTTGGCTACTTTGTCTGGAGAAAATATTATGCACTTTCAGCTTTTGTACTGTATCAGATGCTCAGGGATTTTTCTCATTTTCTCACAAAATGCTTTGTTTTAGCCAGGATAATTTATCTAAACTTTGGCAAGAAAGTGATGCATCCCAACAAAGAGGTAGTCAAGCAAAAACACCAAGAGGCCCCCATGGGTGAACAAGGAGCTCCTGGGCAAAGTCAAAAAAAAAAAGTAAGCCTGCAGAGGGTAGAAGCAAGGTCAGGTAGCCTGGGAGGAATACAGAGAAACTGTCCAAGCAGCCAGGGAGCAGGTTAGGAAAGCCAAAGCCCTGATAGAAATTAGTCTGGCCAGGGATGTCAAGGACAAGAAGAAAAGCTTCTATAGGTATGTTAGTGAGAAAAGGAGGATGAGGGAAAATGTGAGTCCCCTCTGGAATGAAACGGGTGACCTGGTTACTCAGGATGTGGAGAAGGCTGAGGTACTCAATGACTTCTTTGCCTCAGTCTTCACTGGCAAAGGCTTGAGCCACACTGCCCAGGTCGAAGAAGGCAGGGACTGGGAGAATGCAGAACCACCCACTGTAGGAGAAGATCAGGTTTGAGAATATCTAAGGAACCTGAAGGTGCACAAGTCCATGGGACCTGATGAGTTGCATCTGTGGGTCTTGAGGGAACTGGCAGATGAAGTGGCCAGGCCACTCTCCATCATATTTGAGAAGTCCTGGCAGTCCGGCAAATTTCCCACCGACTGGAAGAGGGGAAACATAACCCCCATTTTGAAGAAGGGAAAAAAAAGGAAGACCCAGGGAACTACAGGCCGGTCAGTCTCACCTCCGTGCCTGGCAAGATTATGGAGCAGACCCTCCTGGAGACTATGCTCAGGCACATGGAAAACCAGCAGGTGATTGGTGACAGCCACCACGGCTTCACTAGGGGCAAATCGTGCCTGACAAACTTGGTGGCCTTCTATGATGGGGTTACAGCATTGGTGGATAAGGGAAGGGCAACTGATGTCATCTACCTGGACTTGTGCAAGGCATTTGACACTGTCCCGCATGACATCCTTGTCTCTAAATTGGAGAGACATGGATTCGATGGATGGACCACTCGGTGGATAAGGAATTGGCTGGATGGTCGCACTCAAAGAGTTGTGATCAACGGCTCAATGTCCAAGTGGAGAACAGTGACGAGTGGCACTCCTCAGGGGTCGGTACTGGGACCGGCACTGTTTAACATCTTTGTCGGTGACATGGACAGCAGGATCAAGTGCACCCTCAGGAAGTTTGCTGACAACACCAAGCTGTGTGGTGTGGTCGACACGCTGGAGGGAAGGGATGCCATCCTTGACAGGCTGGAGAGGTGAGCCCGTGTGAACTGCATGAAGTTCAACAAGGCCAAGTGCAAGGTCCTGCACGTGGGTCGGCGCAATCCCGAGCACAGCTACAGGCTGGGCGGGGAATGGATTGAAAGCAGCCCTGAGGAGAAGGACTTGGGGGTATTGATTGATGAGAAGCTCAATATGGGCCAGCAGTGTGTGCTTGCAGCCCAGAAAGCCAACCATGTCCTGGGCTGCATCAAAAGAAGTGTGACCAGCAGGTCAAGGGAGGTGATCCTGCCCCTCTACTCCGCTCTTGTGAGACCCCACCTGGAGTACTGCATCCAGCTCTGGGGGCCCCAGTACAGGAGAGACATTGAGCTGTTGGAGAGAGTCCAGAGGAGGGTCACGAAGCTGATCGGACTGGAGCACCTCTCCTATGAGGACAGGCTGAGAGACTTGGGCTTGTTCAGCCTGGAGAAAAGGCGGCTCCGGGGAGATCTAATTGTGGCTTACCAGTACCTGAAGGGGGCCTACAGGAAAGATGGTGAGGGACTGTTTATGAGGGAGTGTAGTGACAGGACAAGGGGTAATGGGTTCAGGCTGAAGGAGGGTCGATTCAGATTAGATGTTAGGAAGAAATTCTTCCCTGTGAAGGTGGTGAGGTACTGGAACAGGTTGCCCAGAGAGTTTTTGGAGGCCCCATCCCTGGAAGTGTTTAAGACCAGATTGGATGAGGCTTTGGGCAACATGGTCTAGTGGAGAGTGTCCCTGGCCACAGCAGGGGGGTTGGAACTAGATGATCTTTAAGGTCCCTTCCAACCCAAACCATTCTGTGATTCTATGATTCTATGGTAGGATCAGAAGTAATTTTTACATGCAAATTTGAGAGGTTTGCCAAGTGTTCTTGATAATGACTAATAATTCTATTTCACCACTAGCTGGTAAAGTGTTTTCATAATCAGTACATTTCACATAACTCTGCTTTACCTCTTAATATGTGTTTGAGCATATATTATACTCTTTATAAATATATAACCACAGTCATTATCTTGAAGCACACAGTTATTTGTGTGACAGATAAGTTGTTTGGCCTTGCTGAGGATTTAGTAGCTTGTTACCACACTGACTGATAAGGTTCTGTTTATATATACTTTGCAAAAGTTATGTCTAAAATGAGAATATTTCCATTAAAAAAATGAAGATTAACATCTAAATAACCTAATAAGTTGAATGCAAAAGAAGTTCTATAAAAAGTGTTTAATTTACATGTTTTCAAGATATTTTTAGTTGCCTCAATTCTTCAAACTAATACAAACAGCTACTATCCAACAGAAAACAAAACAGTTTCAAACCTCTCATTTGGATTACAAGGAGCCAGGAACAAATAAATGAATAAATAAATAGGTAAATGCCCTGGGTTTAGATTTAATTTTTTTTAAAAGAGTTTTTCCTTTTTCAGAGAGGTTTAATTATTAAAATAGTAAGCTGTGTCAGCCTGATTCTCCATACAGTTCTGTGATTCACATTATCAAGAACTACTCGTCCATTTTACTAATAATACTGCATACTACTATGAACAACCTCACCTGTTAAGAATTGTTTGGTGGTAGAGGATGCAATACTTTAATTCAGCAAAGAAACACAATGTCGGAAACTGAAGGGTCAATAAACTTAAATATGGGTACACTAATTTATTAAAATTAATGAAATGTCCAGTTCTTCTTCCTTACAAATAATTAACTTTTCATTCTATTATTTCAAACATTTGTAGTTCTTTTTTATTGGGACTGTATATTTGATTCCCTGTCTTCATTGTTGTGAAGTGGTGACAGAATAATATCGGCGTGAGAAAACTTTTCTTAATTCTATGTATGAGGATATGGGAAAAGAGACAGCCTTCAGAGTTAATCTGTGTCTTTGGAGGGTTCCTTTCTTCCTGCCTTTAGGGACTATATATTCTGTTGTTCAGTATATAGACTTTTTAATGTAATTTTTTCTAGTAAATGGTCTTCTCTTTAGTTTTTCTCCTCAATAGCGTAAGGCAGGACTGGCTAGCCTACATATTGGATACGGTAGGTTCAAATATTTCACATAATCCTGGAGAAGTAATAATTCCAGCTAAGCCTGTTTTCCTTTCCTAAATTTAAATTTATTTTAAAGTAATCTAAACAGAAACAGAAAATTGCACAGTTCTCTTTCAGCTCCTGAGATAAATACTAAGGTATCTGCAAACATCCCCTGCCATTTCTTAGAGCAGGATTCTGCCAGTTATCTTTGTGATACTCAATAGCGCTCATGTAGCAACATAACAGGCCATGTGGCTTGCCCAGGAATAGAAGGTTAGTTATTTTTTCTTTTAAAGATCACTAAAATTAAGATATTTATTTAATTAATTCAATAAATATTTGGGATTTATCTTAGCACAAATGAGGCTGGTAACTGTATAAATATTTCATTATTAGAGATAGAGGATTAGGTTCAAGAGTAGGTGTTTTCATATTGGCTATATTGCAATGGATACAGTTTTACAGTAATGAATCTAGTTCCAGCAATGATATCAGCAGGACATGTATCATAGGGTTTGGTCTTGTTTATTTTTACATTTGTTGCTACATTCTTGCATCAAAATAATTTGAAGTGATTAAATACTAGTTTACCCTGCTATAACTTGTGTTCTCATACTCTTTGTTTTCATATTCTTTGTGAGAATATACTATTTTCATTTCAAATTCAATTTTTCATGAATTAATTCAAATTTAAAAAACAATGGATAAAGTGTTATGTTCCTATAGAAAAAACTGCGTTTGTATGAGAGTGTTATACATGTGTGTGAATCTGGAAGCTGAAGTGTAATGCTAACTTGCAGTGAGTTTTACAGGGTATCATATCAGTGTTAAAACTGAACAAGCTTACACAATTTTTTACCTGCACATTCTAAACCTTTCTCTGAAATGGCTAGAGCTTATTTGGCAATGTTCCATTTTATTACTATTTTTAACATGCTTAGAGCCCTGCAGTTTGCAAAACCTGTCAATAGTGTTCTAATTGACACAATTCTGCCAAACATTGGTTCATTTTCTCTCCTATTTAGTTACCAAAAATAGAATCATATGTGTCTGTAACATTTACTTTCATAAGTTTTTTAATATGCTTCAAAATGTACATGCAGCAACTGTTTTAAAGAAGTACCAATTTAGGATTAGAAAGGAACAGAAGTTGGGCTACAGATCTAAAACATTCATAAAGCTATGTGAAAGTATTGCCAAAAATATGAAAAACAGTAAGAAAAAAAAATCTCTACTTCCTCGATCAGTGAGATTTTTCAGTACTTAAACTATCTTTGGCATGTTTTCCACCGCTGGAAACATTCAGATTGGGATTCAAGGCGGAATTACAACCACCATTCCACTTTTGCGTTCAGAAATGAAAGAAACCTCTCTTTACTGGCCTTCCTGATCATATAAGATACAAGCACTGAATTGGGTCCACTGAATTGAAAATCAGAAAGTATGTAAAAAGGCTGAAACGCGTGCATCCATCCATTTGTACTATGAATCACAGAACACTCTCAAACCACAAGGTGAAAGTCTCTCATCAGTCTGTGTGGTATCAACAAAGCAAAATCTTTATCCAACCAATAAACTTAGTAGCTAAAACAAGAATGTTGCCTTGAGCTTTGCAAAAAGAGGCATGATGGCAAATAAATAAAAAATGATCTTTTTTCAGGCAATCCAAGGAACATTTTGTTTTGGTTCAATTTGGTTTTGTCCTGTTTTCTCTTGTCAGGAAGACAATCATGTGGACATGTGTTTTTAGATGTTCTCAACTTCATTTGCTAGTAGGAGTGGCGTGTGGTTTATAGAAAAAGGAAGATCAGATGCTTTTCAGATGTTGCTCTTACAATGCTAAAAGTAAAGGTCATTTATTTTGTCCTTGGTCCTCATGTCCTCTCTTTGTAAAACATCAGTGTATACACTGAAGCCAGATATTTGTCCCCAGAATCATTTTTTCCTCAGGTTTAGCCAAAGACAAAGCAGAAGGCCACGTATCATACATGTGGAAGGCAATAGCTTCTGTAGAATGAACTTGAGCTTAAATAAAAGGTTTTATCTTGCATTTTTTCCATATATATCAAATCAGAACTAATCCTCTAAGTATCTCCAGAAATTATTAAAGAACTAATGTACCTAACTTCTCTTTTATCTGTGCATAAAAAGTTAATGGAAGCCAATCTCAAAATACTTCTGGAATTTTTGCCAGGTCAGTGAATATAATACACAGCAGAGCAAAAGGATAACACCACAACTAACTCACTGAATTTTGTCTGTTTGTAGCCACACAAGCAACATTTACATTTAAGCTAAGAAAATAATAGGTAACGTTCATATCATCTACAGATAACTAAACTCCACTGTGACCAAACAAACAAAACCCCAAACCCACTAAAAGTTGATAGCCTGCAGACTCATTCCCAGTCATATCACAGATGCTCTCTAAATCATTCCCTTAAATCAGATGGCCTTACTAACAGAAGAAAAAAAATTAAAAAGAACTAATGTGGAAAAAAGGAAGAAGAAAACAAAAAAAAAGAAAAAATGAAAGTAAAAAGAGAGAAAAAAGAAAAAAAAAGAGGAAAAAAGAAAAACAAAAAAGGAAGAAAGCAAGAAAAAGTCACATACAGTTCAGCAAATATGATTTGTGGAAGTGGTGGGAATACAAGTAAAGCACAACAAGGAAAATTTCTAAATGTGAATTCTGAAGTTCACAAAGATCAGGTCTTTGGTACAAGATTGAAAGCAGACTTTCTTATTAAGAGCTACATTGTTGAAGCATTCTAGTAGCTTTGTCTTTTGAAATACTTACCATGTTAGATTTTCTTTTCCTTTTAGCTAATTCAGAATTTCATTAATTCTAGGTAGAAGAATATCAGTCAATATAACAAAAGAAAATGTTTCTTTTCATCTCTGAAGTGTTTTATTCTTTTATATATCATCTGATAAGAACAACGAATCTACAATAGTGTTTTAAAAATTACTGAGACTTGTCACTACATTTTTTTGCAAACAGCTCCTCATTAAGTAGCTACACAAGGTTACAAAGCAGCGTTCATACTGTTTTCAGTGTCTTGCAAAGAACATTTGCATTCTATCAGCACAGTGTCTGGAAAAGAGAAAACCTTAAATGTAATAAATACTTTCTCATGTTTATATATTTCTCAGCTATAATTACAATAATGACTCCTGACTGATTAAAGTATCAACAAAGAGATAATGAGATGAAACTCAGCTGTAGTGTCAGCTGGTAAATTTGTCTGGCTTATACTGAGGTCTATGGAAGCTTTAGTACAATCTGCATGACAGTAACACATTAAAATTAAAAATAATTTAAAGTCTAGAACTAGGTTCTGTAACAGAACTGTAAAACCATAGTCTGATAAAGCATAAAAGGGAATTAAGGTTATTCTATCCTTTATCTGTCCCTATCCTTTATCTATCTTTACTTACAAGAAAGATCATATAAAGAAAATGTCAGATGAGGTTGCAGAGCAAGAAAATAGACATGATGCTTAAGAGGACCATCTGGTCCCTAAAGTTCATGACGCTAATTCTCTTTCTGCTGTTCTTCTGAAGTCCTATGATTACATGAGCTTTCATATAAGGAAAAGACAAAGCGTTTCTGCTTTATAGTTAGAAGAGGAAAAAAATTAGCTTAAAGCAATATTGAACAACATATGAAAGGAACCCAAAGTATTTAAAAAGAAGTTTGGAATGACTAAGATGAAGAATACTGTGAATATAATGGGAAAAATTAAACTAAATTCTTAGTCAGATCTTACAGAAAATTAATTTCTCAAAGAATTATACCTTAGGCTGAACAATGAGGAGAAGTTCTGGCATATATAAAATTAATCATTATTCATTTAATTTTGTCATTATTCATTTAACCTTAATCATACTACTAGGCATTCCAAGATATTAATACCCTAAGGACTTTGAGCCTTTTGTCCAGCTATGACAACTGTATCTGCCTCATTAGGAAAAAAATATTAACTGATGTTACTTACTATAATTAACACAACTCCATTTTAAAGATTCAAAATTCCTCTCAACTTTTTCCCATTAAGTCCATGCAGTAATAAAATGCTTATAAATGTCAAGTATATTTAATGATACATTTTTCACCACAATTTCTTTGAAGGCTTTCTGGAAAACAAAACAAAACCCAACAAACAAACCTCTTGGCAAAAAAGCTACAACTATCAGATCAAAAGTCTTTGCAGAGGGAATCCAATGAACCTAAATAATAGCATTTATGGTGTGCAATAGCTTCCACAATAATCACTTTTAAAACTAATGGCCATACTTACAGCAATAACAATGTAAGGAAGAACATCACAGCTATGTGCTCACACAACAGATGAAAAAGACTGGACATATAGTGATGAATAGGCAGTTTTAGAATGAAAATTTATTTGTCTCTACTATGATGGTCCCCTGTGTTTTCTGATTACAAATACATTTAAAAGATTCTGTATTATTACATGTGTAGTGCTGTTACTGTAAATGAGTTGCCTATATTCAATACGTAATTAGGAATGGTATCTAAACACAGTACTATTTAACTTTCAGTCCATACGTAGAAGACCACTTCCAAACCCCACCAAATCAAGTATTTCTAAAAGAGCTATGTATCCAGATTCTTTTCTGAGGGCTAATGCTTCCAACAACCTCTATGTAAATATTTCTTGCTGAGGCATGGTCTTTAGCCTGTTTCTTTTACTTAGGAGCATAGTGCCTTGATGTAAAATAGCTCAGGAGATCTTACCTACTGGGACTCATTTTGCCCTTAAGATGCAACAAATATGCCTTTGACCTTTTCTACTCTATTTTCTGCTACTAAAAGGAAGGCCAGAATCTCCAAGGGTCTTGATAATTTCTGTTCCTCCCAGGAAAAGTCCTTCTTGGCCCCTAAGAGTACTAATGACTAGACAACTCTCACAGCAAGCAAGGATTTTCTGTAGGTAATGATGTCAGAGGTTCTTCTAAACGAATTAAACTGCATGACCCACTTAGCTAAACATCCCTTTTACATTCAGTGGAGATAAATTTTTTCTTTGCTGTCAGCAAATGAAGAGCAACAATAACATGAATTCAACATTTGTCATAGCATTTGAAATAATTTAACAAGCCTATAATTTTCAATTAAATATTAATATTTATAGCTGAACATAAATCAAATCTTTCTAAAATTTTTCATTAACCTACAGTTAGTGCTGTTAGGCAGAATAAGCTCAAAATTCTTAGGAGTACTGTAGGTCTACAGAAGACTTAAAAGGTAGGTGACCCGTAGTCACCATTTTAGCAAAGGTACACAGGAAGTTTTGATTAGACTTTTCAGAAAATACTAACTACTTAAAGGTATTTTTTTCTACTAAGTAAAGCAAGACTGTATTTAAGATGATATGAAAGCTTAACAGGAATGCCATGTTTCTAACTCTTATTTGGCTTCCTACTACTACTCCTCTTCCCTTCTCTGTGTCCACTAATGCTCTACTATCCCCTCTGCCTCCTCCCAGTCATTTCTATCTCCTTTTAGCTAACTATCTAGTCCTCATTATATAATATGTCTCTTTGGATCTGGTTTGTCCCTACTGCTGGTTTCTCTAACCTAATGACCTCCGTTTCTTTCACTCTCATTACCTCTGTCATGCCCTAGTTCATTATTCCCTCACTCTGGTTAAAATGACTATTACAATTTCCACACATATTGTCACTTTATTGGATCTTTTCCTTATTCTCTTTTACACAGATGCGTATCACCAACCCATCATGTACGAACTCACTCCTTTATCTATCCTCTAATAATGCCTTATATACCTCGTGCTATTCCTAGTCCTCTCCTTTTTGTCCTTTTCTATCTCTTTACACATTATGCATCCTATATCCACAATGGATTATCTCTTTTCATTTCCTAAATACCTGACTTTCCTCCACATTCAGAGGACATGTTTCTCACCGTAACTCCACTTAAACCCTTTTCTTACCTATGTCTGCCAAACCATAGCTCATAATCAGAAAATGAGATGTGGTATGCTGTAAAGAAATAGATAAGTATATCTTACTTTAGTATGTTTGCCTACACTATGCTGCATAGTACCAATTATTAAAATAAACTATACACTCCTTTAGCCCATCTGTTTCTCAGCTCAGCTTTTTCTTTTTCCCCTGCCAACAGCCAAATCATAATCTAATGGTCATGCTAAGAACAACCCACAGGCACTGCTGCTTGCCTCTGATCTGTGCTTGTTTATAATTAAAGCTACATGAAATAAACTGAACCTTGCACTTGCAAAAGCAAAGCAAATGCACTTTTTAGTATGCAGATGTTTATTTATTTTCTGTCTTTGACAGTCAACTTTTTAAAAAAGTTGTTTTTTATAGTTCACATTTTTATTTTTTACAGTTCACAAGAAGTCACAGACAGTACTGCTTTATGTAAATAAGGTCTTTGGAACACTTGAAGAGGAATATGATGCCAAACTCATAAATCACTTTGAAGAGAAGATTTTTTTAAATTTAAGTTCATTCCTTTTTTATTTTCTTTTAAATATACAAATCAAACAGAGTCATTTATGAGAACTACTGGGTGACTCTCCATATAGAAGAGATTTTCATCAGCATAGCGCAAAGAATTTCTTATATTTACCAGAACTAATAGAATTTTTTAGCTTTTCAGAATTAGGACAGAAGTGCCAAAAGGCCAGGAAGCTTTGTCGGATTCTTGGTACTTTCTGTTTCCAACCAGACTGTAAATAACACAGGAACAGCATTTTAACTGTTGGATTTTGGCAAATTCTGTTCTACTTATGGAAAAAACCCTAGAAAATGTAAAGCTTTTCCAGTTTTAAGGAAAAAGGAGAAAGGTAATAGAGGTTTCTCTAAGAAAGATATGCACATTAGTCATTAGCCTCAATATTCTCCTTCCAGGAGGAGACAAAAAGTCCTATAGATTTATGGTTAAGGAAAAACACTCTTATCTGTGACCTTCTTGATAGAAAGAAGTTCTGCTTCCATATTCAAATACAAACATTGAAGATGACGGTGATTAGATGAAGAAGTACTTCATTAGTTTTTGAAACAGATGGAAGGAAACAATCTGACCAGAGGGAACAGAAAGCATATTGGACTTTCTGGTTTAGGTTTCTGAATGTTCATTTAACTCCTGCTCAGATTTTTCCATAGCCAGCTAGTGCTAGGGCCTGATGTATGCTGGGAGCAGCACCACTAAGCCAAAGCCAGAGCACCACGTAGCCAGGACAGGTGGCCAGACAGAACTAAAGAGACATTACGCAGCCATTGTCTCCTGCCAAGTTGCTGTCTCCTGCCGCCATCATCTTTGCATATTAGTTGTCTGGCAGTTTTGTGAGAATCCACTAACTTGTAGAAATGGTATAGACCAAACCTCCAAGCTGGAAGGTATAAAAAGTCAGCTTACCCACAGATTTTGAAGTGGATCCAACAGCAGCTGGACTGCTGAAGCTTTTGTGCTTCCTAGTGTGATACAGGGGATGTCCGCAGTGTAATGAAGAAGAAAGGATAAGCACTCTCACCTTCAGCTAGGTAGCTGTTTTGGTCATAGGTGCACAAGTTGTAAGTTGCTAGTTGTAAGTTATCAGTGGCGAGTTACAAATTAGAGAACTTGTGACTGAGAAACCTCATGACTTAAGTCATGAATTAGTGAATTCACATGACATGCTAGTCATGAAAGGGGATTGAGCCCTTGTTTGTCATGTTTGTTTCCTTTCTTAATGAGCTCATAAAGCAAAGTTTAATTTACAGAGTATGTTGTCCTGTAAATTTCAGAGATCCAAATGGACTACAATAAACTTATAACTAGTTTGCACCTATGTGATTGAGAAAAGCAAACAAGTCTGAAATGTATAATTTGTAAAGAAAAAAATTATCAGCAAGTGAACTGGGTTGTATTAGTGTTTGTCCTGGTTTTGGCAGGGTTAGAGTTAATTTTCATCCTAGCAGGTGGTACAGAGCTGTGTTTTGGATTTAGGATGGGAATAATGTTGATAACACACTGATGTTTTTAGTTGGTGCCAAGCAGTCAAGGACACTTCAGCTTCTCATTCTGCCCTGCCAACAAGAATGCGGGGAGTGCACAAGAAGCTGGGAGGGGACACAGCCAGGACAGCTGACCCAAACTGGCCAAAGGGATATTCCATACCATATGACATCATGCTCCATATATAACTGGGGGGTGGGCTAGTAGGTGGCACAGCTCAGGAACTAGCTGAGCATCAGCTTCAGGTGGTGGGAAGTTGTGCTGTGCATCACTTGTTTTGTATATTCTTTATTATTATTATTGTTGTTGTTGTTGTTATCATTGTCATCATCTTCCTTTCTGTCCTGTTAAACTGTCTTTATCTTACCCCATGAGTTTTACTTTTTGTTTTTTCCTTTCGGATTCTCTCCCTCATCCCACTGAGGGTGAGGGAGTGAACAAATGGCTGTGTGGTTGCTTTAGCTGCCTGCTGGGTTAAACCATGACAGCATTTTTCAAAGAAATGTAGAGATTCCAATCTGGTGTCAATTCAGATAAAAATATTTTAGCCAGATTAGTTAAAGTGAAGGTAGGTCTTGCTTATGTTTGTTTGCATGATGAAGCAGCTTATGTTCTAAGTTTCATAGTGTTGAAGTAATTGTCTAGACTACCACTTTTTACCATGAATTTTATCATGAATTCTCTACATCATCTCTATTTTTTTCCTTAATCCACCTTTTATAATCTTGTATTGCTAATATTTCCGCTTTTCAGCAATATCCATAGGGGATCCTAGATCAACACAAACAACATGATGTGGCATCAGCATGAAACTTCTGAGGCAAACAAGTTTTTCTGAGAGTTCATGGTACAGACAGAAGTAAGTATTTTCTGAACTTTATTTTGTGAGCCGCAGTACATAACCTTAGTGCTTTACCATAGATTCTTTTGTATCTTTTTCTTGCTTAATATTTTTTTCAAGAGGTGTGAGGAGAAGAGAGAGCAAGAGGAACACACACTTTTAAAAGATAGAAGAAAACAGCACAGACGGATCTTACATAGCTGAAAAAATAGCCAACCAAAATTGGTGCAACATTTGCGGGAAAGTATGTCTACATTTACAACTGGTGGAAATAGGGTGGCATTTCCATTATAATCATATCACAATGGTCATGGGCTAATTAGGACCCAATAAGGAATTTAGACCAGAAAACAGCGTACTGTTTAAGCCTGCATTTAAGTCTTACTGACTGCAGGAAGAACTTGTTGGTCTGCATTACCCTTCAAAAAATTGGATATGCACAACTGTGGGACAATTTTAGGAACATGAACTGGATTAAGAAAGAACAGGAGATTATGAGGTAGAAGTAAAACTCTTATGTTGGTATTGCTGCTTAAGAAAGCATATCACCAATGTTTAGCCTTAACTGTGTTCTATTCTCATAAGGAAGACCTACTGATCAAAAAGAATGATTTACCCTGCATCCCACGTAAGACTGGAACCCCAACTCTGCTGTGCATGGAATGTTATGAATTATTCTTTGTCTTGAAAAAAACACAAATAAAAATAAATCCTGAAGTAACTGCAGCTATTCAAGATATTTTGGTGTCAGCAGACTGCTTTTGAGTGGGGACTAGAAGCCTAGGAAACATGGGATGTATAGCTAGACAATGAGTATTCTAGGCTCTATTTATTTCACTTTTAAGAATGAAATCATCTGACTTCTATATTTAAAAACATTGGAGAAGATAGCTTGAATGGAGAAGATATCTCTAATTTTTTTCTTGCTTTTTTTCCTGAAGGAATTTGCTTAAAAGAATTCTATATCACCACTGTTTTTCATTTTACTTTGAATCAGAGAATCATTTAGGTTGGAAAAGACCTTTAAGATCATCAAGTCCAACTGCAAACCCAACATTGCCAAGTCCACCACTAAACCATGTCCCTAAGTGCTACATTTACACATTTTTTAAATACCTCCAGGGATGGTGACTCATCCATTTCCCCAGGCAGCCTGTTCCAGTGATTGATAAACCTTTTGGTGAAGAAATTTTTTCTAATATCCAATCTAAACCTCCCCTGGTGCAACTTCAGGCTGTTTCCTCTTGTCCTATCACTTGTTATTTGGGAGAAGAGATCAACACCCACCTCACTACAACTTCCTTTCAGGGAGTTATAGAGAGCAATAAGGTCTCCTCTCAGCCTCCTTTTCTCCAGAAAAAAACACCCCAGTTCCCTCAGACACTCCCCGTAAGACTTGTGCTCTAGATCCTTCACCAGCCTTGTTGCCCTTCTCTGGACACGTTCCAGCACCTCAATGTCTTTCTTGTAGTGCGGGGCACAAAACTGAACACGGTACTTGTGGTGCAGCCTCACCAGTGCTGAGTACAGGGGGACAATCACTTCCCTAGTCCTGCTTGCCACACTATTTCTGATACAAGCCAGGACGCTGTTGGCCTTCTTGGGCTAGAGAGTTAAAAAATATAAGCACAGTGTAAATAGAAAAGAGAGAAAAAAATAAAAAAAGAAAAGAAAAAAAAGAAAAAAGAGAGAGAGAGACAAAACACAAATACTTTAATTAAAATAGCCATCCTTTTTGTGTTCAAAACTTATTTTTGACACTGTTCTCTGGGAAGACAAGCATATGGGTTTTATTGGGCTCATCCTCTGTGTTCTTCCATTAAAGCAGCAAATACATTCACATTTTGTCTGGAAGAGTTTGGATTGTCCTCATACTATTAATAAAGACATTCCCTTTCCTGAAATAAATTTAACAATTACCCTTTTAAAATGTCAGATATAGAAATGCACAGTTATGAAATTTGGGTATGAGATTGACTATTTCACATACACAATGAAAATCACTACACTACAGGTGAATGTTCTTAATTTATGCTTCATATAGTGACATAACTTTGTTTAGTTTGCATTTGAGAATTTATCCATGAGGCTTTTCAATATTTTCTCTTCTTTCTGGAACAACAGCACTCAAAATTCAAGATGTGCATTACTAAAGAAAATATATGTTGGGGTTTTTTTAAATTCAATAGATTGCTTGAATTAAGATCAAAGAAAAAGTTCTCTCATACTTCTATTATTGTTGTTTCAGAATCAGGTGTTTTCTTCAATTTTCAACTGTGGGAAGAATAGTGCAGAGTAAGATACAAGTATCTTCATAAATGAAACATTCAGATCTGCTACAATAATGTTTGTGAAAAAATATTTAAACAGATCTTGCTTGAGAAATACTGAACAGTTTTAAGATTATAGATACAAGAAGTATTTTGAATATCAGCAAAATTCCTTGGAAAAGGCAATTTCAAAAGTAGCTTTCAGACCACTTTGAATTTTAGTCCTGAAGTTCTTTGTTATCTATCAAAATTATCTTTGAAAATAAATTCATGAATAATCTGCTAAAATTAACATATCGGTTTAAGGTACAAGGTAGAAAAGAAGCTGACACTTCTTCACAGAAAAAAAATTCACGTTGAAATTCTTTAATCAGAATGAAAATGCAAAATTTCTTTTGAGATATATACATTTAAATTTGGTTTAGAAATATTAAAACAAAATTGTCAGAACATAGTGTTTCAGCTTTAGTTGAGTAATTTAAAATAATATATTCATATTTCATTTAATATTTGAATATCCCCACATAGCTCTTGGTTATTTGGGGATGATGTCTTGCACAGTGCCAATGTGTCCACAGAGCTTCTGAAAATGAGAGGGAGAATTTTCTACATTTTCTTATCATATAATGAGGGTCACATATGTTTCAAAGGAGCACATATAGAAATTCAAATAATAAGACACGTCAAAATATCTAGTGAAAAAGACGTGTTCTTGATACTGACTAGAATCCTTTCCCTCATCCCTACATATGTGGTGGATCACTTCATCTTCTTTCAATCTTGCACTTACTCCAGTGACAGTTCTCTACCTCTTTGCAAAGGTAATATAGAAACTCTTGAGAATACAAAGTTTGGTTATGCTGTTGCTGTCTTCTTCACCTGCACTTGGAGAATCTGTCCATGGAACCAGGGACATAATCTTGCTTCCTACATTTGCTAATTTCCCATTTATTTTTAATTCAATGAGGATTGTGAGTGCTACAGGCATCCTTATGGGCCAAATCATCAATCTGTAGAATTGTAAATGAAACAGGAGATATAGCAGCCCGTTTATAGGACAATAGCAAGACACAGCTCATATAGCCAGTTAAAAACCTCCACCAATTGACTTGTACGCATTAGTGTAAGGACAATATATTACCTCACCTCTTGTAAAACAAACTTTGTAAGAATGGACAAATCATTTTCTGTAGCCAGTGGATTTCTAAGATACAACAAATATTATATTTCAAAAATGACTCTCTGGATTCTCGGGAATTTAGATTTTAGAAAACAGATGCATTTGAGAAAACCTAGGGTAACAGTAGTTATGAAAATCAAACATGATGGCTAACTGCCTGGAAGAAGGATTGTTGATAATTTAAATTTGATAATATTACTTACACATGTGAAGAGACTGAAAATTACTTTCCCATCTATCTTTTCATAGTGTGCTGTAGGGTTCATACAAAAACATCTCAAATGATCAAATATATACACAGGCTTGTAATAGCAGAATACATTCAGGCCAAGGTAAAATATTTTTGTCGATGGATTTTAGGGATTATATTTTAAATAATTATTTTAAATAAGTATCTTACTGAGAATGGTTGTGTTTTCTGCAAGGTATTTCCACAGAATAATTAAAGGATGGCAGATTGATAGAGACCTGAAGAAAAAGGCCTAAACATTTAAATATTCATTACATAAAGGTGGTCATAGCAACCTCATGAATCATGCATTCAGTGCTAATTGTATTGGACGAAATATGATGTGTCCTTCAGTTTTCAAAAAAAATAGAATAAAATATTTACAATAATTAAAAGCAAATCTGTATTTTTCCATTATTTGTCTTTCTCAAAGGCATGTAGAACATCTTAATTTCTTAAATAATTTCAGAAATAATTTCAGTCTATATGCTATGTGAAACAGCAGACAATTGTCTATTATGACAACACTGAGTTTTTCCAAAATCATCTTCAGTTTTTTCTGAAAGGTAAACAGTTGTTTATTTATGAACTGGTAAGTAAAATAGCAATACTTTTCCTTTAAGGCTGCATATATAGACTACAGCTTTAAAGAGTTTGCCTGACTGTGACCAATAGAAACATCTAGAAGTAGTTTCTAGATAACATGCATTAATGAGATTGAGAAAAGCAAGGCTAATTCAATAGATCTGGAGAAGTAATCTACTATGATAGTTCATATGTTTCCATTCCAGGAAAGAAAGCAAGAAACGAATCTGTTGCTACCTGAAGCCAAACAAGACTGTGCAGCTTTGTGCAATAACGGTTCTATATTTTGTTGTTTCACCATTCACATATCTGTTACAGGCTTGAAGCAGATGTAATTGTGGCTCTGATGGTCAGTTCTGGAGAGCTGTTTCCTTCCAAAAGCATGCCAGCTTGCATTTGAAGATCATTCTGACCCTTCCAGTCAGATAACAGTTCAAGTCCTTTGACCTTATCATTTCTGGCAGAATTGATCAGCTTTCTGGAAAATGTCAACCTTTAATTGCTTATCTCTAGTTTACTGAAATCTACCAGATCCTGGAACTGGCACTAGAGTAAGTTCAACATAGACAACACTCATGACAAACTTTTCTCTTCTACCAATTGCTGCCTTATCAGCACTGCAGGTAGAGTGTTGCCTTATATAGGTATTTACCTATTCTGTTACTGCTAGAATTAGAAAAGGAAAATATTTTACCACCAGAATTATCTCTTACAGTCTTCTTAGAATTTTTAAAGTATTTATTCACTATATCCCCACTCCTGGTATAACTTATTAGCATGGCATCTGGCTGACCTGTAAAAATACTGATATCTCTTTTGTCAACAGCTATGACCACTAAAAAGAGTATGTTGGTACCTCATTTAATGTATCATCTTTTGGTTTTGGAAACTCTGAATTAAGAATTAGAGATTAGGATATTTCTTCTTGATTTTCATATTGTGTAATAAATATAGCCTTTCTGCCTTCCTATGAAAAAAGCATTGGAAGTTACTTTCATTTCATTTGACCCAGAAAAAAGGAGCGTGCAAGGAATACCAACAGAAAGATTGCCGTAGAAAATACACAGCAATTTCCTGGTACTATTTGTTGTTGTTCTGTTAAACTAAAAGACATCAGATGATAACTAAAACTGGTGAGATCAGCTGCCTCAATGGGTAAATCACATCTCTCACAGAATCATTTCCAAGACAAGGCATACATGCCTTGTATGGGGAGGGGAGGGGAGAGGAAAAAGGAAGGGAAGGGAGGGGAGAGGAAAAGGGAAGGGAAGGGACGGGAAGGGAAGGGAAGGGAAGGGAAGGGAAGGGAAGGGAAGGGAAGGGAAGGGAAGGGAAGGGAAGGGAAGGGAAGGGAAGGGAAGGGAAGGGAAGGGAAGGGAAGGGAAGGGAAGGGAAGGATCTGCAACAATCATAGAGTCCAACTGCCTGATCACTTCAGGGCTGACAAAAAGTTAAAGCATGGTTGTTACGGGCATATCCAAAAACCTCTTAAACACTGACAGGCATGGGGCATCCACCACCCCTCTAGGAAGCCTGTACCCCCTTGGTAGAGAAGTGGCTCCTCATGTCACCCCGACTGATGCAGCTTTGAGCCATTCCCCCATGCCCTGGTACTGAATCCCAGGGAGAAGAGATCAGCACCTCACTCTCTACCTCCTCTCCGCAGGAAGCTGGAGAGAGCAGTGAGGTCACCCCTCAACCCACTTCTCTCCAAACTAGACAAGCCCAGAGTCCTCAGCCGCTCCTCAGAGGACATGCCTGCCAGCCCCTTCACCACCTTTGTTGCCCTCCTTGGGACACATTCAAGTACCTTCACATCCTTTTGAAATGCTGGGGCCCAGAACAGCACACAATACTCAAAGTGAGGCCACACCAGCACTGAATACAGTAGGATAATCCTGTTTTGGCCGGCTCGTTATGCTGTGTTTGCTGCACCCCAGGATGCGATTTCTATTCTTGGCTGCCAGGGCACACTGCTGGCTCCTGTTGAGCCTCCTGTCAACCAGCATCCCCAGACCCCTTTCTACAGCGCTGTTCTCCAGACACTCCTCACCCAGTTTATACTTGTGGCCAGCGTTACTCTGTCCCAAATGCAGAATCCAGCATTTGGACTTATAGAATCATAGAATGGTTTAGGTTGCAAAGGACCTCAAAGACACCAAAGTGCTTGTTCTGGTCCTGTTCAACATATTCATCAATGACCTGGACGAGGGGACAGAGTGTACCCTCACCAAATTCATTGATGATACTAAGCTGGGAGGAGTGGCCGACACACCAGAAGGCTGTACTGCCATTCAGCGAGACCTGGACAGGCTAGAGAGTTGTGTGGAGAGGAACCTAGTGAAATTCAATAAGGGCAAGTGTAGGGTCCTGCACCTAGGGAGGAATAACCCCAACAGATTAGGGGTTGACCTGCTGGGAAGCAGCGCTGCAGAGAAGGACCTGGGAGTCCTGGTGGACAGCAAGCTCTCCATGAGCCAGCAATGTGCCCTTGTGGCCAAGAATGGTATCCTAGGGTGCATTAAGAAGAGCGTGGCCAGCAGGTCGAGGGAGGTTACCCTCCCCCTCTACTCTGCCCTGGTGAGGCCACATCTGGAGTTCTGTGTCCAGTGCTGGGCTCCCCAGTTCAAGAAAGACAAGGAACTACTGGAGAGAGTCCAGCGGAGGGTTACGAAGATGTGATTAGAGGGCTGGAGCATCTCTCGTATGAGGAAAGGCTGAGAGAGCTGGGTCCGTTTAGCCTGGAGAAGAGTAGAGTGAGAGGGGATCTCATCAATGCTTATAAATATCTAAAGGGTGGGTGTCAAGAGATTAGGGCCAGACTCTCTTCAGTGGTGCCCAGCGACAGGACAAAGGGCAATGGGCACAAACTGGAACACAGGAAGTTCCATCTGCATTTGAGGAAAACCTTCCTCACTCTGAGGGCGACAGAGCACTGGCACAGGCTGCCCAGAGAGGTTGTGGAGTCTCCTTCTCTGGAGATATTCAAAACCCGCCTGGATGCGATCTTGTGCAACCTGCTCTAGGTGATCCTGCTCTAGCAGGGGGGGTGGACTAGATGATCTCTAGAGCTCCCTTCCAACCCCTACCACTCTGGGATTCTGTGATTCTGTTATTAACTTTATATGTCATCTTTTTATTCTTTATATGTTAGTATTTTTTATGTCGACACAGAGAATTACTCCTTGTCAATTAGTTTACTATTCCAAACCTGCTTTTATTAGATAAGCTTTAAAAATAGACCTCTTCATTTCAACCTTATTTATTTAACCATTTTCTCAACATGCTTTCTTCTTGTCATTCTAAAAAAAAAAAAATAGTTCAAGCTATGGAACAAATGTGTCATTTATTTATTGAAAGAACAAAGTGCACACGACATTTTACAGCTGATGCATTTTAGCTCATGCTTCAAGGCATTAGCAACTGTTGCACATGTTTCATAGATAAGTGCATATTGTGAGTTTCATACAGACAACTGATTTTCCTTTTGCACTTCATAGTTCCTTATTTTAAAATAAGAAAATAAACTCTCAGGCTTGCATATCAATGAAGTTCAGTATGAATACAAACTCATTTCTTTGCATAATTTTATCATTGAAAGTCTGAAAAGTCTAACTGGCATAGAACTTTGTGCAGATTAACTTCGAAAAAAATAAAATTAAATACTACTGATACTTCCACTCCTTATAGAGTCAGTGACAGTTTACAGGAGGAAAATAATTTCCAGCCAAAATTGGTTTTGTAAGTTAGATGTGACATACCCCACTTATTCAGAACAATATCTATAAAACAACTACACTGCTGCTCAGGTACACTAAGAAGTTTTTGTCATGTTCTGTTTTCTTCTCTTCTTAATCTTCCTCAGATATCATCCACTTTACATATCCTAAAACTAGACAAAAGAATCTCCTGCTTTGATCTCATATGATAAGTGTAAATCCCATCTAATAACAGATAAATGTTAACCATTTAATACACAAATGTCAACCATTGCTTTTTTTCTTTCTGTCTTAGATAAATAGGATTCATAATTACAAACTTAAATGTGTGTTTAGCTATAAGTATATATTCTGAATATTTCAAATCATTTTTAAAGTATTAAAAACTGTAAAAAAAGTGTTAAGAACCAGAATACCAAGAATCCTTAAAAAAAATAAATTAAAAAAGTACTGAGGAACAGCCATGTACCCTCTTTCAAGGAAGCTGTTTTATTAGTAGGGACTGAGATCAAAATGAATCCTAAACTATTAAAATTTCTGTATTTCTGATCTTTCCCCAATCTGCTCAATTAAGGAAAACACAAACAAAAATGCAATTTCTGGGAAAAAACAAAAAGGTTTTGCATTTTTGGAAACCAGGAGGAGTGACTTGCTTAAAAGTTTTGTAAATGTTGACATGCAACCTTCAGGTACAGTCTGATCAGACTGATGCCAATAGGACTGCATTTGGCCTGCCATCGTATCCATTGTACCTGTGTGGCTCATTTTAGTTTTCAGTAAAATGCATACTAGCCTTCTCCAGTAGTTATCAGCCTTGGATGTAATGCTGGAAAGTTCTCTTTCCACAAGTGGTCTTTCTTACAAAAATGCTGTTCTCCTTTCTATTTTGTAATCTTAATTTGACAAGAAACGATTTGTGATATAGTCATAGAATCAAGGAATCATAGAATAATTTGGGTTGGAAGGGACCTCAAAGATCATCTAGTTCCAACCCCCCCGCTATGGGCAGGGACACCCTCCACTAGACCACGTTGCCCAAAGCCTCATCCAACCTGGTCTTAAACACTTCCAGGGATGGGGGGCCTCCACAACCTCTCTGGGCAACCTGTTCCAGTGCCTCACCACCTTCACAGGGAAGAATTTCTTCCTAACATCTAATCTAAATCGACCCTCCTTCACCTTAAACCCATTACCCCTTGTCCTGTAACTACACTCCCTCATAAACAGTCCCTCACCATCTTTCCTGTGGGTTACCTTCAGGTACTGGTAAGCCACAATTAGATCTCCCCGGAGCCGCCTTTTCTCCAGGCTGAACAAGCCCAAGTCTCTCAGCCTGTCCTCATAGGAGAGGTGCTCCAGCCCTCCGATCCACTTCGTGGCCCTCCTCTGGACTCTCTCCAACACCTCCATGTCTCTCTTGTAATGGGGCACCCAGAGCTGGATGCAGTACTCTGAGTGCAGTCATTAAATTATAGTACAGTAATAATTTTACAAAAAATATTCCTCTTAAGTTATTAGTTAAAAAGTATCCTAAGTCAGGGCCATAAAATATAATTGTTCTTTTTTTGACCAAGAGACTGTTGGGGCAGTTTTCTGGCAGGCGCTATGTATGTCTGTGTGTGTGTGCAAGTCTTAAAATGGCAACTATGAAACTCTATGGTGCTAATAACTGACTGGCTAGCTAGCAGCTCTACTGGAAAGGGCCTGATGGACAGTAGGCCAAACCAAGTCAGCCATGCATTTTGGCAGCAATGAAGACAAAAATCTTCCTGCATTTTATCAACATACTCTGTAGATCAAGGAAAGTGATTATTCCACATTAACTCACCATTCATTAGACCACTTCTGGAATACTATGTCCAGGTTTTGGACTCCCTCTTTTTCTTTTATTTTTCCCTACACAACCATATCTTTGCATACAAGTTGAATGAGATTCAAATAGGCTTGTATTAACAGGGAGCCAGAAATGCGAGATCTAGTGATCAGGCAAGATCAACATAGTGGTAAAGAAAAGGGGCTATAGTAAAAGAACAAATTCAGCAAACCTTGAAGAACATTTAGTTCTGATATTGTGATATGTGAGCATGATGAACTGACAAAGTGACATGCAAAGTTCCTGCTGATGTGCCAGTCTACCAGAAGGTCATGGACAGGGAACATTGCGAATAAATGCAGATGAGGGAAGTAATATGAGTGGTTTTTGGTTTTGTCAATTATTTTGTGTATTATTCAGCATAGGGATAGACTGCAGACAGTCCTTGCGTCTGGGGTGGTTTTTTTTATTACATGCTTTTTATCTGCTTATTTGATAAGAAAAATAGTATTTCAGAATATATAAATACAAATTTTCTCAGTAAATATCCTGCAGGCTGTTTGAAGTGGCTAAGGATGGAGATGACATAGTGTATGAAGAACATAAAAGACTGAGCAAAAACTTCCTAAATTTGGGCATTTTGTGTCATCTAATACTAAATTGTTGAAAATACAGATAACATTATTTTGTGATTATTAACTCTTTTTACAATTTTAGCTATTCCTCTTTAGGCACTATGTTTTTTACTACAGAAATGGCTGAACAGGCAAAATAATATGTTTGCGTTTGTTTTGGGTTTTTGGGGGGTTTTTTGTGCCCCCTTCCCCCCCAAATGGTGTGTCTTTTTCTTTTATTCTAATACTTTATTTTTATTTCTGGTATTTGTACTTGTATCTACTCTATGCGACCATGTTCAATATCACACTAGATTTACAAATTATTATTAACTTTAAGTCTACTAGAAAAGTTTGTCATATATTTGCAAGAGGTTTGGATCCCTTTGCAAAAGTGTAAAGACAGTGTAACACCAGACTTTCACACATCAAAAATGTATGTCATCATTGTTGGAATTATGGTGTGGTTTTTGCACTGTTGAATGGGCTCTGTGCTGGGTGAGAGCTGTAAAACCGGATTCTCTACGTCTGCTGGCATGCAGAGATGGGACATACAGAAAAAAACATTCAGAAAATTTAAGATGCTAGAAGAATGCTTTGCTTTAGCACAAATTGTTCATAACTCAGTTGCGTTTTGCTGTTTCTGAGACAAGTAGTTATAAAGTCTGACATCAATGTACAGCTGCAGTTAGCTGAATTAATGACATCTCATAAATGAAGGTGCATTTGAGAAGTACATAAAAACAGTATTAGAGTTTAGAAGATGAATGATATCAGCAGCATTCTGACCATACTCTTCAAGATAATGAAAAGGCAGGTTCATAGTTATTTTATGAGAGTATTTAAGGCAGTTTAATCCATTAATAAAGGATTAATTAAATCTATTACTAGTAGCCAACTTAAAAATGAAGGAATATTTTGTCTCTAAGATTTATTTTTTTTCCTAAACATATTGTGAGGGTTTTTTTAATAGTTTATTTTAGTTGATACTAAGGGTTTTTCTTTTCCAGTGTGGGTAACAAGATAGTTAAACATTTAAATAGGACATGGATGACTTACCTTGCAGATATTTTGGAGAAAGCATTATATAAAAAGATGTACAAAATAGAAAGCAGTGACCTTCCAGGACAGATAAATATAAACTGCAATGCTTTTGGGATTGTACTTTACACACCTTAGAAAGTTATATTAACTTTCCCCCTTACCCACCAAAATACTTTCTAGGAATTATATGATAGGTATTTTCTCCTTGAATGTCTCTGGAGAATTTTTTTAATATTTCTGGTTTCTTTCTTTAAGCTGCTCTAATTCAACTGCTTTTCCATATGGAGAAGGAAGGTTTTCCTTTCAGGTAATAAGTAACTTAAATGGTTCATTTTTTTGTAGAGTTTTAAGTCAGATGATAGCACTATTTCTTCTAGCCTGATCTTGTGGACACCGTAAATCATTGAGTTTTAATTTTTACCCAAATACCCAACCAAAACACTTATTTAGAATGCATCAGGTGACGTAGCATGTTAAACAGAGACCAAATTTTAGCCAGTTGGGCATTTGGGAAATGGATTTAATTAGAGACAGTATCCTAAGGCAGAGCTTTTAAGTGTTATGATCATATTCAAGGCATTGAGATTCCTCAGAAGGACTATAAACTATGTAACAAGCTAAGACCCACAGAAGGAATAAATAGTATGGTCCTCAATGTTGCAGTGGTCTTTCAGGCTTTTGTAGTCCATGACCCACATGCATGAGTCTGATAAACCAAGTACAGTAGCCTACTAGAGCAGAGCGCAAGTCACTCTCAGTCCAGATTCCTGCTTTTTGTATAAAAGCAAGGCTTTTCTCACTATCTGTAGTGAAAAGGTAGCAAAAATGCCAGACTATGAGGATGATGGGTGGAGTGCCCTCTACCCCTTTGGCTTCTCAGTGTAGATAGAACTGCAGATTCCAAAGACAAAATAAGAGATCACATTCTTTTTTGCAAGTTACCCTCACTTCTAAACCATACAATCAATCTTGAAAACAGTACATGATTTTATTCTAAGGACTCATAGTGATAGTTTGTACTTTCTACTTTAGTACATATATTCCACAGTATTTCTTGCTTACAGCTAGGAAGATGTGTGCTATTTCGTGTTTCAGTTGGTCTAAACTCAACTTCTAAACATTTGGGTTTTTACCAATTTTTGAAACAAAGCTCGCCAACTCTAGACAGCACCTTCAAAACACAAAAACAGGTAGTTGTTTCTCATTTTTACGTATCAGTAATATCTAAATTTTGTAGGGTGGGATAGGAATACTGAAACTATTGTGAGATTGACTGTACTGTTCAGATCATAGCATCGTAGAATCATAGAATGGTTTCAGTTGGAAGGGACCTTAAAGATCATCTAGTTTCACCCCCACTGCCATGGGCAGAGACACCCTCCACTAGACCAGGTTGCCCGAAGCCCCATCCAACCTGGCCTTAAACACTTCCAGGGATGGGACATCCACAACTTCCCTGGGCAACCTGTTCTAGGGTCTCACAACCCTCTCAGTAAAGACTTTTTTCCTAATATCTAATCTAAATCTACCCTCTTTCAGTTTAAAATCATTACCTCTTGTCCTATCACTCCATGCCCTTGTAAACAGTCCCTCTCCAGCTTAAAAAAAATCACAGCTCCACCAAAATTATATCCAGTCCAGTTTTGTTGATTGGGAAAAAATTGGATAAACAGTAGAATGGTGGGTATTTTGCCTAACTGGACCTCCAAATCCTTGAGGTTAATCTTTGATGATTAATGAAAACTACAGCAAAATGAAGTGGTTGATTTCAAAAAAATATGTCCTGATGTTTTAACAATGAGTGCATATCTATCGGGACGCATGCAGCGATTTCCATTTGAGTTACTCTCACAATACACTCAAATTGAAGAATTGTTAATATAGGGAGCTCATCAGTTCAACAACCCTCAGTACCACAGGTGGTTGCTAAGGAAATTGGCATTATTACAGAGCAGCTGAACATCTCCACACAGTTTGAGTTACAACTTTGTCATCTTTGTTTACCTTCTTCTCAAAGTACACAGAAGTATCTACTGGCTGGAGAAAATGCCACTAATTAATAATATTAATTGATCAGATAGAAGCATTGAAGATGAACGATAAGATGACATTAATGAATCCACTTTAGGTGAGCAATTTCTGTTTGTATCACTGCAAACCAAGAGTTGTGAGGTTAAGTGAGGCATTGCAACCATATATCCATGTAAACTTTATTGACATAGCTGAAATCTTTCAGTAAAACAAAATATATATCTGAACATGAACTGAATAAACCAACTGTGAAGATGGAGGTTCTATGGAAACTAGAATCTGCATGCCCACAAGTTAAGCTCTGGCAGGTACTGCCATCCTGTGAAAGCAGGCTGGTGCAGTTTTGTATCTGCTGGTTGAATATGCAGTATTCCAGGGTGCTGTTGCATCCTTTCCAATATAAAAAATTGATGGGTTTTGACTGTTCAGAAAGCCAGAAAGTCTTGCCTGTCCTTTCCATATAGCTATTCCTAGCTGACAAAGAATTATGACAGATGGTGGGAATTGCTGGATTCACCAAATTTTTAAAACACCTTTCTTCTCCAGTGTCTATGAAAATAACACACAGTGACTAGTTTAGCTGCAGATTTCTGCATTGCACATACCTAAAATTAGATTGATGAACTTAAGAGGCTCGCTGTCTTGCCATAGTTGCTTCATATAAGGCATCAGGCTATGACATGATATTCAAGAAGTGTATGCTGTGTGACATTGTTCCATGTTTGAAAACTATGTCCCAAAAAGTCTATACTGGCATAAAACAATAATTACCAATGCGACTTTGGCGAGATACTTATTTTTGTTTTCAATGTGTGTAACAGATCTCAGTAATACAGTTTTAATGACATTCTTGAAATGTGGAAGGGTTTATACTGCAAATGTCAGATTTTTTTGAAAATGTCAGACATCAAAAAGTCACATTCCTTTACTATGAGATGAAAGAATTAGTGGTTATACAGTATAGAGTATTTCTAGTATTTCATGTGATTTTGATTTTACCTCTCAAACAGGAGAACAGATTTTGTGGGTTAGTTTCAGTATAATCAGGCTAGGATTAGGTCTTTTCCACACTTTTCAGATCAACAATCTGGACTAAACTGTCATGTAAAATACCAGTGATAACTTTTCCTGACCAAATCCAACTCCAAACTAGGTTAGATTTTTAAACTTAGATTAGAACGAGGGGTGCAATTTATCTCAATTCTAAGTCAAAGACTACTTTCCTAAACCAATCTCTAAGATATAGTGCAGACTCTACAGAAGACAGAAAGGATCTTAAGATGAATTTTTGGATACTGAGTAGTTTGTTTTGGAGTAGGGGTAAATAATTTTCTTGAAGCTAGGAGTTTCATATTTGGTCTGTACATCATTGAGATCCATTTTTTTTAATGAGAAACATCTCATTTTAAAGCCTATGAAGACTTCTACTGAGTGGTTTGTAATGAAAGGGTCTAAATAATATTGACATGAACACACATTTCCCTACTTCTTGTGGTATATAGGGGTCAAGTAAATGAGGACAGATGCATTTATACGTATAGTAGGACCTGATATATAAATAGTAGTATGCAACATTTTCTTTAAAAAACATTAGGGAACGCCTCTCCCCTTATTCCTGTATTCCTCTTAGCTCGGCTCTTGCATGTAGGTTGAAAAGATGACTAAAATTCAGACCTACTTTCAGACATACATTTATATAAAAATTTCTAACAGCAGTCTCCTAAGCTTTCTGTAGATTTACTGTTCAATTAAAGTGAAACTCCTAGTGCTTGGAGAGTTGAATAACACCTTGCTATCCTGCTAATGCTTCCCACAAAACACATGGAATCACTTAAGCGTAACCAGAACTTCATCATTTCTTAAACACGCCTTGCAGATCATAAATAGCAGCTCTGTCATGAAATGCCATATTTCAGTTGCCAGAATGGTGATAAGGAACTATATGTAAGCGATGGCAATGTTTTTCCTGCAGAAGCTGAACTGAAACAGCATTATTGAAAGCTGGCTGGAAGAATTATTGCTTTTGGGTAATTGCAGGGACAGAATCCCAGAATCCCAGAATGGTAGGGGTTGGAAGGGAGCTCTAGAGATCATCTAGTCCACCCCCCCTGCTAGAGCAGGATCACCTAGAGCAGGTTGCACAAGATCGCATCCAGGCGGGTTTTGAATATCTCCAGAGAAGGAGACTCCACAACCTCTCTGGGCAGCCTGTGCCAGTGCTCTGTCGCCCTCAGAGTGAGGAAGGTTTTCCTCAAATGCAGATGGAACTTCCTGTGTTCCAGTTTGTGCCCATTGCCCTTTGTCCTGTCGCTGGGCACCACTGAAGAGAGTCTGGCCCTAATCTCTTGACACCCACCCTTTAGATATTTATAAGCATTGATGAGATCCCCTCTCACTCTACTCTTCTCCAGGCTAAACGGACCCAGCTCTCTCAGCCTTTCCTCATACGAGAGATGCTCCAGCCCTCTAATCACATCTTCGTAACCCTCCGCTGGACTCTCTCCAGTAGTTCCTTGTCTTTCTTGAACTGGGGAGCCCAGCACTGGACACAGAACTCCAGATGTGGCCTCACCAGGGCAGAGTAGAGGGGGAGGGTAACCTCCCTCGACCTGCTGGCCACGCTCTTCTTAATGCACCCTAGGATACCATTCTTGGCCACAAGGGCACATTGCTGGCTCATGGAGAGCTTGCTGTCCACCAGGACTCCCAGGTCCTTCTCTGCAGCGCTGCTTCCCAGCAGGTCAACCCCTAATCTGTTGGGGTTATTCCTCCCTAGGTGCAGGACCCTACACTTGCCCTTATTGAATTTCACTAGGTTCCTCTCCACACAACTCTCTAGCCTGTCCAGGTCTCGCTGAATGGCAGTACAGCCTTCTGGTGTGTCGGCCACTCCTCCCAGCTTAGTATCATCAACGAATTTGGTGAGGGTACACTCTGTCCCCTCGTCCAGGTCATTGATGAATATGTGGAATAAGACTGGACCCAGTACGGACCCCTGGGGAACACCGCTAGCTACAGGCCTCCAACTAGACTCTGCACATCTTATTGCAACCCTCTGACCTCTGCCATTCAGACAGTTTTCAATCCAGGTCACTGTCCACTCATCTAATCCACCCTTCCTAAGCTTACCCATAAGGCTCTTATGGCAGATAGTGTCAAAAGCCTTGCTGAAGTCAAGGTAGACAACATCCACTGCTCTCCCCTCATCTACCCAGCCAGCCATGCCATCATAGAAGGCTACCGGATTGATCAAGCGTGATTTCCCCTTGGTGAATCCATGTGGACCACTCCTTGATAACCTTCTTTTCCTCCACATGCTTAGAGATGACATCCAGAATGAGCTGTTCCATCATCTTTCCAGGGATGGAGGTAAGGTTGACTGGCCTGTAGTTTCCTGGATCCTCCTGCTTGCCCTTTTGGAAGACTGGAGTGACATTGGCTTTCCTCCAGTCCTCAAGAACCTTTCCTGTTCTCCATAACCTTTCAAAGATGATGGAGAGTGGCTTCACTATAACATCTGCCAGGTCCCTGAGCACTCATGGGTGCATCCCATCAGGGCCCATGCATTTGTAGGTTTTGAGTTTGCCTAAATGATCTCTAACCCAATTCTACTCGACCAATGGAAGGTCTTCCTTTCTCCAGATTTTCTCTCTTACCTCCAGGGTCTGGGATTCCTGACAGCTGGCTTTAGCAGTAATGACTGAAGCAAAGGCGGCACTCAATAACTCCGCCTTCTCTGTATCCTCTGTCACCAGGGCACCCACCTCATTCAGCAGCGGGCCCACATTTTCCCTAGTCTTCGTTTTGCTGCTGATGTACTTGAAAAACCCCTTCTTGCTGTCCTTGACATCCCTTGCCAGGTTTAATTCCAAGTGGGCCTTAGCCTTCCTTGTTGCATCCCTACATACTCTGACAATGTTTCTATATTCCTCCCAAGTTGCCAACCTGGGTAAACTTCCTTCTTCCATTTGAGTCTTTACAGGAGCTCCTTGCTTATCCATAGAGTTCTCCTGCCTCCTTTGCTTGATTTCTTACTCATAGGGATGCACTGATCTTGAGTTTGGAGGAAGTGGTGCTTGAATATTGACCAGTTCTCTTGGACCTCCCTACTTTCTAGAGCCCTAACCCATGAGATTCTTCCAAGTATGTCTTTGAAGAGGCCAAAGTTAGCTCTCCTGAAGTCCAGGGCTGTGATCCTACTTATTGCCCTGCTTCTTCCACACAGGATCCACCATCTCATGGTCACTGCAACCAAGGCTGTTCCCAGCCTTCACATCCCCAAACAGTCCTTCTTTGTTTATTAGTACAAGGTCCAGCAGCACATCTCTCGTCGTTGGTCTTTCTACCACCCGTGTCAAAAAGTTATCATCAATGCTCTGCAGGAACCTCCTGGACTGTGTGTGCCTAGCCGTGTTGCCTTTCCAGCAAATATCAGGGTGGTTGAAATCCCCTATGAGAACCAGGGGCTGTGATCGTGAGGCTACTTCTAGCTGTCTGTAGAAGGCCTCATCGACTTCCTCTTCATGATCAAGTGGCCTGTAGTAATATTGTGGTTTAACCCCGGCCTGCAACTAAGCACGACGCAGCTGCTCGCTCACTTCCCCGTGGCAGAATGAGAGAGAGAATCAGAAGAGTGAAAGTGAGAAAACTCATGGGTTGAGAAAAAGGCAGTTTAATAAATAAAGCAAAAGCTATGCGCACAAGCAAATCAAGACGAGGAATTCATTCACCACTTCCCATGGGCAGGCAGGTGTTCAGCCATCTCCAGGAAAGCAGGGCTCCATCACACGCAATGGTTACTTGGCAAGACAAATGTCATCCCTCTGAACATCCCCCCCTGCCCCTTCCTCTTCCCCCAGCCCCATATATGCTAAGCATGACGTCATATGGTATGGAATATCCCTTTGGTCCGTTGGGGTCAGCTGTCCTGGCTGTGTCCCCTCCCAACTTCTTGTGCACCTCCAGCCATCCTGCTGGCGGGGAGGTGTGAAAAGCAGAAAAGGCCTTGACTGTCTGTAAGCAATGCACAGCAACAACAAAAACAGCCCTGTGTTATCAACACTGTTTTCAGGATAAATCCAAAACAAATGCAAAACTAGCTACTATGAAGAAAATTAACTCTATCCCAACCAAAACCCGCATAAGTAAACACCCACAGCAGTGTCACCCATATTAGCTTGCCCCTTAATTCTTACCCATAAACTCTTGACTCATTCTTCACCCACCTCTAGGCAGACCTCAATATATTCCAGTTGCTCTCTTGCATAAAGAGCAACTCCACCACCTTGCCTTGCTGGCCTGTCTTTCCTAAAATTGTGTAGCCATCCATGACAGCATTCCAGTCATGTGAGCTATCCCACTTTGTCTCTATAACTGCAATGAGATCATGGCCCCGCAACCACACATAGATATCTATTTCTTCCTGTTTATTCCCCGTGCTGCATGCGTTAGTGTACATGCATTTCAGAGACGTAACCAAGCATGCAGGTTTCCCTGGAGGGATGCAAGAGGATCCATACCCATACACACCCTTGTGGTAGTTGGCCTTCTGGTTCTTGTCTTGGGAGGCAACTAAGGAACATTTGTTGCTGCTCTCATTGGCCTGGTTTATTCCCCAGTTGGATATAATGGCATGAGCATCTGCCATTTTGGACCCCGCCCACTGAATCCTTCAATTTAAAGCCTGCCTCACCAAGTTGGCCAGTCTGCAGCCAAAGATTCCCTTGCATCTTCTAGACAGGTGGATTCCATCCCTTCCTAACATGTTATAGTCATCAAAGAATGTCCCGTTGTCATAAAAGCTAAAATCCGTGACTTAAAGGCACATAAAACTAGGCACATCAGCTTGTGACACATTAAATTTGTAGAAATATAAAGTAAACATTTTCCTATAAGACTTATAGCCTTATGTATTGCTTACAACAAAAATGAGGAAGTGGATGCATTCAAGCTGGGCAAACCAGTCTAGAAATTTTTTAAACACCTCTTCCAAAGACTGTTGATTTCTTTGAAATCAGCTTAATCTTCTCCTTTATTTCCTCAGGTAGTGACTGAGATTTCAAAATTGGGCAATACAAAACCAATAGCATAACAAAAGTAATGTTTCTCAATATTTTGCCAATTTCTCACAATTTTATTGAAAATATTTATATATACTAAAATGCTTTTTACACTACTGCAGCACAGCATGTCTAATAAAATTCAATTTCAAAGAAATAAACAATCGTAAAGAAAGGGAGAAATGCTTATAGTATAAGGAAGAGAAGATTGTTTCCATCACACATTCACCATGTTGTCATATGCTGCTCATATTGACTCTATGTATGTCAATGTGGCACGAAGGAGGATTTCTTCACTTTTATACTGTTGCAAGTGAATTTCTAATAGAATTCACAGTGTTTTCAGAGGAGGTAGAATGCAGAAAAATAGCATAAAACCAGAATAAGAAGCTACAGTCATATTAGAAAAAGATTAATTAAATTATAATTTTAGGTCTATTTATATCACATTAGTTAGTTACCCAAGGAAACTGCAAATCATGATACATGCTGCTTTCTGCTCTCTATTTTTAGCAAGAAACATAGATATATTCTCCAAACAACAGAAATTTTGGCAGTGACTTAGAAAGTTTCTCATGAACATCTTAGTTTAGGACATATACAAGTAATATTTACTGTGGTTGCAATTACAATTTATCTCTGACTTGGAACAATAGGTAGAAAAACATAATAATATATATCTTTCTAAATGGATACATGAAGGATTTTGTAAATGTGCTATAAAACTTTCAGCCTCATTTTGACTGAAAGTCAAATGCAGTAATAAAAGTTCCACAGAAAATTTACAAATATTACACATTTGAGGCAAATTTAGGTGAGAATGAATTATATTTTCTGTCATTATAAGTGCATCATAACCAGTAGTGTAGAGAATGGCAGAAACTGAAAACACCCAAAGCTTATACAAGACACTCACTGGTTTGCCTCTGTCCTGGTGTTGGCTGGGATAGAGTTAATTTTCTTTCTAGTAGCTGATATAGTGCTGTATTTTGGATTTAGTATGAGAATAATGTTGATAGCATACTGATGTTTTTAGTTGTTGCTAGGCAGTTGTATTGTCTACACTAAGTCAAGGATTTTCAGCTTCTCACACCCTGCCAGGTGCACAAAAAGCTGGGAGAGCACAGCCAGGACAGCTGGCCCAGACTGGCCGAAGGGATTTTCCCTGCCATAGAATGTCATGCTCTGTGCATAACTGGGGAGGGCAGCCAGAAGGCGGGATCGCTGCTCAGAAACAGACTGGGCATTGGGTTGTTTTATTTTCCTTTTGCATGTGGTGAGCAATTGCATTTGTGCATTGCTTGTATTGTTATTACTGTTATTATTGTTATTACTATTATTATTATTCTCTTCCTTTGTCATCCTATTATACTGTCTGTATCTCAGTTCACAAGGTTTTTTCCATTCTCCTCCCCTTGTTATGGCAGGGGGGAGCAAGCAGCTGCATGGTGCTTAGTTATTGGCTGGAGATAACCCGACAGCCTCATAATATATTTGCAAAGAGTTTACAGCGCTAGATCCTTTTAAAAATATATGTCAGGATTCACCCTGTGCCCTGTAATGACCTAAAAGCTTTGCCAGCTTTTCCTTTTAAGAGCTGCACTCTTTAGTAATTAGTCTCTTTTCTCTGTGTATATTTTATGTGCTTGATGGTATAAATTATAACCTGAACTTCACTAGTCAAAACTTCATATTTACTAGAAAATTGAGTTATCCTGCCAACTTTCTTGCCCAGCATAATATGGCATTTTTCACCATGGTTTGAAGGCTTTATTTTTGTTTGAAGCAATTATTCTTGTTTAGTGCTGCCTCTTCACAGTGGAGGAAACTGAGGCACAGAGCTTTGTGGCTGGGATGGACTGGGAAGTGAAGGGCATCTTAGCAAGAACATATCCATTTCTCTTTCATGTTCAAATAATTTATGTAAAATATGTGTGAAAATAAGGCCAGCATGCTAGAAAAAGTAAAGGACCAAATAATTAAGCTTAAAATTCAAAAGAAGTGGAGGTGAACTGGCAAACTATGTTAACTTTTTAGCTGCTGATTATTTCTTAATTGTTGGATCTTTTTTTGCAAAACCACCAAAGTGATGATAATGCTGTGTCAGTAAAAGTTATATTAAAGAAAAGTAATTTGACTGCCAGAGCATGAACTTAAGTAGTATCAACCTTAAGATTTTGGTTGATAAGTTCATATTTATTTTTAGTATGACAAACTAATAGTAAGTATTTTAATACAGAAACTGCTGTTTATTGCTTTGCTTCTTAAATTCATGCCACTCTATCAAATACACTAGTGACAATCAAAATAGCCCAGCCTAATTCTCAAAGTTCACAATTTCTGCAGCCATAATACACTATCCCTCAAATTATCCTCCAGCTGTATACTAATATACAGCTTTGAAAGATACATATTTGTGTGCTTTTCTGGCAGACTGATAGATCAAAATGAAAAGCATACCTGAAATGTGTCTTTTGTTAGCAGAAGCTCCAAGACATACAGATTTTTGTGAAAAATCACTCAGTGATTTCAGCTAATAAATATTTATCCCTGTTTATGATAAATTAGAGCATATAGCTAGCTAACTACCATATTCTAGTTGGAGGCACCAAAATAGATGCTGGTGGTAGAGATCCCCTGTGCAGAAGAGGAGATGATAGTGCACATCTGTGAGATGAAAAAATGCTACAATAACAAGTGTAATTCACTTTACCTAAGGTAATAAACCTAATCAAAGTGCGCTAGTCAAATCATTAAGTAATATGGTAAAGAAATTTTGGGATGTAAAGATGAAGACTATTTTTTTTTCATTCAGGGATTTCTATTTTAAAAAATTGTATCATTCTACAGCAGCAGGGTTAGTCTATCCTTTTGTCATCTAATATGTTCATGCTTTGGCAGAGGATATAAAATTCCATAGTCTATTCTCTCAGGATTGTGCCTAAAATAACCTATCTTACAAAGACAAGAACTGAATACCCTTTTTGCTGGCTTTAATTCACAGCCAGATATTAAACCAGACATAGGTTTAATAAGAGGAAAGAAGACTTAGAGAGTAAGCAATCAAAAAATCTTTGAAGAAAATATAAATATTTATAATGCTACACTGGATGCAGTTCTTACTCTGTCCTAATCTTATTCCATCACAGTGTAATACATTCCTTACCATACTGTAAGGCATTACATATGTGTTGCAATTTGCTGTTATCACTCTGGGGAATGTAAGTTGAATGGAACTCCTAAGTGTGTACTATTCCTTTCAGCAGATATGTATTACAATTTGCTCTCGTCACTCAGGGGGATGTAAGTTGAATGGAACTCCTAAGTGTGTCCTATTTCTTTCAGCTATGTATATGAACCTAAAATCACAAAGATGGTATATTCCTCTTTGAAAACTTTGAAAACTAAATTACTAAATGTTTTTTCTTCAACAGCAAAAGAAATGCACAGGGCAAGACTTTGAGTAAGAATAATTCTAAAGAAAAACAAACATCCTTTTTTATGGTGGTTAATGGGGAAAGCCAAGAAAGAAACTGTGACTGGGGAACAGCCTGGAAGTATTAATCTCTGTTATTAAGTATTAATCTTAGCCAACCTGTTAAGGTTCTCTGTGTTAGGTGATACCTTTCACAAAAGATGGGCCAGAGGCCAGTATTTGGGTATTGTACACCTAAGCATACTAAAAGAAAACCTCAAGCTCTATGCAAAATTGATAAATGATAGAATCATAGAATGGTTTGAGATCAAAGATTTTATCTAAACCTCATTTAGGCTTATTTAATAGCTACAGCAAACAAACAACAGACTTCTCTTTAAAACTGGCAACAACTCTAAAACATTAAAAAGTCCTAATGAAAGTCATATATTTTTTTACTTTTTGCACATTCCTCAAAAGATTGAGATTGGTAAAACTATGCTTTTGTTATAAAATGCAAGTCTTAACAACCTAAAAATTATGTTCCATGCCATTAACAATATATGATTAAAAATTCATCCAAAAGCATTAATTATCTCAGAAAATACAGAGTCTCAAAAAAAAGTCAATTTTTTACAGCTATGGAGTGGGAAAAGCATGGTGGTAAAACTTGTTTGCTAAGCTTTTCTGGTTTAAAGAGAGTGAGAAAATTTACAGTCTTACCGAAAGATGTACAGCAGTAGAAAGAGAAAAGGAAGGGAAGGGAAGGGAAGGGAAGGGAAGGGAAGGGAAGGGAAGGGAAGGGAAGGGAAGGGAAGGGAAGGGAAGGGAAGGGAAGGGAAGGGAAGGGAAGGGAAGGGAAGGGAAGGGAAGGGAAGGGAAGGGAAGGGAAGGGAAGGGAAGGGAAGGGAAGGGAAGGGAAGGGAAGGGAAGGGAAGGGAAGGGAAGGGAAGGGAAGGGAAGGGAAGGGAAGGGAAGGGAAGGGAAGGGAAGGGAAGGGAAGGGAAAGGAAGGGAAGGGAAGGGAAGGGAAGGGAAGGGAAGGGAAGGGAAGGGAAGGGAAGGGAAGGGAAGGGAAGGGAAGGGAAGGGAAGGGAAGGGAAGGGAAGGGAAGGGAAGGGAAGGGAAGGGAAGGGAAGGGAAGGGAAGGGAAGGGAAGGGAAGGGAAGGGAAGGGAAGGGAAGGGAAGGGAAAGGAAGGGAAGGGAAGGGAAGGGAAGGGAAGGGAAGGGAAGGGAAGGGAAGGGAAGGGAAGGGAAGGGAAGGGAAGGGAAGGGAAGGGAAGGAAGAGAAGAGAAGAGAAGAGAAGAGAAGAGAAGAGAAGAGAAGAGAAGAGAAGAGAAGAGAAGAGAAGAGAAGAGAAGAGAAGAGAAGAGAAGAGAAGAGAAGAGAAGAGAAGAGAAGAGAAGAGAAGAGAAGAGAAGAGAAGAGAGAGAAGAGAAGAGAAGAGAAGAGAAGAGAAGAGAAGAGAAGAGAAGAGAAGAGAAGAGAAGAGAAGAGAAGAGAAGAGAAGAGAAGAGAAGAGAAGAGAAGAGAAGAGAAGAGAAGAGAAGAGAAGAGAAGAGAAGAGAAGAGAAGAGAAGAGAAGAGAAGAGAAGAGGGGAAAAAAAAAAAGAGTAATCACTCAGGCAAAAGAGAGGCCTCCAATACAATCTTCCTTTGACCAGTCTCCCAATCTTAGAGCTGTCACAGAATTTCCAGACAGTTCTAAATCTCAGTCCCTAATTAGAAGACACGAGATGATCTAGACCCACAATTAAGACCAATTATACTTAGAACTGATGATCCTTTAGACAAACTGACTGGCAGACTTATGGGGTAACTTTTCTAGCTCAGCTTTCTAGCATGACTTCTGTTTTCTATGGTAGATAGTTGCATGAATGCATGAAAGTGCAAGAACAAACCCAGTGTATCTTTCAAGTCTCACAGGGAAGATGTAGGTATTTTGAGTTATACACATCCTAAAAAACTGAACATATAAAATGGTAGTGACAAGTTCAAAACTGACATATTTTAAGAGTCAGTTTTCAAAGCATAACTGCATTCAAAGGAGAAGGAGTTAATCAATTCTGTTCATGGGCTGTTCCATGTACTCGTTTGTACCACAGGCAGCAGTTATTGCTGTTGGTATGGCCATACTGTCCCTTGCTATTCATGCTGGTGAAATTCATTCCAGCACACAGGCTCCCCACAAGGACACATACACCACTTGAAGCACTATGTAAGACTTCAGTTTGTGGTTTAGAAGGACAAGAGAGAGCTTTTGTGGGCCCCATGCAAGATGATGAATTTCATCCTGGATGGTAAACACATTTTTGAACAGAAAGCATCTGCATTTTATACAGAGCTAGCGACAGGGTTTCTGCTAGCTGCCTGGAAACTTATAACTGGCATTTGTAAGCAGTATATGGAAGCCATAATGAAAACTGGGTATATTTGCAAAAGATAGAAATAATTCCAAATGCTAGTAATAGCTGCTCCACATTATCAGCATCTAGCGTTGATTAATAGTTCCGTCCCCCCAACCTACAGATATTTAAATTATCTTCAAGCTAACAGAAAACTTCTCTGTGTCAATGATATATCCATCAAGGAGTAAAAAGATCCACAATATGTCTGCACAGATCATAGGATTTTTTTTACTAAGTACATTTTTGACAGATTGAAGATACCAAGTAAATGAACTAGAGCACTTGATCATATAATTCTTACACTGTATGTTAGTTTGTTTAGTGCATTCTCAGAAATTAAGACAAAAAATGCATTAGAAGATAATATTTTATCATGACTATGCAGGAAATTACAAATGATACTGTGAAGTTCAGACTCAGGATAAACTACTGGTATAATCTTCTCCCAAAATAATTTGCTCATGCCAAGACAGTGTTTTCTTTTAGCTATGATGAAGAGAAGGGTGGTTTACAAATCAGAGAGAACACAATGATTTTTCAGTTCTTATATGCCTTCATGTTAGCCAGTTAAAAAGCATAGTAAGACACTCAGTTTAGAGGAAGGCAAGACTAGCCCTATTGTAACACCATAGTCTCAGTAGCAGGGCGGTTGTCTGTTTGTGTTCCTCCTATTTATAGCCACTAAATTGTAAATCATTAACAGTAATTTCTTTGCCTTAAATCATACAAGTTTCCCCAAGTTTTTGGCTTTTACTAACTTTCAGTTGCACAGCATGAACTGAGGAACAATGTACCACCAGATTTCTAGGGGGACAGGCAGTTCTAATAGTGAAGCACATCATATTCCAGTTCTCATGTGAAACAATATATTAGATTTTGTTGAAAATTTCCAATTATACAGGAAATGGGAATATATGGGAAAAGCAAATTTTTTATGTCTTCTGCCCAAAACAACTACAGAACGTACCTGAAACAGTTTGCATTTCAGCAGAAATCTCAAAAATAACTTGACTCTGCAGAAATATTTGATGCCAAGAATTTAATAAGAGTGAAAATAGAATTGGGCATTTTTATGGAAGTCAGAGTATACAAAGTTGTCATAAACCCAGATACTTTGCAGAAGATATTAAACTTGGAGGTGTAATTAAGCTTTAAGTATTGGAAATAAAATGATACCCTACTGAGGACAAAAGTATCATATCTTCTTGCTGGATGATTTTTGCATCTTCTGGTTTGGTCTCCTGAGAGACACTTGTTCTGGACAGATTTTGGTGTTAATCTATGTGGCAATTCATACATTTCTAAGAAAATAGTCTGCAAAACAACTTCTATGAGTGTAAATTCTTCAGTGATTTCAGTGGGAGCAAAACCAAACTCCAGGTCTTTTCCATGTCAGCTTTCAAAATAATTTATTTTAAAACTTAAGTGAAATGTCTTTCTTTGAAGAACTTTAAAGGCATGTAAGAAATACATACAGAACTTGTTTTGATATTGTGACTCTGGAGAGAAAAATAATTCTACCTTTCAGCAACATGTATTTAAATGTCATATTAGTCTGAATTTAAGTTCTTAAAAAGTAACTAGGTTATCTCATATTGTTCATTCATACATTTGTTTTAAACATGAGGACTCAGGAGAGCAAGTCTGTATTTCAAACACAACAGAAGACATATCCTGGGTTGTAAAATCCCTCCCTTTTAACTTGCTCTGTAACCCATCAAAGCAAAGCAAACCATAAGTTTTCGTAAGTTCTTTGTTAATGTGCTGACTTGCTTTGTGCTGAAGTGGCTCAAGTATTTAATGGCGATAAACTACTAGCTGGTACAATATATGTCTCCTCACATTTATCTATTATTCCTGGGCAAGTGGCCCACAATGAATCTTGCATCAGATGCATCACTGAGCAATGTTCCAGGAGTAGGTTAAATAATGTATCTGCAAAATAAAATCTGCCAGTTCAGTATCCAAGAATATGTGTTAGTAGTACTTAATGTGAGGATTACTTATAGACAAATAATCATGACTATCCAGTGGCTGAATCTAGGATGTACATCACCTCTCCACAGCAGTTGCAAACTTGACCTCAAGAACTACCCTGCTAGTCTTTTGAAAAATTCACACTCTCTGTCTTTATTACACAAATTGTGTACATGTATCTATTTAGTGACTAAAGTGATATAAAGAAGCTGTGGAATTGTCAAAGTCCACGTTTGTTTCACACAATTGGCTAATGTTAGTGGAGACTCAATGAGAGAAGTGTGGTGCCCTTTTCTCATATAAGGAACTAAACCACACTAATAGTCAAGTTGTACATGACACTTTGTTCGTTTTCATGTGACAAGGAAGACTCTCCTTATCATCAATGAGACCATTCAATGGACCTACATAAAGTCACAAGGACTGCAGTTCCCTCAGTTCTTGTATGGAGCAGGGCACCAGAAAATCACAAAGCATCTCATAACAGTCCCAACAGTAATCATTTTATAATATGTTTTGTATTTCTATTAGCAGCAGACTATTTCAGACAAATGATGAGTGTGGGAATTATGTAAAACTAGTTTCCCAATATTACACAATAATTTACATTCCTAGGATAAATAATTTTTTACTCATATGGGAAAAATTAAAATGTTTAGTCTTAAGATTTTAAATTTTTGATTAGTTTAGAAGGAATTTTCCAAACATGAAATGTTCTAACAGGATTTATTATGAAGTAAGAACATGTATATATAGAGAGACAGAGTGGCAGGTTGAGATAATCAATATGTTAAAAAAACAAAATTACTAATGTTGATACATCCATTGCCAATTTAGCAGTTTAGCTTGAGATGCCTGAAAAAGGACTTCTCATCAGATCTTCTTAAAAAAATTTTGTGCCAAAACAGACTTTTAAGAAAGCCAATTAAAATCGGTGCTATGGTTTATGCATATAAAGACATGATGTCAATATTTTATTTCCAGAGATAACCCAGAAGTATAAAATTGAGATTCAGAACCGCATTCATTAGAGTTTGAAGCAGGACCTGGATGTTAATCTAACCCATTACTGACGCACTGTAAGAATCAACCACAAATTTCAGATTCTATCACTCCCCTTCCAATATTGGTGTGTTTGACTCTTTTCCATTAGAATTCCACTGGAATTACCTGATAATTGTGGTGCTGTTAAAATCTGCAGGAAAAGTCATTAACCTTAAGTTATACAATGTGTAGGGAAAGTTTAGGGATTTAGCATCTCTTAGATCCTAGAGATGGAAATGATATTATGATAGTATTTATATGAAAAATTATAATGCTGAATAGATGCAAGGGATTTTAGGTCAAAAGAGAATAAATATGAATGAAACAAGACTAAACTATAAACAAAACACTATATAAGGAAAGGAATAAGGAAATTATGGACTGAGGTAAAATTACCACATGCTGAGACTTAAATTAGCATAAGAATAAAATGAAATAGGATTGTTCCAAAACTCTTCTTTCAATTCTTTACCAAAGTCTTACATTGTGTCACTCTGAGGTTCTGAGAAGCACAGACACCTTTAATACTGATTTTCAATACTTCACAATACGGCAACTTAAAACTTCTGTGGATTAACTCAAACAGTTAGGCCTTTTCAGTGATCTATGCAGCTTGCAGGAGCAGTCTTAGTTCAACTTCAGGCACACTACGTGACAGAAATTCAATCTCAAATCCCCTTGAATACCTTTCCAGCACTTTCAATAGAAGTGTCTACAAGCCAACATTTATGAAAATGGCAAGCCATTACTATGTAGGTATTCCCTAAGGAACAAACATACCAGGTTCTTCATCTGCTGTGCTCGTATAGAGAAGTAAAGATTCAGCTTAAATGTAAACTCTCCCTAAGCCATTGCTGCTGTAAAATTCATGTACCACTGCCTTTCTCACATCACTTTGATTTTTTTCCTTATTTTTATCTTATATTGAGAGTCTTTCACTATTAAGATTTCCGATTGCAAATTTCTAAACTGGAATCAGGGTAACAGCCAAGCAACTGGGAAACTGCATTTTTGCTTCCAAGTCCATAAACTATGTTTTACCTATTTTGCTTTCCTTTAAATTTGGCATAATTCTCAAAATTCACCACATGCTTTCCGACTAAAAAAATATTAGCAGGAAAACTAGTACATATATCAATGATTTTGGAAGCAAGTGAGAAAGATTAAGAAAAGATTTTTCAGCAAAAAATTACAATTTACAACCAAAAGCTGTAAGAATTGCAAGGTTCAGCCATTTCTAAAGTGAATGGTTGCCTTTTAAGCCATTGTCAAATCAACAAATATCTCAGCTTACTCTGAGATAAACTAAAAAGAGATCCTGTGCCTAATATATCTGAATTTATCACAAATACAGGAATATATCACAGGAGTAGAGGCCTTAGGATGCAGTATGTTGAATAAAAGCATATTAATTCCACAAATGAAGAATTAACAGCTTGAATGTAAGACCCTGTGTCTCAGTTAATCAGTGTATGGGAACTTGAAATACTGTCCCCTTTTTACAAATGGGAAAACTGACTGAATGGAACTGGCAAACGGCAGCATTTACAAGTCTGGTACTAAGAAGTTAGACAACGCAAAACCTGAATTGCCGTGGGTGCAGAGCTTCCTAACATTACATTGAATAAACTTACTTATTGTTCCCTAGTCTTTCTCCTTCACATGTATACACCCTTCCCCAAACCCTATTTGAAACCTTAGTCATCTGATTTCATATCAATCTATGTGATCTGTATAAGCTTAAACTTCAGGCTCCTTATGTAACTATTCAACCTAGCTACCCATGGATACAATTTTTGTGTAAGTAGCTCTCGAAAAAATCCACAGAAAAGCTTTGCAATAATGGAAGAACAGTTCTAGGTCATCTTGATTGTCTCCAAAGATGACTGAGGGCAATGCCTAACATGAACAGGCATTAAAATATAGTTGTTCAGGAAGGCAGAATTCCTTTATGATGTATATCGACAGTTCTTATGGTAAGTGGTTTGTAGTCCTTGTTCTAACCTCTGCACAGACATAATTTTTTATGAGAACATTAATAACTGTGAACAGTGTCTAGGATTTGAGAATGACATCATTATGGGTATGGCAAGTGACACATGGCAAGAAATTATTAACAAGACCCAGGCAGCATATGCTGATACTTTTTTTTGTTGTTGATTTTTAAATAACTGTTCTAGTTACAAGTGTACAATAATTTGCCTATCTGTCTTGAAATTAGGACATACTACAAAGAAGAAAGGGGAAGCAAAAAGATAAAAGGTAGTTCTGTCTTGCTTCATAATCTTCTGTAAATCTCTGTTTGTAAATGGCAATATTTGTAATTTACACTAAAATCACAGAACTTGGAAATTATGTTCTCAGCTACTGATTCTGAGGCTTATCCTTGAACAATAGTGTTCCACACAACAAATTGCTCTCAACATCTCATCAGCGTGCTGCCACCATCAGAAAAGTATGATAAGCATTGGAGCCTTGGGCTCCCATTCCCACCCTCGCACATGCATACACACAGACAATCGTCCTCTACTGAGCCACACCTGAAACCACTGATTTATTTTATTTTATTTTTTATACTGTTTATATTAAGAGAGGCTAAAGACATGCGGGGTTAATTGTCACCACCACCCAAGTTTAATCTGTGTATGGCATTTGCATTATTTTAAAATTTCATGTAACTTCTGCAGAATATGATTTCTTTCAGTCAGATTTTGGTAGATTAAGCCTCCCACCAGTCTTAATTTAATTTTTTTAAGGCCACAAAGATAGCAAAATATATTTTCTCATTGAACCACAATGGTGTTTCATAACAGAATAACTTGACAGTTATTTAAATAACCCGGAAAGGATTTTTTGACACATTACTCAGTTCCATTCAGAAAATATGGCTTTTGTCTTTCTCCACTGATAACAGCATAGAAATAGTTGTCTCTTTTCTCAGTAGTGTGATGACTTATGTTTTCAATAACAAATTACGCTTTCAACATATGGCCCATACGAAGGTGCCATTTAAGGACATACTAGGCAACCTGAGGCTTTTCAGCAACATACGGATAAAGAAAGACTATCTGGTTAGTTTTGCTAATTGACACTTCAAGGCTACTTGTTCTTCCCAAAGCCATCAATTTGCCTGCCCTCACATGATCCCAAATAGCAGCGCTGTGGCTCTGATCAGGGCTCACTCTTAAAGTACAGAGGTGATCAAGCTGTCCTCCCTGCCGCCTTGAATTGCTGTAAGCAAAAGAACATTCTGCACATAAAACCAGTAAAATATCTACTCTACATTTAAGTCCAATACAAATTAGCAAACTTTTCCTCTTTTTAACACAGTATACATATAATTAAGCATAAAAACATCTGTCTTAGGTCAAACTCGGGTCCACTTAGCATGACAATGTCTAATTGCTGAAGAAGAACCCAAAGCTCTAGCTCTAGCCCCAGGCTCCTGTGATTTGTGGCTCTGATTTTTCCCAAATTAGAGGTGATGGTTTTGTAATTAATAATTGGAAGAAATATACCTCCAATTCTATTTGTTTTAATGTTTTCTGAAGCTCTGGCAACTTCTGGCATTTAAAACATTCTGGCAAATAATTCCAAAACCTAAATATGCATTTTGTCTGTTTGGAGACTGCCACCTGCTACTTTGATTGGAGAGGCTCTAGTTCTTGTTCAAGAAGAAAAAAACAAAGAGCTGTCCCTATTAGCTTCTCTACATTTCTCTTGATTTTATCAAGAGACCTCTAGCATAAGCCCCACTCAGTTGTCTATTTTTACAGACTGAAAAACTTGAGGCTTTTTTTTTTTTTTCCCCAGTTTCTCGTAAAGGACACATTCTACGGCTTTGATTTTCCTTGACACCTTTTTCTGTACTATATCCACAGATGGAAAAATGGAGACCAGAAGTGTTCCTGCAGTATTCTAAGAGCAAGTGCAGCATGAACTTATACCATGGCATAGTACTGCATTTCGATTTTGTTCTCTATTGTTTTTCTAGCAATTACTGTCAGTTGATTTGGGGAGTGGTGGTGGCGTCAGAGCAAATGAAAATAGGGCTGTCATACAAGCTTCAGCCTCAAGGTTTCCATCACAAATAGCAATAGGCAACTCATACTCCATCCTTGGAGTATGTTGAAAACTGAGATAATTTATACATGCATATGGGAACATACCTTACTTTACATTTGTCCATATTAAACTTTTCTCTATTTTATGATGCAATTACTAAACATCGTGTTATCTTTCTGTAATGGTTGTTAAGTGCCTTTTGGAATACCAGTTAGATTCTCAATGGGATGTCCTCTGCCCATAAGCTCATAGAGTGCTTTGAAAGAACACATTATTTGTGAGCTGCTGCTTCCCTTGCTGATTTTTCCAAGTTATATAACATTCTTGACTTTTTTTTTTTAAATTGACAATAAATCACACATTAATATAAATTTCAACATCCTTTAGAAGAATTTCTAATGTTTCCTGGATGTCAGACATATGGATTTGCAATTTCCAACGCTTTCCTTCACCATCCTTTAAAAACTGTCATTACATTTTGCTACATTCTAGTCCTTTAGCACTGAGGATATTTTTGTTTCAGTCCTTGTTTGCCTTGTTTCTCTTAGAACTAACTCTTGAGTCTCCTGTTCATTTGTCATTTTGTGCTATAAAATGCTCTGCTGCACTTTTGATTTGAAACTGATCTCCAATATATCCCTTATTAAGATTTGATCCAGTGGTGGAATCTTCCAAGCTTCTTTATAATGAGCATAGATACAAAACAGTTGTTTACCCTTTTTGTCTCTGACAGTTTCTTTTTATTCCGTAGGACCTCTCAACCTTTCTCCACCTAACATATTTGAAAATAATGTATTAGTTTGGGTGGGGGGTTTTCTGCCTGTTGCAAGTGCAAGAATTTAAATTCAACAAAACATAGTTTAGGATAGATTTCTTTTTGAAATTCCTCACATTTGACACATACAGAAATATTAACTGTCTTACCTCAAATTTTTCAATTTTGTTAGAAGAAACTCCATTGTACAAGAAAAACTATGTTTCTATTCTCACCTAGGAATGATTTTACTAGTATCTGTAATTCCTACATTTTGATTGTTTTGCCATAATTGTAATGTGTGCCCATTTTTGAAAGGGAAACAAAGGTATTATCAGATCCAGAAATAGCTGTGATGATCAGCTAGATTCTGGATTCTAAGGTATGTCTTTCAAACAATACACTGTATGGTTTTAAAAGTGTTCCAAAGGCAAGACAAAATGCTTTTGTGTGAGTTTGACAGCCAAATATAGTCACTTCAGGTAGCTGCCCAAACTTGTTGTCATCTTCTACATCTGGCAAAAAGGAAAAAGTGATTAGCATTTCACAAGGCAACAGTAGACCCAACAGTATAAAAACAGTCACGTCATACAAAAGCATGAATCAGTGTGTACTCATTCAGCAAGATGTGACCTAAATATTCCTTTCTTTGGACTTTAGGCTCCATTTGCTGTTTTCTTGAGTAAACATTTGAGTACATCTGCCTGTGAGTACTATTAGTCTGAGAGGAATGGGCAAAAAGGAGAACTCAGACCATCAAAATTGGGATCACTCAGAAGAGATCCTGCTGGCTGGCAAGCTCAGAGTAAGAACCTTTCAGTGGGTTGTCCCAACAGGTCAGAAATGTTTTGAAGAACATGAAATAATAAGATTAATTTTCTTCCAGAAACTTTTCTTTCTTCTTTCCTGATTTAATTTTCCCTAATTAAAAAAAATGAAAACAATCTCTACTTGTAAGTGAATTTTAGTAATGCATCAGGTAGAATAGCTTTAACTATGTGACATTATTGAATGACAATAAACTTATTAAGACATCTTACCTTAAATTTCTGTTCATAACTGTGATCTAAGTACTTCAGACTCTGTTTAAGTGTTCCCTTTTCTTCTTAGTCCCCCTCTTTTTTCACTTCAGGTAGGGTACTCAAAGACAGTATTTGAATAATTTCAAAACATGCCCCTTGCAGATGGCCTAAATCAATAGAACACTGGTCTCAAAGATCAATTTCTATGCCAAATATGACTTTATAAAATTTTACACCAAGTATCTAAAATTTTCTTACATGAAAATTTCTCTAAAATCTTTTTGGTTTTACTCATCACAAAAATTCCTAATAACATTTTATATTATTTTTATCCATTATGCTTTTCCAAAGAGTGTTTTTGATAATTTTTTTATAATCTCCTTTTTTCAATATTGCAACACAAAACATGGAAAATGTTATAAAAAATTATTTTTTTATTACCATTATTCCATCAAAATTAAGTTATTGTAGTTTGGGTTTTCTAACTTTTATATTTCATACAGTTAGATACTTTCTGCATAAAACTGTAAGCTCCTTCAAGCAAAACCATCCCTTTTGCATTTCTGGAAATCGTTCAGACACATCTGTAAATAAAAGAGCAATATTTTGTGGTTTAGTTCAAGTATGGCATTATAATAGCATGATAAATACTCTCTTTAATGATTTTGTGTGTTCTGTTATTTAAAAACAACCTCTTCCACACACCTAGTAAAACAAACTCCACATATTCCACAAATATTCACTCAAAATACAAGGGGCAATACGTCCATCTGAAACTTAAACACAAAATAAAGAAAAGAAGAACTCTTACAGGAGAAGTAAACTACTCAGAAATGGTCTTTTCTTCTGACTTTCATCACATTTTACACTAAAATTTATGATGCTTGGTCCCTTTGCTGATTTTTTTTCTGGGTTTTTCTGGGTTGTTTGGGGGTTTTTTCTTTATTTTGACACAGTGTTTTTTATGAAAAGTTCAGTAGCTGGAAAAAGAACTAATGAGCAAGTTTAAATGCAACTCCTGACTTGAAATTTTTGAATAAGTATACTCTGTACAATAAAATATCATAAAATTATTTTAAACATTTTTGATTATTAATAAATTTTATTAACATTTTGTTAATATAATGTTAAGATATTTAAAAGGGGAAAAGATAATTTTAACAAAAAATACATATTTTGAATTTATCACAATGAAATGGTGGCTTAACCAGAAGCCTTTTTTCACTCTTGATGATAAACTCTAAAAATGGGACATTTCTACTTTTTGTTTCCAGTTACAATGGGAAAATAACTGATATTCAGAATATGGCCACAGAACTAAACCTTCATTCCTTTCAGCTTTTCTCACTCATTTTAATCTAAGAAAATGATGTCACATACATTGACAGAAAACTTTCATGGGCCTACTGCAGCAAGACCATGGTTTTTTTCTGGGTCATCTGCTATGAACTGAATGCTTGAAAGTGCTAAGGAAACCAGTTTGCTACAAAGACCACCCTTTGAACAATACCTGATACTGACAGCATAAGATCATGTGTTGTATGTCTCATTAGCCTTAATTTTAGCGTGGTGGAGAGAACTGATAATTCAATACCATTCCTTTAAGTTTAAAAAATACTATATATTAACTGTCTTCCTATTTGGGTGGTTGTACTACTAAGAACATTTCATTTGAAATATAACATCCACAGTGTAAGCAAAATGCTTTTCATACAGCATGCAATAGATACCAGAGTGGTCTGAGCTTCACATGGAGAGAGAGATATTTTTAAAGTGCTTTGAAATCCTTCTGGATGAAAACAGCTCTATTTAATTTGAGATGTTTATCATTATTATTATGCCTTTTTGCAATATCTTATCAACAGAATCATGTCAGTTAAATGCTTGTTAAACTGCACATTGGAATGATGAAAATCCAGTTATTTGAGACAGTACCACCCTGCCCTTGAAAAGCTATCATCTACTCCTTGAAGAGCAACCATTTATTAAGAACACTGGAGCCATTATAAAAGGATATATATTGCATTTAACATTTGAGAGCCCTTTACAAACTAGGCCCTTTTTGGTAATGAAATTCTACTGATGCTGTTTCTGTACAAAATATTTCCTGATAATATTCTGTGACGTGTTCATACTATGAGTGTATTTATGTTTGAGTATATTCAGGCATCCAAACTTACATCTGAAGTTACCTTGCTGTCTGCTGTGCTTTTCGTTTGGATTGATGCCTATGCCCTTTTCCATCACACCTGGATTCATTATGGGATAAGATCAGAATGCTGTTAATCTTCACTTCATGATCAGAATTCTAAATACTTAAACTTCAAGCAGCATACTTGGGTCTCCCCCTATTCTTTTGATAAAACATTGGAAAAGCAGTTGTTTGCCAAGTAGCAATATAACAAAATAACTATACTTCCACTACAGTTCCCACACAAACCCACATGTCCCTGGAAAAAGAGACAATCTATTTTTAAAAAACAGAATTACATTCAACTTCAGCAATTGTGATTCTTGTTTGTATTACTGTAGATTTTGTCCCAACTAGCCAAAAGACATTAATATCAGATTGTGACAAGTAATTATAGTCCATTCAAATTGATTCCTTGCCTCATTGTCCTGGTTTCAGCTGAGAGGGTTGATTTTCTTCATAGTAGCTAGTATGGGGATATGTTTTGTGTTTGTGCTGGAGACAGCATTGATAATATAGAGATGTTTTTGTTCTATGGACTTACTGTTGAGCAGTACTTACACAGAGCCAAGGCCTTTTCTGCTTCTTGCACTGCCCTGCCAGCGGGATGGCTGGGGGTGCACAAGAAGTTGGGACGGGAGTGTCAGACAGGACAGGTGACCCAAACTGACCAAAGGGATATTCCATACCATGTGACGCCATGCTCAGTTTATAAGGAGCTTGGGGGAAGGGGGGGTGCGGCAGCGTTTGGAGTGACGGCGTTTGTCTTCCCAAGTAACCGTTACACGTAACAGAGCCCTGCGAAATCCCAGAGATTTCCTGGGGATGGCTGAACACCCTCCTGCCCATGGGAAGTGGTGAATGAATTCCTTGCTTTGCTTTGCTTGTGCGTGCAGCTTTTGCTTTATCTATTAAACTGTCTTTATCTCAACCCATGAGTTTTCTCACTTTAACTCTTCCAATTCTCTCCCCCATCCTGATGGAGGGGAGTGAGTGAGCGGCTGCGTGGTGCTTAGCTGCCGGCTGGGGTAAAATCACGACACTCATGAACACTATAACTCATGAGCATTGTTCCTCATTTGAAGAACAAAAATTGCCCAGTGTAAAACTTGTTACTGAATGATTCTGGCCTAAACAGTAGTCCTGAGAGAAAAGTCCCAGGTAAATATTTTTTATTCATGTGCGAAGGCATACAGTTTTCCTTTCAGCCTACATTTAGGATTCTAGGATGATGAAAAACTGGCTATTATAATTTAAGTTGGGTTAAGAATCACAGAATCACAGTATCACAACATCACAGAATTATTGAGGTTGGAAGGGCCTCTGGAAGTCATCTGGTCCAACCAGGTGGACTTAGGCTGACAATGTAAGTTTTGTTGTTTTGGTGTTTATGTTGTTCCAAGCAGGTTTCAAGTTTCAGGAAAACGCTTGGCAAGCAATCTGCTCAGACGATCCACAAATTCACTTATCAGAGGATTTAAGGGAGGGAAATAAAAATAAAGCCAGTGTTCTACATGTCAAATAACTGTTGTATATTGGCCATTTGCAAAAGAAAAAACAAGGAAAATGTAATCAACTCTACCTAACACTCAATTCCTATTCCTTCCAAGTACAATTTAATTATCCACTAGGACTAGTTATATATTGCCAATGAAATTGTTTTCTGCTGCAGTTAATGGTTTTCTTAGAAAACAGTGGTTTAAAGAATTTTTGACAGAAATGCTTAATTTTCATTCACATTTTAACTGATGTTTCTTTTAATTGCATGCTAACTAAATTATATTTAATAATGTATATAAAATTATTATATGTATGCACACATTATATGCATGTAAACATATATAAGGTTTCCAAATTAAAGTACACTGATGTTTCTTAATGAAAAAATATTGGAATTTTTCATTATGGCAAAAGAAAATGGGTTTGAGTGGGGAGAATGTTCCAACCTGGAGCAGAAATACATTAAAAAATTTTCTCAGGAACTGAGTGACTGAATTTTACTTGAATATCTTGACAAATGACACATTCCAATATTTGGGACATGATCTCTCAGTGACGTGTTAGGGACTCTTTAATTTGTAAATAAAGCCTGCAGATTAGTCAGTGGAAACATAAAAAACCCAAATACCGGAACCACTCCTATAGCAGTCAAAAAGCCATTAAACTATTTTCTGTAATTGTAGATCAGCACTATTACAGGATATTCTGTTTCCTTTAGCTACCTTTTGTTCCTAAATTTTTTGTCATCTTGATAAAGTTGATCTGTGTCCTGAATTATCTTCCAGGCCTGTAGTTTTATTATCTTAACACCTTCATGAAAACTGCAGAAATTATAAAAAATTTCCTGCCTTGAGTTGCCAGAAAGCATCACTTTACCACATAGACATCACAGCTTATTTTAAAAATATGGCATCTTTCAAGCTGGTTATTATGACTTTCACTTTTCTTCAGGGTGGCCAGCCCTGTCATCCAATCTTTTTCAAAGGCCTGATTCCTCTTCACACTTTACAAAACTATGCTTTATCTGGATTTAGGATTACATGCATTTTCATTAGAAAGATCATCATCAAAGTGTACAATATTGTCTCAAAATGGTTTTTAATAGTGTGCCTGTAATAAAAATGTTTGACCACAAACATAATTCAGCACTGCTGAAGGAGCGTACCTCGTAGCTTTGCAGATACTTTTTTTCCACAAGTCCAAGAGCATTCCTCTCTGTATTTTGTGATTAGATAGTCTTTCAAAATTGTATTGTACATCACCACCAATTATTTTCTCCCTATTGCAAACAGAATAACCAGCAGGTTTTTTCTGAGTTTGGGCTTTATTTTATTCAGTGTTTTTCAGAACTCATGATTCATTTGAAATCTTACAGCATTCGACCCTAAACCATATTAGGTATGCTTCATAAGCAGTGACTAGCAAACACAAATATGCTCCCAAAGCACTGTGTTTATTTGTCGTAGCTCACTTTCACAATGCCTTGATTATTGCCAGGCTACAGCTTCACATAGCAAGTCTCTCATTGAAACACTCTGCCATGGAGTATCTTGTACAAGGAATGAGCTTCATGATCCTCTGTAACTGTTTTTATTCCTCTTATTCCTGTGGGAGCTTCACATAGCCTATATAATAATAGCCTATATAACATAGCCTATATAACATAGCCTATATAATAATTTCCACTTTATAGTCTTCCATCATTAACCTTACCATGGCGGGAGCCTTATTTGATGATAACATGCGCACATTCCATATACAATAGAATTGATATTTCTTTAAAAAAAAAAAAAAAGAGTTAAGGAAAAGACAATGTGGCCTACAGAGTGGAACAGATATGTGCAACTTCTTTTATTAGTGGCATAACTTCAGATAGCAATATATTTTACATAAACGTTGCATGTATCTGTAACTAGTGACAGAGTAGTAGCAGTGCATTTCAGCCTGAAGAGAATCACAAAGCTGTAGCAAGAATTCAAGTATAAAATATCAAGATCAACTCATATTTGACCTTTTTTCCAGTGTGAACTCTATACATGAATGTATTTCTCTGTTCCAAATCTGCATAGGCAGAATGAGAGGAGATCACAAAGTTAGTTGTTCCCTCAGCTCTCATTAATGTGGTGTCCAGAGCTCTTCCAGTGTTCTAAGGGAAAGCCAGCTGGTTGGCCTTTCCAAGTTCTTTAAACACCAATAACTATTTTGGTAACCATGTGGAGAAAACACAGCTGTTGTTTCTTTATTCATTTTTTAGACAGCATGAAATGTAATAAAATTTGGAGTTGACCCTTTCCTCTTCTCATAATTTTCAGAGGAACAAGTCCTACATGATCCTCTCTATGCATCCCAACTTTTAGGACTTTATGTTCATGTTATGATGCTGCAACACATCAGGCTAATACGAAGTTTATTCCTAACAATGGCACCAAGCACTATTCCATTTCCATCACTTTGTAATGCCTAGCATACACACAAGCAAAATTTTGCTGTTTGGTGTAAAATGTATATAAATTCTACCAAAAAGAACTTAAATATTCTAAGGACTCTTTGCTTCCATGTTGTCGCAGAGGCAACTCAAGTTGCAACTCAATACTCTAATTTGGGTGGAATCCTTAGCTTTACAGTTTTCATAATGTTCTTTACAAAACTTTGCTACCTTAACAAGAAGTCCAGAAGCAAAAGGGATGTTTAAATTAGGTACTATGAAAGATGCTAGAGATTTGATGTAAGTAGCATCAAAATATGCTGCTTTAATGGATTGGAAACATTGGTTTGGACAAGGAAATCTCATTGTTATCAGTATTTATATAATTTTCAAGGAAACAGGAAAAGAGGATGACACTTGAATCTGACAGATAAAATGCACAAATTGTACAGAACAAAAATCAGTCTCAGGGTTTTATTTATAGGTAATTATAAATTCAGGACCTTTCATTAAAACATTGAAAGCATACATTTTTTGAAATGGTAGTCAGAGTTCCATCTAGTGCAATTCAAAAAAGAAATGCAAAGTAAAATAATAGTTTATAAAGGAAATACCAGTGATAGCAGCACTTTCAACCTATGTAGCCTTTGTAGCTACTACAAACTTTTCTAAATATATTTTAATGGACTTGTGATCTTTATACAAACAATTACCTGTGCATTAAAATTATGCATTGTTTAATATCCCTGAGTTGAAAAGTTGAAGGCTGATCTTAATGGACAGTTTGAAGGGAAGGGTCACAAATTACAAATGTGACTAGCTGCTATTTCTAGGTTACCAGCCTAACCATAATTTATAATGAGTCAGTAACAATTCTGATTTTTCTGGTACAAATTTGTAAGCAGCTATGACTATTTTAATCAAACTTGTTTCAGTAAACTTAAAGTAGCACATTTTTATATGCAGAAAACAGGACAGAGATCTTGTTCTAGCTTGTGGGGCATACCTTGCACATGTCCGGAAGAGCAGCTAGTTTCATAAACAGCAAAATAAACAAAGGCTGGATTCCTAGGGTTTGTTTCCTACCTTATCTCCTTACGTGTCACCTCCCTTGCAATATTGTAAAATCTAACTAAAATCCATAAAGCCTTTCTTCCTTCCCAGTACATCATCCAATCTACCAGGACCAAGCTCATCTTTTCCTCACTCTTCATACACACATAACACCCTCGTTACAGAGGACAGTCTGAAAATCAGCTGACCTCACACCAGTATACCAGCCTGTTCTACCAACCAGATACTGTTATAAAACTGGAGTAGAGTATCTTCAGTGCAGTTTTAGTATTTGCTTGTTTCTTTGTCCTGCATGGACACATATTCAATGCCTAGAGCAAAGCTCACACTAGAACTGATTTAGCTGTTACTTACCCAAGGGTTCTTTCCCAAGCTCACACAGCATGTTTACATTCTCTCCCATCTTGATTCAGTGAAGTTGATGATGAAACTTTTTTGGAGGTTAGTGGAGCCAGATTAGACCCAATGTTATGCTTTGTGTTATTTAATTATGTTATCCATAAAAGCACAAGACAAGGTTTAACATTGAGAAGACTTTCAGTTTTAATCATCTCTTACTCTCTGTCCAGATATTTATATGGTGTTTCTAATCCCTAGTAATTATAGAATTAAACAGATTAAGACAATCTAATGATTTTTTCCAGATTTACTGTGCAATAAGGACCACCCACAAGAAAGAAAAAAGAGGAAAAAAAAAAGAATAGAGCTTTTAAACTGATAAAGACCTCCACATGTGTATGAAGGAGCTGAAATTATCTGAAGAGTAGAGCAAAGAACCACAGCTGTGTTAGAATGATACTGCAATACAAATTAGACTCAGTTCTGATCTTAGAACTTCCAGCACACATGAAAAGCTTAAAAAAAAACCCACAAGACCTCAACTGGATTCTACTGTAGAAGTATTGACAGAGTTGGAGAGAAGCTCATGAACATCTTTGATATTGACATATGTTGTCATTAATATACATATATATGTGTGTGAGTGTGTGTATGTGTGTGAGTGTACATACATATACATAATCAACATATAAATCACAGAACCATAGAATATCTCAAGCTGGAAAGGACCCGTAAGTATTATTGAGTCCAACTCCTTCCTCCTTGCAGGACTACCTAAAATTAACCATACGACTAAAAGCATCGTCCAGATGCTCCTTGAACTCTGACAGGCTTGGTTCCGTGACCCTTCGGACCCTGTTCCAGTGACCCACCACCCTTTCAATGAAGAACCTTTTTCTAATGCCGAATCTGAACTTCCACTGATGCAGCTTCATTCCATTTCCTCGTGTGCTATCGTTGGTCACCAGAGAGAGATCAGCACCTCCCCCTCTGTTGTCCCCCTTGAGAGAGTCGTAGACCATGATGAGATCACCCCTCAGTCTTCTCCAAGCTGAACTAACTCAGCCACTCCTTATAAGTCTTGTCCTCAAGACCTTTCACCATGTTGGGCACTCTCCTGTGGACACATTATAATAGTTCAATGTCCTTTTTATACTGAGGTGCCCGAAACTGCACACAGTACTCAAGGTGAGGCCAGACAAGTGCCGTGTAGACTGGGACAATCACCTCCCTTGACCAGCTAGCTATGCTGTGCTTGATGCACACCAGGACACAGTTGGCCCTTTTGGCTGCCATGTAACACTGTTGACTAATATTCAACTTGCCATAAACCAAAACCCCCAGATCTCTTTCCACATGGCTGATCTCCAGCCACTTCTCCCCCAATTTGTAGGTAAAACCAGGATTACCCCATCCCAGGTGGAGAATCCAGCACTTGCTCTTTTTTAATTTCATATGGCTGGTGATTGCCCAGCTCTCTGATCTATCTAGATGTCTCTGTAAGACCTCCTTACTATCAAGGGAATCCACAGCTCCTCCTAGTTTAGTATCATTGGCAAGCTTAGTTAATGTGCACCTGATTCCTGCATCCAGATCATTTATAAAAACATTAAAGAGCACTGGCCTAAAATTGAGCCCTGGGGAAGCCCACTGGTGACTGTCCGCCAGCCTGATGTAACCTCATTTACTATAACTCTCAGAGCCCAACCCATCAGCCAATTGCTCACCCAACGTATTATGGACTTGTCTAGCTGTGTGCTGTCCAGAAGGACACTGTGAGAGACAGTATCAAAAGTTTTGCTAAAATCCAAAACCCCTGTATCTACTGGCTTCCTTTGGTCAACTAGATGGGTGACCTTGTCATAAAAGGAAATTAAGATGGTTAAACAGGACTTTCCCCTTGTCAACCTGTGCTGGCTATGACCAATGACTGCATTGTCTCTCAAGTGTTTTTCAATAACTCCCAGAATAAACTTCTCCATAATTTTACCAGGCACTGATGTGAGACTGACAGGCCTATAGTTACGAGGGTCTTCCTTCATACTCCTCTTGAAAATTGGGACAACATTTGCCAGCTGCCAGTTGACTGGGACCTCTCCAGACTCCCACAAGCATTGAAAAATAATGGAGAGAGGTCCTGCGATGACATAAGCCAGCTCTTTTAGTACCCTGAGATGAATACATTCAGGCTCCATAGCCTTATGCGTACCCAGCTGGAGCAGCAAGTTTTGAACAAGTTCAGGTTCTGCTGGGAGTTTATCATCCCCTCAGTCATGGTCTTCCAACACAGGGCTCCAGGGGGTCCCGGAGCCCATCGTTGGTGTTGAAGACCGAGATGAAGAAGGCATTAAACATCTCCACTTTGTCCATGTCCTTATTTGTGAGGTGCCGACCTCATCAAATGGATGAATGTTATCTCTGAACCTCCTTTTGCTGTTAACATATTTTAAAAAGCCCTTTTTATTGTTCTTCACTGTACCAGCCAGCTTGAACTCTAATCAGGCTTTAGCTGCATGAATTTTCTCCCTACACTGGTGAACGAAATCTCTGTAGCCCTCCCATATAGCCTGTCCTTACTTTCAATGTCCATAAACTTTCCTTTTCTGCATAAGTTCTAGAGGAGGATCCCTGCTCAGCTGAGACTGTCTTCTGTCCCATTTGCTTGACTTCTGGCACTTTGGATTTGCCTACTCCTGTGTTCTTAAGAGGTGGCTCTTAAAAAGTGACCATTAGTTATGGACCTCAGTCCTTTCAAATGCAGATTCCCAGAGGACCTTACTAACTAGCTACTTCATCAGCCTGAAGTCTGCTTTCCCTATATCCAGGGTCAAAGTTTTGCTAGCATTTTTTAGTCCTATCACCAAATGATTTGAAATTCACCTACTTCATGGTCACTGTGACCAAGACAGCCATCAATCACCACTTTGTCTGTAAGTCCCTCTCTATTTACAAACAACAAATCTAGGAGGGCACCTTTCATAATCAACCTTCTTGGTGCAGGTACCATATATACATAAATATATGTATATATGCAGATATAGAGAGATTTGCACCACAAATCATTCAACTTACTTTAGAGAAATTATTAATTCTTGTTCTGAAGTACAACTACTCTCAGGAACATGTTTTCTTTTAAAATGGCTGAGGTATTTGCGCTGAACAAAATGGGAAAGCTACTTTGATAGATGCCGTGTCTTATAGATAAGACAGAGCTGCACTTCATAACACCTTTAGTATGTCATTCAATTAATTTACACATAGATTTCTGTAGTTATTCCTTTAAATAAATTCTTACCCATTTCAGGCTAGCTGCAAGAACTTCAACAGATTTGAGAAGTCAAAATATATATAAAAAAATAAATTATTCTAAAACTTATTCTAGTGAGCAGTCCTATTTACTGTGTATGTCCTTATGTGGTTTTAGAATATTCTAGACATCTGCCTAATCTTAACTAGAAGGTTTTTGCTTCTGTCCTAGTCAAAACAAATGGAAGACTATGTCACACTTACAGAAGTGCTGCTCTGAAAAAGTCCCATGAGAGCACCCTGAGCCAACACTACAGACCATTCTTGTTATTTGTAGGAAGCCGCTTGTTTTTAAAATGTTCTGTGGGAGAGGAGGAGCAGGTAGTGCTTCTGTTTTCTACTGTGGATATGCATACACACCTGTACTTCTTCAGAACACTCTAGCCAACAAGTACTTAATTAAACTCCTTAGTTGGGTATATATTTGTGTAGAGCATTATGACTAGATTCCTTGAGTGTTATTATTAACTTAACCTGTGGAGAAAAAAAACACCACTAAGCAGAATAAAGCAAGCAAACTCCCCCTCCTCCTAAAATTTCATTCTATTACTTGGTCTCTTTAAACAGACCTTCGGAAAAAAGTCAGTGAGTGGTGCTCTGCCTTATCACTGTGACGAAAGACAACTGTTTTGTTTTTTCAAGGACAGACAGTGATGTTAGGTGGGAATTCTTGGAAAAGAGGTTGAATCCACTATTGTTCAATGACTAATGAACTATAGTATAAATAAAATGAGTCACCTGAAACACCCTGACTATTTCTTGTGCAACAGAATATCAACCTGTAAGACTCTAATATATAGTGCCTTTAGTCAGAGAGCCAAGAAAGATTGCAAACTGATCCCTGTTCCTGTGTATTTATACACACAGTGGCAAAAATTTGGGGGCAAAGAAATCTCAGCCTACATATTAGTAAACAGTTGCTTGCTTGAATTATTTGTGGTAGGTCACTGGTTATTTATACACTGCAATATAGTGAAATTTTGCCAATAACAGAGCTGCAAACACGAAAGAGTAAATAATAAACCAAATATAAGTAGCAAATTTCATGCAGGAATCCACGTATTAGTTTTCCAGGAAGAAGAGTAAAACATCTAGAAAAACAAAAGCAAGTTTTGCATGAAAGTTCATCGAAAGAGAATTTGGGAGGACATGCACAAGGTCAGAAGTGGATTATCTGGAAATTTTATAAATGATTGTAAAGTATTGTTCCAGTATTCAGAACAGTAGCCGTATTATAATACTGCTAATTTTCCTGGAGGCTGAAATATCTTGTAGTTTTTTCATCAGAAAGCAGCCTAGTTGTCTTAACCAAGAACACATAAACCCATAAACAATATGATAGATTATGCATAAATAAGGGAGAGAACAAGCCAGTTCTGCAAGCTGTAGAAAATAGTATAGAGTAGTCATTTATAACACTGCAATGAAGCAGACACTTGTAATAAACCTCTTCAAACTAAAATTTCTCTTTGGAAAAATCCTACAATTTAACCCAAAATTAACTAAAAGCTTTCATAATTTTTCACTCACTCAGGAGTTCCAAAAGGAACTGAAGATCAAAGAGAAAATAAATGAAACTAAAATTAACGGGACAAATACTGATATTCTTTTCCAAGGGTAATTCTACAGATTTTAAACTGTGAGTTACACAGCAACTACTTGACCCTTAATAAGATTACTATTTTATTGAGCTAGAGGGAATGTTAAGAGAACATTTTAATTATACCCAAATATGAAAACTTTATCATGTTTACTGACCATTTTTTTGTAATAAATAGAAATAATGAAAAAATATGACACAATAAAAAGCTAAACATCACTAGGCTGGATTTATATTGGGTTTTTTTTTTTTCCTTTTCACTCTTTTGTTAGTAATAGTGATTTTTATTACTAGAAGGCTGTGAAGAATATACAAAGTCAGTATAGAAATGGTATAATATTACCATGTGTTGTTTTAAAAGAATAAAATATGTTTGATATGTTGGCTCTATGAAAATGAATACAAATCTCTTCTGTATCTAAGAATAGTGAAGTTGAAGAATTAGTATATTTATAATCTTGGGAGTAGAAGGGGGAGAAAAATACAGATTCACAAGGCCTAGAAGCTTTTTTCCAGTTGGCAGTTCTCTTTTTCACATGTTTTCTGTTCAAAAGCAATTCTGTTATATTTTTTATTATTATAATTTTAATTGAAGTTTCTGTTCCAAATTAGCTGAATCACAACAAACCCTAAGAATTAGGCTCTAGGATCACAACAGAGAACCTGATAAAATTTTGACTTAAACAGCTTTTTTATTATGATGTCAAGTCCATGAACCCAAATTCTGCAGTGAGAATCAAGAGGGCTATGGTAGAAAATCCTCCTGAAGTTTTTATCCTTTAACAGTTTTTTCTCTGAAAAGGTATATTCATCCTACAATTTACACACTGGTGTATGTGCCTCCGTACATTTCCCATGTCTTTTATTATATTCTTTACTTTCAAAGCTTCAAAGAAGTCATTCCTATGGCACTGTTTAGACTCTAAACTGCTACACCAAGAACACTAAAATATAAACATATGCTGACTGCAGTGTCAACATTACTCATAAACTGCAGGCTATTGGTGAGAGTAGTGAGGCAATCTTTAAAGCTACGGCAAGGTCTTCACACACATTTATCATCATCATTTAACTCTGAGGGGTTAGAACATATTTAGATTATAAGTCAACTATCTAGAATCTTCCACAGGATGGAAAAAGGTATGCTCAAGAGCAGGGAAAAAAGGTAATCTAAAATCAGATTGTCTTTACTCCTTTGAAAACAAGGAGTCCAATGTATACTGTGTGCAAAAAATTAACTGTTAGACAAAAGGGTTCATTCACTTTCATAACTTCACTAAACTCTCCCCCATTTTTCCTTTGTAATTCCTAGCAGTTCAGTGAGGACTAAAATACTTTAACGGATAAATGAAAAGCAGGTATTGTGACAAACCAGACTATTGTCAAGTATTTTCTTTCTTGTATATGTTTTGTATATGTTTTTCTTGAATTATTTGTGATACTGTCCACACAAACCCAAAATACATATATATGTAAACATACACAATTTTCTTCTGTTCACTCAACACAATTTCAAAAGTGCATTGTAGTTTTCATAGCTGAAATGCTAGACAAATAATTTTCTATATGAAAAATCTGTTTGCAAGGGGAACAGGAGGTCTTAGATATACAGGAATGGCAAAGAAGTATCAGACACTATGTAACATAAAATACAGGTCTTGGGTTTGATACTTAAAATGGCATAAGTTAAAAATAATTGCTTAAAGACATTTATAAGATGTTTGTGAGGACAGAAGAATATTCTGGAGTACTGCTGCAATGTAGAAATGTGTTATCAATATTATTCTCATTCTAAATCAAAACCACAGCACTATACCAGCTACTAGAAAGAAAATAACTTTATCTCAGCCAAAACCAGGGCAGTGAAGTAGTTAGATCCTTCCTCTTCAAGGATGCTAAATGTGTATAGCTTCAGCATAGTATACGGTTTTCCATAAGAATACTGTATAAAAGTTTATGAATTAAAATTGACCAGTTCATTAAGTGAAAACTATAAATCTTTGAAATCAGTTCATTACCACTGTTTCTTTCAAATGGTTGAAAAATGATTTGTATGTCAAAATAATGTCACTTACCTATCATGGCTGATGCTTAAACATCTTGGGTGATACTTTGTTACTGACACCTTATATGTAACTTTCTCTCCACTCTGAAAACTAGTGTTCCCTTACACCCTACTCAAAGGAAAAGGGTTTGAAACATAATGTTTAAATTGCACAGCAGATTGGTCACTGCCGTTGTTGTGCCAGCAGATTGGACATGACTCCTACTGTAGACACAAACTCACTATGTGTTTTGGTTTGTAGGGAGCCACATTACCAATACACACAAATCATGATTTCTGATTTTGAGGCAGGTCAAACATCAAGCCCCACCATGTAAAAGATGAACAGAAAACCTTAGACTACCTTTTCTTGGTGGAGCTTCTCATCTCATCATCCCTTCCTCAACGCCTAAAAAGAAAAGCATCTCTGTACAAATCAACAAACTTAGCATAATTTGCACCTGACAGAAGGGGATAGCAGTATATTTGCAGTCTGGTTGTATATTGAGTGAGAAGACTGGTTAAGGCTTTCTAGTACTCAGAGAATATTGAGGTTTTATTTAGCAAAGATCACCATTGCAAATTTTCTTAGGCATCCACAGGAGCTCCAAACTCACTGATATTTGGAGACATGTTGCTTTGTAAAAAAGCACCTGCATAGAGCCATGCTCAGTCCTGCTTAGCTCCCAGCTCATGCTGAGAGGTAGCCAGAAGAGCTGTATTCATTCAAAACCAATAAGGTTCAGGTGCTTGGTTGCCTGTTAGCAGACTTGCTGCTGTTGTACAGACTTAAATAATCATAGAATCATAGAATCATTAAGGATGGAAAAGACCTCTAAGATCATCAACTCCAACTGTCAACCCAACACCATCATGCCTACTAAACCATGTCCTGAAGTGCTACATCCACAAGTTTTTTGAACACTTCTAGGGATGGTGACTCCACCACCTCTCCGAGCAGTCTGTTCTAATAATTGACCACTCTTTCGGTGAAGAAATTTTTCCTAATATCCAATCTAAACCTCCCCTGACGCAACTTGAGGAGCACAGAGCAGCTATAAAACCTGCAAGTTACTGTATCCAGCATCAGTCATCCAATGCAGCAAATTATTTCAAGGTCATTTCCTTCACAGAATCATAGAATCACATAATAGTTTGGGTTGGAGGGGACTTAAAAGATCATCTAGTTCAAACCCCCTGCCATGGACAGGGACTTCCTTCACTAGATCAGGTTGCCCCAAGCCCCATCCAACCTGACCTTGAACACTTCCAGGGAGGGGGCATCCACAGCTTCTCTGGGCAACCTGTTCCAGGGGTCTCACCACCCTTACCATAAAAATTTCTTCCTTACGTCCGACCTAAATTGACTCTCTTTCCGTTTAAAACCATTACCTCTTCTCCTGTCACTACAGGCCTTGCTAAAAGTTTCTCCCTCTTTCTTATCAGCCCCCTTCATAGAATGAAAGACTGCCATAAGATCTCTTCTGGAGCTTTCTCTTCTCCAGGCTGAACAACCCAACTTTTTCAACATTTCTTTATAGGAGAGGTGTTCCAGCCCTCTGATCATTTTTGTGGCCCTCCTCTGGACCTACCGAAACAGATCTTTCTTGTACTGGAGACCCCAGAGCTGAATGCAGTAATCTAGGTACGGTCTCACGAAAGCAGAGTAGAGGGGGAGAATCAGCCCCCTCTAACTGCTGGCCAAGCTTCTTTTTGTGCAGCCCAGGAGATGATTTGCTTCCTGGCCTGCAAGCAGACATTGCCAACTCATGTCCAACTTTTCATTCACCAGTATCTCCTAGTTCTCCTCTGCAGGACTGCTATAGAATCAGAGCATCATTGAATCATAGAATCATTTTAGTTGGAAAAGACCTTTAAGATCATCAAGTCCAAACATTAACCTAACACTGCCAGTCCAGCCACTGAACCATGTCCCTAAGCACCACATCTACACGTCTTTTAAATACCTGCAGGGATGGTGACTCACTGCTTCACTGGGCAGCCTGTTCCAGTGATTGATAACCCTTTCAATGAAGAAATTTTTCCTAATATCCAATCTAAACCTCCCCTGGTGCAACTTCAGGCTGTTTCCTCTTGTCCTATCCTTGTTATTTGGGAGAAGAGACTGACCCCCACCTTGCTATAACCTCCTTTCAGGTAGTTGTAGAGAGCAATAAGGTCTCCCCTCAGCCTCCTTTTCTCCAGGCTAAACGACCCCAGTTCCCTCAGCTGCTCCTCATAAGACTTGTGCTCTAGACCCTTCACCAGCTTGATTGCTTTTCTTTGGACACACTTCAGCACCTCAATGTCTTTCTTGTAGTGAGGGGCCCAAACTGAATACATTACTCAAGGTGCGGCCTCACCAGTGCTGAGTACAGGAGGATAATCTCTTCCCTAGTCCTGCTGGCCACACTATTTCTGATACATGTACTCTTGGGTGGATCCCATCCAGCCCCATAGACTTGTGTGTATCTAAGTGGTGTAGCAGGTCGCTAATAATTTCCCCTTGTATTTTGGGGGCTTCATCCTGCTCCCCACTCCTGTCTTCCAGCTCAGAGGGTTGGGTACCCAAAGAACAACTGGTCTTACTGCTAAAGACTGAGGCAAAGGCGGCATTAAATACCTCTGCCTTTTCCTCATCCTTTGTCACTCTGTTTTCCCCTGCATCCAACAAAGGATAGAGATGATCCTTAGTCTTCCTTTTGTTGTTAATGTATTTATAAAAACATTTTTTATTGTCTTTAACTGCAGTAGCCAGGTTAAGTTCTAGGTGGGCTTTGGCCCTCCTAATTTTCTCCCTGCATAGCCTAACGACATCCTTGTAGTCCTCCTGAGTTGCCTGCCCCTTCTTCCAAAGGTCATAAACTCTCCTTTTTTTCCTGAGTTCCAGTCAAAGCTTCCTGTTCAGCCAGGCTGGTCTTCTTCCCCGCCATTTCCTCTCAAGGGGCTCTGTCAGCGCCAACTAGTCTCCTAAATAGGTCAAAATCTGCCCTCCAGAAGTTCAAGATGGCAGTTCTGCTGACCCCCCTCCTTACCTCTCCAAGAAACAAAAAACTCTATCATTTCAGGATCACTATGCCCAAGATGGCTCTCCATCTCCTACCTTCACTGAGAAGGCACACTGAAGGACCTTGCTATAAACCCATAAACATCGGCGTGCTGCCCCCAGGCTTATCTCTAGTGAGCCTGCTTTTATCCCTTTCCCCCTTCAAATCTAGTTTAAAGTTCTTTTGATGAGCCCCTGCTAACTCCTGTGCAAAATCCTTTTCCTCCTTTGAGACAGGTGTACCCTGTCTGTCACCAGCAGGCCTGGAGTCATGTCAACCGACCCGCGATTAAAAACCCCAAATCCTACTGGTGACACCAGGATCAGCGCCTGATCTGCTGGCTCTTCCTGTTTCTCCCCTCATAATTCTCTGCAGCTGGAGGGATAGAGGAGAGCATTACTTGTGCCCCTGATCCAGTTGTTCCAAGGCCCTAAAGGCTCTCTTGATTGCCCTTCGACTTCCTGCAATTTCATCGTTGCCTACCTGAAAAATCAAAAATGGATAATAATCTGAGGACTGTACCAGGGTTGGAAGTTTTTTTTTTTCATGTCTTTAACTCGAGCCTCAGGGAGGACAGAAGACTTCCCTAAGAAGTGGGTCCAGTCTGTTTATTGGTCCCTCTGTTCCCTTCAGAAGGGAGTCTCCTATGACAATGACCCGTCTTTTCTTCTTTATGGAAGCAGTTTTTGATGCAGGGTATAGGCTGACTTGACCTTGGCGACACCTCGAAGTTAGATGAACCATCATCTTATTGTTCGGTTCCACTTGCAGAGCCTCATACTTGTTATGCAAGGGCACCTGGGAAGGTTGGGTAATCACAGAGGAGACGCATCTACTGTACCAGGTAGGAACTTGTCACCATTCTCCCCTATCCCTTAAGTCACTGTGTTCAGCCAGGTGGAGAAAGGTTAGGGAATCCTTTGTGTCATGCGTCTTGCCTACCTGTTGGACCTGTCCCACGGAAGGAAGGGTGTGATTCCAGTAGTCTCTCTCTCTCACATTACAATACTCCTCAACCTACTCACCTCCTCCCTGAGCTCTGTCACTAAGCGGAGGTGTTCCTCTATCTGGATGCACCTCTCACAGGTGTGCTCACTGCTGCCATCCTGTACTGGATAAAAGCAGAGCACACCCTGTAGCCTGACACCGGGGTGGCAGCATTTTGCCACTGGAGCCCTGTCTGGGAAGCTGCATCAGTCATAGTGAGTGCAGAGCTTAGAGAGGCCATGGCTTTTCTGCCAGGTGGACACCACTGTGCTGTGGTCGAGCAGGCAGAGCTTCAGTGCCCTCCCTGCACACCCTTCTGCATGAACTGCAGCGCAAACTGCTATGCCTTGCCCTTCCTGATGCACCATGCCCTGTTTGCCTGCCCTGTTCGCGGTGCCCCTGGTTGCTGACACTCCCTAAGGGCTTTTTTTGTACATGGGGAGGGGGGGACTTTGTCGCTGTTGCTCCTGGCCATGCCCAGGTCTCATCAGCCACTGTCACAGGAGCTGTGGGCTCCTGGCAGCTCTCTTGGCTCTCGGAGAGAATTCCCCAGTTCAGAATCCCGCTCTGTGCACCACACCAGAGCACTCCATGTGGATCATGCCAGCACCATGAATCCATTCATCCCCCAGCCTGTATTGGTGTTGGATGTTGAGTCATTGACTGAGGCCATCCATCCAATTCCTTATTCATCTAACAGTCCATCCATTAAATCCATTCATCTCCAATTCAGAGGTAAGAATGTTGTGGGGGATCATATCAAAGGCCTCTTACAGAAGTATAGGTGGCTGACATCCGTGACCTTCCTTGCCCACTAACATTCTGTCATAGAAGTCTACTAGATTGGTCAGACATGATTTTCTTTTGGTGGAAGCCATGTTGGCTGTTTCTAATCACTTCTCTGTCTTTCCATGTATTTCAACATAACTTCCAGGAGGATTTGTTTCATAATTTTACCTGGCATGGAGGCTGACTTGTCAGTAGTTATCAGTCTTCCTTTTTACCTTTTTTAATAATGGATGTGACGTTCCCCATTTTCCAGTCACTTGGGACTGGCATGACTGCCATGACTTTTCAAATATGATGAAGAGTGGCTTGGCAACTACATCAGCCAGTTCCCTCAAGACCATGTGATAGATCTTGTTGGGTTCCATGAACTTGTGTATGTTCGGGTTCCATGAACTTGTGTATGTTCAGGTTCCTCAGGTAGTCTTGAGCCTGATCTCCTATGATGTGAAGGACTTAATTCCCTCAGTCTCTGCCTTTAGATTCAGAGACACAAGAAATGTGGGAAGAGAGATTATTATTGAAAATGAGGCAAAAAATGTATTGAGTACCTCAACCTTCTGTGGCTGTGGTAAATGTGTTAAAGGTTCTCCTGTCTTATTTACCACGGTGGGTACATTTTCTTTAATTTTCCTTTTCTGGTTAACATAACTGTAAAAGCCTTCATTATTACTCTTTGCATCCCTTGCCAAATTCAGCTCCAACTGTCCCTTAGCTTTCCTGATCCCATCCCTACACATCCAGGTAGCATCCCTGTATTCTTCCTAGGATCCATGTCCCTGGTTTTCACTGCCTGTGCATTTCCTTCTTACACTTTCATTTGACCAGGAGGTCCCTACTCAGCCATGCTTGTCTCATGCCTTCCTTGCCTGCTTTTGTACACATGGGAATACACATAGAGCTCTTGAGCTCTAAAAAAATAGTCCTTAAAGAGCTACCAGCTTGGTTCAGCTTCTTTACCCTGAGGATATTTTCACTGGAGTCCCATCCATTAATTCCTTAAACAACTGAAAATTGCTTTCCTACAAGTTGCTCTTCCAAAGAATACTATTTGTTATTTGTAAACTGGTTGAATATTTCTCACTACAACATTTGAAATTCCGTTTGAACTGCTTTAGCATAAAAAATTATTTTAAAAAAGCTTTTGCCTATTTTACTTTCTTGAAAGTATATGTATCAACAGCATGTAGTAAAGTTCCACTGCCATATTAAAATAATATTTTAACTTCTATTTGGCAGCCAGGTCATCAATGATGCATCACTTCAGTAAAAGGTTTTCATTCATTTAATATGCACAACTAGTTAAGCATTGCAGTATTAGTAAAGAACTACTAATCTTACATCATGAAGTAACTAAGGATCAGACATAAATGAATAAGACATTTATTTGCATACTATATCCAAGAGAATTTTTCTATGCTGACCTTTAAATACAAACCTGAAATCAATTATGTGAGAGAAGCAGCTAACTTTCGCAGCTGAGCTTATAAAATAGATGAGGTCTTCCATACAAGTTTTCCTTTCACTCAGATCCATAGATAAAATTATAGTCACTATAGCTGAACATTAATTTAGACATCTAAACTATCCTGCTAAGCTTATATATTTGCCTTTTCCCTCATTATAAAAGTACAGGTTGAATGAAATGCAGAGACCTTACACTCAGACCTTTGTTATAGGAGTGGTCGTCTCCCCAGCTTGGCTGTCCTCTTTCCTCTGTTTACCCTGTTTCAAAGCTGCTCAGTGAGGTCATAGGTTGGATGTAGGACTTTATCCATCACTGAAAGTTTCATTTGTATGTCCTAGACATTAAATTTCCTGCTTCTTGGGACCATTTTTAACACTATCTAAATTGTCATCTCTTTCACTGTTGTCGGAATATCTTTCTTTAACCTCTCTGTAATTCAGCACAATGTTACTACAAATCATTTCCAAAATTTATATATAGGTGGTTACTTTGTTGTCCAATAGTTCTTCAGCATGGTTGCCTAACCACTGGAGAATATATTTAAAGGACAGTAAAATGAAACATTGCAATGTGAGACCCAGACTTACCCATAATGAGAAAACTAAAGATATTCCTTGTCTTTGATTACAAAATGAAGCTAGAAGAGTGAGCATTATTATCAAAGCTACTTTTCTCTTCCCCTGCTACTTACTAATTACTTGTAAGCCATTTATCTACAGTCATGTTGAAAATACTTGCAAAACTCTAGTCACCAGAAATGTAGTTCATTTCGAAACCAGATGCAGCAGTTAAAAATATTTAATACAAAGAAAACCATCTGTGTTTTTCAAGTTAAAGTCATGAAGAATTAAGAGATATCAAGAAAGGTTGAGAAAATAATGCAAGTAACATGGTAGAGCCATGACATATTTATCTATCTTTAGACTTTTTTTTTTTTTTGGTAGCATTAGGCCTGATGCATCATTATAAAATTATGCAATATAAATTATGCAACTTAAGACCTAACACTCAGCAGTAGGAAATTCCCTCTCCAGCCTTTCTTTTTCTCCCTACATCCTCTGCATTTTTTCCTAAGCAGCTTGAATAGACTCTACATTATGCAACTTTATTTTTTTTAATCAGTATTTGTCCTTCCAAAAGAGGCAATTATTTCCAGATAACTTCAAGCTGCAAATCATAATGTAGAACTGAATTCCCTATTAAAGTCATGCAAGGACAGGAAATTGAAAGTGAATCAGTAGCTGAGCATTCGCTTGCTTTGTGTTTGCATTTTGAACATGAGATTCATTCCATTACAATTTGATTGGAATACCAAGCTTCCTGCAGTTTTAAACATATGTAAATTTTGTGACAATAATGCAAGTATAACCTGTGTGAGTGTATTAATCAGTTTACCTAGCTTACATTTACATCAAGGTGCATGTTGACCAAGGAAATTTCTGAAGGACACAGCATGGTATGTTTCAGCATGAAATGGTGGGTTGTCTTACAGTTCAAGCTGTTTTATTTTTAAATACATTAATTTTTCCACATCAAAGTAAAAGGCAGACTAAAAGGCCTCTGAGTGTGAGACAGTACCACATTTTTGCAGAAACTTTTTCCAAGGAGTGAATTTGCAGTATTCCTGACTTGTTAAAATAAACCAGTTATCTATAATGCAATCATGACAGAAAAAGATGGAACAACCTATTCTGGGGGTTATCAACAAGTGTGTGGAGGAGAAGAAGGTTATCAAGGAGTGGTCAACATGGATTCACCAAGGGGAAATCATGCCTGACCAATCTGATAGCCTTCTATGATGGCATGACCAGCTAGGTGGATGAAGGGAGAGCAGTGGATGTTGTATACCTTGGCTTCAGCAGGGCTTTGATACTGACTTTCATAAGATCCTTGTTAGCAAGCTTAGGAAGTGTGGGTTGGATGAGTTGTCAGTGAGGTGGTGTAGAGAACTGGCTAAATGACAGAGCTCAGAGTGTTGTGATAAGCGGCACAGAGTCTAGTTGGAGGCCTGTAGCTAGGGGTGTGCCCCAAGGGTCAGTGCTTGCTCCGGTCCTATCAACACATTCATCAATGACCTGGACGAGGGGACAGAGTGTACCCTCACCAAATTCGCTGATGATACTAAGCTGGGAGGAGTGGCCGACACACAGAAGGCTGTACTGCCATTCAGCGAGACCTGGACAGGCTAGAGAGTTGTGTGGAGAGGAACCTAGTGAAATTCAATAAGGGCAAGTGTAGGGTCCTGCACCTAGGGAGGAATAACCCCAACAGATTAGGGGTTGACCTGCTGGGAAGCAGCGCTGCAGAGAAGGACCTGGGAGTCCTGGTGGACAGCAAGCTCTCCATGAGCCAGCAATGTGCCCTTGTGGCCAAGAATGGTATCCTAGGTGCATTAAGAAGAGCGTGGCCAGCAGGTCGAGGGAGGTTACCCTCCCCTCTACTCTGCCCTGGTGAGGCCACATCTGGAGTTCTGTGTCCAGTGCTGGGCTCCCCAGTTCAAGAAAGACAAGGAACTACTGGAGAGAGTCCAGCGGAGGGTTACGAAGATGTGATTAGAGGGCTGGAGCATCTCTCGTATGAGGAAAGGCTGAGAGAGCTGGGTCCGTTTAGCCTGGAGAAGAGTAGAGTGAGAGGGGATCTCATCAATGCTTATAAATATCTAAAGGGTGGGTGTCAAGAGATTAGGGCCAGACTCTCTTCAGTGGTGCCCAGCGACAGGACAAAGGGCAATGGGCACAAACTGGAACACAGGAAGTTCCATCTGCATTTGAGGAAAACCTTCCTCACTCTGAGGCGACAGAGCACTGGCACAGGCTGCCCAGAGAGGTTGTGGAGTCTCCTTCTCTGGAGATATTCAAAACCCACCTGGATGCGATCTTGTGCAACCTGCTCTAGGTGATCCTGCTCTAGCAGGGGGGGTGGACTAGATGATCTCTAGAGCTCCCTTCCAACCCCTAACCATTCTGGGATTCTGTGAAAGTAACCAAACATATTTTCAAAGACAAAAAGAGAAAACATCCTATGGCTGACAATAGTTACAGGAGTTGAGGACCCAGCATTTTGAATAAGTCTCTCAGATTTTGGGTTGTGGGTTGTTTTTTTTTTTAATCTCATGTGAAAATACTGCTGTCAGCAATGACCAGCTGATCCTGTTAGGCTTGGTTTCACATATGCTATTAATACATGAAATAGAGAAATGTTTTGATTTTGTGATGTTATTTCTTTTTTAAAGAAGCTGCAGCAAACGACTAGAATTTGTTGCTTACCTTTGTCATCTTCATACAGAAAGAAGTTCTGAAGCCTCAATCAAAGCAAGTTTTTCTAAAAAAATAAGGAAGTCATTCTCTGCCTGCTATTTATCAGCGCTAATGTTTGAAGTTTAGTGGGTATAACATAAAATAAACAAATTGCAGTAAGAAAGAGAAACTTGCTTCCCCAATTTCTCTCTTCTTTTTATCAGGAAAACCAATCTGCATGACTCAATAAATTGCCATCATTCCAAGAAAGGTCACAATTCTGAGCCCATGAGATATGATGCCCATTCTTTAAACATCTACAGAAGAGGAGACATTAAAAGAAGCACTGTAGCATATGTAAACTACATATTTTACATAATAGTTATTTATACAGAGAAATCCTTCTCTGAGGACAGAGATCCATAAAAACAACTAAAATGGTCTGCATTTCCAAGCAAGTGCCCATAAGTAAACAGCCCTGAATGGCAGATGCTAGAACATGGATCCCCTTCTGTTTGTGAAGAAAAGGAGTTGGGAAATCGTTGTAGAGGTTAAAACAAAACAAAACCTCAAACAACTCGGAACTTTGGCATGCATAATAAAGAGTAAAGCTCGTACTTTATTATGACACCAGCGACTGCATTTGTACTTACTAGCAGTTTAATACATAGATAAAGAGTGGTTTGGGGATGAAGTGCTTGGTCCATGACTCATTACAAGTCTAAATGTCACTCTAATACGCTGGCATGTATAGTAGTCTGGTGCACTTTTCTGGATCAGTCCTGGAGGTTATCAGTCATGCTTCTTGTATCAGTGGGCCTGCTTTCTACCCAGGCAAAGTAAGCAGGGTTTGTTACAGTTTCCAGTAGATGCATAAAGGTACTCTTCCTCTGGTATAATGCAGTTTTTCCAATGGGGAATCCAGCAGCTTACAGATTCCTCCTACAGCTTCTTAAGGTAATTTGAAGAAAAAATCTTTTGGCAGTACTTTTTGCATTTGTAGTTCCACAAAAAAACCCACAGTGTAGAAAAATCAATGTGTTTCTGAACATCAAGAAAGTTGTAATTTCAGAATTATGAAAATATTTAGAAAAAAATTCCTATGTCAGCTTATACTATGTGTGCCCAAAGTGCTGTTTCTTTTACACGGCATTACACCTCTCAGACAGTAGAGAACTTTAGGATGAGAAAAAGATACTTTGATAGTAACACATGCTTGATCAGGTTTTCTACATACCACGTGACAGTGTCTACACAATTTTTTGTTCCTTTTGCAACCAAAAAAACCTTTCCATTTATACTTTCTGAGATGGAAAGCTTAATTGTTAGGCCATATTTTAAAAGAAACTCCATAAATGGACCATGACAGTGCATAAGTTATCACTTTATGTATAAGGATATAAATGTCTGCCTAGCACCTTTGCAAGGTTATGAATGGGTGATTTAGATTGCTTAAAGAAACACTGTCAAAGGTATTAGCAAAAGTAGTTTTTAATATGATGTTGTAAAAGTGTGACTTAACAAAGTTCGATGGCAAGGTTCACTCTACTGTACCAGCACAATCATTTGAACAGTGATTCAGGGGGCTTCTTCCTGATCTACTTACTATTCAGGAGGCAGATGGCCCAGGTGTGGCCAGAGTGCCTGACGCCCAAATCGCTGCACTTTGTATCCAAGACAACAGCACAATGGAGCTTATCCTGAGATCTCAGAGTGGCCCAGGGTGCACCACCACACCAGGGAAAAAGAGTTGCCAACCAGTGATATTCTCCATCTTTCTTCACTCTTTCTAGGGCATGGTGTATTGGGGTTCTTTGTTCTTTGGATGCCCGCTCGTCAGGTTGGATGGGGCTTTTGAGCAACCTGGTCTAGTGGTGGCTGTCCCTGCCCATGCAGGGGGGTTGGAACTAGATGATCTTTAAGGTCCCTTCCAACCCAAACCATTGTATGATTGTATAATTCTATGACTCTTCACTGGTTTTTGTGTTATTGGAGTTGTTGGGCTTTTTTAACATTTCCTATTTATATTAGGAATTACATTACTAGACATAATCCTGTAATAAATATAACAATATAGACCACCTTTCACAAAATACAGGATGATAGTTGGGTAGAATTTTCTCAAAGCAATCTTTAGACTCTGTTTTCATTCACATAGAAAAAAGAAAATTTTACTTTTATCTCAGTACACATCTTCTTCAAATAAAGAAGAAGAACACAAGACCCCCTTTTTACCTTATGTAGGAATGAGCTGGATAGAGGAATGGAGCCCAGAGCATTTTTATCCATGGTTTCTAATTTACAGATCAGATATCTGAAGATCTTGCAAAGGCAAAAGTTTAGTCTAGTCAGCACATGATCCACACATGGAATGAAACAGGCACACTGTAAAACTCTTCTGCTAGTTCTTGCTCCTGCCTTCTGCAACCTTGTGTGAAAGATGGCCCTAGTGCAGCAACATTATTTGTATGCTCTGTAATTACGTCATTTTCCAATGAGTACCTCCAGCAAAGTCCGTTCTTTATTGCTACCCTTGAGACCTGAGCTGGTCTATTGAGACCAATACCTCTTTGGAAAAAACAAGCTTTTCATCCATTTGTTCTCCTCTACTGTTCTTGTATTTCTAAAATCACTGTATCTGACAGTTTATAAAACTGAATATTCACCTTTAGATCCATCAGCCCACCTTGTTCTAAGGACTTTAAACTTCTAACTTCAGAAGTGATACACCTGGACAAGAAAGATGGGCCAACTAATGTATAAACAAACATGCAAAACCTGCAACACTTCCTTTTAAACCAAGAATTTTATAATAGTCCACATTAAGCAATGCTGATACGGTACTTCTAAAGTTATAGTGGCCCAAATGCAGGGCTCATCCTAGAACAAAAACTTAGACTGAAGGCAAAAGAAAAATTTGTACAGCAACATAAAACTTTGCAAGATATTTTCAGAAAAGTTAGCTACTTTCTAAAGAAAGTTTTCTGTAACCTAATGTCACAACTCTTATTTTGGTGTTCTAATTTTTAAAAATTTAAGTTGAAGGACAGAAACATTTGTTTCAAACAGGATATCTTGAAATTATAATGAATGGTTCTCACTGAAAATAATCAGTACTTGAGTGGGAACTGCATTTCCCATAACCCGAGGTTGTAATAAGAGATGTCCTTTAATGAAATGTTATTTTCTTTACTCTCAGGATGGCTTTCATACTTATAAAAAATTTAGATGTTTTTTGCTAAAAGGATGATTTTAGCTTCAGTAACACATTAGCATATCCTCTGTCACTTAATGCTGATCGTTGACAGCTTATTTTATTTTTATCTTTGTGGGAGAGTAGTATAACCATCACACATTTCTCTGTCTTTCACGTTCTCTGACAAACTTGGTGCCATATTCAAACATTTAATAGTGTCATTTCTAGGTTATCTGTAAGTTTTACATAGGGAAAAGAAGTATCCTCAACCTGATATCAAAACAAATTTGAAACCTCTACCTCGCCAGCCTCCTGCTGACTTTCCTCAGCTAGCTGAGACTCCATTGGCCTTACTTTTACTTTTCCTACAGAGCTGAGCTGCTGTGAGGTTTGCACTTGATGAAAGAAAGGTCTTAAATACAGGATGGGTACGTACCATTTAAAATACTATATTTATCTGTTAATAGGGCTCAGTAGCATTAGCATGCAGTGTTTCAGTACTAGCTTCCACTTGCATTTGAGTTATCAAGAATATGAAATCTCTTATTTGGCTACTTTGGATAAGGGAAGTTCTACAGACCTGTGGAGGGCTGCAGATCCTCAAAACAGTACCTTCTTGGTATTTTGCAGGGCCAGGCACTCATCCACCACACTCAGTAGCTGCTTATTCAGGGTATAGCAGAGAACCTCATCCAGCTGCTCCAGATACCAATTGGGCTGACAAAAATAGAGTGCTGCAACTGCAGGTGAAAATATCAAGCTCTTCCCTGGCTGACAGGCCAAAGACTTTGCATAACATAAAGTATTTGCAAACCTAAAGCAAGTTGCATTGGCTAAGCTCCAGACTCAGCGGGGAAGAAATCAAGGTTCAGATTCTTCACACTGAAAACAAAAAAAGAGCATTTTACTGTAATATGCCTGGACACTGAACATGTTCTGTCTCTTCTCTAAGAAAATTTTGGATGTCTCAAAGTTTCAGAAGTGTGACTTACAACAAAAAAAACCCAAACAGTTGAAGCAGAGGGCTTTTATATAGAAATTTGTATTGTTTCTGTGAAAAATCTGAATGAAACTCTCAGTAACTACTGTGCTTTAATTCATTAAATCCCAGGCATCTTTGTTTACTTGCATGGAAGTAAATTTTTCATGGAATTTTTGCTGGTATATGAAGTTCTTTTTGTTTTTCACACCCAATACTAAGAAACTGAACTTTGGTGCTAGTATTTGAAATATCTGGCATCCTTAAGAAATTCATTATTCCCTATGTGAATCATAGGTAGCATGTACAAACAAATGATATTTTGAACAAATACGGCATTCGTAGAAATTTCTAGTCCCAAGGCTAGAATGTAGGACTTCGAAAGCTCATAAATTAAAAATGACAGAATAAGAGACAATCCCCAATGCGCAAGACACCTAGACAATGCAGTAATGCTGGTTCAGAAGAGTTCAATATGTCCAAGGCTCTTATTGACCTGTTCTACATTTCTTGAACTCGGTCATTGAAGTTGTAACATTTACAAGAAAATTTTTATTTCAGTAAGAGAGTTATAGCTTTAGACTAACCTGATGTCAACATTAATAAACAGCCCTGGGATCAAAAAGCTGTATTTAACATTAAATACATATTAGCCACTGATTTCAAATCAGGTACTTGGCTAATTGTTGAAATAGGTTGGAAGTTCAGTGTGAATATGCATACTTTCCTGAACTTTTCTTCTAGTTCCCCGTAATTTGATTTTGCTCTTCTTCTATTCCGATTAACTGTTGCTTTAAAATCTGAATACCAGTGGTAGTTGAAGTGAACCCTTGATTATATGACACAGGAGTATTATAAAGCTCAATTTGTAATTAATTTTGGCAGCCTTTGATAAACAGCCTAGGTACAATTATTATTAGTAGAGATACAACATAGTATTTCATTTGTACTTACACATATATGCATATGAACCTGTCTGTCTTTTAGTAACCACTTATCTTATAGCAGTCATGGAGAAATACAGGAGTACTAGCAATTCAATGAGACTATCAAAACCACCAAAGTGTTTTTAACAAATTAAAATAAATCTTCCCAGAGATTTCCAAGGCTTAATGATTGTTTCCATATAATTTTTATGTCACATTAGCTCACTATCAGCCAGTGCAGTGTGATGTAGAACAAACCTCATGATATCAGCTATGCTCTGACTAGTGTCATAAAAATGGAAGAAATACGAGACCTTGCCATTTAAATACAAGTTTACAACACCTGGGAAAAAAAAAAAAAAAAAAAAGGAATTAGAGGGGAGAAGAAGCTTGGGTTTGGTTTTTTTCCTGTAAGAAATTTTAGACTTTCTTTAAATCACAGCCTCTGACCTGGAAAATCACCAAGCCACAGTCCATTAGAAGCTGAGAGAATATGCAGCAATAACTCCCAATATCAGCTTTCTCCCATTCTTTAACTCAGATAAAAATCTGGTTTTAGCCATTGATGGAAGGAGAGCACTGAGCTAGATGACCCTCATCTTCTCATGTCTTTGTTTAATCTAATATCTTATTTGAGAAGCAATGTTGCAACTTATATGATTTGAAGTGATGAGCTTTAGATGGATTTTAGTTTGGAGGAAGTGGGAATACAGGTCTCTGTGTTTTCTCTTTATTATTTTAGGTAGCTTGCCTTTTTTATCATCTTACAGTAGAATCTAAGAATGGAAGTTTCTACATAAAGAAAGCTTTACTAAGCTACATAAAGAAGCTTCTACTAAGAAGTATTCTAGAGAGAGTGCATACCAAATTTGTAGTGAAAGTCACTGAGATACCCTGAGTCATAGTAATACCTATGTATTTACCTATAGCAAACCTATTATATTGGCTGAAGCAGGTATGATGTCATGCCAATGTCAGATTTTGCTGTATGGAGGGATGACACTAACAGCGACAATGCTGATTTTGGTAGAGAAATGTTTACCTCAAGTGATTGCACAGAAAATCTGCATTGTATTGAAAAAAGTTGGCTTACTGACTGAGGATGGACCTACAGATCTTAATAACTGATCTTAGGAAGAACATTAAAATTTTCTCGAGAGAGAACAAAGGATGAGGCTGAGCATTTTGTTAGAATTTTTGAAAAAAGAAATCTATAGGATCTTGATTCTTAGGTAAGGATTGGTATCTTTTGGGGGTATTGTGGGTTATTTGGTTTTCATTTTGTTTGAGTTGCCTCTTAGCCATATACAGTAAGTAGTTCGCAGTGTCCAAGTTTACTTACAGTAGTTGATGTTAGGCAGCAGACAGACTTGTTCTCGGAGGGAAAATGTTTGGAGATTGTTCTCATAGTTCTACTGATTCTTATCCTGAAAAATATTAGATGTGTTGTAATCTGTCTAGTCTGACATTTTTTCATTGTTTTTTGAGGTTGCCATAGGGGGACAGGATCATTATGAACAATTTATTGGATAGAACCAATCAAAATATTCTTCTAGTTTTCCATATCAATACATGAATATACAGTGCATAGTTCCTCTGGGCAGAAGCTTGACCAAGCTTCTTGAGGAAAAAAAACAGTGCACACTTGACCAGCTGTAGTTTAGACACTCATCCCAGTGAAAAGGGGGCTTTGAACAAACTATCTGCAAAAACCTGCAAAGAGAACATACAATTCTGCTTGTCACGAGTCACTTAATGGTGAAACATGTATGTGAAATCACTGAACAACTACAGCCTACATACAGTAGAAGAAAAATTTTCCCAGACCTTACCATCTCTGAATGTTCTTGTATTCTTGCAAGACTTATCACCAAAAGCAACCAACAGACCAAATGGTACCAAGCCATGTTATAACAGCAAATGTGAAACAATTACCTCTGTTATCACCATGAAAAATATACCCCATCACCGCCCCACAACAAATCCCTGGGGATTCTAAAGACTGTGAAGACAAAACTTTTTTCAAAACACAACAGACTTCTGCAGTCATGAAAAATAAATCATATCCTATCAGTGCATACATCCTAGAATGCGACTTTATCAATCATCAGTGCCCTTGTGGAAAATGTATATATGAAATCATGTCACCACCACCAGAATTATCTCAATCCATTATGAGGGGGACTACAATTTTCAACACAATATTTCCATCTCTGTTTTAGTTCTAATGTTCAAGGGGAAATGGATTTCCACAGATACTAACAATTATGGACACAATAGAAACAATGACAGACCTGAGGAAAGCTGATTTAAATAAAGATATTACACCCTACCTACAAAACCTATTCTCTCTCAAATTGAGACATCTATTACAGTCACAGCCACAATATTATTACTGTTTTAAGTAGTGAAGCCACAGATTTGACTCCTGTAAATTATCCATACAAAAAACCTGTTCAATCTGTTTAGTTTTACTGACTAATAACAAGTTGACTGCAGGCTACTACATTTGAATATGCTTGCTCTTTTCAACAGTCCATCTCCCTGTTCATTTTATTTGACTTCTGCTTCCTGCTGGCTGACAATCTGTCCTTCTTTGCCTTCATGAATTCGGTGAGGTGGGAAAATAAGACCCAGCCCAGACCCTTTCTGGCTTTCCTACAGACACGAATAAAAACAAGTGTGTTTTTGTAGCAGCTGGACTACAAAATAATTCCTCCTTTCCTCATTTCACCTATTATTGTCTAATTGCCCATGATTTTGCCTGTGATTATGCCCCTATCTAGGATTTCCAAATGTGCTAATCGCATTCACAGAGAACTGCAGAGACTAGAAAGTAGTATTTCCCAGTCTCCCTACAAACACAATGGAGGCTTTCAACACCTCACTGATACTGGGACCACAACATTTTCAGACAGTTTTAAGACATGTATATGAAATTGTTGGGCCTGATATACCTGACAGAGATGAGAAGCAGTAGAAAAACAGCACTATATAAGAAAGAAATTAGGCTGAAAATGTAAATGAAAATGATGTAAATTCATCTTAATGGCTTGAATCTTTCTTTGAGAGCTATTCATAGACCAAAACAGAAAGTCAAACAAGATTTTCTTAACTTTCATATGTACTCAGAAGATTCAAAGAACTTTCAAAGCTACTTTAAAATATTTGTTTTTACAGGAAGGCTCTGGGTTTGCATTCTAGTCTTCAGCTAGTATAGAGCAGAAGAACTGACAAAGACTTCTACCTGTGCAGCAACTAGAAATGTGATTGTCTGATACAGAGACATACCCAATTTGACTTTGGTTTTACTGTCTCAGATAAAATCAACAATGAAACCATGAACATGAGAGGCTCAGGATAACAACAAGAACATGCCAGAGAGCCCAAATGCTTTCAGCTCTGGCTAACCTACATTGAAATCCTTAGCAAAATATCTTCTCTGGCTGTGTTGCTAGACTTACCCAAATGAAGGCTTCTAAGCGTATGTTTACCTATAACACTCAATTCTCTGACTGATGCTAATCACTAAAATACTCTACATATGTGAAATATTCTAAGGTATCTTATTTTTCTCCTTCTTCTATAAGAATATTTATCTTTACTACTATTGAAAAATAGCTGAGAGAAACAAGCTTTACTTTCATTTTTATCTTTGCCCAATAAGAAGTCCGTAACTGCCAAGAAAGACTTAAACCATCATCTAGAATTGTAGAATCATAGAATGGCTTGGATTGGAAGGGACCTTTATAGATCATCTAGTCCAAACTGCCTGCCATGTACAGGGACATCCTTCACTAAATCAGGCTGCCCAAAGGCCCATCCGACCTGGCCTTGAACACTTCCAGGGATGGGGCATCCACAACTTCTCTGGGCAACCTGTTCCAGTGCCTCACCACTCTCACCCTAAAAAATTTCTTCCTTATGTCCAATCTAAATCGACTTTCTTTCAGTTTAAAACCATTGCTCTTTGTCCTGTCACTGCAGGTCCTGGTAAGAAGTCTTTCCCTGTCGTTCTTATAAGCCCCCTTTATATATTGAAAGGCTGCAATAAGGTCTCCCTGGAGCCTTCTCTTCTGCAGGTGGGGTTTCATAAGAGCAGAGTAGAGGGGGACAATCACTTCCCTTGACCTGCTGGCCACACTTCTTTTTATGCAGCCCAGGATGTGATTGGCTTTCTGGACTGCAAGCACACATTGCCAACTCATGTCCAATTTTTCATCCACCAGTATCTATCCTAAAGTCCTCCACCACAGGGCTGCTCTCAATCCATTCATGGCCCAGCCTGTATTAATGTTGGGCATTGCCACAACCCAGGGGCAGGACCTTGTGCTTTGCCTTGTTGAACTTCATGAGATTCACATGGGCCCACTCTTCAAGCCTGTCAAGGTCCCTCTGGATGACATCCCTTCTCTCAAGCAAATCAACTGCACCACTCAGGCTAAATCATATTACTTAAAGAAAGGACTAACACTAACAAAACATCTTTTTTATACAGAATTTAAATTGCTTTAATGAAATTTTTGTAAAGGTGAGTATCTTTGCAAGCAGAAAATAGAATAGAAAAACTTTTCTATTCTCTAGGATTTGTCTTTCTTAAAGTGAAAAGGGGTGGGGGAGAGGAGGGAGGATGACCATAATCCTTCCTAAACTTGGCTTCTTGTAAGACTTCTTCCCCAGGACTTTGATAATCACGCCCTAATTCTCCAGAGAGCTGTTCATTCACTCCTTCTAGTTTCCTTTGATCACAACTAGACATTTTGGTATACTAAAGCACGTAAGTGAGGTTTGCAGGATCAAACACATACTTCATCTGTCTTTTCCATCAGTTCAAGATCTGATGACTGAAGTAGACCACTACGTTTTTAATAGCACCAAAAGTAAAAGCATTTTGTTTTTATGAGAGGATAAAAATATTAATTCTCTGTTCTTGAGAAAGAAAGGTATGAAGTATACTTTTAAAGCCATTATGAAATATTCTACCCTTCATTGCCTCTAGCTTCTCTTTTATCAATTTCCTCACAGTGCCTGTGCTTTCACACCCTATGAAAACGATGGTCTACCTAAAACCAGATGAATAATAAAAACAGAAGGAAGTAAACATTATATTATGCTAGATAAAAGTAGAATTGAGAAAACTCGTGGGTTGAAATAAAGACAGTTTAATAGATAAAGCAAAAGCCGTGCATGCCAGCAAAGCAAGACAAGGAATTCATTCACCACTTCCCATGGGCAGGCAGGTGTTCAGCCATCTCCAGGAAAGCAGGGCTCCATCATGCGTAACGGTTACTTGGGAAGACAAACACCATCACTCTGAACATCCTCCTCTTCCTTCTTCTTCCCCCAGCTTTATATGCTGAGCATGATGTTATATGGTACAGAATATCCCTTTGGTCAGTTGGGGTCAGCTGTCCCAGCTGTGTCCCCTCCCAACTTCTTGTGCACCCCCAGCCTCCTCACTGGTGGGGTGGTGCGAGAAGCAGAAAAGGCCTTGGCTCTGTGTAAGCACTGCTCAGCAGTAATGAAAACATCCCTGTGTTATCAATCAACACTGTTTTAAGTACAAATCCCAAACATAGCCCCATGCTAGCTACTATGAACATTAACTCTGTCTTTACCAAAACTAGCACAAGTGTAATCACTAGTTTTATATATTTTTATCCTGTAGCCACAAATGTTAATGATAAAGTTTTAATTTGTCTATATGCACTAAAACATGCTCATGAATTACAGCTTTTGGTTTCATTTTAATGGTAAGACCACAGAAGAAGAATATCTTAAGATCTCCAATCTAACAGTCTCTTGTCCTAATCTTTTGGAGGGGTGGTGGTGGAATTATCCCTGTTGCTAGTAACACGAAGTCTCACATTAAAAGCTAGTTTCCTACGTAAACAATTATGAAAATACTAAAGTGTTATCAACATCATTACCACAATTTCACCCTAAAAGCCCAATCATTTTGCCATCTCTATCCCATCTACAACCTAATTTGTTCCATGATGCACATAAGCCAAAAAAAAAAATAATAATAAATACATGGGTTAATTCAGTCATAAGGGGGAAAATGCAAAGCATCTGATGAGATAAGAACTTTAACAAAGCTGAACTTTTTTGGGGGTATACAACCTCTAAACCAAACCTACATTGTTAAAATGTGCATTGAGAAAATTTTGGAAATTTCCATGTAGAACTTGGAGAGATAAACTCTGAGAGAGTTTGAGCAAGTCAGCCTGGGTACGAAATGGATTTTAATACTTCACTTACCATAATGTTCTGTCCAGACCTGTCAGCCCTCCTGAGAAGGCAGAATTCCAGACTAAGACAGTTTGAGGCATCTGGTTTTTTGCATAATGCTGCCTGCATTGCAAAGCACACAAGAAAAATACACATCTTTCTGAATAGGAACCTTTAAAAAAATGGGAAAAATATCCCTCAAAGTTTCCCGAAGGAAAAACTTTTATCCATCATTTCTACCAAATATTTCATCAAGTTCTTCATAGTGGTTAAATATGATAAAATCTGTTTTACAAAATTATTAATGTGTGCCTTGTTCAAAACTTATTTGTTCTCTTTCTCAGACTTCTATGTACATTATAGTAGCAACTGGGCATTATTTACATTTGATTCTGAAGTACTTTGGGGTGGTCCACCACTATCAAAGATACATAATCATAGTAAGAATATCATAAGCTTAATAGGTAAATTGAAATAATATATTATCATAGCATAAGAACAATCTCCTTTAAGTGAGAAATACCATGTGAATATAAATATATGACTTCTTAAGGTACCAAAACTAGATAAACACATCTGTAAGTTTATGGTACTTTCCACTATGTACCATTTGTATGCATCATTCATTCACATCGTAACTTGGAAGCATACTATGCTTTAAATTGCTATGAGATTATTTTCTTCATCTGTTTCAATAATCATGTCTCCAAGTCACAAGATGCAACTGCAAAAGCTTTAATATTGGCCCAGAGAACTACAATAGAAATATCTGTCATTAGAGTATGGGTAAATGTGGATGTTACATGGTAGCTAGAAGTACAGTGGATTTTTTTTTTTCCTGTAAATGTTTAATTTCTTATTAGCTTTCTTCACTTATAAAAAAGTAAACTGCTAGTGTCTGCAAAGGAAAGACTTTTATGAAAGCTTCTGTCTAAAATGTAGCCTAAATGTACACATGAAATATTTTCATTAATAATCAAATTATGTGCTCACATTTCGTCAGCTTCTGTTAACTTTCACATTAGCCACACATTAAGAAAAGGAATAACAAAACACAATAGCCTTGCAGCACAATTATATTGCTGTTTGTTTATTTATTCTGAATTTTAAACACACACACACAAAATAAGGAAATGTAACATAGCTCTGAGTCCAAAGGGAGGTGTTTAACTGACACTCTGTTCCTCAATGTTTCCAACTAGTTAGTGTGACTGCCTGTACAGCAAGCTGAGAGCAAGTGTTTCCCTTTGCCCTGATTCTGTGTAGGAAAACTCGGTATGGGAAAGTTTGATGTTTTCTACTATGAATTAGACATGACAATGTTAAGATTAAGCTCCTGTATAGATCGAGTTTCAACATATATTTTATTTATCCCTTTCAATTCTGAAGAAATGCATTTAAAATAAGTAAACTTTGACATGTAGGAAAACAATATAATATGTATAAGCAATAATTTCCAGAGTAATGCAAAAGTAATTGCTAGAGAAATGACACCTGATACTGGAGGGAGCTACAGTGTTTAAACCTGTGTGATAACTTTGACATATAATAAGCCATCTGAAATGGTGTAAATCCCTAATAAAACAGAGATTTTTCTCTTTTATTCAAATTGTGAATTTGCTTTTTCTTAATTGCTTTTGCAAATCACAGAATCAGAGCATCCCAGAATGGCTGAGGTTGGAACGGACCTCTAGAAGTCATCTAGTCCAGCACCCCTGCTCAAGCAGGACCACCTAGAGCCAGTGGCCCAGGACCATATCCAAATAGCTTTTGAAGATCTCCAAGGAGGGAGACTCCCTGGACAATCTGTGACAGTGATTGGTCACCCTCACAGTTAAAAAGTGTTTCCTGATGTTCAGAGGGAACCTTCTGTGTTTCAGTTGGTGCACATTGCATCTGATCCTGTCACTGGGCACCACTGAGAAGAGCTGGGCTCTGTCCTCTTTGCACCCTCCCTTCAGGTATTTATAGACCTTAAGAAGATCCCTCCTGAGCCTTCTCTTCTCCAGGCTGAACAGTCCCAGCTTTCTCAGTCTTTCCTCATACGAGAGATACTCCAGTCCCTTAATCATCTTCATGGCACTTCACTGGACTTCCTCCAGTATGTCCATGTCTCTTTTCTATGAGGCAGCCCAGAACTGGACACAGCACTCCAAGTTGTGGCCTCACCAGTGCTGAGCAGAGGGAGAGGATCATGTCTCTCAACCTGTTGGCAATACTTTGCCTAACGCAGCACAGGATACCAGTAGCCTTCTTTGCCACAGGGGCACATTGCTGGCTCATGTTCACCTTGGTGTCCAGTGGGACCCCCAGGTCCTTTTCTGCCAAGCTGCTTTTCAGCTGGAGGGCCCTCAGCATGTACTGGTGTGTGGGGTTTTTCCTCCCCAGGTTGAAGGACTTTGCACTTCCTCTTGTTGAACTTACGGCATTTCTTAACTTTTAAATCGTGAGAATCCCAAATCCTTGATATTTTTTTTCAAACATATTTGTCTAAAGGATAACATTTTGCAGAATTGTTTCATTCTGGGAAAACAGAGCAAAAGATAAGCCAGTCTGAAACTGTTGAGCTGGCTAGGTGGTGGAATATTGTCTTTCATAGAAACTCAGGGGTTGCTCTCTGTAATGTGGGATGCTTGACTCACAGGATATATAGTTTTCTCATTAAATATGGGGTTTTGTCATTCTTACCCTCACTGGATACCTCACTGGTTTTATCCTTAAAACTGGCATACAAGATAGATCTCCAGTCATTGGAGATGAGGTTATATGACCTCAGTTAATAAGAGACAGAACAGCAAATCAATTTCGTTCTTCAAGGGACAATCATCACAGGGAAATTCCACGAACATCTTCACTCTCTGTATTGTCATATTTTGTGTAGTAAATGAATAGTTTGCAACTGGCCAACTCATGACATCTCATCTGAAGCAGGGCTTGGAAGGGCTGAACATTTTTTTCTACATGAATACTGACTGCAGCAAAAGAATGCTTTGAGATCCCCTGCATTTAATCAGAATTCTTTGAATAATAAAAACCTCTGTGTGTTATTAAATGTTACTGCAAGTGCCAGGGCTTCCTATTAAGTGCTATTTTCAATAATGTCTACAAATACCTGAGTGTTCAAGAGCCATCCTTCCAGACTTTGGGAAAAAAAAGTTATTTTTAACAGCTACCACTGTTAACAATTGAATCCACTTGTGAAATGGAATTTTTTTACACTCATATTATGGTTAAATGGTAAGCCAAAGTTTACCATAAAACTCAAAGAGAAAATTTCACATCTTTGTTTAATTCCATACTAGTGAATCGTGTCATTTGCACCAGCTGGAGACCTGGCTTAAGCACACTGCTACTAAGTTGTGAAGTTAATTTCCCACTTTTTACCTCAACCTTCATTGCAGGGTCACTTTAAATTAAGGTCACAACTTTATTTTATATAAATATATGAATAAATATAGAAAAGCATTCTTTTCCATTTTTCTGGTCTTTAAATGTTTTTCAGTAAAAGAAGACTGGTAGAAAACCTGAGTTCTATCAATAGAAGAAGATATCTTTCATGCCAAAAAACAGAAGGGGGGGGGTGGGGGGGGGGAAGACCATTGATTTATCAACAAAGGTGTATTGGTCATGCATAAATCCAACAATGGGTCAATATCTTGAAAGCAGTATGCATTTCTGCCCATATCAGCTTGAAAAATGGTAGGGAAAACTGTTATACAATCAATCACGTAACGTGAGTGCCTTCCCTAAAAGGCAAAAATAAACAGCCTTAAACAGACTGGGACATTCAGATTGGAAAATAAATGACAAAGGGGGGCGTGATAGAAGTCTATAAAATCACAACTATAGGAGACAATATTTTGATATTTCACAGTACAAGAGTTCAGATAGATCTCATTACATTTCTGAGCAGGTAGAATCAGCAGCAGCTGTACAAACAAAAGCAAGAGAAAAAAATCAGATAGAACAGTCCACTGAGGGAGAATGGAGAAAAAGAAGGTCCTGTGTGTATTTAGTTGATTGTCAAATTTCCATGGTTTAAAGAGAGCCTGAGCAAATTCATGGAAGAAAAACCTTTACCTGGATGGGGGATTTATTTATTCTGTAGCTTTCAGAAGATGTCCCTGACATGAAAAACACTATGGGCCAGGACAGTGCTAGCAGGAAGTATCATCAGTCTGACCCTGTGATGCCATTCTTACTCTGTAAACCAATCCAAAAGTTTGGAAATTCTGTCTTTCTTTAGATCATAAAGTCTTGATCTCTGACCAAACTGCTGGTATCTGGATTTTTTTAAATAAGTGCACTTTGTTTCTGAAACATAATTTTGAAAGATGAAAACATTTTCCAAAATGAGATTTAAACAGTGCTCAAGAGACAATGTTTTGCAGGCTATTTTCCTTTCCACGCAAGCCAGGACGCTCTTTTTGTCATAGCTTAAAGCTATTGATTCAGGCTAGCTTCCATACCAGTTAATCTCAAAACTAAAGAACTGTACTGGGAAGAAAAAACATCAAGTTTATGTATACTAAAAAGAAGCATACCTGTTTGGCTTCTAAGATCAGCTGCACTGGCATAATATTTGCTGGCAGGAAGCTCATGAGGTCGGGTAGTTCAACCTCTTGCTAACAGCAGGTTTAATTAAACCAGATTGCTCCGTTCAATGTCCAGTCAAGACCTGAACTTCTCCAGGGATGGAGATCCCACATGCTCTCTAGGCTATCTGTGGCAGTATTTAACCACTCTCATGAACTTTTTCTTTCCTTATATCTAATAAGATTTTCCTATGTTCCAACTTGTGTCTATTGCTTCTATTTGAAGCAATGTTCAAATTGAACATGCTGAATATACTTATAGATTTTTTTCCAATTAGATTGTAAGATGATTGTTTCAGACTCTGCTTGCTTACCATAGAGGGATCCATATAGCACCTACAACCACAGGTTCTTAAATGAATTAATACTTCTTGATTGATTTTCAGTTTCCTACAGATGCAAAATAAGGTAATAAAAAACATAAAGCAGAAATAAACATACGAATAAACATTCCTAGTATGCTCTAATCCAATTCTATGTACATGGCAATTGCTGCCAAAAGCAGTATAAGATTTCTCTTGCTCTCACTAAAAAGCCCCAAAGAGTGGTATTTAATAAAGATGCAGAAAATGTTCTGAAGGAATGGTGCTGAGGAGACACAATTTATGCATGATACCGTAAGGTTAGCAGAAAAAAAAAAATCTTGTAGGAAGGCCCTTTATCACTCTGACATCAGAAAATTCTCTATGCTATCTCACAACCTAGTGAAAGAGACATACCAGTTAAAAACACAATCCAATCTCATCCTTCCAAAATCAAGCAAGGTGTCATTACAAAATCAAAAGTGATATGTTTCCACAACAGAATTATTGCACAAACCTGAACAACACCTGTTTGCGATAGGGTAGCAAGAGTAAAATTGCCCTTTGCTGTTCCACTACTATTAGTCAGCTAAAAAAGTCTGGGAAATGGACTATACCCAAAGTGGAGAAACAGCTGGCAGTCTTAATCGAGAACATGTGACAAGCAGAAAGTACGGTCAAATAAGGTAAAGGCCTGTTATAAGCTAGCCTTCCCTTTTTAAGATCAGTTTTCCAATAGGGAAAAAACTTCCAGACACATATTTCTACCTCTTTGTACTATGTTACTAATTTAAAACATTGTACAAAACATAAACACTATTATCTCTTATTTTAGATTTGCGGTAAGGTGGAAAAATAAGTGCAGCATCTCTGAAGTTAGCTTCCAAAAGTTCATATACTCACATCACTACCCTGTTGAAAAAACAAACAAACAAACCCCACCAAATCACCAAAATGCAATAAACCACTCTTAGCTATTCTTACTGTGAAGATTTTGGATGGTGAGTCTGAGTGTCTTCACTACCGTAATGTTGGAAAATGGAATAAAAAGAAATATTCAGAGAGATTATTTGAGGCAAAATCTTGCTTCTTAGACAAGCCCACTGTGCAGAGCGTGTTTCACAACTAGAAGGAGGCTGCAATTTGAGACCAGATTCTGGTATTAATGTAGTAAAGAAACACACCCACACGGGTCCTAAAGATGTGTTAGAAAAGTTGGAGGAATAAATTCAAAAGAAGAAAATAACTATTGACAATGTTTTGTATGTGAAAAACACATGGGAAAGAAGTTTTAAAAAACATGTAATCTAATGAAAGTGAAAGGCAGGATGTCAATTTCTTCACTCAGTATAAACTTATCTATGGAACTAAGTGCCTCAAAGTAGCATAGAAATATGAGCAGCATATGAAAGACATAAAAAGTACAGTCTACTGTGTGTACAGTGTACCTATAGGTATTCTCAGAGGCAGTCACACAGACATGATTATATATTTGCAGCTTTAATTTTTCTTTTCCTCATCCATGCAATTCATGATTTATTTTTCTAAGCTTTTGTAATCTTGGTCTCCTTTCAAGTTTTCCCAACTTAGTCTTGATACTTTCACCAACAATAACTCCAGGTTCGTAAAAACAAAACTAGAAAACAGATAATACATATGCCAATAAATAAATAAATTTGTATTCTTTCTTTTATATATTTACTGAATCTTTATTCTGATTCTGAAAATAAGCAAACTGTCAGAGGACTGAAATTGGTAGAACATCCTGTTCCCCAAGAACTTTAGCCTATGATTCATTTCCTGATGTAATAATCAGTTTTCATTCAATTACTGTGTGGTTCCCAGGAAAATAACACAGTAAAATACGACATCAGGGGGTCTCATTTATTGCCTAGAAAAGACATGAACATCCAACTTGTTTAACTTACAAACAAAATAATGTTTGTTCCAAAAGATGATGTGCATACTCAAGCACTGAGTTTAATGGCAAATTAAAAAGGGGATTTGTTTGGGTTTTGGCTTATACACCATCATCGAGAATACAAATGCTGCAGCAATAATTGTAGACCACAGAATCATACTTCATATAATAGGGCTACATGAGACCTGCTGACCAAACAAAGGAAAATTTGAGGTGTTTTGATATGCTCTTTGAGAGCCAAAGGACTTTCCTAGGATATCAGAAACACATAGATGGGGCTAACAGACATAACACAGACCTACAGAAGACTACGCTGTTCTGGATCTAATGCTTAAGGGCAAGCAGGATCATATAACTCGTTCCAAATGACACCCAAAACTTCACTGTTAAGCAGGTGGAAAAGCCTTAAGGTTCCATGCAATATTTTGGTTTTGAAAAACTAGTAGTTGTTTTGTGGTTGGGTTTTTTCAAATAGAAAAAAGTTAAGAAGAAAATTTCCACCTTGAGAACTCTTCCTTGAAATGCAATGTAAGAAATATCATGTTTTCATATTACTTTTATTTAGGTCTCACCTTCAAAAGGTGTTTTCAGTAATAATTAGTATACTGAAGGTTATGAACATGAAAAATTCTTCCAAGTAAAACAAGTGGTAGACTTTGACACCATCAAAATTTGTTTGTGCCAGATTGTCAGAATATGTCATGAAATACAGTAAAATGTGTACCATATAAAAATGAATTCACCTAATTTGAAAAGATATACTGAAAATCCTGTACCAAAAGGTACAGGATATATTTGTATGAATACTCTTAATTTTGTTGAAGATTTTCTCCTGTACTATACATATTCTCTAACCACTGCAGACCTCCAACTGGTGATGTATATGACCACAAATCCAGACTAATTGGTTAATTTAGGCAGGCATGTTATCACAATAGTTAAGGATCCATGGAATGCTTACAGCTGTGTTTTTCTGTCATATATACCAGTGTGTCTACAACACTTTACCATGATGTGGCAACCATGTGGTAGAATGTGGTTGCAGTTGTAGCCCTGACCTTACACTCTGAAATAATAAAAGCCAGTTTACTTTTTCTACGAAAGCTGTAAAAGGATGATCACAAACACTTGCATAAAGTTAAGAGAAAACATACTGTAACTGTAGGAAGACAAGATGCAGTTTCACATAGGAGCCTCTTTATCCATTTAGACACAGATCTAACAGTATTCTCAGATTTTTTTCAGTTACTTGTATCTATTCATGTCGCGTGAAAGGGTACAAGTCTGATGCGTGGCTGAGGGAGGCTCTCCCGTTGAGTCACGAGGTTCAGAAAGGACCCCCTTGCTTTCTAAACTCCTTCTCAGAGAGGAGCCTAGGTGCGGCTAGGTCCAGTCTTAGTCCCAGACTTGGTCAACGGTTTATGTCTAAAGGGTTATGTGTGTAGCCACTTATCAGAGTCAACGTTTGCCTGTCAGAGCCCCACCAAGGACTTTCACTGAAACAGTTTCGCAAAGTTGAAAAGAAAAAATAGGTAATTTATTGAAGCGACAGATATAAAAGTTCGGAATTGCCGTTGATAAATGCACTAACTAACTGCAACGATTTTGAGCTCAAGTTAATAGTTCAGCGCTTTTGTTAATGATAGTTTTCCCGGGGTAACATCCGACATAATCGGAGGCGCAAGTCTTACCAAAGAGGCGTCCCTGCTTGGGGAGGAGAGAGGTCCAGGCCCGTTGACCCGTCCGGATAGTTGGAGTTCTCGTCCTCAGAAAAGAGGATTCTAAATGCCAGATTTATACTTTTGGCGAGGTGGGACTAAGTCAGGTATTGTGTGTCGATTGGCCCTTAACAAGGCTTGTTGTGCAGTTGATCGGGGCTGGGGGGGGGAAGTGGCAGAGAACAAAGGCATTCAGTACAGAGGAGCGGTGGACTGTTTAGTTTTACCAAAGTAACGTCAAGCTGTGAAGGCTCCCCCTCACCCCAGGCGTCACTTAGTTGATTAAGGAGCAGACCCGTCAGGCGCTGCATCTTGTTAAGATGAACAAATTGCTCGTCTCCTGCCCCTGTTCAGGTCCAGTGCTTATCAGCGCAAGATAAGCAAGTTGCTCAATCCCTGCTCTCGCCCAGGCTGGACTCCCCCAGGGCCCCTTCTGCTGGGTCATAACGGCCCTGTATTCGGCACCAACAAGCCTGGATAAGTCTGGCACCCCACAATTCAACACAAATTTATTAGTAAGGGCATTCAGATCCTATCAACTCTGGGTGATACATCAAAGCAAACAAGTTTAATAGTACGGGAAAACTGTTCTGTTTCTGATACTTGTTTTTTTACCCTACCCTGAAGGGAATTTTTTTTTTTCATATCCTATCACCTAGGCTGTATTTGCATAAAAACTGGTATTTGCACTGATATTCACACAGCAATGAATAAGACAAACAGTCATTAAAATCCAGCCATGCTTAGAGGTAATCCTTCATTTGAAGAGAAAAAGGGAAGGCATAATTAAGATGCTTGCATGTTTGCTATACAAACAAGACTAAACCAGACCTGGATAAGTAGCAAATTTTTATTTTTTTTTTTTTTTTTAAATGCAGATAGCATTAGTATATATCTCAGGAATGAAGCTAACATTCTTGGGTTTATTCTTATCATAGTATTTCTTATTCTTACCATAACATATTAGTGTAGTACCTTCCTATTCTTACAATAGTATACTCACTATTACTGTGTAATTTTCCTTCAAAGTGAACTCATCCTTAAATACTGATGAGCAGAACTGTACACAATAATTCACTGAAGTGTAAATCTTTTCTGACCAACAATGTCTGGCCTGGTGTCTCCTGGGATCAAATTTATTTTTTTTCGCTATCATATCACATTGTTGGCATTGTTTATTCTGTAAACAAACACATTTCTTCTCACTTGTGATTCTCGACTGATAAACATTCATCTGGTATCAGAAGCCTTCAGTAACAATCCCTAGGCATGTGGCCTGAAATGTCATCCTGTTGCAATTAATTCCTTTCCATTATTCCAGTTGTCAGTGCCTCTAGTTCCTCCACAAAGATATTTGTCTGCCTGTTAATGCCTCCCAGCGGTGTCATTAACAATTTCAGTAGCTGACTCATCATCCTACTGTGACAGCATGGTCATTAATAAAGATAATAAAAGTGATCAGGCTCAAGAATCATTAAAAAACCTAACTCCTTGCCCTGAGCTGTTTCTCTAACCTTCTCCAGCTTGTGCATCTCACAACAAGAGAAAAAGTAAGTTCTAGTCTTAGATAGGTGAATATATTCTATTCTCACATAATAAAATACTTGTGAACTTTGTTCAGAGTATTAAATGTTGGAAAAGGAAGCTACTGTAAACAGCCATCTCCCCCAAAAATCCATGAGGTTAAACTGAATCCCGTAAGTCTACTTTGACATTCTGTATCACAGACGTCAAAATCCAGGCTTTAATTTGCACACACAGGTTTAGCACTCAGATACAGACAGATATTCAGTCAAAAGCTAGATTCTTATGCAGGCAGCAATAATTTGTTACTTGACTTGTGATTAAATTGGCATCTGAACTGTTTTGAGCTACTTTACTTTTGTGTAAGTTCATTGGTGTTTTTAATGGAACATGCCAGTACTTGAACAGTGATGCTTGCAGAATTTGTTTCTCATATTTCTTTGACAATAAAAGCCATACTGAAAGGTATGATAACCTCATTTCATGCTGATAAAAAACACACAGAATGTCCCACTCAGGTATTTCACACCCTAAACAAACAAGAAAGCACAGGGAGTATACACAGAACGTGATTATGAACTTCAATAGCTGGCAGTTTTACAGGAACACCAATCACAGTGATCATGAACAGAAGTGTAAAAATATTTTTAACATAATTCTCTGTTCAATGTTTCATAGGAAAAGGCTAGAAGGAAGCTAGATCCAGGCCATAGACCTTTGTTGATCAGTTTGTAGCAGAGCACAAAATACAAACAACAAAGATCATTGGTTAAACAAACAAACAAACAAACAAAAATTATAAAAAGAGTAGGCTGAAATTTCAGAATGCCAATCTTGTGATAATACACCACAGAAATAGCACACTTTGGGTTAGCACTGAGTAACTGAGCAACTTTTACTCATTTATGTGTGAACAGTTGTATACTCAACTTTTTCCTATAAAACAAGAAAACAAAAAAACCCCCTACAAACCAATAGAGGTTTCGAAAGTTATTACTGATTTTGGGCACATGTATTTAAACACCTCTACCTGATTTTCAGAGAGTGGGTGCCTTCTGTAGGATAAAAGGGGAAGAAAAGATAAGCAATCTTAATATACCCACTTGAATTCCCAAATGTTAAAAAGTGCCTTAATTCTTGGTTGTTTTCCAGCCTAAGGATGACCTCCTGGCATTTTTATTTTTTTACAGGTTGTTGAAGGAAACTTTCTTAAATTTTATATTGGAATAGCAACAAATTGATTTTTGGCTGGTAAAGTAACACATAACTAAAGGTTCCCAGGAGAGAAATGGATTCGCCAACACTGGACACTTTTAAGATTAGGCTGGATGGGGTACTGGGGTGGGGACCATCTTGACTAGACAATGCTTTTGTCTAGACAGAGCTTTGCCAGGAAGGGTTGGACCAGGTGATCCTTGAGGTCCCTTCCAACCTGGTATTCTATGATTATATGATTCTATGAAATGTTCAGATTCTGTGGGTCCATACTAATTCAAGCCTTGTTACAAGACTACACCTAAATGATAATGAATAATAAATAACTAATTTAATAATATAGCTTCCCAGCTACAAAATCAGGAACCTAGTTTCACAGAAAGTGAATTGCCATAATTTGAGGCAAACATCAATCTATTACCAGCAAGACCACTTTAGGCTGTAGGAATAAAATGGTTGTAAGATGTGGACTTAAGTACATTATCTAGTTTGATCAAGTTAGCTGAGCTTTATTCTCGTGCTATCTTGCAATCCAAAAGGATAAGAACATCATTTTATCCCAGATATCAGTCTAAGTAACAACACCCTCAATTAACAAAGTTTAGACAATCTGAAAAATGCATATAAATTAGTGCATGTACACAAACACTACTTAATTTCAGTTTACAAATCTATGCTCTGCATGGATGAGGATAATCTGCTTTCCTAAATTTTTTGTCCAACTTAGGTTGGTATCCAACAGCTGAAGTCGGGAAAAGGGTTTGTTTGAAAAGTATGTCAGTAGGAAGGAATGCAAATGTACAAGTTGTCTGAATACACCTAATTTTAACAGCTAAGCATGGCAAAATAATATCTTTATGAGAAACAGCTATTGTACAGATGATATCACACTACTTGTTACATTTCAATTGAAACAGTGATTTTCTGTCTAGTGATACAATTGTACATCAAATGGTATCTAGTTGGGAATGCAGGAAGGATTCCCTCTGTTAGTGATCATAGAATCATAGAATCATAGCATGGTTTGGGTTGGAAGGGACCTTAAAGATCATCTAGTTCCAACCCCCCTGCTGTGGGCAGGGACACCCTCCTCTAGACCACGTTGCCCAAAACCTCATCCAACCTGCTCTTAAACACTTCCAGGGATGGGGCATCCACAACCTCTCTGGGCAACCTGTTCCAGTACCTCACCACTCTAACAGTAAAGAATTTCTTTCTAACATCTAATCTAAATCGACCCTCCTTCAGCTTAAACCCATTACCCCTTGTCCTGTCACTACACTCATTTAAAAAAAAAAAAAAAAAGAAAAAAGAAATTTTATTCAGTGAGTGATTGCAGCATCAGAATTGTTTTCAGAATTATACATACGACCAAGTAACAGCTTTTAGTCCATGACTATAGTGAAATGTTTGGATGTGGATTAACTGCAGTTGAGTCATATGGCAGGAAAAGTCCCTAGATTAAAGAAGAGAAACCAGCTTAGACTTCTACCAGAAATAATCTTTTTGTTATTAATTTTCTAAGAGTTATGGGCTCAAATACCTACTGAATAGGAACCGAGTACCTAACTGCCATCTGCTATGGATCCTTAAAAAGAAAAAAAGATTTGGAAAACTTCATTATTATTTTTTCCCCAGGAATGACTCAGGAATTAGTCTTCTGAATCCCAGACACTTGAACATGTATACATCCCTTCTTCCAGATTCCTCCCTCCACCCTGCCCCTGTAGCGACCACAAATAAAATTGGCCTAGATTTCCTCTGAATGTTTGAACAGTGTTTCACCTTCAAAGGCAGTTAGTACTATTATTATATTTCGTACTACAGACTAATCAAAATGACTCAGGGAATTCTTGGTCATGCACTGAGCTCCTTCAGATTCCAGGAGGGAGAGTTCAAGCTCAGTGTCAGATTGCTGCATTTTCATGTCAGTGGTGCATTGCTAAATTTTACAAGTGGTCAAAACCCCCATATGTTCCTGGTTTTGTTATTAAAAAACCCAACAATGTGTGTCTGGGGTGCACTTTGTTTTCAGTAACCTATCATGACCAAAAAATAGAGATAATTTCTGTTGGAAATATTTATTACTAGATATGATAACTTTTTAGCCTTAAGAAAAAGCAAAGATTACTTTGTAAAGTCTTTATAGTTTGAAATTCTTTCTAATGAAAACTCTAGGCTTTAAACCTCTAAATATTTTAAATTTAATGCAATTCATCTCTGGCTACACTTCTTCAGGTAAAGTGTGAAACTCATTTGCCATGACAACAAGAAAATACTCTTCTGTTGATAAAATCAATTTTTATCTTTCCAATGCCAGGAAGTGAAGACACACATTTAGGGGCAGAATTCTAAACCTAGTGAGAACCATGGAAGAAAAGTCTTACAGAAGTATAAAATCTAATTAATAGCATTTAAAAATATTAATAAATTACATTGCAATTTTTTCATGTAGTTTTTCAAATGAAATACACAGCATTTAGATACATAAAACATATTTTCTGTTACAGACAAGTCAATTATTCTTTCACCTCATATTTGCTTTTTAAATTTATAATATAAATACAAGGAGTAACTGTTCAGTAGGCAAAAAAAAGAAAGTTCTTAAAATCTACAAGGTTAGTATGAGCCACTTAATATTTTTAAGGCATTTTGTAATAAAACAGACCACTCACACCTCATATCCTATTTCACAGAGCATATTTTTAGAGCATATTTTTGTTGCTGTTGCACAATAGTAGCAGTTACAAGTTCTACTATGCTATACAGTGATTTTATGTGGCAAGAAATTTCCCTCATGGCAATGTCAACTCACTCAAATTACATAGAGAATATACTATAAACAATCATCAAGTGAAGATATTTGCCCCTATAATTATAATATCTTTGAACTGAAAGAAGAAATGCACCAAAAGCACAGCAAATTCTCTTTCCCCTTAGGCCACCTAAAGACATATGATGCCAGCCCTGAATGAATCAGAATGCCCATAGTTTTGGTCTGAAATTTTTAAAAGCAAAATGCACAGCATGGAGTAAATAAGCATCAAGCTGATAAAGTACCCTACTGTGATTTTAAAATTTGTGCATGATAAATGTATGTAAATTTGTGCCCACCTGGAGTACTGCATCCAGCTCTGGGGGCCCCAGTACAGGAGAGACATGGAGCTGTTGGAGAGAGTCCAGAGGAGGGCCACAAAGCTGATCGGAGGGCTGGAGCACCTCTCCTATGAGGACAGGCTGAGAGACTTGGGCTTGTTCAGCCTGGAGAAAAGGCGGCTCCGGGAAAATCTAATTGCGGCTTACCGGTATCTGAAGGGGGCCTACAGGAAAGATGGTGAGGGACTGTTTATGAGGGAGTGTAGTGACAGGACAAGGGGTAATGGGTTTAAGCTGAAGGAGGGTTGATTTAGATTAGATGTTAGAAAGAAATTCTTTACTGTTAGAGTAGTGAGGTACTGGAACAGGTTGCCCACAGAGGTTGTGGATGCCCCATCCCTGGAAGTGTTTAAGACCAGGTTGGATGGGGCTTTGGGCAACGTGGTCTAGAGGAGGGTGTCCCTGCCCACAGCAGGGGGGTTGGAACTAGATGATCTTTAAGGTCCCTTCCAACCCAAACCATTCTATTCTATGATTCTAAATAGAAAGCTTCCTTACAGACTTCTTGTGGAACAGTATTTTACAAAGTATATACACTTTTTCAGCTACATCTTTTGTTAGCAGCTCCCAACAAACCTCTCAAATCTACTCTTTGTCATGCAAATGATGCCATAGAAAAATAACAGAAATAAAACTGCTGACATTTTTTAACACTTGATTTGTGCCTGCACTGAATTAGTATTGTAAATTCATGAGATCAACACTTCTGTGGGCTGATCTTCACAGTTAATTTCTCAAAATGTGGACACTTATGAATGAAATATACATATAGATATATTGCAAAATTAAACCTCTTGAAGTAATTCTGATCTCCTACAAATATTTATTGTTATCTTGATGATGATGATAGCATTACAGGACTTTTGGGAACTTTCTAATTGAAAGAAATTCACTGTCCATCAACACAGAAGTGAATAGTGTATTTCCTTTTGACCTCAGAGAAACTTTTTTATAGAGAATGCTAAGAGCAACTAGCTCATTTACAACTGTTACAGAAAAAAAAAATGCAAATTATAAAATTAAAGACAGATTTATTTGATACTAAGGAAAAATAAACCTTTTCTTGTATGAGCTTAGAAACAACTTCAAGTGCACGTCTAGCTCTGCCTCCTCTTTGGAGAAGAATGGCATCCACAGAATGCCTAGAAGAACTGGGATACCATGAGTGCTGGGAAGAACTACATCCCTAGAATGCTGTACAAACTTGTACAATTGTCAGCCATCCTTCTAAGCATGAAAATAATTTGGCGTTCAGCAATTGAATGAAATATCAATGTTAGATTTTTTTTGCAGATAAACTTCTAATTGAATCAATTTAGCTTATGTGAACAAAATGGTTACCATCTTGGACGTGACTGACACCCTACTACATATATTTATACTAAATACCAGCAAGAAGCAGCCTAGAGCTCTGAGGATAGCTACACCCAGATACAGAGGGTGATTTTTCTACTCCAAAACTATGTTTCTTATAGAATTATCATTTTGGTTCTTCTTCTGATACTTTTGAAATACATTTGTCTAAATCTTGTCTTCACCATTATGATGTCTAAATGCCTATGAAATTTCAATTTTTATTTTTTTTTTCCTGGAAGGGGTAATACAAAATATATTCTATAGGCGGTTTTCAAGTACCACCATCACACAAAATACTCAAACAAGACAACACGTCCTACTAATTTGTTATTATTTCTGTTACTATGAAGTCTGAAAGAATGAAAATCATTGGTCTTGATGCAGTACACAACAGTTTATATCCTGGAGGAAAAGAGAAATATACTGATCTTTTAGAGATGTGGATCAGTGGTAGAGATTCTCAGACTGTAGTTTCAGGAGACCATTTTTTGAAAAACAGTGAAGCCATTCACTTTAGCCCCCTGGCATTCCTCCCTTGAGCAGAAAAAAGTTTTCATAGCTGTGCTATTAGCCACACTGGGAAAACAACTTGGGGGCGGGAGGGAGATAATCTGGGAAAAAAAAAAAAAAATTAAAAAAGAACAAATGTGGCAGAGCTAATAGAGAGATATCTTCAGTCAATTTTTGAAAGCCATCAAGGAAACCTGTCACCAGGAATTAAGGAGTTTGAGTTCCTCCTGATCTTTTACACTGGATCCAAAGACAGAGAATCCTAAACTGGGAATCATCAAAAGCAAATAAACAAAAAAGTTAATTTCTATTTCAGGATGGGAAAAGGTACTCCATAATCTTAGCATGGTGTTAGCAGTCTAGCGCCAATTCTTAATTTATAGATTTCAGTGCTCTCTGACATCACACTGATAACACACATACTGAGGAATATCTGGTGATATCTTTGTGATTCTAGATTCTAGATCACATCAGTGTGTTTTGGGTTTTTTCTTTTGTGTTTCTTTCAAGGAGGAGAAGTATTACAGTACTCCCTAAAAACAAGAATTCTCAATCATAAAATGAATAAATGAGACTAAGATACTTCAGTTAAACACGAGAGCAGTGTGAAATAAGGGGCCACATTACTGTTCTTTTTATTCAAAGCTGATATACTTTTAATCACTATGCTGTGTTCCGGATACTGTACTTCAAGAAAAGTGAATTTGGTATGAGATCGAGAAAAAATACGAGTTTTAAATTAGAAGTACATTGCTATCTTGGCCTAAAATATTACAACTTTGACCACTTTAGGCCAAACTGTAGTTTAACTACAAACTCTTCTGTGATCAAAATCAGCCTATTTGAACACAGTTTTAAGATGTCTTTACTAAAAAGGTTTGATATACAATGCTGATTTGATGTGCGTGACATTTCCTCATTCCTTTTGCTTAGATACACAAATTATGTTAGAATTGTTAATACTAGGAAGACATTTGATAAACATGTGTCAATGATACACAAGTATCATGCTAGGAAGGTCTGCAGACATATCTCAGCAGCCCTGAAGAAGCCATTTTCTCTTGCAAGGAATCAAAGATTTCCAGCTAATGCATGTTAGAGTCTTTCTACATTCATTCCAGAATGCTGTAATATGCCAGCTGAAATTGCATTTTGTCATTGTCTTTTTAGGAAAGAGAGAGAAATAAATTATGACCTTGTCTTCTCAGTCTTCATATTCTGATAACTATCCCACAGAAAGGGCAGGCATGTCTGACAAATTTGAAAAAATAAGAATTCAGTGTATTGGAGAAAATGCATTGTTCTGCTGAGCTTAATCGGAAATACATCTTTGTACTATATGTCAATGATGTTCTGCATGGAGTCCACACTTAAAAGGAAGTTAATCTGCCAATAAGACCAATTGTAACCACATTAGAGTAAAGGGCTTTTTTTTGTTGTACTTTATTATTTTTCCATAAGGGACCACAACAGAAAACATGACTGGAAAGAACAACAAAATTGAAGAAAGACACAGCTGTCATTCTCACAGTCTTGGTTCTGCAGCTAGTGCAAAAGAATTATTCCCTGTAATATATATTTCCTTTTCTTGTAAATGGAAACAAGAATTAAGTCACAAATGAAAGCTGCTAAGGCATTCTCCCAGCAAAGCTTTTTTATAATTTCAAAATTTATTTGCAAACCCCATTCTCTCTGGAAAGTACTGGGATTTCTCTTGCCAAATGTTTTTTTATATCCAAGATGAGGTTTGAGGTTTAAAAATAAGGGAGCTGGGCGGAAGGCACAGAAAATGTTAGGGAGAGCAAGTGCATGCTAAAGAGCCTAGGGATCTCATACTCACATGGGACAGTGAAGCAACCACACTTGAAGCAGCAGTCTCACATCCCTGAGATTTAGCTTGCCCACTGTCCTCAAGAGGAAACTATCTCTCTTGCATGCTGAATACATAGTTGTCCAAAGTGAAACAACTAAAGATAAATGGTAAAGGCTTATCCAAATGCAATCGATAGCCCAGATTTGTGCTGAATATGGAAAAAAAGAAGTTTCAGGTCTCTGCTCCCAGTCAGAGTGTTTGGCACTTTTATCTTTGTAACTTCAAGTGCAAATTTTATAGAGTGGACAGGTCTTTATCAGCAAGGGATCAAAAAATAATGAAAAAGAGAATGGAGGGTTTATTATAACCCTTAAGGGTTGTAATAAAATGTACATATTATAGCCCTGAAGGGTTATAATAAAGTAACTTTTTACAGTTCAAGGTTTTTAAGTCTGGTTACTTCAAGTGCATCTCTTCTATACCTTCTTATATATCTCCCATCTGAAAAATAACGTCTTCAAGTGAACACTTGAGGCTACCTTTACCATGCTAATACCTATCAAGATGCAAGCTTTCACAGAAAAACAAGAGAAAACTGCTTAAATGAAAACACGCTCTTAGATAACTTAGAATTATCAAATAAAAAGTTCTGAAAAAGAGAAAAGATAAACAGGAACTGGCCTAATTATGATATCAAAGGCTTTAAAAAAATAATTGCAAACAGAGTTGCTGATTTATTATTTATTTTCTTACAAGAGAAGAACAGAGGGAGTGGCAATCAAATTACAAAAAGCACAATGTCAATCATTAATTTTAAGGGGCACGATGGGGATTTTCTCATCATCATCAACAGAACACAACTGAGCTGACATATTGTAAATGCTGGTCATGTTACTTTCCCAAAGTCTTTTATACTGATGGCTCAACAACTGGCATGATTTTTCTGTGTAATTCTCCATCTCAATATTAGCATATTACTACCGTACATTTTGCCTTACACCGAACAAGAAACTAGCAAATTTCTTTTACCATGTCTCATAATAGCTGCCTCTACCTTTGCCTCAGGGGAAGCACAGAATAAAGCAGAGGTAATGCTACCATCTAACAAAGGCCACCGAAAACATCTTCCATACATTCCAATACCCCAAAAATGTGCAGAATGTTCCTATCTTAAGGTTCACAAGCAAAATTCCTATTCCAAGGAAGAAGTAAAAAATCTTTGCTGATGCAAACTGATAGTTCACTTAAGTTGAAATGTTGACATACCAGTTTATACTAGAGGGGTATCTGTTCTTATATTTTGACATGTTGCTATATTTTAATCTTCTTCTAAATCAAGCAAATAATTTGACTACTACATCACTAGCTACCTTATTGATAGCTTAGGTCGATGGACAATAAGGACATCTTATATTCAAAATTGTTGGAAATACATTAGATATCTCCAGTAACAGAAATGAGAAGAGGCTCAATTCCTTCACTGTTCAAGCACCTAAGTGATCTACAATAAAGAGATCATAGCTGACCCTTACTTTTAAATGCAAAGTTAATTCTTTACTTGTGCACTAAAAACATACTCTGCTACAAACTACTTACACTTTTTATTTGGTGGGACTGATAGATTTGTCAAGTGGAAGGATTCTAGTGCCATCACTCATCAACAAGTGTTGCAAGGGGCTAGTTTTAGCTTTCCTAGATTAGATCTCTTCTTTTTTTTTAACCTGCTTTTCTTCACCCTCTATCCAGGAGCTAAAGTGATACTGGCTTGCTATTTGTACGAATAAGTCCTATATCACTTTCAGGACTGAGGTTGTCTCAATGGGGAATGACCTTAAAAGGCATTAACTGCCTAAATATTTTAAAAATTTTAGTCTAATTCTTGATAGGGACCAAATACGTTTCTCCCTCTCATCTGTATGTGAAGTGTCAACTTCATGCTGGTAAAGTGGAACAGAAAATAGATTGTTTTTCCACATTCCATCATGTCACACATGATCTTTTGTCACTAGTCACACCTCTTAGAGAATGTCCTGGTTGCAGCTGAGAGGATTGATTTTCTTCATAGTAGCTAGTGTGGGGATACGTTTTGGATTTGTGCTGAGACAGCATTGATAATATAGAGATGTTTTTGTTCTATGGACTTATTGTTGAGCAGTGTTTACACGGGGCCAAGGCCTTTTCTGCTTCTTGCACTGCCCTGCCAGCGGGATGGCTGGGGGTGGACGAGAAGTTGGGAGGAGACACAGACAGGACAGGTGACCCAAACTGACCAAAGGGATATTCCATACTATATGACGTCATGCTCAGTTTATAAGGAGCTTGGGGGAAGAGGAGGGGGGGGCGGCGGCGTTCGGAGCAATGGCGTTTGTCTTCCCAAGTAACCATTATGTGTGACGGAGCCCTGCTTTCCTGGAGATGGCTGAACACCTGCCTGCCCATGGGAAGTGGTGAATGAATTCCTTGCTTTGCTTTGCTTGTGCGCGCGGCTTTTGCTTTACCTATTAAACTGTCTTTATCTCCACCCACGAGTTTTCTCACTTTAACTCTTCCAATTCTCTCCCCCATCCCGATGGGGAGGGAGTGAACGAGCGGCTGCATGGTGCTCAGCTGCCGGCTGGGGTAAAACCACGACAGAGAACTAAGGGAAACTTTCTGCAGACATTGCAGGAGGAGGATAGCCAAGATAATTAGTAGCCACACCTGCAAGTCTTAGTGAAAAAGCTTTTTTTGAACCATAATTAATATAGCTGTTCTGATCAAAATTCAGAATTTGAAAAAAAAAAAAAATCTCTTCTTCTCCTTCTTACACCCATTCAGGACAAAAAACCCCCCCCAAAACTAGGAGACTACTACTATGTTCTTTTTCAGTGCTCACTAAAATATGATAATATGGGACTACAGAAATCTTCCATGTGCAAAAATACTTCTGAAAGTTCCTCCTCAGTGTTTCATCTTTCTTTTTCTAATCCAACTTTAACTGTAAAATTCATTGACCTGAATGTTAACTTGGGTCATATTTTTCATTAAACAATATAAATATACATTTTTATTAATACCCTTCCAAAAATAAGTCTATCTAACATTCAATGGAATAGGTGTTTCATCCTCATTGGTAAATGAGCATAGATAAATTGAGGTAAAATATTTATGGACACTTAATAAGATTCATGAAACAAGTATGGAGCATGATAAAATGCATGCAATCACTATTTACAGAAGGCGAAAGTGCCTCAGGCAGAGTTCTCAAACTCATAAAGCTTCCTCAGAGGTTTGCCTGGGTGCCTCTAAGACAAAAGATTTGTGGTGCCTGCAACTGCCAGCATTATGTGATACTATTAGATGTGGTGCTTTAAACAATTTCTTTTTTGAGGAACACAGACTAATGAGAAGAAAAGCATAAAATTGCCTCAAAGTAGAGAAATGAGTTAAGAATAATAGGAAATCACTGCCTCTGAATTAAAAGTCTTAAAGTATCATCTGAAAATAGAAGAGCAGAAGGACTCCTTTCTGTCCCTTCTGTTAGCCATTTTCCATCTTGAATTCCTTCCCAGGAATTTTTGACTGAAGCATGCTGGAGTTGTAGTTAAATTATTATAAATATTGTGTATGCAACATACAGCAGAAAAGATGTCTCTGACAACAGTTTCCAAATCAGATTGAATGGAAAAATGCATTATTCCAGGTAAAAAATTTTTTAAAAAGCCTAACACTAAATCTTACAAACCCAAGAAGAAACACAGATAATTATCAGCTTTGAACAGGCAAACTCTACACTACGAGTACATCTGGCATAATTCCTGAATTACATTAGTGAAGAATGCAAACCCTTGGTATTGAAGATGTCTTGAAGCTAATGAAGAAAGATCAGCATCTACTCTGTGCATCAAAATAAGAGGGTCAGCTTACACACTTGGCTGCCATGAAGTGAGCTTGCCACAAAGGAAACTTTTAAAGAGGGGATTATGGAATGAGAATGTGCAGGAGGTAGGAAAACGAGAGACTGCCTCATGAAGGGAAGTTCAAAAAGTCTGTGTAATCATGTAGCATAAGGCTGGCTGGTACCATTCTTTTCAAATTAATAATTTTCCTGCTTTTTTATGTTCTCACTACCAAAAAAAAACCCCAAAGCACTATACATTTCCTGGTAAAATATTTATTACTGCTGGTGTTATTACTTCTGCCAAACTTTCCATTGCTTGTTTTTAATTTTCCTGTTCTATCACATGCCGATACATGCAAAGAATTCACACCGTACCTCCCAAGAATTCTCTCCAGTAGTTAATATGGAAAATACACCTCCTTACTTCTTTAATAGGAGCAAATTGCTCAGCTACATTATGTTGCCTGGCTAGCATAAATTATGGTGTGACATCCAGAAGGAAAAGACAGGTTGTGCCTTGTGTATCTTCCTTTCCTGCTGTTCTGTTTTTGCAATCTGCTAGACTGCATGAAAAATCCAAAGTATCTGTACGAAGTTACAGCCACTGAGCAAGACACCTGTACAAAACACTGTAAAATAAAAGAGCAAAATTATGAGAAGATTGAGCATAGAAAGGGAATTGTTGCTAGGTGAAGGACAACATTGTTGTCTTACAAGCACTTCTTTCACTTGAGCCATTCCACAATATCTCCAAAGATGCTAGATGTCAGCAAAGAGAAACTGCTTGTGATACAACTAAATTGTTTTCAATAACTTCTCAGAAAGACTAAAAAAGATTCTTTCTTCTTGCTTTCTCCTTCTGTGTCCCCTCAAATATATTCCTTAGCTAAACTAGCTTAATTGGGAGATACTGTCCTTGGCCTCAACACTAGGCAAAGCTTTATTCCTTATTTTATGCCATAGGAATGGTTTTGCTGACCTCAGTGAATAAACTGTCTTCATGATTAAAACTGTGGTCAGCTAACACAGATTAATGGATACATCTACAATCATCAGACTAGCAAGACCTTTTACCTTATAAGATGCTTACTCAACAAGATGAGAGTGGTTCTGCCTGCATAAGAAACTCTAATTTGAGGATGGTTCAGGTTTCAAGCTAAAGTCAGTAAAATATTTCCTAGGCTAGTTGTGGTGTCACTCTGGTCTTTATGTGTCAAATCAGTATTTGTTGCCCTACAAATATAGGGCAATTCCATCTCTGGTATCTCTGAGGACATAATTTCAGCTACAAGGCCATACTCTTTCAATGCTCCTACATTTTGACCAAGGTCTTGGTATAAACACTCACCTATGGAAACAACTTATTATTTCACACAACCGCAGAAAGAGAGACCAAAGAAACACTTGAAACAGCTATCAAAAGAAGAAACAACTGCAAAGGCCTGTCAGTGTCTTAGAGAAGATGTTACAGTTAACACATATCACACTCTCTTAGTTCCTTTATAACAGGAACTCCTGTCCTATCTAGGCAACAAAATGCCCTATCTGCCAAGCAACTGTTAAGGATTATAAAACTCACCCGGGTCTGATTAAGGGTGTGGCTAAATGATTGGGAAACAAAAAGAAAAAACAAAACAAAACAAAACAAAACAAAACAAAACAAAACTTGAAACCTACTCTGGGAAAACTGCCAGGAGAAAGAATTCAGTGTATGGCATAGCTCCAAGTGAGAAGACTGAAAAACCCTAATTGTAAAAGAGGATGGGGGCAGGGATGGAGGGGACTGATTAATATGAACAGTTTAGACTGCACAAGAAGGGGAATATTTGGTTTAACAATTTCTCAATGCTTAAAAAAAGAAGAAACTAGATAGGTACCATGTCTTTTAAAGTTGCATCAGTCATTTATTATACCCTTTAGATGTAACAGCTGATGTTAATCCTAGCTGAGAGCTAATGAATCAACAAATACAAATTCAAGAGATACCATGTTAATACATATTTTTTGTTGTTATAAAAAGAACCATGAGAAAGCTTTATTTGAAAAATCTAGGGTTAGCCACACTGTTTAATGCATCAATTGTCTTGTATTGCTATTGATTCAATTATGTAGTGCTTCTTGGAAAAACAGTAAAAAGACTATCTATGTTCATGAAGACAAGCTTTCTTATAGCTGTACTGCAAGTTTTGCCTAATAGTAAGGCAATAATTCATTTTCTGTTCTCTGTGCTTTAAATAATTAAAATGTCATGGTGGGTTTTTTCATTTTCATTTTGTCTGCTGTTTTAGAGTTTTGCATTTATTTTCTTTAAACTATTAGATTAAACAAAAAGTTTGAGTTGTCAGTTGTCATTCTCTGTTTTATTCTAGTCATATTAATGTCAATTCAGTTCATACATTAGGAGAATTTTATACTCAGAACAGCAAGTTTCACGCATGCCTTTGGAAGACATTTCAACTTAACAGTTAATTTATTTCCTTTGCATTTCAAATTGCAAAGTGAACTTAATACATGTAGAACCGACTAAATTGACCAGTAATTATCATAGTGAAAGAAGAGCCTGGGCTTTGGAAACATGGGTCTACTTTGTAAAGAAATGGGCTAAGTAATCACATTCATTTTCTAGAAACAGAAACATCTCTTTGATAGGCACTCAAGGAGCTGAAGCTATAATCAAGTGTTCTTCATATTCTTGTAAGAGTGACTGCTACATGTGGTCACTACAACCAATGGTTGAACTAGTCAGACTGACTGTAAGCATTGGATTTACAGGTTAAACAGAGAAAATTTGAAAATAAAACACGTGGGATTGTTCATAACTGCAGCCCTTCAATAGCAAGAGAACTCAGCTGTCAAGATCTGGTACATTAATATAAAGGCCTCTAGGCTGGAATGACATAAATTCAGATGATGAAACTAAATAAAGAATACTTCATTCTTAGGAAATGTCAAAGCAGCACAGACTTATAAATTAAACAAACAAACACACAAACAAAACCCCAATTGATTATATCTTCCCAAAACTTTTTATAGTGTACTGGATGAAAGTATTTCCCTTGAGTGTAACAAGTAGCAGGTATGCCAAGGCATAGGATGAAATGAAATGAAATGATCAGTTCAAAGAGTAAAATTCTATGTATCCTAAGAAGCTGACTAAATTCTCTGTTTAAAATAATTTTTTATGATTTTGAGCTTTCATTAAATGATTATGAATTGCAAGAAATAATAATAGATGAATATGGATAAAAGAAAAGTCAGATCAAGGATCCATGTCCCTAAATATTTACAGCAGGAAGAGAATAAAAACTACCTTCTTTTTAAAACCAAGTGACAGGAATTACATACTTCCTTATTTGCTATCCAACTTTTCCTCCAATGATGGAGTTTTCAAACTCTGAACTCTGGTCAGATCCAATTAGAGAAGTCAAGCTGCACTGAACAGTATGGATCAAGCACCAAGAGCACAGCAAGGACAATGGAGTCTCATTTTCTATATAATACCTGGAATAATGTCCCATATAACATCAGACAACAGTGATGATGTGTAAGAAAGTGCATTCTTCTGTCACTCCCACTCCCTTTTTGTTCTAAAAAATAGGTATTATTCAAGAATGATGTCAGAAAGGAAGTATTCTTTTTTACACCTGGTTTAATATTTTTTCAGTGTTTTTCTTCAGCTATGTTATCAGAACACTACCAAGAACATTTTGTAATATTCCGCAAACTGGTTTTATTACGCTTCAATACTTTTTAAAAAGTTCTCTTTTAAAATTGATTTTATCAGGAAAATAGTATATCAACATAATTATTTCCACCTGATTATTCAATTTGGCTAAGATGTAATTTCAACAACTGAGCAAATTCAAGACCAAAAAAATGTACTCAATTTTAATTGTATCAATATATGGTTAAGTTATTCAAGATATTACAGAACTTCACTTACTCATCATTCGTATTTATTCAGTTACAATTCAGAATCTGCAAATTTTTCACATATTAGATTTTCACTGTTTCCTTTAGCATATAGGACACTTAAAGATTAAATACAAACTATAAAGGAAATATAAATTACCAACTTTTCAAAAGTACCACTGAATGCAGTTTATTAAAAACACAGAAAAAATCCATGTGACATTTTAATTTTTATGACTAGGGGAAGAGGGAGGGAAAGCTACTTGAAGCTAATTGTCCAGACCAAGAACTAGACTTAAGTGTTGCCAAGACGAGTCTCCCAAGCCCTTATGCAATATACAGGGAAGAACAGACAGTTCCTAGAATAAGATTCGTTACAGCCAGCATACTGAGTACTCAATATAAAATGCGGAAGGAAGCACGATGTAGATATTAAGTCCTAATGTTCCTCTCTCTCAGATTCAAGTTAAAGCCTCACTGTATCTCTTGGAGTCAGTTGCTTAAAACTATGAGATAGCCATCTACATCCAATCATATAATGGCGTGGCAAAGGTATAATAACTGAGGATACCCAATTCACTCTAGTCAATTATTCACTCACTCACAGTGTCTCTCTCTCTTCTCCAGTTACCACAAAATACAAATTGCATAAACAACCTTGGAAACAGGGACCAGAATCTATTTCCTATACATAAAGACCAAAATCTATTTCCCAGTATATAAAAGGGACTTATAAGAAAGACAGGAAAAGACTTTGTACCAAGACCTGTAGTGACAGGACAAGGCACAACACTTTAAAACTGAAAGAGAACAGATTTAGATGAGACATGAAGAAGAAATTTTTATGGTGAGATGCTGGAACAAGTTGCCTAGAGTTGTGGATGCACCACCACTGTGTTCAAGGTCAGGTTCAACAGGGCTTTGAGCAATTTGATCTAGGGAAAGATGTCACTGCCCATGGCAGCGGGGTTGGGTTAGATGATCTTTGAAGGTCCCTTCCAACCCAAACCATGCTATGGTTCCATACCAGCTGAATGACCTAACTATGGGCCTCCAAGATGTCATCTTGTGCATGACAACTCTTAGTAGACTAAGAAAACATAAACTCTTATCTTTATGGTATTGCTATCGAAGGAGTGGAAAATTTACACCTCCAGGACAGGTGTTCTAGAACAGAATTACAATTTTTTAACCTATGTTTTCTCTAACCAAACATATATTATCAAAAATGCATGCCGCACCCACCTCCTGCAACTGTGTTTTTAAATCATTGTGAATAAAGTTGTAATGTTTTGTGCTGATCCCAGGGTTAATATGACTTAAGAGACTGATAACACAGTAGCCATATTAGACCTTCAGAGAATCTAAGTGGAAAATTCTGTGTCTCCTCCAGGGTCTTAAACACAATGTGTGTGCTCAGTCCTGCCCAGGTGACATTCCTGCACACATCCAGACATAGGACTGTAGGCCCACCAAGCACTGTAATAGAAAACCTTATGTGTCTATGGACCTCAAAGCGCCTAAGTTCTGCGGGTGATTTAAATAGGACATTAAACAACCAACATTGATTTATGAACATGAACACCAACATTAAATTATACCTCAGACACACACTATGGGCAAGTTCCTTTACAGATTTGAACCCTGAGAATCAAATTCTTCTTATTGCCTAGTTGCTATTTTGTTTCTATATCTGAGGATCATAGATAAGGCAACACCTCCTTTTTCTCCTTAACAGACTCTTCATTTCATGCTATGTGTTTCCCTTATCTCCTCATTGTATATCTCCTCACTGTAGTTCTCCTCTCCTCTCCCTAGGAAAAAGTAAATGCTACAGTTTTCCTAACTAACTCTTCCAAAAATACTGTTAAGCAAAATTCTAACCTCTGAACTAGCTATGAAATGCCCAGAACTCTTCACAAAGATTGTATTAACTTACTTTTAATTAGCTGTTAAACTTTAAAAATTATTTATAGAAACTGTGTACTGACTGATGAAATAGAAAAGAAACAGGAAAAAAACCCACAAATTTATAGAAACTATTTTCAAAGTTCTGTATCTTTATCACATAATGCACTTATTTTACAGCAGAAATATAACATGGTCAGCAAACAGCAATAGCAGTATAGATATAACTTTTAATCTTCTTGAAAACCAAAACTTTTTTGATTAAAAAAGCATGCAACTAACAGATTAGCACTGTATTAAATAAAAGTATGCTAACATACCTTAAGTTTGCCACATAAATCCTTCCTTTTCACATAGATCACCTTCTCAGCTAGATCCTTCCTTTTCCCCACCCTTGGTTCCTCTGCTACACATCCCATAATAAGTCCTGTGCAATCCCAAAATGTTCTTCCCCTGCATACTGTAATGTGCTCCACACCTCTAAGCAGCTATGCCCCTCAGTCCGAGAGATGCTCCGGCATTGACTCATTGTGATGGATGTCACATCTGGAGCTGGGTATGAGAGTTTCCTGGGACAGCCCTGGGTGGGACTGGACAACACGTCAGTTCCTTCCTCTGAGTCTGCAGTTTGGGTTTCCACCTGCCTTTGTGCCCCTGTGCTTCTCTGGGCTTGTGGTGATGAGCCTTTTATGGGCTGATGGCCACCGTGATGGGCCTGGGAGCAGCAGGGGCAGGGTATTATTTAGGCTCCCCTCCACTTGCTATTGTCTCTCTGTGCTCCTTTGAAGGTGTGCAAATGAGCTTCTATCACATAACCTGACATTTGCCTCCTATGGTGAGATTCTGCACCTGGACTCATAACCAAAGATAACCTTGACCTTTAGTTTTATTGTTTCCACAGTTTCTCTGAGTTAATTGCTTTGAGAATAACAAAGCCATTTTACTACCCTCAGTAACCAAATTTCACCCCAACCAGAAACCATCTCTACCAGAGATCATCCAGTACCACCCTGGAGAAGAATTAGTCACTTCTCAATTTACACATATGAGTTGTATTATCATTCTATTCATGCACTCTCTCCCAGTTCTTTCTGTTATGAAATTATTTCCAGATGTCACAGCCATCAGCATTTGGTTTGAAATACTACCTGCAGAAACATGTGACTTGCTGGCAATAACATTTTAACAGTGTCTCATCACCACTAACCTTGTTCACTTTATTTCTCCTGAATGTTCATGTTAATTTTTCTCCTCTCTCAGAGGACATCATGACAAGCTGAGCTTTGCTGTGATTTTTTGCCCTTGGCAGAACTCCAGCTTCCACCACAGGGATCCTCCATCCTTACCCTGCTTCTTCCTTTGGCACAACCAACTGCAGTTGACTACACACTATGTCAGCAGAGTCTAGTAGTCATTTATTCTGCTCCAAATCATATCCAAGTGTTTAATTTTTTACTAGGTAGCAAAGAAAGCAATCTTCTTTTCAGTCAGTGCAGAACTAGGAACAATGTGGTGATTTGAAATGAAAATTCGTAGTCCTAAAAACTGCAGTTTTCCTTTACACATAAAATCAACCTATATTTACAGCTACTGCAGCCCACTGATTCAGAAATTCGGTAGAGAAATTTAAATGCCACCTTCTCTTTGTGACCCTCCTTACCATACGCCAACACAGGCATTCTGCAAATAATTCTTCCCTGCTTTTGTATTTTTTACTGGCTACAGTCCAGAAAAAAACCAAAGTTTATATTGAGAGAAGTCATCACCGGAATTATGCTATGGATAAGGAGAGAGGATCTAGATAAGGATCTAACAATCTTTCGTTGTTAGATTTGAGGGGAAAAAAGGCTGTAAAAGTAAAAATTACTGTGTTTGTTAAAGTAGAAAAACAGTTTCAGTCTCCCTGACCTAACACATATAACTTGCTTTAGCAGTTACCCGAAATGCAGGCCTTTTAAATTAAAGTCTCTTATGAATTGTGGTACCTAAGAGTAAATTTAAAGAACTTCAGTTCTTGGAGTGTTGTACTTAGATCATATGAGGGATGGCTGTACATGTCCATTTATACAAAAATTCAACACTAGCAACCTCTACTGGGTTTCCTAGGTGATACGACATTCTCGTGTGAGCTTGTTCAGGCTGAACATGTGCCGGACTCTGTATAGGATGGCAGGGCAGTTAGTGCCTCACACTACTTTTGTCTTACATACTAACAAGCATCTGCAATTAATAACAGCTTTACTCTTCTTGTGTGCATACCCATGTGCAGGCAAGACTGGCTTAATTTGTTGTATAGACAGGAGGTTACTGAGAAAGAAAAATGCATGCACAGTAGAATAGAAAATTTTAGGCTCTCCTGAGCCTAAAACTTTATTAAATGAAAAGTTAGTGTGTAAATCTCAAACCTTCTTTAACCTTTGCTGTTCTGTGGTGGTGGTGTTATTGTGTCTACCATTGCCTCCAGCCAATTTTTTAAAAGCTGGTTAATAGGAACCTCTATTCAGAAAGCCTATTGAAGCAACATGAATAATTAAGTCTTTTTCATGCATTACGAAGCAAACATTGCAAGCACTGTTGGCCCTCACCATATGTACGGTAATAATACCGCTCAACAAAGCTGAGAGCTTAGGTAAAGCAGAATGACATCACTGAGACAGAAAGCAGTGAGGGATAAGCAAAATAGACACATTCCTAAAGGCCAAATAGCCATTAAAAGGGCTTGAGAAAATATGGCTAGGAAGAAGTGCTGAGCAGTCAGGTTTATGCATTCAGCTTCTTTTTATCAGCCTTTCTACAGAAGAGAAAAAAAATATGAGCTACTGAAGGAGGAGGGGCTGCATTCAATTTCAGACTAATTAGAAGTCATGAGTGGCTGTTGACTAAGGCTTAATCATGGAAGAAGATACAGGGAATAGATTGAGGCATTGTCTTCAGCAATTACTGACTTCTATGGCCTGTGAGCAACAGATTCAGTTTCCTTTCAGGAGGAAAGAACTAAGGAAACATTTTGTGAAGCTTGTATATATGGCTTACGGTTCTATCCTCCATTCAGTAAGGCCCAAGAAGATACTTTCAAGGTGCTTTCACTTAGTAGAAACTGGCAGAAAACAGAGATCTGTTAATTTTTTTGTGAAAAGTAAAGAAGCTGTAAAGAGTCTGTTGCAATTTTAACCCAGAAAATGCCATTGCTTTTGAATAGCTCTAGCTATTCTATAGCTTAAGCTTTTTTTTCTTCTTTGCTTATTTCTCTCCTTCCACTATGGCCTACACCCTCGAAGGCATGGCTTTCAGCAGATTAACATGATCTATAGCAGGAGCTTGAAAAGTTTGAATGAAAGCTGCAAAATCCTAATTCTGCTAGCATGCATCATATCTTAAGGTCATGATCAAATTTATTTTCAAATACAGTATACACTTTTTACAACAATGGGAGATGAGTATTTTTTAGTCAATTTTGTAATGTACCACTCCAGACAAAGGCCCGGAAACCTTTATAGTTGAAGTTTATATATACCTGCAAGAAGTTATGAAAAATGAAAACCACAGACTGAGGCAGATGATACAGTGATCCTGGAATGAACAATGAAAAAGACACTACAAAGGACAGTTGAGAAACAGGAAATTTAGCCATCTGCAGAATATCAAAATGGTGCCTCAAAAATGGGGCTAAATTATCCTAAACTGAAAGGAAGAAAAGACCCTTCTGAAAATGCTAACAAAGAGATTAAAAGAAGTTAAATTGAATCCTAGGAGTGAGAACTTTATTTTTAAATATCTAATAAGAAATTAAACTTAAGGTTTCTAATAATATATTGAATAGTCAATTAACCATTAAGGAAATGGTTCCAATCATAAGAAATGAGATAAAACCACAGAAAGATAGACACTCAAGCTACTGATAAACTGCAGTTTATTCTAAAGATGGTGCTGCACATTGCAATACCGACCATTAGCTTGATAACAAATCCACATGCCTACCTGTGGTCATCTTACTGCTGGTTTTGGTGTCTTCACATCTCAGATTAATGTGTGATGTCCACACACTTGCAGGCCAATTCTCCAAGAAAAGCCCAAAGGGAGTGGTTAAAAGGAGGCAAATTCAGTGCTCAGATGTATTCCAGTCACAGTCCTGCAGAGCCATGATCAGGTCAGCTTTAGTGGTGGCTGCATCGAGGGACATGACAACATCTGTGTGCACTTCCATGAAGGTCTGGCTTTGGTCTCCCTTTTCCATCCTGAAATTTTGAATTGCCTAAGCCAACATGACCTTCAGTGCACACGTATAAAAGAGAAATGTAAGGTTTGACATATTTGAGGCAGTGAAAATGATAAACTTCTGGAACATACCACTCAGAGGGAAAGAGAGAGGCTTTTTCATGGCTTGATTTCTTCAGCTACAGACAGGGTGTTTCTAGACCTTTTGTTTTAATCAAATAAACTCCTAGACCAGGTTTTATTACTCTATGTGTGAGACAGGAATTCATATTCCTCCTTTGTTGTTTAAAAAAATATGTCTGCAATATGAGCAGAAGAGTTACCAAAAAAAGATAAAAACACTTTTGTAGTATCAATCCAAGGTAACAAATTGTTGAAGAGTTGATGTACGTAATCCTTAGACAGAAACAAAGAAAAATTCTTGGAAGATGAGCACCTATATGCTCAAGTTAGTCTCGTGAAATTCAAAACCATTAATGGTGATTGGTTTTTAATTAGTCTATCATGGTTTGGAAGCTGAACATGAAATGAATTATTGCTGTGATTTAGAATAACATCTACTACACTTCAACTCAGTGCTGGATTTATTCCAGGAAGAAGTGCATATAAAGCAGATATCATCTAAAGATCCACAGAAGGTCAAACAACGTACAAACAAAAAAATGGGAAGTCACAAAATGTTTTAAGATTTGTGGGATGGTGTATATCATGGAGACATAATAGCTACTACTAACAGATAGGTCAGCTATTTATTGATTTTGAAACATGTCAGGGAAAGTTATTCAGCTTGTCTTTTACATTAAAATACTACAAAAGAGAACATAACTACCTATGACAGAATTAATTTTTCAAAACAAAGCTCATATATACCTTGTCATAGTAGTATTATTTTTGAAAGGCTATAAGTCTCAGAAGTTGGTTTCAAAATATATTGAAGAATCAAGAAATTAAAAAATTATGAATAAGCAGACAACTAATAGGAGATTATTTAATTTCTCTTAAATGGAAGAGTATCACAGAGTCCTCAGAAATCTTTGTGGATAACTTTTAGTTGAAATCCTTTCCTGAATGTGAAAAGATGTGGGTCATGATTTTAAAAGCCAGAGAATGGTAGAACGTATTCAGGTTAAGTCGCAATAGTTTTAACCATTGTGTTCAAGTAATCTACAACTGGATAAGTTGCAAATAATTAAGTCTGTACATATGTGTGCATGCCCACATACACGTGTATTTTACAGTCATTTATATTTCAAGATTTGGAGATGACAGCTCAGTCAATGTAAGTAAAAGGTCTAGCAAATCAGCAGTACAGAGGAATCACTAAAAGGCTCTTCAAGAACCTCCCTCTACTAGAGTTAATATCCTGGCTAAGGAAAAGAAGTAAAGTACTCTTTGAAAAGTTTATACTTAACCAGCTTTGAAGTTAACATATACATAGCAGAATTTCTAAGTAAAAATAAATGCATGTATATATGTGGGTGTATATATGGATACACACACACAAATACATGTGCTGGGTTGCACCTGTTGCAAGTCAAAGTTGCCAGCACTCATTACTATTCCTAACTACACTGTAATATTATATTCCTCTTGGAAGAGTTATAAGTGGGGAAAATACTCTGAAGAGATTGAGCTTCTTGTTCCCATGTATTCTTCCTCTCTACCTATACTCATACTTTTCTGTTACTCTCTTATTCTCTTTGTATGCAGTGTTGAGCATTCTCAGACAAGAATCGGTAGCACTGTGCCCAGTTATCACTTTTGTCCCATTTAATTGCTAAAGAACCACTACATCTGACAGCAAAAATTACTGTAAGAGCCCTCTCTCAGCCAAGATCAGAGTAGTCACTCCAGTACAGAGGAAATTTTGGTATGATTTAGCCAAACTATTCTGTTAAGGCTCCAAGGATGGGTAAAGTAGGATGCTTTCAAAGTCTACTGCTCAGTCATTGTTAAGTGATTTCCAATAGAAAGAAAAAATTTCTATAAAGATTTCTATCTAAGCAAATTTACACTCTATGTAATTTAATGTAGACATGATATATTCTTACAATGTGGTTTTAAACCTGTAAATGGCTTGAGTCAAGGCATTGAATAAATATAATTTGCAGTGCCCTAGAGCATTACTGGAATTGAAAGGAAGATTTCCCAGGGAAGACAATTTTTGACTAAGCAGAAGAAACATTTCATCTCATTGAGATGCCCTGGCAAGGCTTGAAAGCAATCCTGAATTTGTGCCTATGTATTATCATCAACTTTTCTGGCAAACAGTTGGCTTCAGTCTGAAGTGCTGTCAATCCTTTACCTTTACTACCACTAAAAGACTACCACTTCCCACAGCTTCATTATTCTGGTCTCCATATCCCCCAGAAGACATCCTAGTTATAAATAAATATATTTGTATCTATATGAAGCACACAAAAGCATCCTGATATGTTTTTTCTATTACATCTATTAACCTTGATATTTGGTGCAAATGGATGAATTACTGTTTTGTTTGTTTTGTTTTGTTTGTTGTTTTTTTTTTCTTTTGGATAGAAGTGTCATTTTAATTCACAAGACAATTTTTGAAAAATAAAATAAAAAAGCAAAACACGGAATATCATATCATTACTTCACCAGTTGGATTTCCTTTATGAGTGATTCACTGAAGAACCAAAGCCAATATGGCAAGAAGCCATGTGTTCTTCTGGGAAAAAGTATAAATACAAGCCATAACTGGTTTATGAAATTTGCACTGTAACAAAATAGACATTTTCCCAATCATTTGCTCAGTTATTTAATGAGAAGCATCTAGACAGCACCAAGGATGATGATACTGATGATAGAATAACATTTGTTTAAAGCTACAAATAAAACTTTGCACCAAAACCAATATTAAGAAAAGTAAGTTTCAGAAACAGATGCTTCAGATTGTGAGGATTAGGAAACCTCAGAGACACATTTTTTAAAGGTTTCCTTCCATTCTATTACTTCTAAAGTAATGCTGCATCCAGTAAAATGAAACAAGAGAGATGAATTCTGAAATTTTAAGACTATTTTTTTCCAGTGCATGTTATAATGAAGACTACACAGAGCAACACAGGAAAATTTTCATCAAGTTGGCCACTTGATAGGCCACTGTACAAAGGCCACTATTCAAAGCTCCTGTTTGCGGGATTACCTTAGTAAAAAAGGTTCTTTCTGAGGTACAATATTATGAACCATATTTTTCTTTCTGTTACAAAAACTTTTAAAATCACTCAGTTCAGATATGCACCTGAAACTTTCCAGACCACCTGCCATTGACTTAACAGTATCTTAGTTCCCCTCACTTTCTCAAAACATCCTCAAAGGTTTTCCAAAGAGGATCCAGCACCAATTGCAACCTCCTTCCGCTTGTACCAGCTATGGTCAAAATTGCACACAGGCTTCATTAAACTACTCTCTGCTACTGTGTGCCTTAGAGGGACTTCTGAGAAGAAATCTTTTAATCTCTTTTAAAATTCTTTTAATCTCTTTCAGTGCTTGAATTAAAATAGACAACTTTTGGAATAATTGTCTACTAAACAGACATTTGGTTTATATCACAGGTTATTGCTGGCAAAGGATGTGCATATATCTTGGTACTGAAGAACTATACACAATCCAGTAAATGTACTACAGTTACATAGACAAATACTTCAGGGATCTGAAAATATAAAAGCTCAAAAGTGTATCACATATTTGTGAATATATATACAATCACATGCACACAAATCCTTTGTTAATGCATAAAAAGCAGTTCTTACAAAGATACTCTATTAAAATACCTTAATTCATGCAGGTTTTGCATTGCACCTTTATCTCTACTACCACTGATTACTACAGCTGCTAAACAGATGTCAAAACACTAGTACCAGTTAAGGCAACAAAATTCTTAATTTTTAAGGTCATTGATCTCTAATAATGTTAACTGCTATCTCCAGCTCAAAAAAAAAAAAAAAAAAAAAATTTTGAAAAAATACAGTTAGGTACAAAAAATTTCTAAAAGAGTGAACTAAAGGCTAGGCAACATTTTGGGAAGCTAGATGCCCATGCAATTTCTATGAGTTTATATCGACCTGTCATTCATGTCATTCAAATACTATGGTTTGCATTTATCTGTGGAGAGTGCTTGCTTCGTTTTTTAAGAATTCCACTATTTAGGACAAGTTAAATAAAATTCAGTATCTGTTTGATTCTGGATGACTTGTTCTGAACAACTGTTAATGCTAATAATTCGTATCAGCATTTTGATGCATAAGTTATCAAGCAATGACGGTGTCAAATGTGATGAGGTCTCACCATGTGGATCAGTAATGAATTGTACTAAAAGACTAGTTGTAAAGCACAAACAATCCCACGAGGTAGACTTAGTTGTGAAAAAAAAAGGGTGATTACACAAGCAGGTATATGTGTCTGTTTGTATGAGAGAAAAGAAAATCTGATCGGATTGGTTGTATTTCTTTCTGTGCTGTCTATTCACATCACCTACTCCCTGAAGAGATTAATCCCTTTCATGAGAGTTTTTCTATAATAATACATTCTGTACCAGTAAATACAAAAGATGTACTACCATCTGTGAAGACTTTCGACTTCTCTAAATTCTAAATTTATTTTATGGGACATATAACTCTTTCACACTCTTAAAAGGAAATATTTGAAGGAAACTCTTAGGAAAAATAAATAGTTGGAATATGCTTACCACATGATTCAAGAACTAAAAAGGTAGACAGAAAAAAGGGGAACTAATAATAATGTACCTCCCTAGTGGTTACAGCACATTCAATTCAGATTCTCTTTCAAAGGCCTACTTTTGGAAATTCAGTCTTATTTTCATTTAAGTTTGTGATTTATCTTTAATTTATTTCAGATGCAAACAAGGCTAAGCCTACAGTAGAAACATTAATTTAAAAAGAAATAAAGTGAGATGAAAAATCTGTTTCCACAGGGCATCTCCCACCAAAGAAGGCCTTTCCTCTTAGCGGATACAGACGTTGTTTTTAAAAGAGACATATGGTCATATCAAACAAACATTCTAAATATAGTGTTAAAGGGCAAAAGAAATAGGAATGTATGACCATTACGTACTTGTGATACTTTGTTTTGTTGTATTCTTTTCCTCTTTGTGGAGGAGATTCTAAGAAAAAGAACAATATTTCCTGTAATTTCTTTGCAAGTGGTATGTGTTGTCTTCAGTTGCACATAACTTTGTCATCTGCAGCTGCGGTGTTGAGGAATAGTCAACAGTCACCCAGGCAAACACATATAGCCTTGGAAGCAACACCTACTTAGAACAGCTGTTTTATAAACAACAACAATGCTAACTTCAAAAACTTAGTCGCTCACTTCAGTAAAAAATACACATAAACACAGCGCAGCCTTTGCTTCTTCTGAAATACTTTAGTGCTACATGCCATACCACTGCTAGCCCCATGCATTCTGCAAAGCATCAGCCTCCTGACATAGGCTTTGCTCCTTTCTTTTTCCTTCCTATAAAGAAGGTTTCATGTGACTTATGCGTCTATAATTGGTAGAAATGTAAATAGTTTGAAAGGCTGCAATTAGACACGAGCCTGGGTCACATCATCTGGATATAAATTTTCCCTTTACTCAGGGAACGGGGAGAAATTGGATCCAAGGCTCTGGTTTTGGCTTGTCCTGAAGTTCATGATAATATTCAGATCAGGAGATGAGTTTCCTCATAGCTCAGGTGTGATGACATTCAGGAATTCAGTTTAGTTAGGAACTGCAAAGTAGGACAAACTGGAACATAACAGTTGCAATCTACCAAATCCAGATTCCTAAACTCCATCTGCCCTAGCAAACAGCTTACAAAGTATCACAAATTATATTTGAGTGCCTTCAAGCGGCAAAGCAAACTTGATGGTACCCTATTCCAGGTCAGCACTTTAGCAGTCAGGCTGCCATGGGAAACTCCAAATTTTTGGACTGAAACATGCAGCCATCACATTTGCATAAAGTCTAACCACAGGTGTAAGGAAGACCACCACACCGAGACTATGCAGACTGACAAAGCAATGAGGCTTGAATGCATGTAAGCACAAGATAAACAAAATGCTGCTCAGCAGTGCTGAGAAAAAAACATTTCTAGCTCAATCTTTCATGCCTGAGGAGCTCTGAGGTAAATAACAGTTGTGTGAGCATCAAAATAATTGAATGCTGAGTTTAAATAAAGCTGTTGAATGACTTTTTAACAGCACTGTAGCAAGCATGACCTCACCCCTTGTTATAGATCAAAGAATCCATGTGGGGAAAAAAGTTGCAAAGTCCCACCCACATGAAAAGCTATTCCATGTGAATTTTCCCATGTCTAATAAGAGGAGAGCTCTTAATGGAGCTTTTCCTTCAGAAGAGGAGGTGCCTCCTGCTTTCACAAACATCCTGAATTTGTTCATGCAGAGAGGAGGGTACAGGAAGAAAAGACTATGAAAAGACTATAACACGTAAAATTTGTTTCCCTAGGAAAACAAATTAAAAACTGAGACCCTAATGGAGATTAGACTCATCCAGAGTTAGGTCGTACTGGAGCAGGCCTATGCCATGAAACATAACTCCAGATACATTTTCAGTTCAAAAGACACTCCTTCCTCAGAATTTTAGCAGTGAAAAATGGTGCTATGATTAATTGAAGTGATGCTGCTAGATTTTCTGATTCTTAACACATCTGAGAATTCAATTCCTTGATTAGTAAAAGAACCAAAAATACATTAATAAAAGGACTGTAAACAGAAAGACAACAAAAATCACCATAGAAAAGTAGAGCTGTCAAGAAACTTCCATTTAAATTCTGTGAAGCAAAACACACTATAACCCATCAGATGCTGCCAAAAAGGTCATTATAGGAAGAAACAAAATAGACACTGGATTTCATCTGAATATTTTTGAAAAAAATGACAAAAAATCATTTCAGTTTTCTCTCAGAGCTCTATAATAAAATTACATACTGCTTGTGTCCAAAGAAATTCCACAACATTGCAATTTCCTTTATATAGCTATATTTTCATAGTATACCCACCAAAGTTAGATGATTATAAATCCTGGGGTCTTCTTTCCCGTTGAGTCAATAGAAATTTTGATAACTCTAAAAAAAAAAAAAAAAAAAGCAGTATCATTTCGTTTTATCATTTCCATGTGGTATAGCATATGGCTCCAAGCATATATTCAGCCTTGCTACCTAGGAGTGAAAAAATGGAGCTCATATCTAGAAAAGGAGATCAATTACAGTAGCAAAATTACCACACATATAATTTACATACGTGATAATTCTTTGCAAATATCCAATTGTGTCAGACTGGATACATGTGTCACTCCTTTTAGGTACCAAACCCAAAGTATTGACCAAATTAATTCATTTTTACCCCAAACAACTATTTGCATTCCCTCACACCAAATCTCAGCTGACAAAGGCATTTGACCTAGGCAAAGGCATTCTTAACATATTAAGCATGTCAGCAGCATCACATACATTCTTCTAAACAAAGAATGTTACTTTATTACATTTGTAGATTATATGCTATCTGCTTATGTAGATGAATTCATAAAAGAAACCTTATTTCCATAAAAAATACACCCTTTCATTGACTTGCTCTTTCAGTCAAGGTTCTCTCATCATTTTGAAGCTGTGGTATATCATACCTTTCACTTACTAGGAAATCGTTACTGTTATGTCAATACACTGGGACCAAAAAGACCTATATTCCAACACAGTTCTGTCATAGGCTTTCTACGTGATCCTGAGTCTTAAGCTAACATTTCTTAAAATCATATCTATTCCCTATCTTGAATGTCAACCACTAGAACCCAAAATAATCCAAATATTTTTTTAGCTACCACTGCACAGCAAAACATGAGAGTTCAACCAACTAAGCAAAATGACTGGGATCTTTTAACAGTTATTTGTCTTTCTTGATACAAATTGTTTTTCACCAGATCTGAGGGAAGCAACAAATTGAATGTGATACAGACTCACTTGGACTTTAATAAAAACAATATTATTAATAAAAAGAATAAAAAGAAGATAATCAAAAAGTCTAAACTGGACATAGTTTGTTCTATACTGAGGCTCAGGTAATCTCCACCTTGGGTCACATGTTGTATTTTATTATTGTTATACTGTCATTCATTTTATAGCTCTCTAGTTCAGTAAACTATAACAGAGAAGAAATAAAGAGACTGAGCAGTAAACTGTAGTCTTGAATACAAATTGCAATCTTCAGTCCCCAAATTTAATCTGATTTCTTTGTATTCTCTTTCTTTCCCTTTCTCCATTGCACAAGTAAAACTGTCTTTCGCTGCAAAAACGCACAAAACAAAAAGTAGTTTACATAAAGTCAATGGGAGTACATAAAGCTGCTTCGTTTGGCCTCTCTGTTGATAATGAAAAGCACAAACTGCTTGATTCTATCCACAAGCATAGGTATACCACTTCCATCCATCTGGAAAGGCATTTGACAAAATCTGCATGACTAGAGTAAATGGGCTCTGGGGACAATCAGATAGCTACTCTGTGGGAAACAAATAGGGCTCCCATGACACAGTAGAAACTTCAATAGGCTATTTTACGGTATCTGAATGTGGCGGTGGGCAGGGGAGAACCAAACAAAATATTTCTTACTGCATTCACAACACGAAAGGTTTGTAAAAACTGAAACATTCTCTTCCTCCACAAGTTTCACAATCATTCAATGAAATTTCACAATTTAATAACAGTAAACTGTCTGGTCTTCCTACAAATTACAATTGAATATTGTCCCATGTACTCAACTGAATATACTGTCTTGAACTGAACAGACAGCCATTTCCCACTCAACACTATTAAGCATGTAAAGGTATTTCTACGTTTTCTGAACACAGTGACAAAAAATCCACACACAGTTTCTCACATCCCAAAGCATAATCCTAGGCCTGAAGTAAAACTACTTTGGACAACTCATTAAAGCCAAAAGTAGTTCTGTAAGTCAAATTTACAAAGCAGAAAAACAACTTCTTGCTTGTGAACTAATCTACTTAAGTGGTACATTGATCTAAGATGCTCTCTTCTGCTTGCTGAAGACACTCAGCGCTATTGTCATTCAATGTCTTCTTCCTCTCTGACAAAAAAAACCCCTAATTTTCACACTACTTTGTTCTCAAATACACTCTTTAGTTTTGGGCCCCTCACTACAAGAAACATTGAGGTGCTGGAGTGTGTCCAAAGAAGAGCAACCAAAGAAGCTGGTGAAGGGTATAGAGAACAAATCTTATGAGGACTTGGGGTTGTTTAGCCTGGAGAAAAGGAGGCTGAGGGGAGACCTTATTGCTCTCTACAACTACCTGAAAGAAGGTTGTAGCGAGGTGGGAGTCAGTCTCTTTTACCAAGTAGCGAGTGATAGAACAAGAGGAAAAGGCCTCAAGTTGCATGAGCGGAGGTTTAGATTGGATATTAGGAAAAATTTCTTCACCAAAGGGTTATCAAGTTTTGGAACAGGCTGCCCAGGGAAGTGGTTGAGTCACTATCCCTGTAGGTGTTTAAAAGATGTGTAGATGTGGCGCTTAGGGACATGGCTTAGTGACTTGGCAGTGTTAGGTTAACGGTTGGACTCAATGATCTTAAAGGTCTTTTCCAACCTAAAAGATTCTATGATTCTATAAAACAGTGCAATGATCTTCAAACTAGGCAGGTCAAGACTTTGTGGCAGTGTCTAGCAGTTAAGATAAGTAAATGAGTGGTGCCTATCTCTGCCAGGAAAAAGGAAATAAGGAGAAGTCAGTATGTTGGGGTCCACATTGTTTATCCCACCCACAAGCATCACATTAACTGCTTTCTGTGAATGACAAGTGTAATTTTGGACCAAAGAGGCTTAATGCTTTTTAAAGGACTATAAACTCATCAATGACATTTTTGATTTCCTAGTCATAAAATGATAAAAAACCAAGCAACTTCCACCACCTTTTTGTGAGACAACAAAAATAAGAGATGAACTCATAAAAAAAGAAAAATTGGCTGTACAGTTCAGTGTACAACTTAAGCAATTAGTTCATAAGCAGACAGTCTGCTCTGGAAATTTGATTTATGGGACCAGTCCTGGCTTTACTGAGCTGTCTGAAGTGGTTTTACCTCAGGCCAAGGATTATGGATTGGGATGTGAAAAACGGAGTTTCTGAGAGAGGTTCACTTCCTGGCTTACTTCATCAAGTATTATGAGTAAACATAAACAAGGGCTGTGATGTTTCAACTTCCAAAGCACAGCCAAGCCAATAATTGTATTACCTATTCAGCAGCCAGAGTTGAACAAACAGAACACTTTCATCTCCCTGCACATGACAAAATTCTTCAGTCATTCTCAGAAGACAAGACACTCATGTTAATCTCGTTCCTGTTTGATATCAGTAGGTAATCATGCTCACCTCACCCTTCTCTCTCCACATTATCTACTCTCTTCCCTTACTTACTCTTTCTACAGAACAGTGTATGAAGCAGTTAAACTCTCTTCTATTACTTTTCACAGTACACTTTTTTTTAAGAGTCACGTACAATGTTGGATTAAAAGGACATACAGGCAAGGAATTGACAGCAGCTGCAATCCTTGCCCAGGCACATTAATTGTGATGGTGACTACATTGCCACAGATGATGACGCCTTCCCACTTGACAGCTGCATGGGAGATTCTAAGAGATTAATGATGGGTGTTTCACCATTTGGTCTCATACATTTCTATAGAAACACCTCTGTGGCAGGATGCAAAGATGCCCTTCATGCCTGGGGTGATAACAGAAATAAAGCCATCACTAGCTCTACTACAAAAGCTTCCAACTGTGGACACTGAACAGACCATAAGAAATAATTTGTTCACGGTACTTTTCTTTCCTCTTTCTCCATGGGTTTTGTGGCTTAGCCTCTATGCAGACCTCACAGTAGTTCTTAGAATAGTTTTTTAGTGCCAGCAAGTTCTCCACTACTTGTCAGAAATTTTTATTCTTTTACTCTTTTTTACTCAGTACAGAACATTTTGAAGTGTCATTCCAGACCCTTTAAGGAGCATTTCTTTGGGATGCGTGACGATCTGTTTTGTGGCTCACTCCAATATATTTCTGTTTCATTAATATTAAACTACTTAGGAGAAATCAAGTCACTTTTATTTTTGTTTTTAAATAATTTCTGTCCATATTCAGAACATAAGAAACACAGGCAGAAGCTTTTATTTGTATTTACAGTTTTAGAAAGAAAAAGAAAACCCCTCAAATTAAAACTGTTTTGTCTTTGTATTAAGCCTTGTCTTGCAAAGCAAATAAAATTATTTTCTGCCTTACAGAGAAGACCTAGAACTCTTAAGCAGCAACTATTCTATGTGCATATCAGATGGCATTAGAACTGTGACATATAAAAAGAGGTATCAATGTAGAAAACATAACAGTTTTGATGTATTTGAAATCTACATCCAAATTTCTCTTTAGTCTGTGATCTGAACCTAAGACTCAGCTGAAAATTATGCTGCCTTTGCCCAAAACTGGTCAAAAGTGGATAATGAAAAGATTAATTCCTCTCTCTCCAAGAGAGCAGTAGCAGCTGAGGAGTGGCTTTAGGCCACTCAACCTCACTTGCATCCTAGCTAACAGCTGTGCAAACCACAGAATTTTTACTTCCCAGGGGTTTATTAAATTGTTTCTTCTCTTTTGATGTGTTGTTTGTATAAACTCATATGACTCTTGCTTTGAATGAAACTCAAAACTTGAGAATATCCTTTGCTGATTTTACATATATGGTGAATAATATGCTTTGTACAAGTTTCATCTCAAAAGAAATAAAAAGGATTATCCCTGAGAAACTATTTTAAGAGATAGTATAGTTGATTGCTGTGTAAGTCTGAATGTATTAGAACTTGCCAGAAACAGCCATTTTATCGCTCAGCACTGATGTTGGAAGCACAAGACTACTTCCTGTAAAACCAGAATAATTTCTTGAACTGAAGTCCTAAAGACAGGCAGTTTTAGAAATAACTGCTGCCAATCACTAAAAGTTCAGGCCACAATACTAATATACAAATAGATGTCTCAGTAAGAGTAAATAGATGTCTCAGTAAGAGTGAGTGTAGGTCCAACTTGCATGATGCAAGGATCTTGCATTTGATTACCCTCTGAGATAACAATGAGTAAACCTTTCAAACCCATTCGACCTGGCTAGCTGTTACTGCACTCTATTCTGAATATCACAGTAAGTCCTAAGTCCAGGGTCTGGTCCAGAAAACCTGGCGACCCTCTACCTTTGCCTCTGAAGTAATACTTGGGCTAAAGCTCTCTCCCCTGTTTAGTGGCTGAAACAGCAGCTTACCATTGGATGCTATTCCTCCTCAGAGCCCAGGCTCCTCCAGGCCACCAGTTCAGGATGTCAGGGAGTTAGTTGCTTTGCAACTCTCTGTTTGTGAAACCTTGTTTACAGTTGAAATTAGCTGCAAATGAGACAGCCAGTGCAACTCTTGTGCAGTCCTACAGTCTCAACTAGGGGGTGTTGTGGTTTGAATGGAAGATAAATTCCCAATAGAGTCTGGACTCTGATCCAGGCTTAAATTACAAAAGAGGAATGTGCTCAGCCTTCTTGCTTTGCAGTTTATTGCCAGCAGGTGGTGGACACGTTAACAGAGTGATTTAAATCATAGTGAATAGAAAAAGGAAGGAGATCACAGATGAATGGATGTGAAGGCAAGAGGACATACAGGATAAAATTATGAATGCTTAGTTCACGTGCAGTGCATGGGAATGAATGCAGAAAAGTCAACGAACACTGAGTGAACGTGCAGAATTAATGCAAAGAAACGTGATTCTAGGCAGACAAGCTGGGAACAAAAATGAATGAAGAAAGAAAACAAATGGCAAGTAGATACGTGGCACACAGTGACGCAAGAAGGAAGGCTCTGAATGCCATGTTGATTATCAAAGGAGGGGAAAAAAGGCGGGGGGGGGGGGTGGGGTGGGGAGAGAACTAAGCAGATATGCCAAGGATGAAGACAAATAATGGAACATGCTGAAAACCTCCCACTGAATTGGGACGATAGAGGCATGGTGATCCACTCCCAACCTTTGTTTCCAGCAAACAGCTTCTCAGAGTAAAAGAAATGGAACTGAAAATACTTTTTGCATGTTTTTCCAAAAAGTGAAAATTTAACTATTGCCAAACATACAGCAAAGTCCATTTCACTGTTTTTTATCTACTTGTTTACAGAATCTGAAATTTTCATAGAAGTAATTCTAACTATATAAAGACTCTTGTGGATTAAGCTGTCTGATTTAGAAAGTTCATGTTATTCCCTGTACATCTAAGAAAGATGCTGGCTTTTTCTCTACCTTAGAAAGGAAAAGTAATAACAATATTAAAAAGTGTTAGTAAACAACACCCTAAATTATGTCTGTGTTGCACAAGCACCTATAATTCTACCTGTATTCTTTATAGTGCTTGTATATCTAGACTTCAAACTGCTTTTCAAAGCAATAAATTCACTTATTTTTCTAACCCAGGACCAACCTGAATGCCAATGAGAATTTTATTCTTCATTTCACCTATTTTCATAATGGAAAAAAAGTGGATTGTGTTAAAATTCTAAAGACCATATCTGTCACTTTGACTATCTATCCATCACATTCATAATACAAAATAGGAAAATAAATAATACATGGATTTTTTACTACAAAAAAAAATTGCAAATTACAGATTTCATTTTATTTAACTAAAAATTATTTTTTCAAAGCATTTTTTAAAAGAAACAATTTAATCAAAGATTTTCAGTCTTTCCTTGTAAATAAGATGTGTTAAACATGACTATGAGTAAGAAGTGAGAATGAAGAACACTATGAGAGAAAGTACTTTGTTGACCAATACAGTACATTTCAGAAGCACTAAACTGTAGAAATGCAGCAGTATACATATTTATTTATACATTATATTAAAAAAAAGTGGAAACACTAGAGAGAAAAAAAAATGTTAGCCCAGTTGTACAGAATCTGGTTACATTGTCAGTACTCTTGTTACAGCAATTATATCAGGTTTATAATTATGGCCTTCACAATGATGTTTTTTCCCTTCCAGTTTCAAGTCTATGAGCACACCATAATGCTTTTTCATATTTGCTTACACGAATGAAACTAGAGTGTCACCTCTAAAGTCATGGACTTGCCTTGCTGCTGAGTAGCACTGCTCTTTGTTGAATGCCATTTGCACACACTGTAGTTCTTCTATTTTGGCATCAGGCTGGAATTGTTAAGGGCTTTCATTGTTTTGAGATCAACAGGTGCAGAACATCTCTCAGATTTGAATGCTGTAGTTATCAGACTAGCAATCAACGGTCTTATGTTATAGCATTCATTTTAAAATGCTAATTGCCATTAATGCCTTCCACTAATGCATTCAATTCAATTGTGTTCTTTTAGTCCCAGAAATGTTGATATGTGAGACTGTCCCATGAATTTCAATAGAGCACAGACACATACCATCCATAGGAGCACTGAAGCAGTTAAACAAAGCCTTATAATCTGATTAGATTTTGCTTGCACTGATATCTGCCTTCATTTATGAAATTGCACTGATCTCTAAAGAATATGTTAAGATTGCTACTGTACATTAAGACATTTAATGCATTTTAACCTTACAGTAATTCAGTCATAGTAAATAATCACAGTCACCTCTACTCACATCAGCTCTAAGACTACACAACAGCAAGGCTCCATGGAGCATTGGGAACACTTCTGTTAACCAGCAAAGGGCCATTTTGTCACAGATTATTGGACCACAGGTTTGGGGGAGGTTTTTTTGGGGGGAGGGAATTATTCAAAACAGAAGCCAAACTCCAGTGTTCAGATCTAGCTTGCAGAGTTTTACAAGCTTGGATGTGAGCCATCTCCAATAAAAATCTTTAGTTCTACCGTATCCAGCAGACTTTTCTGAATTTAAGACAATTAAGAGAATATTTTTACTTGTAACCCTTATTTAAGGTCTTAAGGTGCCATTGAAACAGGAGTTAAGAGATGAAATACAGAAACATTTGTGGCATTTAATCATTTGAATTTACTTCAGAGATTCTGCTCACCTCTGGGCTCTCTGGCTAGTGTTGCATGCTAAACCCACCCTGGAATGGGTCACATACCACTTGCTTTCTGCATTGTTGTTTGGTAACCGTCCCTTCAAGTCCCCACCAACAGACATAGCACTTTCCCTTCACATCCAAAATTTCTATTAGCTCTTCAAATCCAATGAGTTTCCAAAAATATTTGATGCCTTACTTGGGCAGCTGTTTGCTTCACATCTACCAAGCTCTCTGGTCTTCCCATGAGCTCAAGCTCCACATACAATTAAAGGCTCCGTGGCAAGATTTTGACCTTTGGAAATCCCTCTTGTGGAAAAGATTTAGAAGCAGCTGCCCATCCAGCACAGGCCTGCTAAAACCCCAAACTATGACTTCTAAGATAACAGCATGGCAGGCAGGCTAGAGCAGCTTGGTAGTGAAGTACGCAAGCTTAAGGAATTCAATTTCAGCTGATTAACACCTAGCAGATGTGGATAGATTTCATATGCCACGTGTCTGCTCACAAGTTCTTATCCTGTTACTCTTTTAAGAAAGTTTCTTCTTTTGATAAAATAATTAGCATTCAATTGTTTATATTTCTGCCATGTTGTAAGGATGGTATGCCTCATTTCTACTGAATCTCTTGTGCCTCACTTTCAGAAGTTGTACTCCTAACCAAATCTAAACTTTACCTCTGAATCCTAACTTTACCTCTAAAGAAAACTCATTTATTTCTAGAAGACTTGAAGCTAGACTCCAGGAAAGAATCCAAATAACAGTGAAAATGCTAAATCAGCTTTATGGTAGGGCTAGACTAATGTCAGCATGGTCTAGCCGAACACAGGAGAACCTCTATTTGTTCAGAATTAACATAATTTTGTTCTGCTTGCACAGGAGCCTCAGAAAACACTGATACCCAACATTTTGCGGTTCTCTTGTTTGTGTGTGCCATTTTTTATAATCAAATTATAGAAATTTCACAATGAAAAACCTCATAAGCTTTTCAACAGAATATGGAAAATGTGATTTCATACATTTGAATACAATCATGCTTTTGAATACAGTCCATAAATGCATGGCTCTGTGACTGGTGTCAACACCACAACTTTGGGTTCTTTGGCAATGGGACGGCCTACATGGCACCAGGTCTGATGAACCCTGGTGGGATTCATCTCTCTCAAAGGGGGAAGAGGATTCTTGCCCAGGAACTAGTGGGGCTCATCGACAGAGCTTTAAACTAGGCTCAAAGAGGGAGGGGGATAACATCAGGCTTGCCAGCGACATGTTGTGAGACGATGTGCCCAGCTGGGAGGGATGGGGAGCTGGCGAGGGCCCTCAGCCTACTGCTCAGAGACGTGCTGGATGCAGGAGTTGAGCCAGGGGCTCTGGATGCAACAGGAACCAACAGGGTAACACTGGGAAGATACATCAAAAGAATCCCAGCCACTCCAGCCAATAAGTCAGCCTCATCGGGGGCACAACTGAAATGCCTCTACATGAACGCACGGAGCATGGGGAATAAACAAGAGGAGTTGGAGATGTGTGTGCGCCTGAAAGACTATGACCTTATTGGCATTACAGAGACGTGGTGGGATAGCTCCTATGACTGGAGTGTTGGGATGGAAGGGTACAGGCTCTTTAGGAAGGACAGGCAGGGCAGACGAGGAGGGGGTGTCGCCCTCTATGTCAATGACCAGCTGGAGTGCATGGAGCTCCACCTGGGGATGGATGAGGAGCCAACTGAGAGCCTATGGGTCAGGATTAAAGGGAGGGCTGGGGCAGGGGACATCATAGCAGGGGTCTGCTACAGGCCACCTGGCCAGGGAGACCGAGCAGATAAAGCCCTCTATAGGCAGATAGGAGCAGCCTCACATTCACAAGCCCTGGTCCTTATGGGGGACTTCAACCACCCCAAGATCTGTTGGAGGGACAATGCAGCAGAGCACAAGCAATCCAGGAAGTTCCTGGAATGTGTCCATGACAACTTTCTCCTCCAAGTGATAGAGGAGCCCACGAGGAGAGGTGCCATGCTGGACCTTATTCTCACCAATAAGGAGGGCCTGGTAGGGGACATCAAGCTCAAGGGCAGCCTTGGCTGCAGTGACCACGAAATGGTGGAATTCAGGATCCTCAGGGCAGCAAGGAGGGCGCGCAGCAAGCTCACTACCCTGGACTTCAGGAGAGCAGACTTTGGCCTCTTCAGGGATCTGCTTGGTAGAATACCATGGGACAAAGCCTTGGAAGGCAGAGGGGCCCAAGACAGCTGGCTAAAATTCAAGGGTCACCTCCTCCAAGCTCAGCAGCGATGCATCCCAACAAAGAGGAAGTCAAGCAAAAACACGAAGAGGCCCCTGTGGGTGAACAAGGACCTCCTTGTTTAAGTCAAACAAAAAAAGGAAGCCTGCAGAGGGTGGAAGCAAGGGCAGGTAGCCTGGGAAGAATACAGAGAAACTGTCCAAGCAGCCAGCGAGCAGGTTAGGAAAGCCAAAGCCCTGACAGAAAGTAGTCTGGCCAGGGATGTCAAGGACAAGAAGAAAAGCTTCTATAGGTATGTTAGTGAGAAAAGGAGGATGAGGGAAAATGTGGGTCCCCTCCAGAATGAAACGGGTGACCTGGTTACCCAGGATATGGAGAAGGCTGAGGTACTCAATGACTTCTTTGCCTCAGTCTTCACTGGCAAAGGCTTGAGCCACACTGCCCAGGTCACAGAAGGCAGAGAGAATGGGAGAATGCAGAACCGCCCACTGCAGGAGAAGATCAGGTTTGAGAATATCTAAGGAACCTGAAGGTGCACAAGTCCATGGGACCTGATGAGTTGCATCCGTGGGTCTTGAGGGAACTGGCCACTCTCCATCATATTTGAGAAGTCCTGGCAGTCCAGCGAAGTTCCCACTGACTGGAAGAGGGGAAACATAACCTGCATTTTGAAGAAAGGTAAAAAGGAAGACCCAGGGAATCACGGGCCGGTCAGTCTCACCTCCGTGCCTGGCCAGATCATGGAGCACATCCTCCTGGAGACTATGCTCAGGCAGATGGAAAACCAGCAGGTGATTGGTGACAGCCACCACAGCTTCACTAAGGGCAAATCGTGCCTGACAAACTTGGTGACCTTCTATGATGGGGTTACAGCCTCCATGGATAAGAGAAGGGCAACTGATGTCATCTACCTGGACTTGTGCAAGGCATTTGACACTGTCCTGCATGACATCCTTGTCTCTAAATTGGAGAGACATGGATTCGATGGATGGACCACTCGGTGGATAAGGAATTGGCTGGATGGTTGCACTCAAAGAGTTGTGATCAACGGCTCAATGTCCAAGTGGAGAACGGTGATGAGTGGCACTCCTCAGGGGTCGGTACTGGGACCGGCACTGTTCAACATCTTTGTCAGCGACATGGACAGTGGGATCGAGTGCACCCTCAGCAAGTTTGCCGACGACACCAAGCTGTGTGGTGTGGTCGACACGCTGGAGGGAAGGGATGCCATCCAGAGGGACCTTGACAGGCTGGAGAGGTGGGCCTGTGCGAACCGCATAAAGTTCAACAAGGCCAAGTGCAAGGTCCTGCACGTGGGTCGGTGCAATCCCAAGCACGACTATAGGCTGGGTGAGGAATGGATTGAAAGCAGCCCCGAGGAGAAGGACTTGGGGGTATTGATTGATGAGAAGCTCAACATGGGCCAGTAGTGTGCGCTTGCAGCCCAGAAAACCAACCGTGTCCTGGGCTGCATCAAAAGAGGCGTGACCAGCAGGTTGAGGGAGGTCATCCTGCCCCTCTACTCCACTCTTGTGAGACCCCACCTGGAGTACTGCATCCAGCTCTGGGAGCCCCAGTACAGGAGAGACATGGAGCTGTTGGAGAGAGTCCAGAGGAGGCCACAAAGCTGATCAGAGGGCTGGAGCACCTCTCCTATGAGGACAGGCTGAGAGAGTTGGGATTGTTCAGCCTGGAGAAAAGGCGGCTCCGGGGAGATCTAATTGTGGCTTACCAGTACCTGAAGGGGGCCTACAGGAAAGATGGTGAGGGACTGTTTATCAGGGAATGTAGTGACAGAACAAGGGGTAATGGCCTTAAGCTGAAGGAGGGTAGATTTAGATTAGATGTTAGAAAGAAATTCTTTACTGTTAGAGTGGTGAGGTACTGGAACAGGTTGCCCACAGAGGTTGTGGAGGCCCCATCCCTGGAAGTGTTTAAGACCGGGTTGGATGAGGCTTTGGGCAACGTGGTCTAGTGGAGGGTGTCCCTGGCCGCGGCAGGGGGGTTGGAACTAGATGATCTTTGAGGTGCCTTCCAACGCAAACCATACTATGATTCTATGATTCTATGACTTTGATAGCCACTTTGGAAGCAAAATGGAAGCAAGTAGGAGAAAGCACTCTTCAAAGAATGGTTAATCCAACAGAATTTTCTATTTCAAAGGATTATATTTTAATTTACAAACTATATATATATATAAAATATATATATGAATGTTTCTGATACTATCCATAATAGGGTATACTTACTAAGGATGCTAAATACAGTATAATTCAAACAGAAACCCATATTTCCTATGAACAAAAGCATAGCTAAGTATAAAATGTTCAAAACTTCTCAAAGGCAGGGAGCTAAGAAGAGAAATTCTGCCAGAAATGTTCACTGTGTAGGTGGTTGTAATTTTTGCCTGTCTTCTTTTTTATTCAGGTTCCCTATAATTTTTTATTTTGTTGGGAAAGAAGAAGAAAAAGAAAATAATGTTTTAATGGAGAGGGGGCGGGGAAAACCCACGGAGCATGTATTTTGTATACCAGTTCTAAAAGCGGGGATTGTTTTTGCACCCAAAATGAATGCTGTATGTTATTGCATGTCTTGGTGTAATAGTTACAGGAAACCCAGCAAGTGAATAAGTGTAGTCTCCTTGGTCATGTCCAATGAGACTCTGTGTGATGCAACAAGAAGGGTTTTGCAGGATGGGTTAAAACAAGTATCTGCAGTGAAGCATACAAAAATTCATAGAGAGTTTTTCCCTGTCTTCTGCTTCTGGAAATCATTGAAGTATATTACAAAAAATTACCAAGTCCTGCGTATAGCTTTCTACACACTGAGAAAATGAGTATACACAAATCCCATAAGTCAGTGTATAAAACCAGATTCTTCTTCCTGCTCACTAATGACTAATTCAGATTAAACAAAATGAATAAATATTCCCATTGACTCCATCAGGAACTGAGGCCAAAGAAGAATTTACCTCTCACAGGAACATTCCCAGTACAAAGCATACAATGGTTTTAATTTGACAATAAGTAACACACAGATTATTGTACTTTTATAGAGATTTATTTAAAATATTTCATTAGACTACTTTATAATGCTTTGTAGCACAGAATACAAGTATGGTCCAACTTCTATTACAGTCATCGCCAATATCCCTTCCCCCAACACTAGTCAAAACATGAGTTGGAAAACATGTCCTTCTATTATCGTTGTTACGTGTGCTAGATACGTGTACCATCACTGCTCCCCACAACTCCAGTTAGCAAAGAGAATATTTTCACAAATGAGTTATAAAAATAGAGAAGACATGGTCCTAAACTGGTAAATGGCGTTTTGCACTGGAAAGTGATTAACTGATTTTTTTCCAACTCTTCTCCTGGCACAGTTCACTTTTCTTGTTAAATCCATCTGCTGCTTTCATTTATTTACTATGTAATTAAGCAAGTCCCTGTTCCCCATGTGATCTGAGTTTTGTATTTTGTGGAAATGAATTCTTCATAGCGATAAAAAGTCATAATAATAACTCTCTCATAATTCGTATTCACATACACAACAAAAATACCATGAAGCAAGAAATGCCAGAATTAAGAAAGTACATATTTTATTCTACTGAAATTTGAAGTTTACACAAGATGTAATGGGTTTCCCCATCCCCCACTTTGCTCTTCAACTCCTTCTTCTTCCTTCTCACACACAGTCTTCTTCCTATTCTTCACAGTTTCAATGGCAACAATGAACAAAGATGTCTTGAGAGAGCCAAGAATAATACACTGTTGTTGATCTGTACTCATAAGTCTCACTTAATGATTTTTTTTCATTTGCTTACTCAAAAAGTTGAAAACTTATGCTTCACTAGGGCCATCTGTGGAGTTCTTTGTTTGGGGATTTGAGAAGAAGCCAAAGCTTTGCATACCCTGTCTTTGATACTCAAATCCCTGAGGTATTGCAGAAGTTCAGCTAGGGCTCAGACCAGCATAAAGTCACTTTTCACAAGAGACGCATCTCTATTTGAAAAATAAATGGCTAACAATGCTTAGCTGATAAACGTTGTTCCTGAAGAAGCTATATAACCTACTGTATACCTGCAAACTGAATCTGGCAAGTTAACACAATCAGTTATAGATGTTCAGATATTTCTCTGTCGAAGAGTTGAAAGGCTGGCTCCAGAGCCTGAAGTTAAAATGTCTGTGGTAGCAATGATGTCACCCTTGTGACAGGCTTTAACTGGAGCAATGAAAGGAGCTGTTATGTTTCTCCTAGCTCAGCAGGTGTGAAGGCAGCACAAAGGACATTCACAGAGGAATTCCCTTACATGAAACTTAATCAGACTCATTCTGAGTGTTGCACACCACTGATTCCACTGCCTGAGGAATGAATGGTGAACAAATGATGATTCATAGTATTTCGCAAATGCTTCTGAAGAAAAACATGTAATTTTAAAAAGTTACAAAATCTTACTGTCATTTTTATTTCATCTCAATTCCATTGTTACATTTCTTTCTCCTTTTGCTTGTTTTCTGATTCATTTGCTGACCCAACCTTCAGCAAAGTCCTAAAGTCTAATTCATTTAAATATGTTCAAGCCTGAATGTCAATTGAGCATTTTTGCTTTCCTTTTAGTTTAGCTAACTTTATAGAAATAAAATTCAGAGGAGGTGGCAACACAGGCCCAAAGCCATAAATTCAGATTCCAATCAAGACATTCCGTGTTGATGAATATTTTGATGCAGCTCAACAATAATCATCTCTAGTTAAAAACTGCTGCTGCAGCTGGCATGGGCTGTAGTTTCTGCTCACAGGTCTATAGCCACTCTCTGAAAATATCACCAGGACCACAGCACAAAGTTTTCATCAGGATGTATGGTCAGTATGGTTTTCTTTGCAATTCCCATAATTCAGTTAAAGTCCTAGTCTGCAAGTATGAATTTTGACATTGCAAGTAAAAGAATTCCTTTTAAAAAATGGATCTCAGACAAAATTCCTTTCTCTGCTGTAAGACTTTTTATGTCCTTTACTTGATATGATATACTAAAATTAACCAAAATATCACAGAACAAATCAAGCATCTGTCATACAGAATCAAAAAATCCCTTAAAAAGCAACCCACCTCCACCTTTTTTGTTTCTAAAAATAGATTTTGATGCACCTTTTTTTTACGTGCATTATTCTTAAAAGGCATTTCCAGTTTCTGGTACCTCCAAGGTTACTATTCCTTTGAATAATAACTGGTAAAAAGGAAAATGAGTATGTAGTTCAGATATTTCAATACATAATTGCCTGCCCATTTGGACTCTAGAGCACTGAAACTACGTTTATGTTCAACACTGGAAAGACAGTGAATAGAAACACACACTACTACTCCATTTTGTGACATGGCCGATGCATGGGTGATCTTGAGAAGGGTAACTGAATCAGACCCCTCCTCAGCACAGCAGCCTTTCTTTAACAACACAGAATGGGAAGAAGGCAGACCTTGTCCCAAAAGGCAGAAACTCCATATACTTTTGTTTCTATTATATGACATTTTAAGACAAGATCACGTTTGCTAGTACAGCAATGATTTTAGAAGTGCACAGCTTCACAAGATTAAATGTTAATTTCTGTTTCTAGGAGTTATTATTTCTCCTTCATGCTCAAAGACATGACCACATCATGAGTTTGGCTACACTGTCAAGATTTTCTTTGGAACCATGAGCACTAGAAGTGTTTTCTAATTAAGTGCTGACAGTTTCGTAGAATCATGTATAACTATGATCATACTAAGAAAGCCAGACTTAGTGAATGGGTTTACTTGTCTCTTCTTCTGACAAAAATAAGCAATTGCAAATCAGACAGCTAATGCAATGTAATGTTAGTGACTTCACAGTAAGATCTCAAACAAGAATCTGAAAAAATATTTACGTTTTCCAAGTCAGCTGCATATTCCCTAATTTACCACATAAAATTTAGTAAACGGAAATAAAGAGACCTCAGGCTTATTAGCAGTTCTTTTTCTAGAACCCCTCAAAGAGGAAAGAAAGTAATTATGCAGCACTAATCATTGAACTGGGGAAGAAGATGGCAGTTTCAACCCTCAGGAAGAACACCGAGACAGAGAAACAGATTCTTTGTAAGACCTAAAAAAAGCCAAGGAGCCAACCATATTTTGAGAAGAACGGGGAATGTGAAATCAATCTACTATCCCAGTAAACACATGTTGTCAAGCTGTATAAATAGACAAGAGACAACTACAGTCGGAAGCCATAATTTTTGTAAGACCTATTGATAGTATTTTTCATTACATGCTTATAAGCAAGTTGACAAAAGCACAGTCTAGATGAATCTATTGTAAATGGTTAATAATCTGTATTCAGAGTAATAACTAAGTATTACTTCCCAAGAAAAGGCTTCTTCAGGCTTTGATTTAGGTACTTTACTATTCTCATTAATGAAACCAAACAATAAAATGTTGAGTGTGTGCTTAATATAGTACCCTCAGAGTTGGAGAGAAGTTCAAGTAAGATGGAGAACAGAATAGAATTCAAAATCACTTGGGCTAACTTGACACATGGTGTGAAAAATAGTAGAATACAATTCAGAGGATATAGGTAAAAGCACAGAAATTAGAAAATCTGAGGTATAAGGAAAGGAAAAATTGTAAGGTAGAAAGGGCTGGTTTTATACTCCCTTACAGGAAGAAAGAAAGCATGATAAACAACATCTTAGAAAGAAGGATGGATAGAAAGGCCTCACTGTGAGCAGCATGTCTAATTTTGTATAACTGCTTAAAGAAAGATGCAGATGGCATTTAAAAGTCCAAACTGAGCAAGAAGAGGATAGCTTCACAAAAATATGACCTACAAGAAAGACTGAAAGCAGTTTAGAGGAGACTGAGCATGACAATAATTTTCAAATCTAGAAAAGGCTGCTACAAAAAGGAAATACCATCTTTTTTATTTCTGTTGTAGAAAGTGTAAACAGTAATGGGTTTAAATTGCAGACAGAAAGATTTAGGTTAAACTTCAGGGGGTAAAAACCCTTAAGAAAAGTGAAGCACTGGAGCATATTGTACTGTTCAACACTTGGGGCCTTGAAGAATATATTAAGATAAACTTTTTTCATTTGGACTACATCATCCTGCAAAATAAATCTTTTTACATTAAATGAGAAATAATCAACAAATGTCAGTTCTATACAGGCTGTGAGCGTAAAGTAGACGTTTTCCCTCATCTTTTATATAGTACATATGATCATTCTGAATTCCAAAGCTCACCTCAAGTTTATTCTGATAAAAAGGAGCAGGATGTACACACAAAATCATCACATTATTTCCAGTCAGAAAGGTTTTTACACTATGGACAATGGTACAGTTTCCATAGTCTCAGCATCATGCTTAAAACAGCACCATGACATCTTCGTCTATCCCTTATAACTAAAGGACTCACACATAAAAATACATCACACACAGATATGCTCATTTCACATCTTTCATCATTACCATTCAAATCTGCTGATAGTTTGCTGATAATATTTACAATGTCCTGGGTTTATAGTTTGCATATTGATACAGAAAGCTCATCTACAGCAAGGATCATAGAGAAAGGTTTATAGAGAAGAATCTGACTTCAGATACAGTAATATCAGTCACTGAACCTTGACACCTCCCTTTCTGCCCCTCTTTCTCTTCAGATAGGTAAATTAAAACAATAAAGTGAATCATACACATTCCACTTAATCAAACCTACTCCCTCCAAAATGTTTTTCAGAAGCCCTGAGAAACACCTTATTACATCCCTATGCTTATATGAACAAGACTTTAGATCAACTTAGTATGGTCAGAGTTGAAATAAGTCATTTTATTCCATAGATGATATTTTTTTTTTCCTAATATAGTCAGGAAAAAACTGCTACATAAGTCAAAATAGCTTTAAGCATAGTTTATACTGTCCCACGGCACTGCTGTCTTATTGTATAAACTGAACCCTGCACTGGGTATTAAAGAAAGTATTTTTAAACTGCACAAGATGGAAAGAATGTTTGCTTGTGTATAGTTACAAGAGAGTAGGGTATGGTTTGAAAGATTTTCATCACTAAAGGAGGGCCCTCTTTATGCACTTAGGTCTTGCAAACTTTACCTCTCTGAATTAACTGTCTCCTTTCCTATACGTTTCCTGCAGCAAACAAAAAAGTTGCAAATTTGATTCTCTGTTGTTTGACACCAATACCCAGCAGAAAAAGTCTAAAAATTACTTAGCTGCCAAACTTGAAAATCTCAGAGGCTCCGACATTTCAGCACTCTGATGTTTCAGATAGCACGGTCGAGAAATCTGAAGTGGTCAAATCTTATAAATTGAAACATTAGGATTGCTTTTTGTTTTACTAGTAAATTAAGGGATAGGTTAAAATTATTGAAAGAGTAAACTTTCCCAGATGTGGACTTTACATGTGAGCACAAAGAAGATAAATGAAAATATACAGAACACCACACCGTTTCAAGTAACCAGTAGTCTTTCTGAAAGAGACAATACCATCTGTTCATTTTATTCCAGTTTCTGACAAATGCATTAGATCCTGACAGATAATGTCAGACTATTGTGATAAGAGGCAATAGCAGGTGGGGGGAACCCAAACAATACCATCACAGGAGCCATCAGCTAGTCAAAGGCCTATGTGCACAAGACCAGAGGAGCTCAGGGCACAAAAGCAGGCATGAACCCAAACTGTTAACTCAGTGGAGGGAACATCCTGTTCAGTCCTTCCCAAGGCTTGTCTCAAGAGAGTCTCATCCCCAGTGTCCAGGTGTGACATCCATCCTGATGAGTCAACCCTGGAGCATTCTTCTGGACCTTGGGTCATAGGGGACCATGTGTCCATGGTGCCAGCAGCTAGCGTGAGCATGTGTCTGGGTGCCAGCTACTGGGATCAGGGGCCAAAGGGCTCCTGTGCCTGGGTGCCACTAAATGGAGAGACTGGGTTGAGTAAAACCAAGTGCCAGAGACCTCTGTGCCCATGGTGCAGCACCTGGAGCAGGTGCAGGTGTGAGCACTAGTGAGTATCCAGCCAGATTAGCCAGGAAGTAGATTGAAGTGCCCTGTGAGCTGGGAGAGGGGTCAGTGTATCTAGGGGCGAGGAGACCATGAGAGGAGCTGGCTACCAGAGGGACCATCAGAGTCCCAGCTGGAGAGACCATAGAGTCCGGGGGGTCCCTAAGGGTGAGACCTGCATGTGTGTGTGTTTCTACGTGGAAGACCATGGGTAGGGAGCTTGGCTACTGGGAGACCAGGAGCAAACCAGAGTAGCTCTCTCTGTGTGTGCACATGTGTGAGTACCCTGTGATACACTCTGTACCAGCAACTGGAGGAGGGCTGCAGTCCTTGGAGGCTCTTATGTCCATGTGCCAGCATCCGGGGAGGCTGGCATCCACGGGCAGCTACTGGGCACAAACTGAGTGTTTGAGCCCAGCTGCTGGGGAAATCTGCCGCATACATATGTATATATATGTTCTCACCAGTGGACCTCCATCCTGCTCAGCCAGAAAGGGAAACAGGATGAGGCCGTTGGTGTTGTCTTTGTTTGTGCGGGTGCTTCTCTATGTCTGTCTGTGTTGATCTGTGTAGCCAGCTGGTATATATGTCGTGTATATATGTGTCTGTGTGTGTGCGTGCCTACTGGGAATACATGCTTCAGCCTCACTGCTGGTTAGACCTGGCGACAAGGCAGCAGCGTTGTCTCTCTTGGGCTGTTAAGCCCAGCCCAAATTTTCCTTAACAGTTATTGCCATTTTATTTTCCTTCTCTAGCAGAGGAAAGAAGATACAATTTTGAAAACTAATCAAATATGTACTTTAAAGAAAAAAAAAGTGTTCTATATAAGGAATACCTCAAAAGGGACAAAACCCAAAACAAAACAAAAAAATCAAAACCCATTAATACTTCTGAACCCCAAGTCTAGTTTTCTCTCCAAAACATTTAGAGAAATACTGGTTCAACCTTTGTGTCTCTGGTTCTCCTCCACTGTTTCCTCACTTTGAAACAGACCAAAGCTCACATCCCTTGTAGATCTGTACTTTCATGCTGGTTTTAATCTGATAAAAGTTTAGTTCTAGTTTTCAGTATCTATCCACTAAATAAACATAGGAGACTCCAAATCAAAAGTTTATATGGAGATATTAATGATTTTCCCCTTGCTTAAGCAGTAAGCATCCTGGATATGTCAAGCATCTAACTTTGGATGTGGTTTCAGAGTATTAAATGTTGGATCAGAAAGGCATAATTCCATGACATGTCTATTGGGCAGCAAAACTGGCTAAAATGGTTATGTCTCTAGATGTTCTCCTCCTTCTCTCAGGGCTTTCAACAGGATTATTGACATGTCTGGGTTAAAATCAGGTAAGAACAGCAGAACAAATAAAAATTAAGTTGTTCTTCATGCAAGAGGCAGCAGACTTGCGGAATTTTTTGCCACTGGATACCATGGTTTTGAAAGAGCTTTCATGGGTTGCAGAAGAGATCAGACAAGTATTTAGAGAGGAATTCCAGTGAGACCTACCAAATCAAAACAGGGTTCAGGAAATCCCAAGAAGTTAAAATAGTCAGAGTCTGGAGGAGTACTTGGGGAAATGTCTTCTGTACTGCTCTGGTTGTTGCTGTTCCTTGACACAGAGGAGTGGCTCTAAGCAGACACTTTTTATTTAGAGGGAGATGACCCCTTCAGTCAAAGGGGTTAATTTCTGAGACCACACTCAGCAAAGCTAAGTCAAAAACCTATGTCAAAATGTATTATGCCATGAAAGTGTTCAGAGGACAGGAAAGATGAACTAGTATGCTTTTCAATGAGAAAATGCAACCCCAAAATTCTAAGATGACAAATTTAGTTGCAATGAGTTCACAACTGTGTTGGTTTTGCGTGGCAAGGGTTTTGGTAGCGGGGGGGGCTACAGGGGTGGCTTGTGTGAGAAGCTGCTAAAGCTTCCCCTGTGTCTGACAGAGCCAATGCCAGCCGGCTCCAAGACGGACCCGCCGCTGGCCAAGACCAAGCCAATCAGCACCTCTGTGATAACATATTTAAGAAAGACAAAAACAGTTAGAGAGAGCTTTGGCAGCCAGAGAGAGGAGTGAGAAGATGTAAGAACATCTGCAGACACCAAGGTCAGTGAAGAAGGAGGGGGAGGAGGTGCTCCCGGCACTGGAGCAAGATTCCCCTGCAGCCCGTGGTGAAGACCATGGTTGAAGCAGGCTGTCCCCCTGCAGCCCATGGAGGGAGGATGAGGGGGTGTAGAGATTCCACCCGCAGCCCGTGAAGGACCCCACGCCGGAGCAGGTGGAGACACCTGAAGGAGGCTGTGACCCCGTGGGAAGCCCGCGCTGGAGCAAGCTCCTGGCAGGACCTGTGGATCCGTGGAGAGAGGAGCCCACGCTCGAGCAGGTTTGCTGACAGGACTTGTGACCCCGTGGGGGACCCACGCTGGAGCAGTTTGCTCCTGAAGGTCTGCACCCCGTGGAGGAGACTCACGTTGGAGAAGTTCGTGAAGGACTGTCTCCCGTGAGAGGGACCCCCACGCTGGAGCGGGGGAACGATGAGTCCTCCCCCTGAGGATGAAGAAGCGGCAGAAACACCGCGTGAGGAACTGACCGTAACCCCCGCTCCCCGTCCCCCTGTGCCGCTGTGGGGGGGCGGAGGTTGAAGCCGGGAGTGAAGTTGAGCCCGGGAAGATGGGAGGGGTAGGGGGAGGTGTTTTTAAGATTTGGGTTTATTCTCATTCCTCTACTCTGTTTTGCTTAGTAATAAATAAGATGAATTCCCTCTCTAAGTTCAGTTCTGTTTTGCTCGTGATGATAATTAGAGAATGATCTCTCCCTGTCCTTATCTCGACCCGTAAGTTTTCTTTCATTGTACCTTTAATCAGGGGAGTGATAGAGCGGCTCTGGTGGGCACCTGGCCCTCAGCCAGGGTCAAACCCATCACAACAACATATGGTTCATCCCATAGATACAGAAAGCACACTTCGTTTCTACAGGTTTATCCAGCTGAAATTCATTTATCCTTCTCTGGATGGAAAACACCTCACAAAAGTTCTTCATGTAGCATTTTAACTATTGTATATAATAAAGTGGCATTTATGTAACTCATACCAAGTGTTGGCTGTAGACAGAATGTGAGCAGAAATTAACAACATTTGCACCTAACCTGATGTTTCAGCATGAGGCATGATTAGCAAATTTCTACCAAAATTGTTGAAACATAACTTTCAATCAAAGTAATATTAACTTGTGTACTTGCCATTTTATTCACGATAATTCTGCAGTGTTTGCAGATGACTATGTAATGTTCTACACCACATACATATATACACACACAAATATATGTATATGTGAGTGTGTTTAATCAAGTCTGATCTGCCTCAGATCATGATAGTGAATGCAAAGTCACAAAAGGGAAAATTCTCTCCTCCACTCACCTGCCTGTTCCCCCCTTCCAAAAAGCCTTTACCAGAGGTGATATGTTCCCCAAGCTTCTAGTTCTAGGAATTGGCATTTTCCCAGCGAAAATAAATTTTACTTAAAAAAATTCTCAATCATACATTTGTACCTACATCTAGAAAGGTGTACACATTACAATATACCTCTTAATTTCTACTGGCAAAACATTGAGATGAAAGCCATGAAATACTGTTCCAGAAATGGTAAATACATTCCTGCACTTCAACTAACAGAAGATGAAACTTGGCTTTTAGAATATAATTACAGAATTGAATTTGACTTGTGCTATATAATTTCACAAAATATTAAAATATAGCTAACAATTGAAAACAGTGAGACTGATTCTTTAGTGAAAACAGTTGCGCACATTTGCCCTCTCTTGCTCCCTCATGAAAAAAAATCACTACCAGCATCACAGGGCTCGTCAGCCCTATCTGCTTGCTCTCCACACAACTTGAGTCTTGCTTGTGTGTGTTTGATCACTATCCTGGAATCACCCCCCTTCACTGTGAGACATTTCACAGTCACATTTCACACTGCATGCATGATGAGGATGATACATAATTTGTCACTCCCACAGTGTGCTCCTACCCAAACTAAGTCAGTCTCTATATCTGTTTCCTATTCTCAGCAGGACAAGATATTCAGGATACATTTCCTGTAAGAACTCATTGAGAAGGAAGGGCTCTTCCTTTCTGTACAAGTATAAAGCATGTTTCATCTCCCAAATCTTAAAACAAATACTGGAAATTAGTCATCATGCAAATAGGCTCTAGCTGCGTTGCTTTTCAAGTCCTATGTCACTAGAATAATTGAATCGTCTCAATTCCCAGAAATGTGGCAATAATTAGGCTGGAAGGAGGAGAGAAATGAATGAGGAGCGAAAAAAAAAAAAAAGTCAAACCAAAGACTAAGTAGCTATGACTAACAAAACTGGGCAAAAGGAGAACTAATGGACACATTTTCTTTAGTACCTAATGAAACTGGCAGTAGGGCTAGAACAAAGATATCATTGTTAATTCTGCGCTCCTAAAATGTGATGACAAACTCATGAAACAACAGTTTCTGGTTTAGCTTCAAGTGTCACCAGAAATTTTGAAAACGGGGCAAGGCAAGGATAACATCCGTATGTTATGCCAAAACTCCAAATCATCACATGATAAAAAAAACTCCTTTGCTTGACACAAAACCCAAAATCATCAAAACTACACAGAAAGAGTGAAGTGCTGAATTGTGTGACCTTTTAATGTTTGCAACAATGGTATCACTTATTGCAGATATACCATGTTGTAAACCTAGCACACAGCCACACAATCAAGAGAGTATGCACAGATTTGGAGGGCACGCTGTGGGGGAGGAGAATGAGTCTGAACTACTGGTCATGAGCTGCAGGTACACACATGCAAAGCATAGCCAAACTATTCTACTAACTATTTCTGTGACAATAGGAGGGTTTAAATTTACACTGGTTGGATACCGTGATCTGTATCTTTGTGAAGTTGACGTTGCCTCAGTCTGTCCTGGTTTCGACAGAGAGACAGTTAATTTTCTTCGTAGCAGCTGGTTGTAGTGCTGTGTTTTGGATTTAGGATGAGAATAATGTTGATAACACATTGATGGTTTTAGTTGTTGCCAAGCAGCCAAGGACTTTGCAGCTTCTCATACTGCTCTGCTGTCATGGTTTTACCCAGCCAGCAGCTGAGCACCACACAGCCGCTCGCTCATCCCCCACATCGGGATGGGGGAGAGAATTGGAAGAGTTAAAGTGAGAAAACTCATGGGTTGAGATAAAGATAGTTCAATAGGTAAAGCAAAAGCTGTGCATGCAAGCAAAGCAAGACAAGGAATTCATTTCACCACTTCCCATGGGCAGGCATGGTGTTCAGCCACCTCTAGGAAAGCAGGGCTCCATCACACGTAACAGTTACTTGGGAAAACAAACACCATCACTCCGAACATCCCTTCTTCCTCCTTCTTTCTCCAGCTTTATATGCTGAGCATGACATCATATGGTATGGGACATCCCTTTGGTCAGTTGGGGGTCAGCTGTCCCAGCTATGTCCCCCTCCCAACTCCTTGGTCATCCCCAGCCCTCCCACTGGTGGGGTGGTGTGAGAAGCAGAAAAGGCCTTGACTCTGTGTAAGCACTGCTCAAAAAACAACAGGTCCACATAATGAAAACATCTCTATTATTATCAACACTGTTTCCAGCAAAAATCCAAAACATAGCCCCATACTAGCTACTATGAAGAAAATTAACCCTCTCCACTGAAACCAGGACACCTGCCACAAGACGGCGGGGAGTGCCCAAGAATCTGGGAGAGGACACAGCCAGGACAGGTGAGCCAAACTGGCCACAGGGATATTCCATACCATATGACATCATGCTCAGCGTATAATTGAGGGGTTTGCTGAGAGGTGGCATGGCTCAGGAACTACCTGAGCATCGGCTTCAGGTGGTGAGCAATTCGCCCTGTGCATCACTTGTTTTGTATATTATTATTATTGTTATTGTTGTTATTACTATCATCATCATCATCTTTCTTTTCTGTCCTATTAAACTGCCGTTATCTCAGCCCGTGAGTTTTACCTTTTTCTTTTTGATTCTCTCCCCCATCCCACTGGTGGGGGGGAATGCACAAAGAGCTGTGTGGTTGTTCTAGCTGCCTGCCAGGTTAAATCAGCAAAACTTCTCATAAAATTAAACTGTGCAAGAGTCTGTACAGTTACCAATCCTGCTTTAAGAATATATCATAAAATAAACAGCTAGAAAAGCCAAAAATTTCCAAGGACCTTATGATCCGTGAACAGTGAAGCTCAGTTTCATAGACGGAAGAAGATATGTTCAGTCCTGATTGACAAGAATCTATCTTTCCAGATTAATGGATACTCAAAGTTACGAACCTAAAGTCCTAAGTACCTAAAGTAATTTTGTTTCTAATAGCATCTTTTAGATGAGGTGCTTCCCACATTACTACTTAAGTTTTACTTGCTGGATTGTGATCAGGGCAAGGGTTTTTTTGCAAAGGGCAGTTCCACTTTTGAAGAATAAAGAACATAGTAAAAGTGTAAAATGTTATTTGTTTTAGAAATGCTCAGCAGCTGAAAGTGCCACAAAGCAGAAGCCAAAGCAGCAAAAGAAAAGATTTGATCAAAGAAACTCCATAGCTTCTGCTTCTCTTCCTTCTTGCTTTTTCTTCCTGGCCATATTTAAAAAATCCAAACTTGGAGATTAAAACGTTCCATCATGGCAAGATCAACACACAAGAAAATTCACTGGCATGTCTAGATTATAGCTCTCAAGCATGCATAGAGTACCAGACTCAAAAGCACACCACAGGATATGCACTGTTCAGCTTATCTACTTTCTCCTTATTTCAATTTTGATTTTCCAGTGGCACAAATGTGACAAGGCAGCAGATAAGGCACTTAGTGCTCTTCTGGGCTCAAATCAATCCTGAGGCCTATCATGGAAATATCTGCAACCACTCTAGCAGTGACTCACTGAGTTTTAACGGTTAAAGTCCTTCCAATATAATAACAGCAACCAAACTGCATATGCCACTGGTTAAAGGGATACATTGTTTCTCACCAGAATTGTTCTTAATACATCAATGCTCTTTCCTCAAAGAGAACATGTGGAGCACCAGCTCCAATTTAACAAAGTCAGAGGCTAGAACTGGGCAGGAAATGGTTTTACCAGTCTATAAAAGTGGGAACATTTTAACATTATTCTTTTCAGCATCAGAATGGGACCAACATTATTAAGGGTAAGCGACCAGAAGCCCCAGAAGGCCAAAGAAGGGAGAGCTGAAGTTCTTTCCTACAACTCTGAAAACATAACTTAAAAGCCCTGTTTCTGCCTGGAAAATTAGTTTCCCAGCCCTAGGATGACAGATAACATACAGTGGTTGGTTACCATAGTCTCTATTTTCTCTTTGCTTTTTAAAAATGTATAAAAATGAAAATCCATTCATTGTTGCCCTGAAAAACTTTATAGACAAGAATGTCAATAAAACAGGAACCTATCAAACATATTGAGGTCCCCTACAAAAATCATAACCAGCTCCATGCCTAATGGCCATGTGGGAGATATATATTCACAGTAGCTGTACTCACAATACCACAAAAATACAAAGAAAACCCACCCAATTACAAGTTAGTCTATGCAATAATTCTGTCTGTTTTCAATAAAAAATATTTTTCAAGTATAATTTGTTCCTCATTGTAGTTATTGTTCCTTATAGCCTTTCTTCACGGATAAATGAGGACTTTAAAAAATCAGCACCACAAAATGCTCTTTAACATAAAAGAAACTCTCATTTTCGGGTTCCACTAGAGTATGAACTATTACCTAAACTAATCTGTGTATTTCATTTTAAAACAGCTATCTAACTTCTGTGAAATTAAGCAATCCATGCCTAATTGTACAGGCCTAGTTTCTGCTTATGGGTTGAAATTTTACAAAGCTTAGCTGTAAAAAAGGTCAGTCTCTTGGGTCAGATTCTGAAACATTATTCCTTTTCAAACATTCCATTTATGATACACCTGCCACTAGTCATTTCAGTAGTACTATTGTTAAGTAAAGTATCACCAAGCTTGATTTGAAGTACAAAACTAAATCTATTGGATAAATGGGCAGCAGGAGGAAATAAACATTATAAGAAATGTTTGCAATTTTCTGTTTAAATAGCTAATGCTTCCGCAGAAGAGGACCAGAAGGCTGAAACCTTCCAATAGACAGATTTCTTTGGAAGTTCATTGTAATCCAGTAAAAAGATTTTCCATTTAGAAAATATTACGAAGCCTGTGTTCACAGGCTTATAGAAACATATACTTTAGTAGGAGCATGTAATACTAACCTCCTACATGGCACTGTATATGCATGTCTGTCTGTATAACAACAGTGAATATTTAGCTTGTTAAACCAATTTTTGAAAGATTTTTTTTCTCATGCATTGAATTAGGAAATAAAAATAAAACAAATCATAAAAAATAACTAAGGCTGTAAGTGATTATTTTGGAACATTTTTTTTCCTTAAAATTTTCCAGATGCCGATTACGTATTACATCTCACTGTACATTTTCAATTGAGATGATAACCTGGTGATGCACTATTGAATTTGAAAATAAATTTAAATATACAGTATATGAAGAAATTAAAATGATACTCTAACTGAAGAGAAGGAAGGCAATTTCTGTTTATTTATACTGAGAGTAGAGCTAATAGAACAGAAGTTTCTTTCCTAGAAATGTCAGAAGAGAGTAACAAATTGGTCTGAAAACTGAAAGTGCTAGAATTAACTTCTGTTATCTTTGGTGCAAAGACTTCCTATATCCCCTCTCCAAAATGTTAGTCTAAAAGAGTTTGGTTTTTTTTACAAATTGTAAAATCTCTAAGGAAATTTCCCTTTATTGAAAGAGTATTTTTCCCCTCAAAGACTAAATCCATTATCATAAATTGCTCTGATATTTGGTATATTTAATTCTTCTTAAAATTATTGCTAATACTCTTAGCAAACATGTAAAAAGAAAATTAACTGATGAATGGAATAGGAAGCAAAGCAAGCAAGGGGAACAGTGGACTTAACAGCCACAATTGGGACACTTGTAGGAGGCTGATTCAAAAAAGAAACTTGAATCTGACCCAAAACCAGATTATAGCTATGATCTTGCAATAGCGATACCAATAAAAATAAAGAACCCATGCGTAAATGAGCATTTAAACAGAGCAGAAGTGGAGCAATATTAAGGGAGAAGTTTTGAGAACCTTCTCTCCTATGTTCCTTATAGTACAGCAAGTAGACCATTTTCTTGGATGAGAAATGTATGCTGACATTTCAACAAGTTAAAAAATTATTTGAATTGTAGTCTCACGGCTGGGATAAATACATAGCCCTGATCACTGGACTGATACTTTGAAGATATCCTGCAGCTGACATGTCCATCGTATCCTCTGACCTTTTTGTGAATTTTGTATTATCCTTGCCTTGTATTTTATGAAAAAACATTCAAAATAAAAATATAAAAGCAATGCTGAAGCAGATCGTGCTTTTTCTATATGTAAAAAGGGCTTTCCCAGCCCAAAAATTTGAAATCAAACTCATTTTTTGGAACCCTAGGATTACTCAGCTGTGTATGGGTGGCTACATCACTGAAAAACACTCAATGTATTCTCTTTCCCCTTTATCTGCCAGGGAGAATTGTCAATAATGACAATTCAAGCTCTGCATAAAGTTTGTTTCTGAATGAAATATACACTTTAAACTGTTGTATGGGCCTTTTAAGTTTTGTTTCAAAGATATAAAATTCAGATCCATGATTCATTAAATAATTGACAGTAAAAGCCTATATAAATACATTTTAGTACATCCCAGACTCAGCCACAAAGACTCACCATTAACCACAAGGTCTCTGTTAGGCTCATTAGCTCTGAGTCTTGTTTGAAACTATCTTTGAGAAAGCTTTGCCACAAAGCAAGTAGACTTTTCTTTGCAGATGTATTTCAAGGCAAAGATTACTTGAGCTAAAGCTATTCCATTGTACAATATGTGTTAAGCCTGGAAATTTTACTAAACCAAGTAAGAACAAGATGAATCCAAAGTGTTTAAAATGGATTTATAAGTTGAGTGCATGTATATGTATATATGTAAAAAGTTATCAACTGCAATGACATATATGTTTAAAGTTTACAAATGGTAATAAAAATACAGAAGTCTGAGAATGGCTAAATTTTACTGAAAAATTATTTCATACTCATTTTTAATCTCTGAATTTTCAAATATTGTGGGGTTTTCAATCACAAAACTATAAAGTTGATTGAAATGCAAAGTCAAGATATTCATGAACCTACTTTATGCCAAATTATTAAGAATAGAAAGCAACCATCTTCCCCCCCAAGCTACCTCAGCTTTGTTGTGAACTAGGTGAATTTAGAGTGGTTGACAAACCCATTACATGCATTCATATAATCACTGAATGCATATATATGTTATTTTTGTGACAACAAGCATTGTATTAGCATAGAAAGAATACAAAGTCATTCAACAACACACACCCCTAAAAAAACCACCTGTTGATACTAAAGTAACACAGCATAAGGAACTGTAAAAGTTAAGGAGCACATGCATTCTTATTTGTTACAGATTCTGCTATAACTGGAAAAAATGAAAGATATCTGTTTACAAATAGAAACTTCTAACATCAAAGTGAAATATAATTTGAGAACAATTTCTCTATAATAGCCTGTTTGATTGGATCATTTGAAAGCAAGTTGAGATATTCCAAACAAAGGGCGACTATTAGTAATGAGAAACATGACAAACTGCTTATCTCCTCTGGGACAAGAGCCAAGTGTTCCTGGAGGAGCATAGTGGGGCTAGTGTGGGGGTAAATTTGTATGGTTCTCTCACCAGGGAGACAGGCTACCTCACTAACTGTTAAAAAGCTCATTTTGCTATATCCCAAAACCTAGAAGAATACTATCAATTTGAATGTGTATTACTAAATAGAGTATTTCCCATTCTGGTCTAAACTTTGAACTAATTTCATTACATGCAGTGAGCAACTGCATTATCAAGAGAGATAAAAGTTGAGGCAGCAGAGATTATCTGAATTTGCAAGCTGTGTCTGTGGATCTTGTGGGAAAAGCTAAAGATCCTCAGATGCACAGGAAAAAGTGAAGGCAGCTAGGACACCTGTATCCAGTACAGCACCCACTTTAATTATCAGCAACAGACTTCTATTTATGTAGTCGGGAAGAAACGCAATACAGATGCCACTCACAACTTACCTGTGTGGGCATGATCCACACCAATCAACATGAACTTTGCTGAGCTGTTCTTCAGGCTTACAGTCTCTGTGTGGTCTACTTTAGAGAGTCCTGTCCTGCTCCTTTGAGTATTAAGAAATTCGAATGCTCTTGCAGAAATCCAAGTTCCTGAAAATCATAACTGACTAGCAGAGATTGGTAATGTCACCATGGCAGCACTGTAGGCCTTTGAGTTTACTTCCAAGGGTCTAACAGACCTTTTCACAAGGCATGAATATTCATAGTGTGATACCTACTGCTTCATAATGTACATTCATACGAATAGTGTTCTGGATAATTATCTAATTATATTATGGGGTTAGTGCACATGGTTTCACTTTATATCTTCCTTCCCTGTGCTTGCTGTGTGGCTTTTGGCAGGCTTATAAAAGATATGACTCAGCCACTTGTCAGCACAATTTTTATGAGCTAAGAATAACTGAGTAGGAAGCAAGCTTGTCTCTAAAGTAGAATCTTAGTTGATTACTAATTTTTGAAGCATTGTGCTTGAAGTGGGGTTAGCAGGAGACAGTACAATAAGTTTCCCAATAATTAGGAAGCATGTCTGCATATCTTCAAGGGGTTTGTGAAATTATCCATACATATGAATAATTAAAACAAGTCTGCCTTGCTTCATTGGTGACTAAATTTTTCAGCATCCCACTAGAGAAAAGATGATTTCTTTTTCTTACTTAATTTAAGATCATTATAGATTTACAATAAAACACCCAAAAGCTAAAACCAAAAGAGATATTCCTCTGGACTCAGTGCTGTATAAATACAACGGAAAGCTAACTTTACCTTTGGGCTCCATTCCTTCATGAACGGTTGTCCTGAAGTCACTGAGTAACTCAGATGTGCTTAGGATTGAGTACCCGAATACCTGTTTAAAGCATTGGCCATTTTCAGCATCTGAAGGCAAAAGACACATTTACCATGGAGACAATTACAGTTACTTATCTAATACTTGTATATATTTGCAATAAAGTAAAGCAAATCCATTCTCATGCACTCCCAAACTGTCATTACCTGGCTAACTTATTTGAGAAAACATTTTTAGGTTAGTGTAAGAGCTTTACCTTAAGCAGATAGATTGAAATTGTTTTTTACTCCACAGTCTCTTGTTCTTTCCCATCTTAAGGTTGACCATCTTCAATATTAACATTACCTGCAAAAAAACTCAGTTAAATTGCACAGCACTAATCAGCAGAACAATTCTTTCCTAATAGTATAATTCTGATACAGATGTCCTACGGCACCAACATGTGTTACAGAGTTGGATGAATCTCAAAATTCTGTTTGTGTAACTTGCGCTAAGCAGAACATGTTTTGTTTGTAGCTGGATAAGGGATTCTTTCCAGGTCTATTCAACAACAACAACAGCAACAACAACAACAACAACAATAATAATAATAATTTCTTATAGAGGGAAAAGAAGTTAACATTCTGCCTATTCTTGGTTCACTATTACCTCTTCCAATAGCTTTTTTGGCACAAATATCTTCTGGATGCTCAAAGAAACCTTACTATTTTCTCAAGCCGTATTCTCTGTTCCATCAATGTTCTCTGTGATTCTACATGAACCACCATCTGATAGCTAAAATTTCCTCTTTCCACAGGGCATTCCTTTCCAACTAGCATATCACAAAATTGCATTTACACTAATTGTGTACCAGTCCAGCTTCAGTATAAATGAATGTGGTGGGTTGACCCTGGCTGGAGTCCAGGTGCCCACCAAGCCACTCTATCACTCCCCCTCCTTCACTAGACAGGGGAGAAAAGGTATAACAAAATGCTTATGGGTCGAGATAAGGACAGGGAGAGATCACTCACTAATTATTGTCACAAGCAAAACAGACTGAACTTAGAGAAAAAATCATCTAATTTCTTACCAAGCAAAACAGAGTAGAGCAATGAGAAATAAACCCAAATCCTAAAACACCTTCCCCCACCCTTCCCATCTTCCCGTGCTCAACTTCACTCCCGGTTTCAACCTCTGCCCCCCTCAGCGGCACAGGGGGACGGGGGATGGGGGTTACGGTCAGTTCATGACATGTTGTTTCTGCTGCTCCTTCATCCTCAGGGGGAGGACTCTTCTTCCCCTGCTCCAGTGTGGGGTGCCTCTCACGGAAGACAGTCTTCCACAAACTTCTCCAATGTGAGTCCTTCCCACGGGCTACAGTCCTTCATGAACTGCTCCAGCGTGGGTCTCTCCCACAGGGTGCAGACCTTCAGGAGCAGACTGCTCCAGCGTGGGGTCCCCCACAGGGTCACAATTCCTGTGAGACTGCTCCGGCATGGGCTTCTCCCTCCACGGGTCCACAGGTCCTGCCAGGAGCTTGCTCCAGCGCGGGCTTCCCACGGACCACAGCCTCCTTCAGGTGCCTCCACCTGCTCCGGCATGGGGTCCTCCACGGGCTGCAGGTGGAATCTCTACACCCCCTCATCCTTCCTCCATGGGCTGCAGGGGGACAGCCTGCTTCACCATGGTCTTCACCACAGGCTGCAGGGGGATCTCTGCTCCGGCGCCTGGAGCACCTCCTCCCCCTCCTTCTTCACTGACCTTGGTGTCTGCAGACTTTCTTACATATTCTCACTCCTCTCTCCAGCTGCAAAAGCTCTCTCTAACTGTTTTTCTCTTTCTTAAATATGTTATCACAGAGACAATGATTGGCTTGGCCTTGGCCAGCGGCGGGTCCGTCTTGGAGCCGGCTGGCACTGGCTCTATCAGACACAGGGGAAGCTTCTAGCAGCTTCTCACAGAAGCCACCCCTGTAGCCCCCCCCGCTACCAAAACCTTGCCACGCAAACCAAACACAGAAAGAAAGAAAGAAAGAAAGAAAGAAAGAAAGAAAGAAAGAAAGAAAGAAAGAAAGAAAGAAAGAAAGAAAGAAAGAAAGAAAGAAAGAAAGAAAGAAAGAAAGAAAGAAAGAAAGAAAGAAAGAAAGAAAGAAAGAAAGAGAAAAAGAACGCATGAAGATCTGATTCTTGAAGAAAATATCGTCATGGGAGGGGATTCTGCCTCTCTCCTCTGCTCTCGTGAGACTGTAAAAAATATAGAAGCTTAGCTATAAGAAAACTTATGTTAACTAGAAAGCTGCTTAAGGCCTAGAACTGTTTCAAAGCCTATAATCGTGGGAAAGGGGTTTCTAATCAAGGTAACAGGTAATGAAGCTAACTGACCATGGCAATGTACAATGCTGCTATGTTCCATATACAGTCCCCACCCAACCGGACAAAAGGCCTGGGAATATTAATCTTATGAAGTAAGTTGTTATGGACAGGTGTATCCACAGCGAGGATACTGCACATGCCTGCAAGAAGAGGGTCATTCAGTGAACACGGGTGCAAGACCACTGATGACCACCAGAGACCCTTGAGGACCACCGACTCAAATCACTAAGCATGCATGACGGAGAGGAGAATATGGAAATGGATTCTAAGAAATTATTATCATAGGACTGCCTTTTCTTGGAAAAATAATGAATATGTATATTTTGATTCTATATAACCTGTGTTTTGGTAATCACCTGTATGCACATTTGGTGGAGCTGTTTCCCCTTTGCATCCAGCGCTGCAATAAAGCAAATCTAGGGAAACTCATGTCTGGTAGATTTCTTTTACAGAGACCCCAACTGGAGTACTGCATCCAGATCTGGGGTCCCCAGTACAAGACATGGAGCTCTTGGAGCGAGTCCAGAGGAGGGTCAAGGATGATCAGAGGGCTGGAGCACCTGTCCTATGAGGACAGGCTGAGAGAGTTGGGCTTGTTCAGCCTGGGGAAGAGAAGGCTCCAGGGAGACCTTATAGCAGCCTTCCAGTACCTGAAGGGGGCCTGCAAGAAATCTGGAGAGGGACAGTTTACAAGGGCATGTAGTGACAGGACAAGGAGTAATGGGTTTAAACTAAAAGAGAGTAGATTTAGATAGATATAAGGAAAGAATTCTTCACTGTGAGGATGGTGAGGCACTGGAAGAGGTTGCCTGGAGGAGCTGTGGATGTCCCCTCCCTGGATGTGTTCAAGGCCAGTTTGGATGGGGCTTTAGGCAACCTGGTCGAGTGGAGGGTGTCCCTGTTCATGGCAGGGGGATTGGAACTAAATGATCTTTGGGGTCCCTTCCAACCCAAACCATTCTATGATTCTATGATTCTATGTCAGCCTTAGGCTATTTAAGATTTTAGCACATATACATGGGTAAAAATCAACTGAAAATACAAAAATATAACATTAAAAGAATAAATAAATTCCTAATTAATAGATTGACATCCATAACATTTATTGAGGCTGTTCATATTTGTTTCCTTACAGGTAACTATTTAATAACATTGGCAGGCTTTGGAAAGACTGTCTTGGCAAGACACAATTAGTTGCTGTATAATGAATATTTTACACACATTGTTTATTCTTATATTACATGACTAACTCAGGGTTAATCCCACCTATCATTCTATTCTTTACGTGTGCCAACTCGCTGTGACTAACAGCTCTTCATCTCTGTTAGTGTGAAATCACTAAAGGTGACTTTTAATAAAGCTTGATTCCCCTGTAAGTATCAATGCAAATCAGACAAATGGTGAAGAGAATTTCAAGGAGCTCTTTGTCAACACTCATCCACTTCCTTCTTCCCTTCCTCCCCTGACCCTTTCCTCTCCCTTTCCTTACACAACCACACATACTCTGCTATCCAGGACAGGCACTTTATCCACAGAAAAGGACTGAAAAGGATCACAAAAGATGCAGGATGCACAATTCACCTGCTAGTGGAACAAGGCAGAGATGTGGGTCAGGAAAATGCAATGATTAATGACAATGCAGATAAACACATTTATTTATGATTTTATGATAAAAATCACTTTGTTTCATTAAAAATTTATTTCATTAAAATAATTTCATTTTTTATGAATACACGATATTTTCTGAACTAACTCGTCTTCTAGACACTAAACAGAAGGAAAGATCTTTTGACTGGTGTTAAACAGAAGTGTAGTTTAGTTTTTCCTTTCTGCAATAAACCACAGAAAATAGAGGTTGCAACAGTTTTGCCAATCACTCAGCCAAGCTTCTGTTATAACCACTTCACCAACATCTAATCTGTCCATCTGCTTGTCCACATAGCCAACCAAATATTGAAAAGAAGGTTTTTGAAGTTCAAAACTTTGTTTCTATTTTTGTATTTGCAAAATTGTATTTGTTGCCTTTCTTGAAATGCTTTCCCTGAGCCTCCTTTTCAAAAATTCCATGTTTAAATTTTAGTAATTAGGCTTAATTCTATTACACCATATGCATTTTTTATTGTCGTATAAGCATCTGAAAAAGAGTAAAGTTTAGTTCTTCAAATCTGAATAAATATTAGCTATAGAGGTTTTACGTGAGTTATTCAAACTGAAAAAAAAAGGTATCATGGCTTCAGTTGCAGCAGAAGAGATTAACTTGAGGAAATTTCCGTGTTTATCAATACAGACATGAAAAACATCTTACATGAAAGAAAAATCATCCTTTTTCTCAAGTGCTTCAGAATCCAAAAATGAAAAGCCTCGTACTCAGTGCTAGGTAACTACAGATTGACACACTGTTAATTTTAATATAAAACCCCAAACATTCCAATATTTGTTAATGAAATATTGTCATATTTCAGTTAATGAAGCTAGTTTAATTTACAGCTCCCCATAATTAAAATTCCACCTGCCTTATAATACCCGTGCTAAATGCAGGACTTTGCTAGTCAACTTCCTAGTAAATCAGCTACCATGATACTTATCAGTACCTAACATATTCCTTAACTCTTGCTTTCCCCTTTCACCACTGAAGTATTTGCACATCTCCAAAACATCCATCTTTTTGACAGTACAAGAGGTAGCACACATTTTGTCTGATTTGTCAGCTGACACATGTGAGCCAGCAGTGCTTCTTGGAATGATAAAGCCTGATTAATATCATTCATTGCAATTTCATCTGCATTTCAGTGAGGGAACTTAAAAAGTGTCTCTCCTTTAACAGGTGCTGTGCCTATAAACTCACTCTCCTCTACAACTGCTAGAAGTTAGCCAGTGGTTTCAAAAGTTACTGAGTAGATGAATGGCTACCAAACAAAAGAACAATATCCTGCATCTTTTTTCTACCATATATTGGACTAAGCAACTGTGCAGAAATGGGCATTGCAAGTGTGGAAAATGATAAAAATGTCACATCACACTGCCATTCCTTGGTGTTTTAAGGTAGGATGAAGTATACAAAGCTGGTGTATTAGAACTCTAACAGCAGGATATAAGGGCATCCCCCAGTCAGCATCTTTAAATGCAGGATACAGCTGTCTGTCTGAAAGCTGGTATGTGTGGTAACATTTGGCTCTGAATAACAGCCAAGACGGGTAAGCAGAGCTAACATAGAACATACTCTAACATTAAACATAGAACATACTTAACATACTCTAACGTTAAAAAGTACTTCATTTTTTCCAAACATGTTGGCTTTTGAGCTTGTGCATAAAATAGCCCCCTGAGAGTTGGAAATAAAATAATATTGACATTTTGTGCATGGAGCTGTACTTTGAATGAATCAGTGGTGTTGTCAATATGGGGAACCCTTACAGTTTAGCACATATGAACTGAATATTTCTGAACTCCTTTCATGATTCCTATTCCAGTAAAGCACAGGATCCAAAGCTACTACAGGAAGGGGTTTATGGTCACCCTGCAGGAGTCAGTCCAGATATGTCATGTCACTGTTTACATCATCCAAGGTTAATCAGAAGGAATAAGGAATTAGAGTTTATCAGCATCATCATAGGTCAGTAGAATTGCATAGGCCATAAATAAAAGGATTAATATGTGATTTGTGAAGTTCTATAAGCATTAAAAAAAGTTTTTCATGTAAAATATGGAGTCTACTAAAGAATACTGTTGAATAATCTATCTACCATTTACACACCATGTATGGAACTGGGAGGAAGAAAATGAAGTCAGAAAAGCTGGGACATATCTATCACATAACTTTTTTTCTTTTAATGTTCCATTTGAGCAGAAAGTCTATGTTTTAGTCAAGTCCTCCATTTTTTAAAGTGATATAGGGGAATGAATTTATCATTTCCCTCAAAGGTAGCTGATAACTATCCAATTAACTCATTTCTATCATTTCAATTAAAAGCAAGGAGTTAGAACAGGGAGAAAAAACTTGTAAAAGAGAGGAAAAGTTATTCAGAACTATACTCCTTGTGAACTATAAAGAGACAGCATGTTAGGAAAGTGACTATATATATAGTTTCACATGCAGAATGCTGGCCAAATGTCAAGGAATTAAAGGAGAGTGACTGAGAAAAGGTTGTATTGAAAATTTAATTCTAAAATCAGAACACTTGAGCCAAGGATTGAATAACTAATTGAAAGGAGGCCAAATAATTAAGCCTTCAACAGGAAAAATTTACAGGCTGAGATTATACAGCTGATAAATGAAAGGCTTATGGGATTGGGGCGGGGGGGGAAAGAGATACTGTTGAAAACAGCATAGAATTATAGAACTTTGAGAACTGGATAAACTGAAGGTCATAAAAAGGATTAGTGCTGGAGACAAGAAAGAGGATATAAACTGATCTCTTTGGTGCTTGGGAAAAAGGTATGCAAAACACAAAGATACAGATGAAAGAATACATTGCTTCTTGAGAAGATCGGTCAAAAATAAGGAGGGAAAAACAGAACACAACACTAGATGTTATTATCAAAGTGGAAATCACCCAGAAATAAATTTGGGTATAGTACTGTTGTGGTTTGGCCCCAGCTGGTGGTTGAGCACCACGCAGCCACTCACTCACTCCCTTCCCCTGAGACAGGATGGGGAGCAGAATGGGAAGAGAAAGGTGAAACTCATGGGTTGGGTTAAGAACAGTTTGCTGGGGCAGCAAAGGGAGAGGAAAATAACAACAGTACTTAGAATATACAAAATGGGTGATACACAATGCAATTTCTCACCCGACAACCACAAACTCAGCCCATTCTGGAGGTGCACCACCCCTCCCCAACTGGCCTCCTTTTATGCTGAGCATGACATCATATGAGCATACCCCTTTGGCTAGTTCGGGTAACCTGTCCTGGCTGTGTCCTGTCCCAATTTCTTGTGAAAAGTAACTATCCTAGTGGAATAGTGACCCACTGCCACCATTTTTTAGCTTATTTCACTATGTTGATTCCACACCATCTTTACAATTTGTCATTCCGAATTCTGATTCTGTCCTTCCTTGTAACTTACACTCATCATCCTTAGAGCTTATAGACACACAGGTCCATCATCAGAAAAATATTAAGAGCAGTTATTTTCATACAGCAGGTCTGAAAACATATTACCTATAAAAAAAATCATCTTAAGTACTTCAATCAAGCAAACAGAATAGATGAGAATCAACATGAGTCACTCAAGAAAATTATACCTGAAAAGAACCACACTATGTAGTTATTTAGTAAACAGTAGGTTTATTTGCCAGGAGTAAAATTATTGCAATCAGAATCTGGAAACAGCAGGACTCTGAAAACTGAGGGTACCACAGCGGTAATAGTCATAGGCCCCCCAAGTCAGATGTTTGTAAGTTCTAGAGTAGTTATTATACAATTTTGAGTCCAAATAAAAGGCAGGAAGTGGAAAATAGTTTTGGAATAATTCCACTCCACCTTAAAAATTTAACATAGATTGCTCACCCAACCTCCCTGCAGCCTTTGATAAGTTGGTTTCTATTCATTAAATCTTATCAACCAGCTTTAAATATCCTTTATCAGGCATCCATAAAATAATTAGGAGTCAATTCTTAATCAGAAACAAGCATTTCTCAAATAAGTTTAAGTAGTTTATAGTAAAACTCCACAGTCAGTTTCAGGTTTTGAATGACCCAGTAGGGTTCCTAGGGAGGATGCTTCTGATAAGAACACTCTGCTGGGTGCAAAGATTACTTTTGTAATCACAGTATAGACAACCACAGACTTTAAACAATCTTCAAGTACACACTTTTGTGCATTGTGATCAGAATGTTACAACAATAATAGCAATCTTTCTGATCCAGACAACTCTGATAACAGACAACAACCATGTTTAATCTTCTAATTTCAGGCTCTTCCATCTTCAAGAAATTTTGCAGTATAACATGAACTGATAACCACAGACTTGAGGGCAGACATTCAAATGCATTAGGCCAAGTATTGCCTATTGAGGGAGGTGATCCTTCTCCTCTACTCAACACTGGTGAGGCCACAACGTGGCGTACTGTGTCCAATTCTGGGCTCCGCAGTAGAAAAGACATACTGGAGTGAGTTCAGTGAAGGGTCACAAAGATGACTAGGGGATGGGAGTATTTCTCCTGTGAGAAAAGGCTGAGAGAGATGGGACTATTCAGCCTGGAGAAGGGGAGACTTAGGGTGATCTTATCAATCCATACGAATATCTGAAGGGAGAGTGCAAACAGGACGGAGCCAGGCTCTTTTCAGTGGTGCCCAGTGACGGGACCAGAGGCAATGGGCACCAACTGAAAAGTAGGACATTCCCTCTGAACATCAGGAAATATGTTTTTACTGAAAGGGTGACAGAGCACTGGTACAAGTTGCCCACTGGGGTGCTGGAGTGTCCATCCTTGGAGATCTTCAAAAGCCAGCTGGACATGTCTCAATTTTCTCTGAAATGATTCTAGGAAATGGGAATCAACAGTATTCCTTCAGTGAAGAGTACTAAGTTTACTGCATTAATCAATCTATGAACTTCTGTTTCTTCAACAAATACAAAGCTGAATCTAGCAAGTAGATTACCTTATTTATTACAATTACAGTTATTTAATTGGTTTCAGATGTATAATTTAAAAAAAAAATAATTGGTTGCCTTCAGAAACTTTCTAAAAGCTCCCAAATCACAGATACTTTTTTCCCCATAGTTGTTTTTTTTTTTTCCATCTGGTTACGATATATGGGATACCAAGTGAATTATTTCAAAACAATTTGGCATTGGTATCTTTTCTACTTATGATGGCTGCTAGTTGAGGTGGCATGCTACCAAGCAAGGACATTTTGAACATTATGGTTGGTCTGAATTATGATTTGTCAAGAACCAAAGTAACTCAATATATGATTCATACTTCTTTCAGTTATTTTGACACAAATCTACATATAGATAGTTTATATGGCAACAAAACCACACTTTTTTTTCCCTCAAAATTAGCAAAAATGGTCAACCTAAAATGAAAACAAGGCAATTTATATCAAAATGGATTATGGGGCAGTCAGAAAAAGCATACATATAAATGAGTTAAGTTAAAAAAGTAAAGTAAAAATTAAAGCATAGATGAAACTTCCATTACACTTTTCTTAGGGTATGCATCCTAATCAGTTATTTATCCTTCCTTTATCACTAATCAAATAATGCTGAAACCTGAAAATGTATTACATCATACACTGAGAATACCACTTATTTATTGGACACAATTATGTGTGTAATACTATAAAAGACTTCCTAGTTCTCTTAGCCTAATCCCCTTCTTTTGCAGTTATTGCCCTATAGAATTCCCTTCATAATTTTGCATCTTGAAAGTAGTCACTCCCAATTAGGAGTTAACCTAATTGCCTTTACAATTAGGTTACAACTTCTTTGCATTTAATTTTTTCCTTTTTTAGATAAATGCTTTAGTAGCCAGTTTGCTTATTTCCTCTTCTGCTAATACTATTCTTTAGGTTAAATATCTTTCTTTTATGCTGTGTGTGCCACTAAGTTTTTTTCTAATCCTCACAAATATATCCCCCCCTTCTTTGCCTTAGCTTTGCCAGACACCACTCCCTTAATTGTTCTAGTAAGTATATCTATATCCCTTTTTCACATGCATTTTCTGTAGGAGTTATTCAAGTTGGACACAGCTTTTGCACAGCCTTGAACAATGGTATTACTGTCTTTCTAATTTCTATTAGAAGCATTTATCCAGTAAATTCTAAATCACTTTTCATGGCTTCCTCATGCTCAATCTCTGCTGAACACACAGATTTTTTTTTTCTTATTTGTTTATTCTGACACTAAGCCTACAGCAGATATTCTGACTGGTAGTCTCTAAGAAAATGGCTTTATCATATCGAATCTTAACCCATTTCTTTTATATCAATCCTCAAAGTCATTCAAATTAGCTCCTTGTAGTGACAGCTAGTTTAATCAGGATGTGTCCATTTTTAAATGTGAGGGTAATTTAAAAAAAAAAAGAAACAAAAATGTTTGCAAAACTCTTCCTACAGGTTCACCATTTATAAACTCATGCCAGACTGAGTACAAGCCAGCATTCATATGTGGTGCTGAATGCAGATGCATTAAAAAAACACCAAAGACAAGTCTGATTTTGACTCTTTTTCCTCCTGATTTTTGTCTACAGATGATCAGACATTTTAAATGGAATCAATTTGCTCAGTATATATGTAGTGATTTGCAATTGGTAAAGTTGTACTCCATTTTTTTTTTGTCTTTTCCATGTCTCCTTCATAATTGTTCTGAAATTTGCATTTTATTGAGGTTAGACGAATTTTGGTATAGTTCATGGATGATACTATTCCTCTCTCTTTCCCCATCTTCAGTGCAAGTACTGGATTTGTAATTCTCTAAACAACTACATTTAAAGTAATTAGTTTAAATGCAACTGCTGCCCTGCATTCGGTCTAAACGTTATTCATAACATAATATTTTTACACATTATATATTAATATTCCTTTTTTGCATACAACAATTATCAAACCTTCCTGTGGGACTGCTCACTGGAAGGAATAGACTAAAATTCCATTTTGATACGATTCATATTTCTTACAGCTGAAGGTACTGAAGTACTGAAGGTACTTTACTATTTAGAAAAACACATTCTACTTAAAAGTACAAAAGATATTTTTTTCCCTGAAGCTACTGAAAACTTGTTAACACCTATGTTTATGTGTGTGCAGTCTTTCAATGAGGTAATATGTAAAGCGAGTGACCACCATTCAAAGTCTAAATCAGTTACTTCCTCTGAGTCATTTTCAAAAATGTGAAGTTAAAAGAAGTTAAAGAAGGAAGATTCACATGAAAGGTTTCCTCACAGCCAGTTTGCTGATGGATGACCTGTCTCACAAGTATTAATCTGCTCAGAGAAAATTCACAACCATTACATTTCGTCCATTGAGCCAAATCTCATATTAAAAAAAAAAAAAAAGAAAAAAAAGAAAAAGAAACAGCACCCAAGCCCTCCTCTTTCCTGAAGGTACACTATACCTTGCTGTGATAAAAGTTAAATGAAGTTGCTGCTGAGATTTAATAGCTGTAGCCATAGAAGGAAAAGCAAGTGGGTGGGTGGCTTTTTTTTTTTCATTTCCAGAAGTGTCATGCCTTTTAGCCAGCAGTCTTTGAAACTCTCTCGCATACGTGCTGAGTATACCTATAAACAATATTATAATCACCATGTCTATCAAATTGCTTCTGATTTTTTAATTTACCATTTCCCCTGTTTCCCAAAGAAACATGACCAATTTTTCCAACAATATCAGGAAACTATTTTTGCCTGAACAAATAAATTATAGATGAGTCAAAATTAGTCAGAGGTACCACTGGTTTAATCTTTGAGAATGATGAAGACAGAAAGTGTAACTTACTGTAATTCACAGCAAATTAGAACTTACTCTCACAAGCAAGTAATCTTAAAAATCCCTTAGAGATGTGAAATGTCTTGAAATTAATCAGTTCAAACTAATTCCTTTTCCTGTCCCATCTTAAAAAGGAAAATGTGGAGGGTCATAATTAAAAATAGATTAGAATTAGAACTAATAAGAATGTTTTCTCTAACATTCTCCAAGAGATTGTTAAAAGAAGGTTGTGCAGAGTTTATTTATGCAAGAAATAGATTGTTTTTAAATAGAAATGTGAATTCAAAATTCCCCCTGCATTAATTTGTAAAACAACATTAATATTTTCATTGAAGTATATATTAGCTACCCATCCATTTAGATACCCTCACTTTGTTCCAAAATATTTGTTCTCAGTTGACTATGGATTTGATGTTGTCGTGGTTTAATGCCAGCCAGCAGTAAAGCCCCACACAGCCACTCACTCACTCCCCCCACATCAGGATCAGGGACAGAATCAGAAGGGTAAAAGTGAGACAATTCATGGGTCGAGATAAAGACAGTTTAACAGGTAAAGCAAAAGCTGTGCATGCAAGCAAAGCAAGACAAGGAATTCATTCACCACTTCCCATGGGCAGGCAGGTGTTCAGCCATCCTGAGGAAAGCAGGGCTCCATCACACGTAACGGTTACTTGGGAAAACAAACACCATCACTCCAAACATCCCTTCTTCCTTCTTCTTCCCCCAGTTTTATATGCTGAGCGTGACTTCATATGGTATGGAATATCCCTTTGGTCAGTTGGGGTCAGCTGTCCCAGCTGTGTCCCCTCCCAATTCCTTGTGCATCCCCAGCCTCCTCACTGGTGGGGTGGTGCGAGAAGCAGAAAAGGCCTTGGCTCTGTGTAAGCACTGCTCAGCAGTAACGAAAACATTCCTGTGTTATCAACACTGTTTCCAGCACAAATCCAAAACATAGCCCCATACTAGCTACTACGAAGAAAATTAACTCTACCCAAGCCAAAACCAGCACACTTATAAACCAACAACTATGCTTAAAAAAAAAGAAAAAAAAAAAAAGAAAGAAAGAAGTATATTTTTACCAGGTCTCAGTTTAGGCTGTTTTTAAATATTTTTAGCAGGACATTTGAAGCTGCGGTCATCTTTTGAACTCTTCCATAAGACAGACAGGAACAGTGATTCTATTACTGATCTATACTTTTCCAGTTAGTTTTACAGCTTTCAAGATAACCCAAGAACAGGTCTGCTAAGGCAAAATAGGTCTGCTTAGACCTGTGTATCTTAGAGTGTAGTCATAATGCAATTTCGTGTAGATATTTCTGAAAAACATTTCTTCCAATTTCCATTTTACAGAAAGTTTTCCAAAATATAAGAGATACCCAAAATAAAAGTTTGGACATGAGACAGGTCTAAAGTGGTATGCCATTATCTTTGGGATAGCCTTTTCAAATTTGGATTTTTACAGAGAGCAAAGTGAAAATTCTTAGATGTGAATTACACATATGTTTGAATATTAAGAAATGTTACAAAGACATTGAAACCAGAACACTTCTATTATTACAATATAAGCATATTGCCCATAATACATGTAATAACATTGTAGTATATTTGGTTTGAGACATAAGAAATAAATAGTGCATTTAGTAACACCTATTTACTGCAATAAACAGTTATTTTCTTCAGAATTTTAATACAGACACACAACACTGACAAATTAAAATTCAATTTATTGTTTTGAGATGTAACTACCAAATACTATTGGAAAGCTACTAATTTCACAGGTTATCACAGGCTTCCCTAGTCATCTGTACAATTAACATGGACAAAACGCTTGACTACAAAAGCAGTAAAAAAAGAGAAGATTTTTTTTTTTAGAATCAGACATAACAATGAGAAAGGAAATGTTTCTATAAGCACACTAAAAATTATTAAATTTAAATTTAATTTAAAATTTAAGAAATACAGTATGTATACGCTGAGCTACCACAAAATAATGTGGGAAGCTGCCACTTAGTGGCTACAAGACTCAGAAGCACATCTGTGCTCACAACTCTAGCACCTGATTCAAATTTGAGTAGTTTGTTCAGATTGTCATCATCTTACCTTACAAGGGTTTCTACTAAACACAGAGTTGCAGTTCCCATTACCACAGACTATGAGCAATTCAGAGGCAAGCTATTAAAATCTACAACAGATTACAGAATCCTCCCTTGGGTAAGGGTGAATTAAGACCAAAAACCCCCACCCAACCTTATCTTTAAATTGAAAGTATTCTTGCTGATTAAAAATACTATGAAATGAACAAAGTAGAATAAGTTATAAAATTTTGTAATATTGTTACCTGAGGGTTCAGTCCAACAGCTTGCTAAAAGACTGTAGAGTACCTTCGGTGAAAGTCTTCTAACACCAGCAGTATCTTTGTAATTGAGGTTTTATGGAGGAGGTGCATTCATTATGCCTAACATTGTGAGCTTAGAAGTAGATGACTAAACCTGAGTCTATTAAGGATGTATTTAAAAAAACTAAATTAGGAAATATGTATGTTTAAGGGAAAAGATGTCATTAACTCTGAACTGTTGTCCATGATATAGTCTCTAATTACCACTCCATCATATTATAGCACATTTTATATTGTGATATATATATTGCAACCTGTTCCAATGTCTCACCACCCTCACCATAAAAAAATTTCTTCTTTATGTCCAACCTAAATCTACCCTCTTGCAGTTTAAAACTGCTGCCCCTTGTCCTGTCACTACAGGCCTTGCTAAAAAGTCTCTCCCTGTTTCTTATAAGCCCCCTTTATATAATGAAAGGCCACCATTAGGTCTCCCCGGAGCCTCCTCTTCTCCAGGCTGAACAAACCCAACTCTCAGCCTATCTTCATAGGAGAGGTGCTCCAGCTCTTTGATCATCCTTGACCCTCCTCTGGACTCACTCCAACAGGTCCATGTCTGTCTTATGCTGTGGACTCCAGAGCTGGACACAGTACTCCAGGTAGGGTCTCACAAGAGCGGACTAGAGAGGGAGAATCACCTCCCATGACCTGCTGGCCAAGCTTCTTTTTATGCAGTCCAGGATGTGATTGGTTTTCTGGACTGCAAGCACACATTGCCAACTCATGTCCAATTTTTCATCCACCAGTATCTATCTCAAAGTCCTCCATCACAGGGCTGCTCTCAATGCATTCATTCTCCAGTCTATATTGACATTGGGAATTGCCCCAATCCATGTGCAGGACCTTGCACTTTGCCTTGTTGAACTTCGCATGGGCCCACTCCTCAAGCCTGTCAAGGTCCCTCTGGATGGCATCCCTTCCCTCTGGCAAATCAATTGCACCACTCAGTTCGGTGTCATCTGCAAACTTGCTGAGGGAGCACTCATTCCAACTATGTCATTGATGAAGATATTAAACAGTATGGGTCCGAGTACAGGCCCTTGAGGGACACCACTTGCTACTAGTTTCTGCTTGGACATTGAGCTGTTGACTGTAACTCTATGGATGCATCCAGCTGCCATCACAGGATAGACAGGTAATGTAGAGTTGGGCTATTCTAAAGCTTCCTTCTCTAACTCTTAGGTGTCAAACTTGGCAATTGAACATCAGAGGCATCATAAACCATATTCCAAAGCTAGCTGAAATATTCAGAAGAATCCATGTGATTTTTTTCATTTTGAAAAATAATCTTTAAAACCAATCATCTGCATGCTCGATATAAGTCTCAAAACAGCAGGTGACATAGTCATTTGCATTAATTTCATTACTCTTTGGTCTTTGTACTACTTCTTTTATAGATAGCTTACACCACCCTGTCCACAGATATTCTGACAGTAAATATTTTTAAAAGGCCAATGTAAGGGATAAGTGTGGGGATATTTTATACTTTATGACAAAAACTTTATAAAATTGAGAAACTGAAAAATTACAGTATACAAATTATAATTCCTTATAATTCTTTATGATCCAACTATGTTTAGAAAAAGAGAGCTATCTATTTTTAGTCACTCATACCAGACCAGCCACTATAATTTTTATCTACTGAAAATATGAGTTCTTTATTTAACCTCTGTGTAGTTCAGGAAAAGCAGGATATAAAGGCTAGCCACTAAAAGCAAAAGATGCTGTGTAGTAAGAAACATATCTAACTGATACTGATAAATAAGGCAAGTGCAAATTCATTTAAGGCTTTGGCCTCTGTCAGCCTGTGTTAGTAGGTCTATTTGACATACTATCTTGCTAGTACAGATAGAACAATTGCTCAGTCAGAATGGGCTTCTATGTAAGCTCTACACATCTAAAATAATAATTTTAACAGTGCTATGCCATACTCCAAGCAATATTTTTTAATAACTGAAGCTGATTAGGGATCTGCAAAGATACAATTATGAGTTTTAACATTTCCTAAAGGGATATTAACTTTCTCCTAAATACACAAAAAATATTAGCATGAAAAAATATTTTTAAGGAAGATAGTTCTGTAAATTAATAACTCCTACATTTAAATTAAATATTTAGTGATTGAGATTTCCTCTGTGTCTATTATCTTTTACACTGAGATGAAAACATGGGTGGTTTCTGCACATTTTTCAAAGAGGTTAAGAGCAATTTGTATTCTATACATCAATGTTCCACTTTAGTCTCTGTGAGATTAAGAAAAATGTCACTCCTAGTTAGAAACATAATAAATGAACAGCTGTGTAATAAAGCATATATATTGTAGGAAATGAGCTCCATGGGTCATGTAGAAAGCTATTTTGTCCACATTAGAAGGAGTCACATCTGCAATGTCATTATTTTTGTTCACAGATTCACAGAATGGTAGGGGTTGGAAGGGAGCTCTAGAGATCATCTAGTCCACCCCCCCTGCTAGAGCAGGATCACCTACAGCATGTTGCACAGGATCGTGTCCAGGCGGGTTTTGAATATCTCCAGAGAAGGAGACGCCACAACCTCTCTGGGCAGCCTGTGCCAGTGCTCGGTCACCCTCAGAGTGAAGAAGTTTTTCCTCCTGTTCAGACAGAACTTCCTGTGTTCCGGTTTGTGCCCATTGCCCTTTGTCCTGTCACTGGGCACCAGAGAAAAGTCTGGCCCCTTCCTCTAGACATCCACCCTTTAGATATTTATAAGCATCGATAAGATCCCCTCTCAGTCTTCTCTTCTCCAGGCTAAACGGACCCAGCTCTCTCAGCCTTTCCTCATAAGAGAGATGCTCCAGCCCCCTAATCACATCTTCAAAACCCTCCACTGGACTCTTTCCAGTAGTTCCCTGTCTTTCTCGAACTGGGGAGCCCAGAACTGAACACAATATTCCAGATGTGGCCTCACCAGGGCAGAGTAGAGGGGGAGAATACCCTGGAGTTCACTGGAGTAAAGCTGTTCAAACTCACATCTCAGGCAATCAGCAGCCTGGCTTGGTCCTATTGAAGTACAGATTTCTAGAAGCTTCTTTGTGAAATTCAAAACAGTGAAAATACAGCACTTTCTATGATGTTTTAGAAATTTATCTGTAATATCTAAAAGTGTAAGGATACAGAAAACATTTCAACTCTTGGTGAAAATACGTAGCTGAAATACATTGATGGGTAAGTGCTACATGAGCCTATCATAAGAAACAATTATTTTCTCATACTTCATTGGTCATAAATATGCCATTTAGCTAATGACAAATTTTACGTGTAAATGTTTTTCATTGAATTTTGCATACACTCACTATGAAATGTGGTTATCATTTTACATTATAGTATTATTAATGACAGGTTATTAACAAAATAATAAGTGAGCTGAGTCAGAATTACACTCAGAAATTGACAGTTGTGCATTTTTAATTTATGACATTGGAGTGGTTTGATTCAGCCCAAATATTCTTCATGAAATGAACTGAACAATTCTATATGCAGAAATCTAACATTTCAGAGCAATTGTGTAGCTCTGATATAACTCACTTTTTACTTCTGTGACCCTTGCTTAAGGCATATAGATATATAGATATATAAATACAAACATAGATACACACACAGAGGTGTGTGGGGGTGTGTGGGGGTGTGTGTATAAATTTTGACTAGAAAAAGGAGAGGGTTATTAAAAAATAGACAAGGTCTTCAGCTAAATTCCTCTTTTATCCCTTCTGTTTTCTGCCAACACACTTCTTTTTCTCTCCAGTTAAGGTATTTTATGTTCATCTGGTTTGTGCCTTTTTATTTTTGTGTATTAGAGCTACATTGTGTAAAATTTCTTCAGGCACATAGGCTTACGAATGGCAGTAAGATATCTCTATTCCATATTTTTGCTGAATTTTTAAACCTGGAGATAACAATTCAATATACTCTGGATTTCATCAGGATGAATATAGCTGTACTGAATTTCATTCTCACTTGAGAGTGGTGATTATGTAAATTACAACAAAATGTGAGTTTATAAAGCAAACTGATTTAATTTCTTTTCTACATTGAGCTGACGTTTCTAAACCATACTGGCATCTAACATACGAGTATGTTTATAGATAACAAGTTAGCAAAGCAATATTCACCGATGAAGATACACAGAGCTTATGGTTTTATTGCTTGAGCATCATTATCTGTACCTAGGTTTGGTGCAGTTTGTCTGTGGCTCTCATTCTGGTTAGGCTAAAATCTTATAGTGGCTGGTTATTGTGCTATTTGATGCTAGAGGTGGTAAGTGGGGTTCCTTAATACTTTGCTGCCATCGTGTGGGTGGTGAGATAAATAAAATGATGGGGAGGAAAACCAGCTACCAAAATAACAGGCCTCGACAGCCTATCTGGAAGACAGAGACTGGAACCAAACAGTGTTAATAACTTACCAATGAGCTGACTGGACAGCAAGACTGAGCTGTTTTGTAGAACTGTGACATTTAGTCATTGCCATTTTCTGAAAATATCCACAACAAATGTTATGGCTCACCTCTTCTCTCTCTCAGGTTCTCTAAGACACCAGTGTTTAAACTGTGCCTGCTCCAGGTAGCAGTTATCACCCCTTCAACTAGCAAAAGCATCTGACTTGAATTCAGTACCTTTCCATGTAAAGCCCTAAAGAAAAATTTCTACAATACCCGCAGTAGTAATCACTATGATCAAAACCAGCTGTTCTCCAAAATACCATGTTTTAGAGTCATATCAGCATTTATCCTGATGAACTTAGGGTCAACTAAAATTTATAAACCAAAATAAACTAGGGCACTGAGCTTTACTCAGTGTTACTAATACAAACTGTAGTCCACTACATAATATAGTAGAAGTGAATGAACTCCACCTAATTTTCAGTGCCTATAATTACTCTGGCCAGAATTTCCTCTGTGAGCATTGATGATCTCATTACTTATCGTTAAAAAAAAAATCTAAACATTTTAAAAGTATGGTTTTTTAAGTTCTTTTCTGTGGCAGTGCCTGGTGGCAAATAAGTCTGTAGAAAATTGGAAGGAGATGCCAAAAACCTGGAGGATACTTCAGATACTTTGACATTGACAGAAGGAAAATTATCTGGAGAAGGCATGAGAAAACTAGACTGTATGGAAAGAGTTTGGCTGTTAATTGCAGTTACAATACTACTGTTATTTTCTTAAGAAAAATCTAGTCTCATAGTTTGAATCCTTTTCTAAATTTGTTATGTAGCTTGTGGTATATGACATGGCGTGCTCAGTACTCATTTAACAATCCATAAGGCCACTAACAAGGGATGATTGCATTTTACCCTTCTACTTCCTTGGATGTTCATCAGAAAATGAGGAATTCCATATGCCAAATTCTGGAATGTATTACTTGGCTCCCTGATAGATTCTTTTGGCAGTCCTAATGGCAGGTTTATGGTTACTACTGGTTCTGCTCTTTGGTGATGCTTGTGTCAGAGATTACTTCGTTCTTGAACACCATTTTGGTCTTAGCATGTAAGTATTTCACTAGATTTTGTCTGGTTTAAGTACTCATTTATTGTTTGCTTTTTTATTGTGTACAAATAAGAGATATACCATCAGACTGAATACTTCACAAGTACTCAGTTTCATAAAAATAACAAACTTTACAATCTTCAGTATTTCCTCCCTCCTTACCACACATGGAAAACAAGACGGAAAAACTTAATCCAGTACACAGACACATTTTTATTAGGAACAAAATAATTGCTATTTGTTCACAGCTTATTTTTAAAAATATATTCTGATGTAAATCTATTTCATCTTACTTAATGATAAAGTCAACAGCTATTAGTGTCTTTATTAAAAACTAATATTTTCTTGAATGTCCAAACTCCTACTAGTTCTCCTCAAAAGGTTTTAAAAGGCCAAAACCCAAACTGCAAAATATAATTTTGACTTGGGAAAAAAAAGAAGTATCATGAAGCAAAGACTATTATTTTTAACGATTTTACCCTAAAAGAAGTCAAATTTTATGGTGAGACACAAGTTTAAAGCCCTGGGATTCAGGAATACAAAACACCTGTGATAATGATTTTCAGTCTGCATGCATGCACATGGGGATCATGGTTGAAGTAGATGATTCCCAACATCTATTCACAAATCAAGAAAAGGCCAGGAAAATAAAATAGCTTTATTGAAAATACATTTCTCTAAATGTTATAAGAGAATCTTTTCCCTGCCCTTCAACTCTAAAATGAGGGGGGCAGAAGTGGCATCTATGCCAAACACCACCAAACAATTACAAACATAACAAGCTCTGAGTCAGACCCACAATGGGTAACTGAAATGTATAACATTAACCTTCACTAAAGACAACAAAAGCAATGAGGTCTGGTTTTAACTAAGTAACACACACATTAATCTCTAAAAAATGCCCAAGTTGTTTTGCATTCCAAAGAAGGACTATCTGTTACACATGTAGCCAATCCATGTTAATTTAAGAGATGTTAAAAAAGGAGATATGTAAGACATGTTTATCATTCTAATGAAGAACAATAGGACAAATTGTTTAGAAAATAATTTGTCAGAATATCAGTTTTTTATGCTCAATTTTTTATGCTCAACCTGCAAGCCAGCTAAGATTTCCTAATAACTGAGAGTGAAAAAATTATGAGTAAAAACCAACCAACCAACCAAACTCCTACATTTGTAATCTTTTTCAAATTTTTAAGATGAGGTTCTGACATACAAAATTTCAAAAGTTTTAAACACAAATTAAAATTAATGTTTTCATTCTTACAGCACTTACTATTGGAAATACTGCCATTTTTACAGAAGATGTGTCTTTTTCATGCATATTTCTGCCATTAAAATAAAAGGTCACTAGAATATTTGAAGAATGTTTACAGAGAATATGAATGCTGAATGTTGTTAGAGAACATTCACTGATCATGTGAATAAAAATTTGTGATAAAAAGTTATGCTGGGCTTTAATAGTGAAAATACGAAGCTCCTTCCCTTGATCAGCTGAACTTTTTTTAAACACTATTGTCTTCATAAGTGTGCCAAATTATGTTGTTATGTTTCTTACTATATACTTCAAAACCCTTGTAAATTTCAGTGTTTTCTCCTCTACCTACAATTTTTGACTGTAACTCTTAAATCCACTTGTGAGTTCATGAACCATTTCTTTAGCAGACAAAATCCCATATCCCCAACACTGCAGTTGTTTACTATTTTCCATTTTCTCCAATCTCTTTTTCATTTTGGTTTCTCCTTCTTTGCAACACCTATTTTCTTACCTGAAGAGGACTGGGGTTAGCTATTCTTCATCATGAATATTTTCCACATTCCTCCTTCAAACCTTGGAATAGGAAGGGAATTGTGCTGCATGCACCAGATATATTGGCATAGAGAAACAGCCTTTTCCTGATATCAGCTGCCAGTAGTCCATTTCTACCCATTGTCTCTGTCTGTTGTTGTTCCTTATTTCTCTCTTCATAAACTTGATCAGTGTCACAGATAGGATGAACAATTACACTATCAATTGTTTCTCTGATCTCTCAAATGAGTCAATAGCTACCACACAGCTTGTGAAAAAGTCATCAGTCCTTGACAAGCAATACCATAGAAAGATTAACAAAAAATGTAAAATACATGGGTCAAATTTTCTAATGCCTACATTCATTTAAAAAGCAGTTTTCACTTCATATCTATGCTTGAAACCAATGGGAAATGTATTTCTGGAAGAAATTTCTTCCTCTCAAAGAAATGTTACTTGCTTTGGAATTGCTTACCTTCAGGAAAAGAACTATAACTGTGTTTAGTGTCCCTAGTAATTTTTCTCTTATTTTCTCTTGCTAAAAACAAACAAACAAAAACCAAAAACAAAACAACAACAACAACAAAACCCAAAAAACCCCCAAACAAACAACAGCAACAACAAAACCAACCAAAAAACCCTCAACCAAACACCCATTAATCTTAGGACCTCGGCTAGTAAGACTGTTATTAGGTATAGTCACAGAAGAAAATGTAGTTTCCACCTTCGGCTCTAACCTCGTTTCAGAAAGCTAGTGAGATTCACTGGATCTTTTTCTAGGAAGTTGCATGATAGCTTTTCTCAGTAGGCAGTATTCACATCTGGAAATGTGTAGATATTATCCATGTTGGTTAGGACAGAGATAGTTTCCTTTATATTTTGCATGGAAACAACTATTTTCCAATGCCAAACTATTGCCAATAGTTGCCAAACAACTATTTTCCTATGCCAACTATTTTCCACTATTTTCTGGCTTTATTGTGCATAACCAAGATGTCTTGTAAGAAGTTAAAAAATGTAATTCAATTTGCTACAGTACCAGATTTCCGTAAGCCCTCACAAAGTCATTGAAATTCATGATAAATGTCTGTAGTAACAGCAAGATTAGAACAAATTCCATTACTTTTTACAGAAAGGATGTCTGAATTTCTCCATTGTCCTCAAATGATTTTTGCTTAATGTTTAAAAGGATTTATTCTTCTGATCATTAGTAACTTCATACATTTTGTTTTTTTTTAAATACCCACTATATTCAATGAAACACTGTACTAGCAAAATAACAATCCTTCCAAAAATCAATCTCTTGTTAACTGTCATCTCTGGATATACTTATCTTTCCTGACAGAAAGACTTTCATTTTGCTCTAAATCTAAACTTTGCATGTCCCAGTAATGTACTACTATAGCCCAATATTTTACATATATATAAAAATATATATAAAAAATTACATATAAGTATGAGGATATTAATTTTCATTATTTAGTGAAGAGTATTACAGCTTCTCTTGCTCTTTAGTACAGGCCAGAATAGCACAGGTGCTATCAGCAAGAGTCTCAAATTAAAAAAGTACCAAGACTGAAGCTGTAGGATCAAATGTTAACAACTAGTGTCCTCTAAGGTATGTCTAGGCCACCTCGAACATTACTCAGGTTAGCATTTCTGTAATTTTAAGAACTACTTCAGCAACTGAGCTTTGTATTAAATTTATGTGTCTCATATTTAAGAAGCTATTTAATGGTTATTGTAGAAATCCCCAAATCTACCAATCATCTCCTGTCACCTTTATTATTATTATACATTTCCTACTAGATCATAAAAAAGAACTAAACCTTTCTTTCTATAAAAAGACTTTTTTAAAAAAAAGGCTTCTAAATGTTATTGATAATGACTCTCATTGCCTCTCTTGCATGTGTTATGCATGAAAGACATAGTGATCGTAGTGATCATCATAGCGAAAATAACAGTATGGATCTCTTAAATATTATATAGAAAAGCAGTCCTGGTACTACTGGTGCAGAAACAAACAGAAAAGATGATGGCTTTTGAATGGAAATCAGTTCTAGCACAATTGATCTTACCTGTTTATGTATTCACCAGTGCCATACTTGCAAAACCACAAGTTTGTTCCATGTTCCTTTCAGCCTAGTATCCTGGAAAATCCATTATCAAGGTCAGAGGATGGGAAAGCAGTCAGTAATATTGCCAGGCTTACTGCCATTGAAGAGGAAAGGGGAGCACATCTGCAGAAACTGGCTGTTCCTGTACTAAAACACTAAACCAGGGTGTAAAGCTAGTGTAGCTAAATGCAACTCCATAGAGAACAGGAACAGGCTGGATTGCAAGAGCTACAGGTTCCTTTGTGTGAGCAGTAAATCCCAGACTGCGGGAATTCACAGGAGCCAGAGATTTGCACAGGGGCAAGATTCTGACAAAGAGATAATTGTAAATATTTTGCTTCCATGATGCATAGGATCTCAGCTGGTGCTGATATCCAACACTTTAAGGAAGAAGAGTAGTATATCAATGATATGCTAATCTACCAAAATGTAACTGACCCAGGGCTCTTGTAAGCGAGTGATTTTAGAACCAGAGTGAAGCTTGTGAACTCACTGACTTGACAATTACAAATTCTTCAATTCTAGCATTCGGTATAGTATGTGCTATCTATATGTCTTGTCCCATCATTCTTTCTTCAGAGTCTTCATCTTTTTTTCACCTCCAGCACTGCCTTCTTGAAAAGAGAAGTGGCTAAACCACGTCAGTAATGCCAACATCTGAACTTAAACACAAGCGATGAAAGCAAAGTTGCTTTAACATTTTAACAGAGTCCTACACCAGACACAAGTCATCTTTCTCAGCATCATTATAGCTTAATATTATTAAAGGAAATTGATTCCTTGCTTAGAAATACCAAATATTTCTCATTTAACATGACAGGTGGAAAAGCAGTAATTTTGAATTTTGTCCCTATACTTTGTGTACCTTATTTGTAATCAATATTATTTTACATTCCACATTCTCTTCACTAGGTCGTCTGGATTACCCTTAATATGGTTAACACATTAGTATCTCCAGCTTGTTTTTTCACCCACTACTTTAATTACATGATTAATTCTCAACCTTTTGAGTTTCACAACATTATCCAACTAATCTTTTTGCCTTCAAATGAGAAAATTCTGAAGACTCCATATCATTTCAAACACAGGAGTTTTAGGCCATCAACCACAATCTTTTGCACATTCCCACCATAACCATCGACAACAAAGAAACATGTAGAACATTGACAGGGATACCAAATGTAAATAGAAAGGTAAGCCAACTTTGTTCAAAACAAAATAAACTTCTTCAGAAGTGGATAGCTTAAAGCTGACAGCAGAAAGTGACCTATAGTGTGTCTGGTAGAATATTTAACCTCGAGACTTAACAGAGAATGTGAACTAATGGCTATGGGTATGGAGGCAGAGAAGAAAATATATGCATAGCCAATGCAGAAAGCACATGACAGTCAACCTGTTACATGGCAAAAGATAAAGGAAATAATATCTTTGGTGAAGGTCCTTATATTAAAGGTTACGGAGACAGTCATGAAACCAGTATTTTGGTCATCATTCTTATTGGAATATAATAAAAATGAGGCCCTGTCTGAGCTATAAGAAATAAATGACTACCATTAGAAAAAACAAAAATAAGTATCACAGAGCTGTTAGTACCATATCTGATAAATTACTTTTTAAAAAAGACAAATCAAGAGCTATGAAACAAGAGAGATTAAAGGGAGCCATCTGAACTACTCAAGGAACTCAGTGTTGACTCTCCATAATTAAGCTGCATTGAAATAAAGAGACAGAATATATCTTAAAAACACATTTCTTCTATCAGCCAAATCTCAGGAAGAATGTGGCATAAACAGAAATGGTCAGAGAATGATTGTTAGCAAGGAAAGCCTTCTACATTAGAAGACTGATTAGAAATATTTCATTAAGAATAATCAGGGTTTCATTTTGAGATCCAGCAAGGAAAAAAAAAAAACCAGGAACATGTGCTTACCTCATAATAAAGCAACAACAAGGAGGCACCATACAATTTAGAAATAAACAAGTTATTTCTGTGCATAAGATATAATTAGACTGCTACAAGGACTAGGAAATCTAATTGCACAGCTCTCACCCTTCTGTCTATAAACTAAACTCCCAAGATTAGGAAGAAAGGCACCCCATAAACATTGCATTCTATTCTCTCCTCTAGTATCTGTTAAAACAATTTTTTTGTTAAAATTAAGATACAGTCATTGCATTTTTCACATTGACTCATTTCCTACACTCTATCTCTATTGTGATTTACATAGCTGAAGTTGAGTAAGAAAATGCCTTGTTCATAACTAACAAAACCATTCACTAAAGTTATCATCATTCTTTGTTAATGAAAACTCATGCTAACTATTAATTTATACAATCTGGTTTATAGTGCAATTTGTATCTACACAAGATACTTAGACAATCAGGAATAGTTTGATGGTTAACTGGAACTGTTTCAGTATAGAATATTTAAAGCCACAGTCATCCCATCAGGAAACAAAAACTATCAAGTGGGGTTTAATTAGAATGTTCAAGCAACAAATTTCAGTTTTTAAACTACTCATACCTAATCTGTAGGCTTTCCACTGGCTATACTGTTTCATTTAAGGTAGTGTAGTAATCTAACCAGTATACACATATTTCCGAAAGGCCAGAACTTTCTGCAAATCACTACAGCAACAGAGTATTTAACTGCTAGTCATACAACGGGTGTATTAAGAGTTCTAGTTCTTTAATGGATCTAAGTATGCAAATAGGAAGAAAAATCTTCAAAGGCAAAGCATGGAAATCCAGTATATGTAAATTTGTATTTCTTTAAACAGTCGTGCAAGATCTGCTTTCAAAGTTATAAGACAACATATCAATTTATGGTATGTTTATGTATCTTCATAAAGATGATAATTGGCAACTCTTGAATGTTTATACAACCATACAGATACATTTACAGTGTAAAATCATTGCATGTGAAACTTTTTTCCTTACCATGCCCATTCCATTCCTTTTAACACACAGTTTGAATACACTAGCTTTAGAAAAAAAAAAAAAAAAGAAAAAAAAAAAGCAAGCTTCAAATATAAAAAAAAAATACAGCAGTCTACACTTGGATGAAAGTCAAAGTCCCAGTAAATCTTCTTACACTGTTGTAAAGATTATGTATGTTCTTGTCCTGACATTTTTTTAGGATTTACCTTGCTTGTGTCACATTGAATATTTTGTTGAAATAAAGTAAAATAAAGAGGAGGGGGGAAAAAGAAAGATGGAATAATCACATGATGAAGGAGATGTGAAAAAAAAAAAGTATTTTTTAATGCATAATTCAAACTCAAAAGTCCATTTTCCATCACTTGTTAGTGGCAGGAATCATGAGATCTAACATGAACTCACACTTCAAAAAGTCAAATTATAGACCAATGGCAAAGAAAATGTCTTTGATCCGCATCAATGAGCTTCAATTTATTTTGGGCCTCTCCTAACATCTACTTATAAAGAGGAATGTACCTAGTAAGAGGAAGTCTCAGCTCGATCGAACTTTTATGCAATTCAAGAATGAATGTTATTATTTTTTAAAAGATCAGGAAGACCTGTATAATGGATTAGCTGCTTATACTGATTCTATGTGAAACTAAGTAAAACATTGCAAAATATCTGAAAACATATCATGAGGCAGAGGGCAGGAACTATCACCTTCACTACTATCCTGTATTTGATATGAGGCAGTCCATTAACTTAAACACATCTATTTGTTCTACAGTTGACTAGTCGTTTTCCCTTTCAACAGATGCTTCATGGTCCAGACATTAAAAGTTAATATAGTTTTGGAGACAAGAGGCAAAGGAAAGATATTTCCATTCAACACACCTGGAAAGCCACCATCATTGCTAACTACCTTACTGGTATTAACAGAAGCCAAGAAATGAAAGGAACATGAAAAATTTCTTTTTCTCTAACAAAAATTAAGCACTGTCAAACACTACAGTGTCAAGAGGAAATGTAACAAAATGATAAATTAAAGGGAACAATAGCCAAGGCTAGCTAAATCTTTCAGAAATTTTTGAGTGAAATCTTAATCATTAAGCAGTCAAAATGCTTAAAATCTATTTTTCAAGGTCTCAGGAAAAGAAGTTGCTTGTTATCACTGTGTCCAGGAAAAACAAGTGGAGTGGGGTAGACATAGTTCATTAATCTCAGGATAAGCTGAGTTTCTTTAAAATGAATAAATAAATTATTTTTTAAAAAAAGTCTATGTATCTTAGCTTTCAACTTTTACACAATGCAGAATTCCCACAACCCTTGGAATTTCCAAACCCCAAGACACTTTTTATGATTAGGAGATTAAAAAAAATTAGTGATCTAATAAAAAGACTTCAAAATTAATGAGAAAAAAACCCAGAATTATAATTTTCTGGAATAAGAAACATGTGGAATCATTGTATTTCTAGGAAATAAGTCATCTGGTTGCAGATGAAGGCTACATAGGAAATTTCCCTTATAGTAGATTACTCCAACTTTTTTTTCCTCTTTCTCTGAAATACTCAGTATTCATTATTATCCGTCAAGAGAAAGTCCTACTAACTGCTGCAAATCTGTCATTTGAAGTTCTTTCTTGAATATTTCAGTTTTTCAGTTATTAATTCAACTCCAGTTAGTGATTAATTCCATTACTTTAAAAAAACTGCTTTTTTTTTTTCAAATAAAGGGGTTATGAAAAGTTGTTAAATTACTGGTTTTTCTCCAAATGCACTAATAGCATTGAGATATTGGCCTTTTGATCCATCCCTGTTCGTATATATTTTATATATTCGTACATATATATAAAATATATATCTTATATATATAAAAATGTATATATTTATGTATTAATAATTTTAGTTTGTTTTCTTTACTAGAATAATGTGCCAACCAATTAAAGGCCAATAACCTATATGTACACATATGTTTAAGTGCATAAGATTTTGTCATTATTTTTAGAGATGGTTTAGAATTCAGATATAACACTGATATTTTCTGAGGCTTTCTAGAAGCACTCATCCAGCTAAAATGAAGTAATTGAAACTACATGTTAAAAAATACTGTTCTCACCACAGTATACTGTGGTGGACACTGTACAAATGTAAAGTAAGAAATGGTTTAGCCTTAAACAGCTTTGGTTATAAATGGGCAAGACATGCTTCTTCTCTAAAATAGTAATTATTGACACTTTATTATTTTAATAATAAATTTATTAGTAAATCAGTAAAAATTTTTCAATGAAAATTACTAATATCACAGACATTTGATTTTACCCTTTGAGTGCTAGGACGTAAGCTAGATGATACAAAAAATAAACTAAGCAGAGTAAAATCAAGAGCAGAGATGCAGCCCATGAAGTACCCATGCTGAAACAGATTTTCCTGAGAGGAACTGCAGCCTCTGGAATGACCTAAATCACAGCAGAGAAAACAGGTGATGAGAAAGGGTGGCAGAGAGAAACCATTATGATCTGACTGCAGCCTGCTTGGAGAGGAGGTAGAGGATTTGGGAATGAATGAGTGAAGCCGAGTCTCACAAAAGAGGAAGGAAAGATGTTATTTTAATGTCTTTTTTTTCCCCCCACTACCTGAAAAATATGTATTTTAATTGGCAAACAAGTCAATTTTCCACAAGTTGATTCTGTTTTGTCCGTAACAGCAACTGGTAAGCAATTCCCTGGTCTTTACCTTGACCCACAAGCTGTCTCATTCCTGCTCGTCCCATTTCCTCTCCCTGTCCCCTTGCGGGGGAGTGGAGGACTCAGCAAGTGCCTGGATGGGAGTTTGGCTGTTTGCTAAGGCTAAACCACCACAGCTATCAATAAACTTCCCACTTGACTTTGAAAGTTTGTGTAAAGTTGTTCCCCGTGAGTTTCCATTCTCTTATGTCTGTCACTCTCATAGCAAAATGACCTCTGTTTTCTTCACTGGATTTTCCAAAGCAGAAGGTGACTGAGGTGGCTAAGAACCTAATAGTCATATACATTTCAAAAGAGTTGCTGTGGGTGTAGAATTATGATCGTTGCTTCCATGCAGGTTAAATTTATATGAATTATTGTTGGCATACTCCAACAAGTACAAAATTAAATGTGGAAACAATAAAAGGAGTTTGGGGGTTTTTTAAGTGGTTATGTCTTAATCTAAATTTATTCTATGTAAAAAAAGGCTATTTTTAATGAAATTTTTATTACTTTTTTTTAACCTTCTGATACTGTTTCATGACAAATTTTAAGGAATGATCTCTATTTTTATTAACATGTACATGATGCACAAACAAGCTTGTTTGCACAAGGATTTGAAATGTTAACTTCAACTTTGGCTACTTAAAACACGTTTTGAATTAACATGTCAAAAAATACTGGAAATTTATCTCACTCCTTCAGCTCTATAAATTCTAACTTAGATGGATAGTGGTCTTAGTTATAAGTCCATTTGTCAGGCAGGGGCTTGTGCCATGATGACTAAGTAGAAGTTGTTGTATGGGTCAGTGCCTGTTCATGATTTTCTGGAGTTTGTTTTAAAAGCATGTAATAATTTTACCTTCAAAAATAGTTTGCATTAGAACTTAAAATGAAAAATCTCAGTTGAAAACAGATAGAAATAGCATTAGTTTGTCTTATCAGAGAGCATACCTCAGCACAGTATTCCAGAACAGGCCTGAGAAATCCAAACTCAACTACTGTCCAACTTTACCCCATTCAGCTGCAGAAACAATTTCTCCATTTGAACTTAAATTGTGATATAGCATTAGGCCTTCCTTAGTAATCCTCAATCAAGAGTGGCAGTCCTAGTCATTTTTGCGTGTTTAAAAAATTATTTCCCAGCAGGAGCATTAGACTTGCTGTGACAGCCATGCTATTTGAAAATGCTTTTCCTTCTCTCAAATTGGATCACTTGACCTATTCCATTAAGACATTTGAGACAACTTCTTTTTATCAGAGTTAAACTATTAAACTATTCTATGCATTCAAGGCTGGTTTTAATTGATTTAAAAGTATTTTTATATTTATTAAGAATGTTAGTGTATTACATAATTTCTAACACAGAAGTTGATCCATCTGTACAGATTGTGCCAATGAAATTCCACATAAGTACAGTTAGATCATTTTGTATAATAGTAAGTCTTTTCCTTTGAGTAAGCAAAATGTGGTTTTAATTTCTTAAATACATAAGAAGAAGAGTCAAGATCATCCATGAAATAGTAAGATGCAATTGCTAGCAACAATGGAGGATAAACACCATAATGATTAATCAAGAGAGATAGTCAAATTCAACCTTCACAATTCATACATTAGGATGCATAGTGTAAAACTAAATTCACACCATTACTGGAAGCCTTTGGCTGGCTTTATTGAATAATATTAACAAAAATAGTGTTCAAATAAATTTAACTAGCAAACCTATTTGTAGTAGTGTTATTTTCCCTGTGTCTCTCATAATATCTACAACACTTGAAGGTCAATATAAAAGAAAATGTTTCATTTAAAGATCTTAAAAATGATGGTCCTAATCTAGGAAAGAACATGGACTCATCAAGATGAGAAAATAAGAGAGAAAGCAACAAATATTAAAAGACTGATGAAACAAAATCAGACAGGTAAAGTCAGTAATACTGAAGTCAGTATTGGAAGACTAATTGAAAGTCATTGCCATAGAGAAAAGGCTATATTATATAAGGGGTATATAATATAATATAATATAATTCCTAAAACTAGAAGGCAACTTGAAGAAAGGTCTGGGGTCATTTGCAGACGGGGAGCATGAAAATGCTGAAGTAACAGATCTGAAAGTAGTCTCAAGGAATAAAAGCTAGGAATAAAGAAGCAAGGAGTCAACATTCACTTTTTTGTACAGGGCCCTCCTGTGTTCCATCTCATGATGCCATTTATAACATCTTTGTTTGTGACATGGACAGTGGAATTGAGAACACCCTCAGAAAATTTGCTGACACCACCAAGCTGGTGGTACAGCTGGAGGGAAGGGATGCCATCCAGAGGGACCTTGATAGGCTTGAGAGGTGGGCCTGTGTGAACCTCAGGAAGTTCAACAAGGCCAAGTGCAAGGTCCTGCACGTGGGTCGGCACAATCCCAAGCACAACTACAGGTTGGGTGTAGAACAGATTGAGAGCAGCCCTGAGGAGGTGTTGGTGGATGTGAAGTTCAGCATGACCTAGCAATGTGCGCTTGCAGTCCAGAAAGCCAATCACATCCTGGACTGCATCAAAAGAACTGTGACCAGCAAGACAAAGGTGGTGATTCTCCCTCTCTACTCTGTTCTCATGAGACCCCATCTGGAGTACTGCGTCCAGCTTGGGGGTCCCCAGTACAAGAAAGACATGGAGCTCTTGGAGAGACTCCAGAGGAGGGTCAAGGATGATCAAAGAGCTGGAGCATCTCTCCTATGAGGACAGGCTGAGAGAATTGGGGTTGTTCAGCCTGGAGAAGAGAAGGCTCCGGGGACACCTTATAGCAGCCTTGGAGTACCTGAGGGGAGCCTACAAGAAAGCTGGAGAAGGACTGTTTGCAAAGGCATGTAGTGGCAAGGCAAGGGGTAATGGCCTTAAACTGAAGGAGGGTAGATTTAGATTAGATATTAGGAAGAAATTCTTTACTCTGAGGGTGGTGAGACACTGGAACAGGTTGCCTGGAGAAGTTGTGGATGCCCCTTCCCTGGAAGTGTTCAAGGTCAGGTTGGATAGGGTTTTGAGCAACCTGGTCCAATGGAGGGTGTCCCTGCCTCTGGCAGGGTGGTTCAAACTAGATGATCTTTAATGTCTCTTCCAACCCAAACCATTCTATGATTCTATGATTTGGACAGTTGTTTATGTTCCTTAGGGTTCAAGAGTGCAAATCCTGTCTGTGTAGATTTCTTTTATCAAAAGGTCTACAATGTCCAGAAATGCCTATCTGTACAAGCCCAGAAGAGCAAAGGGGCACAATGGCATGCAGGGACCCAAATCAATGACTTCCAAGGAAGGAACACCCTGTTGAAGCCCTTCCCAGGGCTGTCCCACCACAGCCTCAGCCCCAGGGTTAAAGTGTGAAAACCATCACAGTGAGTCATCTAGAGCAACTCTCTGAATTACCTTTTGGACTAAGGGTTGCTGCCTGGGGGTGGGACATATCATGGGATGCGGAAGGAAAGCAGTTTGGGATCACAAAGGATTTATTATAGGATGCTTAGGGAAGAACGGAAGATAGGAGAAGGGATGGGTTTGGGTGATGTAGGAGAGGAACAAGAGTGGGCAAATAGATGGGTAAGGTAATAAAAAGGCCTGGTCACCTGCAAATAGTGGTCTGGTCTGTATGTTTGTCTGGCCAAGCCCCTCTTTCCTGAGTGAGGGGTTCTCTATTCTGTGTATGTGTATGTGTGTGTATGGAAGGCCCCATGGTTCCAGAGCAAGTCTGGGTGTGTGAGTGAATGCGTGATCACTAGTAATGATCAAGATAGATTAGCTGGTAAATAGGTGAAGAAGCTTGGGAGCAAGAGGATGAGTGGGTCTATAAGGGCCAGTTCTATGTGTGAGAGTGTCTCTAAGAGCACAGGGGTCAGCAATCGGGACTTGGAATGTCCTGGCCAGCTGTCTTTTTGTGTCTGTGTGCCAAGGTCTGTACCAGCATTGGGACTGGGACTTTGGCCTCAGGAGCATGAATGTTCATGTGCCAGCAACAGGGGAGCTACTGGTCAGACTGTCTAAGTCTGGCTGCTAGAGGGCTCTGCCTTGTACATATGTATATATTGTCACCAGTGGACCTCCATCCAGATCAAGCAGAGAGGCAAGCAGGATGAGGTCATTGGTGCTGTGTTAATGTGAGTGCCTGTCTGCAATCTGTATGGCCAGCCATGTATGTATGGATATATGGATATACAGATATATGTACTGTATATGTGTAGTCTGTGTGTGTGTCTGCCTTCTGAGAATACATCTGCAGCCTTGGTACAGGGGCTCGGCACATGGAGCACCAGCTGCTTTGCCTCTCTTGGGATGTTGGATCCAACAGGATATATTTTTCACTAACAAAAATAACTTATTGTATGTAAAGTTAGGGGTGGGAAAAGTGTATTGGTGCTCCAGTGATACCCACCCAAAAATAAACAAACAAAAAAATTCAAAGCCTACAAAAAAATGTTGTTTTGAATCATAAAGCAAAAAATGCTAAAGTGGAAACACTGCAAGAAGTTGGTCAAAGACAACAACTCATTACTAGTTAAGAAAAAAAAGCTTCATTGAAAAGTGCTCACTTCTCTGAAAAACATTCAAAATATGGAAAGCAAAATAAGGTTTTATGATTTCTAGCCCAAATTTAAGAAATAATATATTGCCTTGGAATATAAAAAAAACATCTGTCTGGCTTCCCTTTGCTGCCTGGTTTCAATCACCTAAGAATCATCATTCCTATCAAAATATTGATCAGTTTGTAGCAAGTAACTCACACATAAACACAAAGTACTAGATAGTCTGAAAAATACAAGTAAGCACAATGACAGGCTTTTAGACATATTGTGTAAAGATGCAGGGCCACAACTGAGTTTCAGTAGCTGGGTAACTTGTTATGTTTTCAAAACTCAATCAAATTCAGTAATGGCACCTGCAAAAGATAACAGTTGAAGTTCTTGATGTATAAAATTTAGTACAATGTAAGATTTTTGGTATAGCTTGGAACTTCAGAAAAATACAAACCTGTTTGTATCAATATTCACATATGGAAAATAGATTTCTTTGGGGAAAATAAAAGAGCTCTTAAGAAACCAATTTTCTCTCATTAAACCTCTAAATGATGAAGTAGACATTAAAAAAGACTCACAGGAAGTAAAAAACTGTAACCCAAGTAAAGATACAGTTTAATTTTACCACAGAATTAGTGGATGGTTTAAAAAAGTGGTAATAGTGTACTTAATGGTCTAAAAAAAAAAAATCATTAAAAGGAAAGCAGCAACTCATAAGAGGCAGACTGATTTAAGCTAACATCTATATTATTTGTTTATGTGATTTCAAGTTAAATATATTTAAGTTATTAAAAACAGATTTGGAAACAGAGAGAGTTCAAAGGACAGTCATAAAAATGATCCAGAGATGGGAAACACATAATACAATGAGAAGCTGCAGATTTCAACTCACTCAAAACAGAAAGCAGAAGGGAGATTCCATTGTTGTGCATACATATTTAAAGGCAAATCTTTTTAAAGGGGAGATTTAACTTTGCTGAGCATGACATTAAAAAAACCTGCTTGGCAGAGTTAGCATAATGACAGTACAAGAAATTTCAACTTTGAATAAAGAAGTGATTCTTGTCAAGGACACTGATGAAAAGTTAGAACAACTATATGGGTAATATGGTGAATCTATCATCTAACAGGGATAATTTCTGGTGAAAATTATTACTTTTCTAAACTATATCATGTGACTATGCTACTAGAAGGATCTCTGTTCTGAAAGCACTGTCTATGGTGTTAATCCCCAGTGAACAAATCAGTGGATTAAGATCACTTCATTTCTGCATATTAACAATTTGTGCCACATAATAAAAACTGCATGCTTTGTGGTTTTAATGTATCACCTTGGCAATATTCCATCTTCTTGAAGAATACTAGTCCTGCTGGCCACACTATTTGTGATACAAGCCAGGATGCTGTTGGCCTTCTTGGCCACCTGGGCACACTGCTGGCTCATATTCAGCTGGCTATCAGCCACCACCATCAGGTCCTTTTTTTCCCCAGGCAGCTTTCCAGCCACTCTTCCCCAAGCCTGTAGCATTGCTTGGGGTTGTTGTGACCCAAGTGCAGGACCCAGCACTGACCCTTGTTGAACCTCATACAGTTGGCCTCGGTCCATCGATCCAGCCTGTTCAGATCCCTCTGTAAAGCCTTCCTACCCTCGAGCAGATCAACACTCCCACCCTACTTGGTGTCATCTGCAAACTTACTGAGAGTGCACTCAATTCCCTCATCCAGATCATTGATAAAGAAATTAAACAGAACTGGCCCCAGTACTGAGCTCTGGGGAACACCACTTGTGACTGGCCACCAACTGGATTTAACTCCACTCACTACAACTCTTTGGGCCCAGCCAGCCAACCAGTTTTTAACCCAGCAAAGAGCATGCTTGTCCAAGCTGTGAGCAGCCAGTTTCTCCAGGAGAATGCTGTGGGAAATGGTATCAAAGGCTTTACTAAAGTCCAGGTAAATAACATTCACAGCCTTTCCTTCATCCATTAAGTGGGTCCTCATGTCATAGAAGGAGATGAGGTTAGTCAAGCAGGATCTGCCTGTCATAAACCCATGCTGACTGGGCATGATCACTTGGTTGTCCTGTACCTGTCGTGTGATGGCACTAAAGATGATCTGCTCTATAACCTTCCCCAGCACTGAGGTCAGGCTGACAGGCCTGTAGTTCCCCGGATCCTCCTTCTGGCCCTTCTTGTGGATAGGTGTCACATTGGCTAACCTCCAGTCAACTGGGAGCTCCCTGGTTAGCCAGGACTGCTGATAAATGCTGGAAAGTGGTTTGGTGAGCATTTCTGCCAGCTCCCTCAGTACTCTTGGGTGGATCCCATCCAGCCCCATAGACTTCTGTGCATCTAAGTGGTGTAGTAGGTCACTAATCATTTCCCCTTGGATTATGGGGACTTCATTCTCTCCCCACTCCTGTCTTCCAGCTCAGAGGTCTGGGTACCCAAAGAACAACTGGTCTTACTGCTAAAGACTGAGGCAAAGAAGGCATTAGGTACCTCAGCCTTTTCCTCATCCTTTGTCACTGTTTCCCCCTGCATCCAATAAAGGATGGACATGCTCCTTAGCCTTTCTTTTGTTGTAGAAATATTTTTTATTGTCTATTATGGCAGTCGCCAGATTAAATTGTAATTGAACTTTGGCCCTACTCATTTTGTCCCAGCATAATCTCATGACATCCTTGTAGTCTTCCTGAGTTGCCTACTTTTTCTTCCAAAGGTTATAAACTCTCCTATTTTCCTGAGTTCCAGTCAAAGGTCTGTGTTCAGCCAGGCCAGTCTTCTTGCCCACCACCTCATCTTTTGGCACATGGGGTTGGACTTAAAGATTTACTACTTGAAGAATGTCCAGCCTTCCTGTACTCCTTTGCCCTTCAAGACTGCCTCCCAAGGGACTCTGTCAACCAGTCCCCTGAACAGGCCAAAGTCTGCCCTCCAGAAGTCCAAGGTAGCAGTTCTGCTGAACCCCCCCCAGACCTCTCCCTTCTTACTTCTCTCAGTTCTATTCAGTTTTGTCATGACTCAGCAAAGTTGCGACAATGATTGTTGGCACTTATACAGGATCCTTTCTGGAATATCAAGAACCGCAATGACAAAATCTTTGCCCTTACCATGCTGAATGCAGAGGCATGCCTCAATATAGAAAAAAGAGGAAGCTTTGCTCATATTACAGCATGAACATTAAAAAACAAAGTTGCCTGGTTGTTTTTTTTTAAGGATGAATGTCACAAACATAAAATAATAGTTCTTTTCATGGTGTAAACCTAATCAAAAGCGAAAAAAACCCAACCAACCCAACCCTGTCATTCTATGTAGGACTTTTCTTTTTAAAATTAAATTCTTAGTCTCTATTTTTCACTCTCCTTACATCTACTCTATGGAAAAGCCTTTCTCTCTAACTGCTGTGAAGAGGAAATAGCTGAATGGCTCGCACTGAATGTCTGTGTTGATGTAACAAAACATTTTATTTTTTACAACTTTTTATTTGTTGGGTAGGTGTTGTGGTTTAACCGCAGAAAGTAACTACACAGCCATTTGCTCACCCCTCCCCCCATAAGGGGATGGGGAGGAAAATGAAAAAAAAACCTTGTGGATTGAGATAAAGACAGTTTAATAGGATAACAAAGGAAGAGAATAACAATAATAACAATAAAACCAGTGATGCACAAATGCAATTACTCACCTCAAGCAGAAGGGAAAAAAACCCAAACAATACTGTTGTCTGTTTCCAGGCAGTGATCCCATCTCCCAGCCTCCCCAGTTATGCACAGAGCATGACGTTCTATGGCAGGGAAAATCCCTTTGGCCAGTCTGGGCCAGCTGTCCTGGCTGTGCTCTCCCAGCTTCTTGTGCACCTGGCAGGGCCTCAGAAACTGAAAAGTCCTTGACTTGGTGTAGACACTACAATTGCCTAGCAACAACTAAAAACATCAGTGTGTTATCAACATTATTCTCACCCTAAATCCAAAACACAGAATGTATCAGCTATTAGAAAGAAAATTATCCCAGCCAAAACCAGGACAGTGGGAAATCCTTAATCCACAACAAAATTTAAAGCTGCTTTAATAACCTTTAATAATCTTTCAGAATATACATAAATTACTATAAATGGTGAGCATCTTGAGCAACATAAACAATAGTCAGCCAGACATAAAATTTTAAAAAAGTTAAAAAACAAACCAAAACAAACAAAAAACCCCCCACAAACACAACTTATTCTTACCTTACTTCTACTTTCTATGTCCCTCTCCCTCAATCTGTTTTCACAGCAACAGTTCAAAATAACCAAAATAAAACTCCTTAGAGAGCAATCATTATTCAAACTCTAGTGAGCTGCCACAGAGCAAAAGGACTCATTTATGTTCAGTTGCCACATGCTGCTTCTTCAGTCTTCCTGCCTCTCTCATTGTCCTGTGAGTCACATCACAAGCCTGTATGAGACAATATCCTCTGGATGGTCCACATCTCATGCCAATAGGAAAGCCAGAAATTATGCACATCTCTCTTGGCTACACTGGTTTGGCTCTCAAATTGAATGTCAGTGAGATAACAGCTACGTACAAGTCCAGTTGCACACACCTACTGTTGGCCATTGCTTACCAAGAGAATTACTGCAACAGGATTATTACTCATACAGTACTGAAAATAAAAGTACAAATAGCACCACTTATTTAACAAAGATCATTTTGACAAAATGTTTCCCTACTGCTGAAGTGAAGATTATATATAGCTATGAGGCTGAACTAAAAATATTGCAGTTATACAGTCTGGAATTGTGTCACAGTCGATGTATACAAATACTATAAAATTCCATTTATACCTTACATTACTGTTATTAATTGAACCACTGCATGAGCTAGAAAGAATATAGTTTGACTATTTTCACTCCCCATCTGCATTTTCAAGACTATCTGCTTTTCTGAAATAATATACAAATACAACAGTTTTGATGAAGAAAATTTCCATAAGATTTTTTTTAGCTATTGTTTTTATAGTAACTTTTCATAGCACACATGACTATAACACATGTTTATAACGAATAACAACAACGGTTGTCCCTATATCACATTCACTTTTTTGGATGGACACATCTTCAGACAGTAAAACTAACATTCAAGATAACCTATTCCCACTGATAAATTACATGATAAAGATGATAACTATTCTAAGAAGAAGAATAAATTATAATATTAAAGAAATATTCTGTTCTCAGGTTTGCTATTCCCTTCTGTTAGTTTCCATCCTGAAAAAAAGTCACCACTTGGTATGAACTAGAGTTTGTTTCAAGAGTGTGTAATATTAAACTTTAATTGTTAAAACAGTGCTGAATTTCATTTATTAATTTTAATTATTTTTCATAATCATCTCAAAATGTGATCTGGGAAATTAAAGTCCAATTTGAGGAATCTATTCATAGCCATAACAACTAAGAATTGTTTGTTTAATCCTTGGCTAGTTGGATAGAAATATTTCCTAAAATAATAAAGCATAAAGACTCATGACTGTTACTCATTAGATTGCAATATTCTGAAAATCTAGAGAGTGAACATTATTCTGAGCTGTAACAAATAGAAAAAGCCAATTTAAACATAGAAGCTGATTCATAGTTCTGCATGCCAGCACAATCATTTTGATGAAGATTCATCTCAAGACGTTATCACTATAACAACAAAAGTTGTTACCATAACTTTTATAACTTCTGATTGAGTTGGACTACATCTTTTTAGAAACAAATCAAGTTTGGGGGTTTTTACCTAGTAATAAAAAAATCCACCACTTCCTCAGTAAAGTTATTTCAACTGCTCATTACTTCACTAAGGAAAGCAGTACACTGTTTCTGATCTCAGTCAATTTTCAACTTCCAACAAAGATATCATTATGCTTTCATTCACTGACACCAGAAGTTTTCATTTAATGTAGATGGTTTTAGTTTGTGACAAGGGCAACTCTTAAAATTTTTTTCCTCAGTCTTACATCATAGCTTATCTTTTTAGACCGTGAGTATTTGTTGTAAATCTTCAATCCTTTTCAATTTGTCATCAGTCTTCCAGATTTTTCATTGGTCAATTAAAGCAAATACCAGTACAGCAAAATTTAATTAGGGTCATCTGTTTAGTTGAAACTACATCAAATACTAAGAAGTCAGACATTAAATATGAAAATAATGTTGCCAGTTGCACAGATTAGGAAAACCGATTACAGAAATAGTCTTATCTAATCTTTCCATGGGTTGTCAGGATCCTTGCCATAATCCCAAAGTTTATTGCTTCTGCATTGCACCTAGTCCAACAGCTATGATAGCCATTCTTTTAAAGTAATATGCAGTAGAACCAGTTGCATAGGTAGCCCTGAAAAAGATTAAGAAAAATTACGCTCAATCGAGCAGAAGACATTATCCAGAGTAGGCATGCCATACTCAGTTTATTTTTAGTCTTAATACAATGGTCTCAAAGAAACAATAAAGATAGATGTAGCATCTGTTTCAGATTTCTCATTGTATGATGGATAGACAGCATAAGTAACCCCAAAGAACAGATGCACAAGAAATTTCATGTCAACAAAGGGAAATTCCAGTTCAACCTAAGAGAAACAGAGAGGAAAATGTGACAAATAATATGCTAATATGGTAAAACAGTCAAGTATAATTTAATTTTGAAATTATAAATAATTTATTTCATTTTGTGGTTTGACAGGATATGCCTTAATCTTCCTTATCTATTTGCTCAAACATATAGATGTGTATTCATAAAATAAAGTGGTGAAAGACAAAATTATGCTAGAGTTCAAAAAGTAGTATAAACATTCTTCTCCACTGAAAGATTGTCCAGCGATGAAGTTAGCAGCCTGGCACACAAAGTACTTCTGCAGGCATGAAATGCAACAGTGTGATCTGTACTAGGACACCAGGAAATGCCCACCTCCCCAAAATAACTTTGAGTGGTTGAGTTTAGTCTGTATGAGTAATAGCACGTAGCACACTTCAAAATTCATATGTGAGAATCTCAGTGAAACCATTTTTGTCCAGCTCTGGGGTCCCCAACATAAGAAGGACATGGACCTGTTGGAGCAAGTCCAGAGAAGGGCCACGAAGATGATTAGAGGGCTGGAGCACCTCTCCTATGAGGACAGGCTTGAGAGAGTTGGGTTTGTTCAGCCTGGAGAAGAGAAGGCTCCAGGGAGACCTTATAGCAACCTAAAGGGGGCCTACAAGAAATCTGGAGAGGGACTGTTTACAAGGGCATGTAGTGGTAGGACAAGGAGTAATGGCCTTAAGCTGAAGGAGGGTAGATTTAGATTAGATGTTATGAAGAAATTCTTCTCTGTGAAGGTGATGAGACACTGGAACAGGTTGCCTGGAGAAGTTGTGGATGCCCCTTCCCTGGAAGTGTTCAAGGCCAGGCTGGATGGGGCTTTGAGCAACCTGGTCTAGTGGATGGTGTCCCTGCCCATGGCAGGGTGGGTGGAACTAGGCGATCTTTAAGATCCCTTCCAACCAAAACCATTCTATGATTCTGTGCTTATTAAGTATAGGAAACTGAGAACGCACATTGGAGAAGACACAAGTTTGGCTGCAGCCTGATTTTTTCATTTGGGCTAATTAATGTGATACAAATGTACTTTTTTAATTCTAGAAAACCTAATAAGCCCAAAGCAAAAATTACAAATACAACTCCACTCTTATCCCTATTATAGTACACATGTATTAGCACGTTGTTTTATGACTAGTCCCTACAGTTATCTGTCTCAGATGACCTTAGTAAGAGTTAAGCCAATTACTCCAGAGGAGAGTCTAAGTTAGAAACATGCAAGTCCAGGTCTCTGGATCACTTAAATATGCAGGTCTTCCATCTAACAAGGAACAGTTCCCCAATGTTAGAAAATAGAAAAAGGCTCAATATAAATAAATAATGATGAGAAAGTTTTATCAGACAACTAGCAAAAAGAAAAATGTACCTACCCCTCTTCTGCTACACAAAGGCCACTGAGTTCTTGCCCTAACTTACCACTCAAAGAATCCCTACAGAACTGTATCTTAATGGACAAGAAATGCATTTGTGCTGCCCCAGTACTTCTAACAGAGACCTATACCTTCTTTGCTGTCTGCCTCTTTTTGGCTTGCAGATGCACTACCCAATGAAAGAAAAAAAAAAACCCAAGCAAACCAAACCAAACAAACAAACAAAAAAAACAGGAAAAAAACCCCAAATTAATCCCTTTCCTGCTAAAGGAAAAACCTGTGCTGTCATTTCTGAAAATACTACCTAGAAAATGAAAGTGACTAAATGTGTCTTGTAATTGTCACGCTACAGACATCGGGGCTCATCGACAGAGCTTCAAACTAGGCTCGAAGCGGGAGGAGGATAACATCAGGCTTACCGGTGACATGTTGTGGGATGATGTGCCCAGGTTGGAGAGACTGGGCGCTGGTGAGGGCCCTTGGCCTACTGCTCAGAGATGTGCTGGACGCACTAGAGCACGCTCGAAGCCTAGAGGAGATGAGCCAGGGGCTCTGGATGCAACAGGAACCAACAGGGTAACACTGGGAAGATACATCAAAAGAATCCCAGCCACTCCAGCCAATAAGTCAGCCTCATCGGGGGCACAACTGAAATGCCTCTACATGAACGCACGGAGCATGGGGAATAAACAAGAGGAGTTGGAGACGTGTGTGCGCCTGAAAGACTATGACATTATTGGCATTACAGAGACGTGGTGGGATAGCTCCTATGACTGGAGTGTTGGGATGGAAGGGTACAGGCTCTTTAGGAAGGACAGGCAGGGCAGATGAGGAGGGGGCGTCGCCCTCTATGTCAATGACCAGCGCGAGTGCATGGAGCTCCACCTGGGGATGGATGAGGAGCCAACTGAGAGCCTATGGGTCAGGATTAAAGGGAGGGCTGGGGCAGGGGACATCATAGCAGGGGTCTGCTACAGGCCACCTGGCCAGGGAGACCGAGCAGATAAAGCCCTCTATAGGCAGATAGGAGCAGCTTCACATTCACAAGCCCTGGTCCTTATGGGGGACTTCAACCACCCCAAGATCTGTTGGAGGGACAATGCAGCAGAGCACAAGCAATCCAGGAAGTTCCTGGAATGTGTCCATGACAACTTTCTCCTCCAAGTGATAGAGGAGCCCACGAGGAGAGGTGCCATGCTGGACCTTATTCTCACCAATAAGGAGGGCCTGGTAGGGGACATCAAGCTCAAGGGCAGCCTTGGCTGCAGTGACCACGAAATGGTGGAATTCAGGATCCTCAGGGCAATGAGGAGTGAGCACAGCAAGCTCACTACCCTGGACTTCAGGAGAGCAGGCTTTGGCCTCTTCAGGGATCTGCTTGGTAGAATACCATGGGACAAAGCCTTGGAAGGCAGAGGGGCCCAAGACAGCTGGCTAAAATTCAAGGGTCACCTCCTCCAAGCTCAGCAGCGATGCATCCCAACAAAGAGGAAGTCAAGCAAAAACACGAAGAGGCCCCTGTGGGTGAACAAGGACCTCCTTGTTTAAGTCAAACAAAAAAAGGAAGCCTGCAGAGGGTGGAAGCAAGGGCAGGTAGCCTGGGAAGAATACAGAGAAACTGTCCGAGCAGCCAGGGAGCAGGTTAGGAAAGCCAAAGCCCTGACAGAAAGTAGTCTGGCCAGGGATGTCAAGGACAAGAAGAAAAGCTTCTATAGGTATGTTAGTGAGAAAAGGAGGATGAGGGAAAATGTGAGTCCCCTCCAGAATGAAACGGGTGACCTGGTTACCCAGGATATGGAGAAGGCTGAGGTACTCAATGACTTCTTTGCCTCAGTCTTCACTGGCAAGTGCTTGAGCCACACTGCCCAGGTCGAAGAAGGCAGGGACTAGGAGAATGCAGAACCGCCCACTGCAGGAGAAGATCAGGTTTGAGAATATCTAAGGAACCTGAAGGTGCACAATTCCATGGGACCTGATGAGTTGCATCTGTGGGTCTTGAGGGAACTGGCGGATGAAGTGGCCAGGCCACTCTCCATCGTATTTGAGAAGTCCTGGCAGTCTGGTGAAGTTCCCACTGACTAGAAAAGGGGAAACATAACCCCCATTTTTAAGAAGGGAAAAAAGGAAGACCCAGGGAACTACAGGCTGGTCAGTCTCACCTCCGTGCCTGGCAAGATCATGGAGCACATCCTCCTGGAGACTATGCTCAGGCAGATGGAAAACCAGCAGGTGACTGGTGACAGCCACCATGGCTTCACTAAGGGCAAATCATGCCTGACAAACTTGGTGGCCTTCTATGATGGGGTTACAGCATTGGTGGATAAGGGAAGGGCAAGTGATGTCATCTACCTGGACTTGGATTCGATGGATGGAGAGACATGGATTCGATGGATGGACCACTCGGTGGATAAGGAATTGGCTGGATGGTCGCACTCAAAGAGTTGTGGTCAACGGCTCAATGTCCAAGTGGAGAACGGTGACGAGTGGCGTTCCTCAGTGGTTGGTACTGGGACCAGCACTGTTCAACATCTTTGTCAGCGACATGGACAGTGGGATCGAGTACGCCCTCAGCAAGTTTGCCAACGACACCAAGCTGTGTGGTGTGGTCAACACGCTGGAGGGAAGGGATGCCATCCAGAGGGACCTTGACAGGCTGGAGAAGTGGGCCTGTGCGAACGCATAAAGTTCAACAAGGCCAAGTGCAAGGTCCTGCACATGAGTCGGCGCAATCCCAAGCACGACTATAGGCTGGGCAAGGAATGGATTGAAAGCAGCCCTGAGGAGAAGGACTTGGGGGTATTGATTGATGAGAAGCTCAACATGAACCAGCAGTGTGCGCTTGCAGCCCAGAAAGCCAGCCGTGTCCTGGGCTGCATCAAAAGAGGCGTGACCAGCAGGTTGAGGGAGGTCATCCTGCCCCTCTACTCCACTCTTGTGAGACCCCACCTGGAGTACTGCATCCAGCTCTGGGGGCCCCAGTACAGGAGAGACATGGAGCTGTTGGAGAGAGTCCAGAGGAGGCCACGAAGCTGATCAGAGGGCTGGAGCACCTCTCCTATGAGGACAGGCTGAGAGAGTTGGGATTGTTCAGCCTGGGGAAAAGAAGGCTCCGGGGAGATCTAATTGTGGCTTACCAGTACCTGAAGGGGGCCTACAGGAAAGATGGTGAGGGACTGTTTATCAGGGAGTGTAGTGACAGGACAAGGGGTAATGGGTTTAAGCTGAAGGAGGGTCGATTTAGATTAGATGTTAGAAAGAAATTCTTTACTGTTAGAGTGGTGAGGCACTGGAACAGGTTGCCCAGAGAGTTTTTGGAGGCCCCATCCCTGGAAGTGTTTAAGACCAGGCTGGACGAGGCTTTGGGCAACGTGGTCTAGCGGAGAGTGTTCCTGCCCTTAGCAGGGGGGTTGGAACTAGATGATCTTTGAGGTCCCTTCCAACCCAAACCATTCTATGATTCTATGATAACCAGCCCCCTCCAAAAAAATAAAAATCCCAAACCCAAACCGATTTACAGGAAAGAAGCATTTTATTTTTTTATTTCCTTGGAAATGTCCAACTGCTATTTCTGGCATCATATACTGGACTGCTACATATGGCATGAAATGTGACCAGAAGTTCAAGGGAGGTGATTCTGCCCCTTTGCTCTGGTGAGACTCCACCTGGAGTACTGCGTCCAGCTCTGGGGGCCCCAGTACAAGACATGGAGCTCTTGGAGCGAGTACAGAGGAGGGCCATGAAGATGATCAGAAGGCTGGAGTACCTCTCCTATGAGGATAGGCTGAGAGAGTTGGGGTTGTTCAGCCTAGAGAAGGCTCCGGGGACACCTTAAAGCAGCCTTCCAGTATCTAAAGGGGGCCACAGGAAATCTGGAGAGGGACAGTTTACAAGGGCATGTAGTGATAGGACAAGGCGTAATGGCTTTAAAGTAAAAGAGGGTAGATTTAGATTAAGTATTAGGAAAAAATTCTTCACTGTGAGGGTGGTGAGGCACTGGAACAGGTTGCCCAGAGAAGTTGTGGATGCCCCATCCCTGGAAGTGTTCAAGACCAGGTTGGATGGGGCTTTGGGCAACCTGGTTTAGTGGAGGGTGTCCCTGCCCATGGCAGGGGGGTTGGAACTAAAAGATCTTTAAGGTCCCTTCCAACTCAAACTATTCTATGATTGTATTTCAATCTGGACTTCCGGTGTAAAGAAATTTTTTCTTTTTCTAGCTTGTTTTACAGTCTTCAATTTTTTGACACTGTAGTTAATGCCTATTTGCAATGTACAGAGAAAACTGTCAGCATGTTAAGTACCAGTCTGCTTTGTAGCTTTTATTTGTGTGGCCTGAAGTATGCCTTTCTGCATAATATTCAGAATCTATTTCAACTTACTTTTAATTTATTTTTTTTAATTCAGATAAATTATTTCAGATTAAAGTACTTAGAAAATTGATACAAATAACAATAAAAGTACTTTTTCCAGTACTGCCTGCTTACTTGGGCTTTGGCATTTGATGATGTTTCTTTTGTAGCAAGCAATTTAGGGCTAACTTGTTATCCATAAAGAAATATCTTAAAGATCCATTTTTTCTCTGCTGGTCATGGCCCACAACATAAATTACAACCTGCGGGTTTCCTGGGTATTGCTGGTTTCCATTTTTATCCTTCAGTATTTAGGTAAAGTACCATATACAACTAAAAAAACTACACTAGCTTGCTAATTTAATCTTTGTGTGTTTATGGAAGCAATTAAAAATAAAAATGAATTGCATATGGTCTACCCTTGGAATTTATGTTAAGCTGAACTTCCTGCTGTCATTTTCTGATAGGGTAGAACTAATTTAATGCTGTTCTAAGTTATTATAATGAAAAACAGACCACAAAAAAAGATCAATTTGAGAATTACATGAGTTTTACATGAACATAAAGCTCACTTTACCTTTGTCTATGCAAATAAGGTCTACCTGAAATCCTGCAGATGGTGTGGAAAATTGAGTTTGTACTTTGGGCCATATAACTGAGACTTGAACATCTGAAGCCAAACCTCATCTGCCCACCTACATTCTTTGCAGTGAAAGCCATACCCTACCATCTAAATTCATACACATTAAAATGACTTAGATATTCTTTTGTGCATTGACTTGACATCTTCCAGCTTCTGTGGAAACACAATGCATCATAGGGCTGCAAAGTGCAGAAACCTATCCGTAAGAAGTAAAACAACTAAAGAAGGAAATAATTGAATAAAGAAAACCTTTTACGGAAAGTATTTTTTACATACAAAACACTTCAGTATTTTAGACAGTCACAGTGAAGCAACAATTTATGCTTTGGCCAGCTTCTGTAGATGAGCAATAAAGATATTAAATCTTTTCTAAAGAAGGGGGGTTGGGGGGAGTAAGGGGTGGTTTGTTTTATTTTTATTTGGTTTGGGTTGGGTTTGTTTAGTGGGATTTTTGTTAAGTAGAGGGGTTGTAGAGATTGATGAGTTTTGGAAAAAGTTGACTGTAAAGCACTCAGTAGTTTGAAATACTACTGTTGTGCTTAGACTATTTTACTCTGGAGATGGCAATCTGAGGAACATATATGTTCAGACTTTCAGTTTTTCTCCAGTCAAGTAGATGCATTCACTTTGAAGATACATTTGTGTGAATAAAGGTCAGAGAATTAAGCTCTGACTTCTTCAAAATACAAATATGTTTTCACTGCAAAATCAAATCCTAGGAAATCTGGAAACCATGTTACTGGCACTGATGAAGTTCTTTCCGTACCACAAAAACCCTAATTTTTTTCTTAGATCCTGGAACATTCTCTAAGATATTCACCAATGGAAAAGCTGCTCCTATATTAATTTTCACATTATCTGAAGAAGTTCTCTAGTGTCACAGCAATTTGCTTACACTAATTCTCAAGCTCATCTGTGTTTCACATTCAAAAATCAGAGCTCCAGTCAGTAAAGGTCAGATCTAAGAACTCAGATATAATGATTCACATCAGCCTGTACAAGTATCTGTTCCATTTTTTTCAGATACATGTTTCGTTCTTCCTTTTACTTCAACTAGAGAGGCATTCATATTTCCTGTATTTAAAAGCTGGAACTCTCCCATTTGTATAATCTTTTTTTCTCTCATGTTCTTAGAGGATAATTTCAAGGTATAAAGTGGATACCATGCATAAAGTTTCAAATCTTTTTTTAATGCACATTGTTGTAACATTACTTTTGTTTTTCTTAAAATAAATATCCACTAGTGAAATAGATCACATAATTAACCAGGTGAGTTCAAGGGCTGAGATTTCCAAAGCTTTTACTGCACATGTTGTGGGATAGCTGAGACAGTTACATTAAAAAACCACCCATGGGCTAACCTACACCTTCATGCTATTTGCATGCAGTGGGTATTACATTCCGTAAGTGATGTCATATTCTATGCAACTTAAGCTATCAGAATCCTGATCTCATCTAAGTTTGTCTTAAAACTGAGTAGCAGGATGGTTTATTCCTATTATCACCTTTTACTTAGCATGACTGTCAGTGCAGAACTTAAGTAATTCAACATGACAAATGTTTCTGTGGAAACCACAGGACATGCAAGTGCAGACCAAAAGCAGTAACCAGTTCCAACTGTTACCTCAAATCTAAAGATGAAATATGAGCTCATCTTTTGTAGACATCTTGCAGGTATGACAAAGACTTTTAGATGTTTAGAGGTTTTTTTCATTCTCTTTGCACAATTATGAACTACCTGTGTATTCCTTAAAATTAAAGAGATTTTGCTGAGACTGTCTGACAAGACCTTTCACAGAGAGAAATCACAGAAAAAATAATTGCAAAACTAACACTAGAGATTCCAAGGGCTGATTTATTAAATTACATATAGTACAGAATGTATTTATCTAATTTAAACAATAAGGCAATATATTTGCCTATTTGCAGATCTAAAACTTCCTTATTTTTTTCTTTCAAATGCTTACATGATCAGCTCTAGCTGTACTAAAAACTGGGACCATTCAGCAGCAGTAGAAATGCCTATAAATTTATGCTTCATTCCTTCCTCTTTTCTGGCCTTCATTTTCTCTTTTATTTTCTTCCTCTCAGCCAGGCTGGCAACAATACAGAGGGAGGATTAACACAAGTGCTCCTGAAAAAGAAATCTTTCCCAGCACTACTCCTGCAAGGTGAAATTGAGTAAAGTCATACCTTAAAAAACCTGTAGCAGGCACTAGTTTATAATTTGGGGACACATTTACAAGTTCATCTTATTTTTGGCACACTTATTGGAAAACACTTGTAAATGTCAATGTGTTCAATTTTTTAAAATACCTATTTCAGCTATTTAAATTGCTGAAAATCACTCAAGTTTCATAGTGTCTTTTTGTTATTATTGGTTATTCAAATAACACTAAAAAAGAATTTAATGAAGTAAATTCCTATAAGAATTTAGAATGCATCCCCTAGCTAGCTTAGATCATTCATGTAGGAAAATTTGCCTAACAACACAATTTACTAGGGGGGTTGAATGAAGTTGTTTCCAAATTTAATCAACTTTTCAGGCTTTGACATTCTTCCAGTACAAAATGACCTGCTCATTATAAACACATTTAAAAGACCCACAACAATGTTACAAGATTTTATATTACCTTTTTGCATTTGCCAGAGTCTGTTCTGATGCTCTCTGCAAACAACAAAAAGCGGATGCTGGAAGTTTCTTAATACCTCTCGATCATGGAAAATGGGCCAATGCAAATTCTTCAATTCACTGAGTAGCCTTATTCTGACCTTTCTAATACTAAATAGAGCACAAAAGGAGGTGGATTTCCCAGTAGTTTCTTAATGGAGCCAATCAATTCTCTCTAAGAAACAGGAGTACTTGTAAGGCAAATCATGGGTTTCTAGACTCTTAAAACTGAGATACGTTTAGATTTTTCACTTGGGTATGTGGAACAAAAAAATTACACACATTCAAAAGCAGTCATCCTTAAAAAAATCCTTAAAAATAAAGCAAATGTCTATTTAAAAAAAAATCAATTGAACCTTTTCAACACAAATCTGTAAGTTTGGCAAACTGCCAGCAAATCTTAAAGCAGCTGACTCTTAGAAGCCCGCTGGAGTGTCTGGAGTCCTTTATGTTTTCTGCATCGCCATCACAGAATATTACTGTGAAGGCACAGCTAGCCAAAGTTTGCTATTCAAGCTATGTGTAAATAAGACAATTTTAGCAATAACCAGGACTTCCAGATTTATTGCCCATGAGTTGGTAGTCTAAAAAAGCCACAGAACTTGGCCATCAGCTTGTCAGAAAAAGAGCTGCAGTCAAGCTGCTAAAAAGTATCATGGGAGTTCAAAGTCTTATGACTATGGAATTTGTCAGTCATAAAAGCACTGGGAATCCTTACTACAAGGCAGTAACATATGTTGATGCTCACGGCATGTTTCAGGCACCTGAAAAAAACCACGTTACTCAGTAATGACAGAATTTCCATTCCTGTAGAGCCACATAGTAACTTTGCCAGTGTTTTCAGGACTAGTATTCTGGACAATGTCATCTGAATGGCACTTTTTGGTTTTAGCTAGTAGACTCTGAGGGTCTCAGTTTTACAGATCATGATAGCAGCACCAATCAGAACATTGGCAGGCATCTAAAGTGGTGAAAAAAAACCAACTTATTAAATGGTATGAAAATTGTAGATCTCAATAGGCTAATATTTCATGTGAAGAACCTCCTAGTGCATTGGGATTTTAAGTTTTTATTTTCTGAGAAAGAAAAGGTGCCATACAAATGGTCAAATTCCTGATTGTGCTAAAGTTCTAAACATCTGCTTAGATCATCCTGCCTGTGTATACATTTCAGTAAGATTATAAAACACTCACAGTACATTATTTATCAAACAGTATCATTATTTATCAAACAGACAGGGTATCAAAGTTAGCCAGAAGCTTTAATGTAACATTGATTCCACAAATGGTTCCTGATATAGCAGTTTATTCAGTATTTACAGAGGCCTGAAAGAAATTTTTGAAGCCAGAATTGTGTGTTCAGTCACACAACAGCAAACAGACCCATGAGGATAAACATAAGAATGCCCCAAGACTGTAAATACCCATGTGCCCAGTTAGTTGTTCTCACACAAACAAGAAAATTTGAGCTTGAAACATCAGAATTGAATGCCTAAAGAAATGCAGAGAATAGAAGGATATTGCAGTGAGCATCCAGGGAAAAAAAAAAAAAAAAAAACAGTCTGAAAACAACTGAAAATGGGTAATGTGCAGCAGTTTGACTTGGAACGGTTATTTTAGTAAGTGTATACACTTTATAGCCAGGAGACAAATACCTTTCCTGTGACTTTTAAAATTAAGAAAGGTGAGATAGCAGGAGCGGTGGCCTTTGCAGATATTCAGCCAGCAACTTTCTAATAAATCATCAGACCTATACACTACCATGTAGAAATAGGTTCAATACCTGCAAATACAAGACTTTGAAAGCACAAAAGTCATGGTAGGACAAAAGCATGAACCTCACTAGAAGAGATTTCCATATGTAGAACAAACTTCATCACAAAAAGCTCAGTTCACTGTTCACTGTTTTCATTACTGTACAGTATTAGTAATGTAAAATGAGTTTTACTGAGACTCCTTGTCATAGTTTTGCCCCAGCCGGTAGCTAAGCCCCACACAGCCACTCACTCACTCCCCCCACATTGGGATGAGGGACAGAATCAGAAGGGTAAAAGTGAGACAATTCATGGGTCGAGATAAAGACAGTTTAAAAGGTAAAGCAAAAGCTGTGCATGCAAGCAAAGCAAGACAAGGAATTCATTCACCACTTCTCATCAGCAAGCAGATGTTCTGCCATCTCCAGGAACGCAAGGCTCCATCACATGTAACAGTTACTTGGGAAGACAAATGCCATCACTCCGAACATCCCTTCTTCCTTCTTCTTCCCCCAGTTTTATATGCTGAGCGTGACTTCATATGGTATGGAATATCCCTTTGGTCAGTTGGGGTCAGCTGTCCCAGCTGTGTCCCCTCCCAATTCCTTGTGCATCCCCAGCCTCCTCACTGGTGGGGTGGTGCGAGAAGCAGAAAAGGCCTTGGCTCTGTGTAAGCACTGCTCAGCAGTAATGAAAACATCCCTGTGTTATCAACACTGTTTCCAGCACAAATCCAAAACATAGCCCCATACTAGCTACTATGAAGAAAATTAACTCTACCCAAGCCAAAACCAGCACACTCCTTTAATAATTGCTACAAATAATTTGTGGCCACATAGCAACTTTTACCTGGCACACTTTGATAGATTAGTTACTTGAGCCCTAAAGCACAGCCAGTGCTACCTAAAGCTAAACAGTATGCACATTAACTTCAGGCAAATAAATTTTTTCAGAAATGACACAGTGGCAGAGACAGGCATAGAACCCCAGAAAGAAGATGAACAGGCAATTAGACATACTGATTATCAACTCCCTGAACCTGTTCCACAGGAACCTGTTCCTGGTACAGCCCCTTTTACAGTGGTAGAATTAGTCCTAAATCACTGCAATTGTAAAATCAGTATTAGTCATACAAAAAGAAAGTTAAGAAAAAAAATCTAAATCTCGCTAATTCTTCAATTATGAGATTAAGAAATGTTGATTTTTCAGAAAACAAACTTCTCATAAAGGCATCTGGTCTGTCTAGCTTTAAGTCCCTTAAAAGCCAAGTATGCTTCTCCCTGATTCCACAATAAGAGTAGACTTGCCAGCATCCTTCAAATCGTTCTTCTACAACTGGCACTGAAATCCTCTTTGATTTGCGAAGTCTTTGGGGACCTAGTAGCTCACCTCTTCTTCAGCAGTATCATCTAAAAAAGGCTGTTGCATCTTTATATTCAGCAATGCAAAGAGATAAAGAAGAGTGAGAAGAGAGAAGACTTGTCTTTGTCTCAACTCACTGTTATCATAATTCATCACAATACCACCTAATTCATCCAAGTAAGGCTTTCCTCTTAACTCCAAAGATTGAAAGATTTGGAACATGAGGAGAAAGGAGGTCATGATGACCTGCTAAGTCTAATTGAAATTGCATTTTTGTCCCTAATTTCTCTTTATCTCACTCTTCCAACATAGGTTATTTGAATGAGTTCAAAGCTATTAAAAGTAAAGCCTTCCTGTTCTGTTCAGAATCCTGGAAAACAGGAAAGCAATCTGTAGCACAATCTCTGATTTGTTATGTCTGCTGTTACCTCTGCTCTTTTTTTCCCAAGGATTTCTGTGACTGATCTTCCAAAAATTACAAGTTGTTTTCTTGAAAAGCATTTCAGACAAATTAGTGAGACTATAATAGCTTTCTCTCCTTTGCCTCTATCCACAAGATCTGAGAGGCATCCACGGGCATATGTAGGAGAGGCAGTTGCAGAAATTGCCTCACTCAGCCATGTAAAGAGGCAGAGAAGAATAACCCTACACTTCTGTCACGCCAGTTCACAGACAAGAACCATAGCACAGCCACTTCCTTGAGCAGTTTAAACTAAAGCCACATTTTCACACATGCTTTAAGACAGTGCTGTGCAAAAAAAAGGTGCCTCCCCTAGCACTCATCATGTCCTTAATCCCAGTCTGCACAATCTGAAGAGATTGCATGACTGCATGATGAAATGAATCAAAAATAAAACTTATCAGAAGAGCAAGACTGCTTCTTTTGCACTGGTATTCTGAAATGGTTTTGAATGCGGTTTCTCTGATTTCCAATTAGTCAAATATGACTACTCTGGGCAGTTTGATAATGTCTTGATTGACTTCTCAAACAATGGTTTCTGATTCCAGATGTATGATGGGGTTGAACTGCATACACCTATATATAGTGGGCAAAAATACACAGTTAAGTGGTGGGGGAAAATGGAAGAAACTCAAAGTTAGATTTTGAAGTTAGAGTAACAACTATGTATTCTGTGGCATTTCATTATAATATTTTTCAAAAATAGTATTGCATCATTTTATAACATTTTTTTAAAGTCTGTATATCCTGGGTCTTGAACTTCTTTTCATGTCCACACTGTGACATTAAAACATATCGTGAACGTACTGTACACTAATATTGTCCTTAAACGAGGCAAGATGACTTTCACAAATGGAAACAAATTGTTATCTGATTGCAAAGATGATCTCAACAGTGGATGTGTTTCCTGCTGTTAGCTCACTTGGAATGTTCTTGGCTGAGAGTCAAGGTCATTCTAATCCTGGCAAAGCTAATAAATTTTAAAATGCCCATTGTCTTGCCTGCTTTTATAAAGTGAGAATTCAATCTCTTTTGAATGCTGTGAATTATGCTAACTCTAATTAAGTTTAACTGAGTGTAATACTAGTTGTGTACATTATAATTAAAGGCAGACTTGCTAGGGCACTTCATTGGGACACATGAGACCTGAGGCTCTGCAAACACTTCCTGAGGGCTGGGTTTGACTCACAGTAACGTGGTTTAAGAGAGCTTATGTACAGGACAATATTGATTTCATTGGAGGGCTTTAAATGCTTCTGAAACATAGTAAAGGATAAAAGAAATAATGTTTTCCATCATTTGGTGGCATTTGCATGCTGCTCGGAATGAGTATTAATAAAATTAACTACTCCATGTATCGCAACATACTAGCTCTGACATCACTGTCATTGAAAAGAAAGAGCAAGATAGAAAACACTTATGCTAGCTCATGGACCTTTTTTTTCCCCCCCCCCCCCCCCCCAATTTTTCCCGAACTCTATATAGAAACAAGCCAAAATCCTTAAATATTTTATCAAAAGAGATAACATACTGATCTTGCCTACTCAATTTCAATCACGTTTGGCAATTATTCTGTCAATCATTCGTCACCCCTGTTTTCACTCCTAAACATGTTACTCTCAGCTTGTCCAGGAAGCCTCCTGTTCCCTTCCATTCCCATTCTTTTGAAGATCTACTTTTGCTGGGAAAGTTGCTGACTAGCCACAGTACATTTGAAGGGAAAAGGGAAACAGTTTACAGGCCCTAGCAGGAGGGCTACAGATGATCTTGAATAGCATATCACCTTCCTTTAGTGTGTCATAATTGTGTCAACCATAGTAGGTCTGGAGAAAATAAGTATTCCTTTATTCTCTGTGGAGAGCCAGCAGCCCATTTTCAGGTACTGAAAAGTACTACTTTGTGAATCTTCAAGCTGCACCACTAAAAGCTAAAAAAAGCCCTTGCTTTGTTATTACACCAGTTCCTGTTCTATTTTGATCACATGGCTGAGGAAATCTTGAAGGAAAATAAAGGTTACCCCTTCCCTATTTCTCTCTGAAAAGCACCATTTAATTTGGTGGACAGGAACTACATTTGTTTAATTTCTTTAGCATTCCTTCCATTGAAAACTAAAATTTAAGGTGTTCAGGTTACTGTTGTTATAACAAACAGATCTATAAGAGGTTTGTGTGGTTTCTTTACATTTACATAGAAGTTGTAAATTTAGCCCACAGCTCGCTCTTTAGTAACTCTCGTTCAGAAATTATGTCCTGCTAGCTAGATTCAGTTTCAGTTCCTCAGGGTTTCTTTTCTTCTAAAAGTAAGAAACTACAAGGAGATAAATTAAAAGCTCTGTCAGATCAATGATATCAGTTCACAATTCACCAGTGGAAAATACAGGCTGTATAGTTTCAGAACCGTCTACCAGTAAAGGACTTCAAGTTAAATAAAAGTTGAAATGAAAGAAAAAAGATGATGCTATTTTGATTACAAAAGGTGTATGTAAATGTCTGTTCTGGTGGATTCAACTGAATATCTTGAAATTTACCTTGAAGAATTTAAACAGCAGGTGCCTCAAGTTCATGTTACTTGCTGTTGGGATAAAGACTTTCTTTCTATTTCAGCTTTGAGAATAGCAAAGGGAATTTACTTTCTTTAATAGACAAAGGCCAGGTTAACTTCTTGACAAATGTCCAGGCCCTGGTGGTTGATTTAAACTGTATTTACATGATCACAGCCTTGAAGAAACATCACAGATCATTGTCAAGTTTTAGGGCCTAAGCTCTGGTGACACCTTTTTTTTCAGTATTGGTCTATCAGATCTATTCCAAAATTAGAACCATTGTGATGGCCATACACTGGAGGACTTGACAAGCCAAAGTCTACCTTCAATCCCCTTAAGCTTTAGTAGATTAATTTTAATTTCGCTGTACCTCCAAAAAAAAAAAAAAAAAAAATCATATAAAGGAATATGCTACTATCCTTCTGTCAATCAACTTGTTTTTCTTCAGAAAGGCACAGAAGGAATACAAATAAAAACTGTGTTAGCATAGAAGTAAAGAACAAATTTCTAAAGTCCTACTGAATAAAAACTTCAGCACAGTGTTTTGCAGTTATTTTTCATTATGCAAATTCAATTATTAGATCTTAATTCTCTTGGATATCAAGAAACAGGATTCCTAATCCAACTTTTATTTTTTCCTCCACAAAACACATTCCAAATATTGTGTTGCTGATTTTCCCTCACAGAAATAAAAGATGAAGGCAGCACAGAAGGGAACTAGATTTGCCAAATGGAGAATGTAAACAGAGCACTTCAGGGCCTTTCAATAAAAGCTAGAAAACTAATGCTTCTCTCTACTGGTTCACAATACAATACAATACCTGATGTTGTAAAGATTTCCAGGATTACTATAGGAATTTTCAAAACATGAAGTTTAAATAATTTTTGAAAAAAAATAGTATTTAAGTATAACTTTTGCTATCAATGTCAATCTTGAAAAAAAAGGGTAATTTAATAAAAAATTGGTTGAAAAAGAGGAGAAAAAAAGAGTAAAAATATTCAAGAATGATCAATATACCTATTTTCTCCATGAAGAGAGCAAGTAAGAAAACTCCCATTTACCACACATATGGAAATTCCATAATTATGGTATGCATATGGGTACAACTGCAAGCTGAAATAGAAGACTGTTCAAATACAACCTTATGGAGCTCCAACTCTTCTCCCCCAAAGTACCATATTCCTAAGTCTACAGTACCCTCTTTAATGAAGTGTAAACTTCAAAACAACAACAAATGCACTAACCATACTAGATCAAACTATTTTTCCATTTTATTCCACCTAATCTGTATCAAAGTACTTCTAATTATTTACTTTGTAACCAAGTAAGCAGCAAATTCATTCCATAGATCAAGCTATAGAAAAGTTGTATTTTTTTACTCTGAATACCATCCTTTTATACAAGAAGGCATGAAATGCTGCAAAATCCCCTGTTTCACCACTGTTAAAGTTTCTGGGAATTGATTTTAGTAATAGATAGCTATTCATAGCATATATTTCATACTAATGTTAATAGCATAATAATATTGATATTTGATATTGATAATATATATGAAAGTTTGATACTCAAATTACTGTATCTATATTAATTTTTGATATAAAAACCTTCCACTTACTCCATTCTTTTTAAGAAATTTTGAATGCAAGAATGGTGGAAACTAGCATAAAGGATCTGAGAGGAAGTGTCAAGCGTATGCTGAACTATAGACCTTTTTCTTTGAGGTGTGCCAGTAGCCAGTGAGTATAAAGTGGTCTACAGGCAGCAGTTTGTGGAAAAAAGAAAAAAAAAAAAAAGCTGTGAGATATGGAAAACAATTGTTCCTATTTCAGGTGATAGCAAGATTATAGTATTAAACTTAGGCATTTAACGTTACTACTCATCAGAGCAAGAATCAAAATCAAGCACACTGAAGCAAAAATACCTTACACATCTCTTTCTGTGATTTCTTTAACCGTATCCAGTATTAGATCAGCAACTACTGTTAGTCAGACTTGTATGCAACCAGGGATTCAAACCGACTCCTAGAAGGTACAACCTGGCTTTCAGACCAGAAGGGGGGAGTTTGGTCACCTTGGCATTGTGCTGCTTCTGCCTCAACAACAATACAGAAAAGAAAGCATCAAGTTCATTTGGAGAGCAGGCTTTGAGTTCTAACACAAATACATATTAACAACAGTGAAACAAAAGCTTTTGCCTCAGGTGCTCTGTAGTAATTATCCAGACCATGCTACTATTTTAGAACACAGGAAAGGTACTTAGAGATTGCTTCCTGGTCAGTGAATGGATTAGTAAAATGAAACATAATACATTGCAAAATGTCATAAAAGAACAAAGAATAGTGTATTTTATGAAGTTGTTTGCTGGCTTGGCAACTTAAAATAGTAGTTCTCACCACCACAATTTAACCTTGGAGCACTGAGCAAAGAAACAACTCAGACGTTGAAAAGAGGAAGCACTGACCTCCTCCTTCAGCCTAACACAATTCGATTTCTCTGCTGCATGTAGCCCAAAGGACGTAGTCCTGTTTTGGGGTCCTTCTCTTTCCTCTTTCTGGCTTTCCTTGTGTATTTTACTTCCTTTACACACTTCCCTTGTGTGTTTTTAATTCTTTTTCTCTGCCTTTCCCTCTCCATATTATTTCTATATCTCCTTTGGTGGTAAAATTATTAACATTTAAGATTTGAGCAGTCTGGCTAAGTTTATCCTAACCAGAAGAACATTCATTTTGACTAAAAGCTAAGAGTCTGTGATTCTTTCCAACTCCCCACTTCTGAGAGAAGATAACATTGGCTGTGACACATCTATAGGCTCCACCAAGAGCCATCTCTCCATACTGCCAAATTATTTATTATTGTTTGATTTCTTCTCAGAATTGTGGCAGTTAGCAAGCTATTTGAGGAGTCCATCCCTCCCAGAGATGGATATCTGGCCTTGTTAACATTGAAATGATTATTTTCCTCACCTCTTTTTTTTTTCTGAAACAGTATATAGGCTGGGTCTTGGCAATCACTTGGAATATAATGGGAGCAGAGGGAGAGATGATGTCTGAATGTTCTCTCACTATGATGGACAGTGGGATTGAGTGCACTCTCAGCAAGTCTGCCGATGACACCAAGCTGTGTGGTGTGGTCGACAGGCTGGAGGGAAGGGATGCCATCCAGAGGGACCTTGACAGCCTGGAGAGGTGGGCCAGTGCGAACCACATGAAGTTCAACAAGGCCAAGTGAAGGTCCTGCATGTGGGTCGGCGCAATCCCAAGCACGACTATAGGCTGGGTGAGGAATGGATTAAAAGCAGCCCCGAGGAGAAGGACTTGGGGGTATTGATTGATGAGAAGCTCAACATGAGCCAGCAGTGTGCGTTTGCAGCCCAGAAAGCCAACCATGTCCTGGGCTGCATCAAAAGAGGTGTGACCAGCAGGTTGAGGGAGGTGATCCTGCCCCTCTACTCCACTCCTGTGAGACCCCACCTGGAGTACTGCATCCAGCTCTGGGGGCCCCAGTACAGGAGAGACATGGAGCTGTTGGAGAGAGTCCACAGGAGGGTCACAGGCTGAGAGAGTTGGGATTGTTCAGCCTGGAGAAAAGGCAGCTCCGGGGAGATCTAATTGTGGCTTACCAGTACCTGAAGGGGGCCTACAGGAAAGATGAGGAGGGACTGTTTATCAGGGAGTGTAGTGACAGGACAAGGGGTAATGGGTTTAAGCTGAAGGAGGGTCGATTTAGATTAGATGTTAGAAAGAAATTCTTTACTGTTAGAGTGGTGAGGCACTGGAACAGGTTGCCCAGAGAGTTTGTGGAGGCCCCATCCCTGGAAGTGTTTAAGACCAGGCTGGACGAGGCTTTGGGCAACGTGGTCTAGTGAAGGGTGTCCCTGCCCTTATCAGGGGGGTTGGAACTAGATGATCTTTGAGGTCCCTTCCAACCCAAACCATTCTATGATTCTATGATTCTATGATCACAGTTATTAGAGCTTCTGTCTTGTTGCTTGAGCCTATCTAACTGCTCAGGAACACAATACATAGGTCTGTAGTTAGCATCAAACAGAACTCCCCCCAAAAAGAGCCTTTAAAAAATGGAAAATTAATTTTTAATGTAGTAAATGACAGATGTGACTAAAGCAACGTAAGTACTGCAGAAATGCTAAAATCAGTGGGCTTGCCGCAAAGGTATTACCAAAAGTTCTGTTTCTCCTTTTTCCTGCTAATAAAGTGCAGACAGCTGGGCTAATTTTCTTTCATAGTCCCTTTATAGCTCCTTTGTGTTCCCTGTACACTCAGTAGAGAGAAATATGTCAAGCATGCAGCTCCTTTTCTCACAAACTAAGACATCTAAAATAGCTCAAATCCCTATTCTCTCCTATCTGCCTCCTTTAGCATTAGAAGAGTCTAATATGGCTAACATAAATGCAAAGGTCTACATCATCTAAATGAATTCAAATGAGATGAATCCCTCCTAAGTAGTATTATTGAAATATACTGGGTTCTAGAGTAAGATAATAGCTTATATCAATTATAGCATCAGCTGTTAAACCATTTCCTTGTTCTTTAGTATTTATGTTATCTGGGATCTAAAAATCAATCCATTTAGCAGTAGTTTTGTATCTGGTCCCACTAAAACACTGCTAATAACATACCAGACAAGAAGACATTATCCATAATGAAAAGACCATGTTCTCACCTATCCTCTGAACTACCCAAGCATCTAATACAAAAATAAATGTTATAAATCATAATTAGCACTGTGAGAACAATTCATTTTCCATTTCACTGACCAACAGAAACTTAGTAAAGTGTTCTGTCTCCTGAGACTAGTAGGGAAATAAGCTATTCCTTGGAAAGGGCTTCAGTGAATTGTTTTTTCCATCTCACTGACATCAGAGCAAAAGAGATTACAGGAAGAACTACACCTCCTAGCATACTTTAAAGCTAGTCTTCACACAGGGTAACATGTAAAATACAAACCAATCCTTTCAGTACCGGAAATCTGCCTGTTTCTAGTGGGCAACTACACAGTATACCTACAACTAGAAAAGACTCTTTTGAGTTAGTAGACATTTCTGAGTTAGATTTGCACCAGCGTGGTATGCCACATTTTTCCAATAAATTAAAGCCAGAGTTCTGAAAGTAGTGCTCAAATAAGTGATACAATGTCTTACCTAGATATAGGCAAGCAAGAACTTTTTTTGATAAACACAGCCAGTCACACAACTGAAAATGTACAGAGCCATGTACGGCTCTTTCACTGAGATACAAAATGTAATAATAAAAAAAAAAAATCCATTATGCAAAACAAGCTCCTCTTTTGAAATGACAGTTTGGCACATTGTGTTTAACCCATGCAAAGGTGCTTTTTCCTCTTAAACTTAAAGATGAGTATGGAAATATTTTGTTCAGCCTTACTTATGCTCATGGGGGCCTTCCTTTAAATAATGCAGCTAATTCATTGCTTTCAAGGTGCCTTGTTTTCTGTTCTGAGACAGCTGAACTCCAAAAAGGTTAAATCACTCTTAGCTGCTCTGTTAATAAAGCGCACAGTTGCTACTGCTGCATTGCATGTTAGACTGGAATATTCTCATCTTCCAAGTGGAGACTATTGGCTTGCCTTAGGCTCTCATGCCCCCATATGTTGAACTCTAGAATATCAGTTCCTCACACTTTCTCAGTCTTGTAAAAGCTTGGGAGACAGTTTTGCCACTGCTATTATGGTTGCCTTCTCATTTAGAAAAAAAGATAGATTCAAGTCACAGCATGTTGTTATTTACACGGATAGAACAAATTTCAGCCCAGTTATTCACCCAATTCCAACCACATCTTTCAATGCTAAAAGTAACTTTTTAGTTCCTATTGTATGACTCCTAAAATAGTCAGTGTTGGTAGGAGCAGAAATGAGGTCCAGCTAGGAAACCTGATCTATCATTCTTCATTTTTTTTCCTAAGAGAAAAATATAAATTCCCCCTTGTATGGGTAAGTTGGGGATATAAAGTCTTTGGTACAATTTCCTATTTAATATGGCTTGACTCATAACTAAATCATAAAAATGACTTATGATGTAATGAAATTCTGTATTGGAATTTTTGCAATTTTTGGAACAACTTGTCCTTAGTTTCAATAATTTCTGTAAGTTATTTTTGTTAATTCCTTGTTTTATTGTTTTATTACCAGCTTTGTTTATTATTAATTCGTACAGGAATTTTTAAGCTGTGGTTGCTTTCTTTTAAAGCTGTAGAGACTTTTCTTACATCCAAAGCATCAAGTCATGTCACATCGCTGTAAGTCCACCAGACTATTCATTTAAATTGCACTGTGTTCATTCTCAAATATTGTTTTATAATCAGGTATCAAAAAAATAAAATTAGAGAACTCCCAAGAATAATTATCAAGTCTATAATTAGTGGTGAGATTCAGCATGAAAATTTACTATGACTTGGACAAACAGCCTTGACAGCAACATCCTGTCTGCAGTAATATGAAAAGTATGCAGGAGAAACCAAGTTTGTGATCCCCTCTGCAGTCACACTTGGAACACGTATTGCATGCTTTATCCATCTGGTTGATTCCAAAACCATTATTTTAACTCTCATTTTCTTCTAGACAGTGACATTTACTTCTATACAGTGGATCATTACAGCATCCACTGTACAGATCATCACAAAAACGTCCAATGAAATCAAGAAAGTCACATTCTGTATAGTGCTCTGTTTAACAAGTTCACGTATGTTTTAAAGAATATGGGATTAAAAATGGGTATTAAGCAGTAAGCAGCACTCAAACATACAAGAAGCTAAAATGGAGAAACAAGATCTGTAAAGAAAGGATAGAGTATGATTATGTATAACCACAGGTCAGTTAGAATGGAATTATATATATTTTCTCTCATAATGAGTAAAACTACCTTTCTTCCAATTTTGTAAGTGAAAAAAAAAAAAATAAGAAATCATCCCACTTGTGATTCAGCACAGAAATTAAAGGGTCACAGAGACTCTGTCATGGAAGACAGGTCCAGACAAACTTCCTCTGCCAGCTTCTGCTCATTTAGTCCAATGTCAGTTCCACAGATCAGAAAAGATTTGCAAAACTAAACTGTACACTATATTCTGAATACTATATTCTGAAAAAAAAAAAAAAAAACAAACTGAGGGTATCATCTGGCCCCAGTCTTTTAACTGAATATCTTACGTTATGAACCTGTCTTCATAAATGCAGTACAGTAATATTTGTGTTAATAAAGACAGATGACAACCATTTCTCTACAAGCTTCCAAGAATCCGAGTTTAAAACACTCTATCATATTTGCTCAGGAAGAAGTTTTAAAAAAATAAAACTACAAAACTTAAAAAGCTGAAGGTGTTAGAATTGTTCTTATAAGAATACAGGAGATTTCAAGATGGCTGCTAAGAAGTCTGAAATTTCAAAAGCCAGAATAAAATGCCATAGAAGATCAATAAGGTGAGAAAGGCTTAGAAAGGAAGACTACACTCTTAGGGCTAGACTTGTGTCAACATTCCTTAACAGTGGACCACACAAAGTGGACAATGGTCCTAGAGCAGGCATCCACATCTGCACTAGCTAGAGGGAGTAATTTATTTAATGTATGCCATTTCAAATGTGCACCACATCAAATATTATAAGCTAACTGGTATTGTGAAGAAAAACAAAAAAGCCAGCACTCTACCTGTTCTTTTTCTCTTGGATGGCCAGCTACTTTTATTGAGAAGCCTTTGAGGCACAGTCCATGTCATGCCCAGAATTACTTCTTAAAGAAAACACAGTAGAGGGAAGGGAAGTCCATATTTTAAAACAGTTATTTAAGAGATGATATGTGTTCTACATCAAATATCTTTTTGGAAATAAGGTCATTGTTGCGTATGTTGGAAAATTAGTAGGATCAAGACACATAATTTAAGGGGTAAATGCGTGAAACCAGGTTGCTTTCTCCAAACACATAATATTAGAAATTGCTTTCCAAATGCCTGGTATGTTTTAACAGAAAAGCTACCTGTGAACCACTAAAACCTCATGTTACCAAAGCCCATGATAATATAAATAATCACTATAAAAACTACTTGGAAAAGCATGGTTGACACAAGTTTTGTTTATAGTTACCAGTTAATCTTATCTAGATTCAAGTAGTAAATAGATTTTTCATAGAAAATATGAAATGCAACTTGTAGATGGAAAGTAACATCCATGGTTTTCAAAGCACAGCTCTGAGCTGTGCCTTTAATAGCACCTTGCCAAATGGCAATCTCACATCTGATGGTGAGAGAAGGTAGGTGAAGAGAGATTTTGATCATACTGAAATAATTCTGAAATAACTAAAGTCAATGCAGTTATACTGATACATCTGGATGCACAATACATTTGCTTTAAAGGCTTATAAATACTTATTTTGATACAATATAAATTCAGACGTTGCAAACTTTTATTCTTGTACTTCATTGTAAATTCCACATATGTATAACATGTGAAGGCTGAAGAAACAGAATGCACTGCTGTGGGATGCTCCACACTTTATGCTCTACCTTTCATAAAGCTCTAAGTCTATAACCCAAATCAGCTGTTTTGTAAAACCCATCTGCATCCTAGTATATCGGAGTACTAAAAAATTAAGCTGCAGGCTGCTTTTGATGGAAGAATTGCAGGCCTTTCAATATGCTTACAGCAGACACATGGTAGCTCACTGATGAATAGACCGAATACGCACTGGAATCTTTGTGTTGCTGTTTCAGACTTTGGGGCTATAGGGTTACCTAACTGCTGCACAGCAACGTAATGCTTTCCTTCCCAGGGGTGTTGCAAACCACATGGTACCATTTAGACACATGCTGATACTCCTGGCTAAGACCATCTGTTTACAAAGTGGGTCAGAAGGTCAAATCTGCTTCTAATATCCTGTTGATGAAATTGTGTTTAAAATGGAGTTAAATATATTTAGTTTCCACTCTTTATAAGAAAATAATACAGCCACTTAAATAAAATGTATTCTTTCAATGTTAATATCTTTCACTAAATTTTTCTCAAGTCATTTTCTCTTTAGGAATCAAATATGCTTTTCAAAATAACTCACTACACATTCTGTTCAGAAATATTAGAAAGAACACCAAACCACAGCCCTTCAAAAAGTCATACATACATACATACAAGAACAGTCAATTCATCCAATGAATGAAGAGACAAATAAAACATAAGAAGTATTGGAATTAATATTACAATGGAGATTCCTTTCTATTCAGAAAGTGAGAAATCAGAATACGGTAAAAGCAAGACTACTTATTTTTTAACATCCCTAATATTTAATTCCTAAGCAAAGCAGTGAACTGAGAATTAAGTTTACTACCTCACTATGCATACAGAGCTGCTGTGTTTTGGGATGCCTACTCAACAGATTGTGAGGTTTTAGAAAATTCTAAACATATATTCTAAAAGAGTTCCTGAACACCAGCTCAAATTAAAAATATATCACAGATATATCACAGATATAATCATTAAAATAACCTCTGAATTTTTTATAAGGAAAGAGAGGTGTTTGTATTGGATATTCCCCACTAAGTGATTTTTTTATACGTATAATCTCTATAATGTCCGTGGCTTTTTTTAACCAATTAGGTTCAAAAATCTTCTTGTGTGCCTTCCAAAAAAGTCTAAATTTCAAATGTATCCATTAGCTCTACTAATTTCAGTGGAAACTGCTCTAACATTTATCTTTTTTTGTTGCTGTTGTTAAATTGGACAAGTGTTTTTAAATAACAAAATGTGGATTCAGAGCCCAACATTGCATACTCATGATACAAAAAGCCTCATCAAATAGAAGGGAAAATTTAGTTTCCAGTTTCTTTCTGCAGCAATGAAGCTTGTAGTTATTCCCGTATTTCATTAAAGGCCCACCAACTGCAAACATGGCTAGTTTGGGAACACTACCCAGAATCATTCATAGGCCTACATCTTAAATAAGGCAGAAAGAAAAATGAAAGGGGCAAAGGAAGTGGGAGGGGAAACAGGGGAAAAGGGGGAAAAGGGGGCAAAGGAGGGAAGGGAAATAAAAAAGGGAGGGGGCTTGGGGGAGGAGAGAAGAAAGGGAGGGAAAAGAACAAAGGAAAAGCAAAAAGAAACCAAAAAAGGAAGATGAGGAATGCAGCAGAAATCACACAGCATTCAAGACAGATTGTCCCTGAAATTTACTCACTCTGCCATATAATGGAGATGATATAACCTGTGTATTAGACGAGGCCTGCTGAGGTTCAGTGAGTTAAATGTCTGTCAAGTATCTGAGATGTTCAACAGAAGGTTCTATATGGATGAAAAAAGACAGTAACTTGCTCAATGCGTCCACACCATTCCACTTCCTGCTGTTACCTCAGGAGAGCCACTCCTCTCCCAATCTATACTTGCACCTGGTGTTACTTTGTCCCAGATGCAGAATCTGGCGTTTATTCTTGTTCAATTTCATGCCATTATTGATTACCCAATGCTCCAATCTATCCAGATCCCTCTGCAAGGCCTCTTGTCCCTCAAGACAGTCAAAAGCACCTCCCAGTTTAGTATCATCAGCAAACTTCCTAACCATGCATTTAACTCCTGTATCCAGATCATTGATAAAAATCTTGAACAGATCTGGCCCTAGAATTGAACCCTGAGGAACACGGCTGGTGACCGGTCATCAGCCAGATGTAGCCCTGTTCACTACAAGCCTTTGAGCCCTGCTCTTCTGCCAGTTCTTCACCCAGTGCTGTGTCTACCTGCTCATCTCGCAGCTGGACAGCTTGTCCAGAAGGATGCTGTGAGGAATAGTATCAAAAGCCTTACTAAAATCCAGAAATAGTACATCCACCACCTTCCCTTCATCCACCAGGCAGGTGACCTTATAATAGAAAGATATCTTTGTGAACCCATGTTGACTGGGCATGACGATTGTTCTTTAAATGTCTTTCAATATCATCCAATATGATTTTCTCCAAAATGTTTCCGGGTACTGAGGTTAGGCTAACAGGTCTGTAGTTTCCTGGGTCTTCTCTCACACCTCTCTTGTAAATTTGAATAACATTGGTTAGCTTCCAGTCAGCGGAGACCTCCCAATACCTTTGGTAGATGATTGAGAGGGGTCCTGCCATAACATCCACTAGCTCGTTCAGCATTCTGGAATTAATCTCATCAGGCCCTATGGATTCACGAACATGCAAATCATACAACTGGTCCCTTACAGTTTCAGTGTCCATAAATGGAAAGTCACTGTTCCCACACTCATGGTCCTCCAACTCACAGGACTGGGCAGCCCAAAGTCTGTCAGTATTGTTAAAGACTGAGGCAAAAAAAGCATTGAATGCCTCCACTTTTACTTTATCCTTATTTGTCAGGTGACCATCTTCAACAAGTATCAGTCCAATGTTTTTCCTAGACCTCCTCTTGCTGTTAACATATTTAAAAATGCCTTTCTTGTTGTCTGACACAACACTGGCCAGTTTCAACTCTAATTGAGCTTCGGTCTTTCATGTCTTCTCTCTGCACATGCAAACCACAGCTCTGTAATCCTCCTGCAAAGCCCGACCTCACTTCCAGAGATCATACAATTTCTTTTTCTTCCTGAGTTCCACAAGGAGTTCCCTGTTCAGCCAAGCTGGTCATCTTGCCTGGTCTTGCTAGACTTCTGACACAACGGGATTGCCTGCTCCTGTGCTTTTAAAAGGTAGAAAGGTATGCTTTTAAAAATTTTCATACTGCATTTTGATTCATTGTATGTTATTACAGATCCCAGGCCAGCAATGAGGTCCCTGGTTTTCAAGGTGTTCCTGTGATATATGGTACGGATATCAGAAGTATGTTCCATATCCTGTTTAGAAAGGCTGTCCTGCTTTTGAAAAGGTGTTTGGGAATTGTTAAGCCATGCACTAGAAGCATCACTCAAGATATTGCAAAAAACCATGTCTGGACATGTTTTCAAGTTGTCAATGCCCTCAAATCAGGAGGGTTCAGGACTTGTTTATATTCAAAGAAAAAGCCTTAAGAGAAAGAGAGCTGTGTCATGCCCCTGGAAGAAATGTTCACCCTAACCCTTTAAAAGAAAAAGCAAGGTTGGACGCCAGACAGGAGTCCAACCAGGACAAGAAGAAAAAGAATAACAAGCCAGGCCAAACAGTGCAAAAGAGACAGAAAACCAGAGTAAGAGGTCCCTTTCTATCTCTAGAAAAAGGAAATATATTTTTAAAGGGATGTCTTTTGTTCATGGTGCTCCAAAGTATGTATCAAATGTAAGCTAGATTTGTTTGAAGTGTCCACAACACAGACCAGCATTGAGAAAACCCTGTTTATTGAGGTGCTTCCACTTTCCACTATTGTAGAGTCTGTACCTCTGGACTTTTCATAGCTGGGAATGTTGAAGATTACATAGATATGAACAATACTCTGCAAGATTGTAAAAGCTGACAGGACTAACCTTAGAGCTGGTGAGGCCATGGGCCTCAGCAATTACCCGCAGGCTTCTTTTTTCAGCCAGATGGATATTGTGCTGGCAGATTGACTGATAAGTCAGAGCAACAATTGCTACCCCTACTGTACCTTCATTGAGTTGGTTCTCAACTACAGCCATGATATGCTGTCCATGCACTTATCCATGGGGCTGTTCTACAAAGACCCTGTCAGGCAGCAGGAAGTAGTCTTGCTGGATGGTGTAGGTAATGAGGGGTTTAGCAAATGCTCAGCTCTGACAGCCCACAGTAGGAGCACTGAACAATTGGGACCTCTCCACAGTGATATGTTATTTCAAGACAAGATTTTGTTAGACAACATGAATGTAAAAACTAAGCTGACAAACAGCAAAGATAGCTTTTGTTAAAGGAGTTCCTCAGCAGCAAGAGCCTGCAAGCTACCTATGCCTTGCTCTTTGTTAAGAATGTGTTGGTGATGCATGCATTTGAGGCACACTGAGGCACTACTTGTGGCCAACACTAAATACCCAGTGGACATAATGGGTATGAAAGCACTCAGCGTAAGAGCCAGCAGTAGTGTCAGCAACCAGGAAATTTTGTTGCTCGAGCTGTGAGGGTACTGTATTTCCACCAGCCGCACCTCCCAACTTCCCATATAGCTACGAGGGCCTCACCAATTATCCGGTAAAGCTCAGACTGATGTTTAGTGGACACATTCTGGCTCTGGTATTGCTGGCTAGTGTGATTGTCATGGTTTAGCCCCAGCCAGCAGCTGAGCACCATGCGGCCCCTCACTCATCCCCCTCCTCCGGCGGGATGGGGAGGAGAACGGGAAAAAAAAAGCAAAGCCTCGTGGATTGGGATAAGGACAGTTTACTGGGACGGCAAGGGAGAGGGAAATAACAACAATGGTACTGATAACAGAATATACACAACTGGTGACACACAATGCAGTTTCTCACCCAATGACCATACAGCTCAGATCTGTCCCAGAGCCACACACCCTGTTCACCTCCCCCCCGCCCCCCCCCGCTTAATACTGAGCATGATGTCACATGGTATGGAATAACGGTGAATTTGGGTCACCTGTCCTGGCTGTGTCCCACCCCAGCTTCTGGTGAAAATTAATTTTATCCTAGCCGAACCCAGGACAGTGATGTAGAAACCCCCATCTACCTTCTATCTTTTCCCCCCTTCTATCCAATTGCTGCTGTCCAACTCTTAAAATTTCTGGGCCCAGACATGCCAAATCACTATCAGTTGTTTCTTCCTTTCCTTTTTGCAGTGATGATCTCAATATTGTAGATTATGTCCCTAAGGGGATTAACTTTTTGAAGTTCTTTAGGGTAAAATGTCCCCTCTATTGCTTCGTGATCATAGTCTATTAAGCGGTACACAGGTATCTGTCATCTTCTCACAATTTCAGCCACTGTGAAAAATTTAATCTTTAAACATGTGCTTTCTCAAATCCCTCTTTTGTTCTAGACACCTTGCACGGTCTCCTTTTTTAAGCAGAGGTGCATATTTTTTAATTTTAAACATACTCCCATGTACAGTTTTCCAAACCCTTGCACAATTTGGAGTGTTCACATCCACAACCGGGCTCTGATAGTTCTGCAAAGCTATGGTTATAGCTTTTTATAAACTATGACAACACATCAGTGTGTGCTGTAAAATATCTCCACATCTTGGTTTTGAGCGTCCTGTTAAAATGCTCCATTACAGAAGTTTTTACTTCATTATTAGCAACAAAATGGTAAACATTACACTGGTTTAAAAGCTTGTTTAAAGGCTGGTTTAAAAATTCTGTTCCACAGTTGGTCCGTAATTTCTGAGGCTTGTGCCTCTTGCTAAACAGCCCTGGTTTGCCTTTTGCCATGGCTTAGGCATGATTGGATAAGATGTCTATTACTGTTAAGATGTACTTAACAGAATTGATGTGTTTGGAAAACTCTTGCGTATCCACCAAGTCTGCCTGCCATTGTGTATCTACCTCTGCCATGATCGCCTTGTTTCTTTTAAAGTGCTTTCTTCCAGCCTTGGATAAGCTGTAAGCACCCTGACTTGTAAGCCATGTTGCCACTTGTCTTCTTGGCAGGCTTTTCCCTTGCCAAGAATCATGCCATGTTCATGTGTAAAAGGCAAATTAAATAAAATTATCAAATGTATGCTCAGCCTAAACTGCTAATTTTCTGCACCTTGAAGTTTTCACAAGAACTTCAGAGGTTTGTGAATATTCTGGAAATTTTGTTCCAAGTTTCCAGATTTGTGTTTTGCATGGCTTAGTAAAGCCGCTAGTTACAATTCAGGCCAACTTCCCATCTGACAGCATGCGTGATCAGGCAAGAACTGTGAACTGTGTGGTTCTAATTCTGTTGTTGTTATTGTTGTCAAGAAAACTCTGGAACTTTATTCAGAACACATTTCTAGTGGTTTGGTTATTTTTTTTTTTAATTTCTGAAGCACAGTTTATTAAATTATAAGATGATTTTTTTCTTAAAACTTCATGTCAGAGTGTCACCGAAATTGGGGAATAGAAGAAAACTCCTTAACACCAATTTAGCATTAAGAAGCAGGCATTTTCTGTTATTGCAGGGCTGGGTGTCAGGAGGATAGTTCCTCAAATCAGGCACCCCTAATGCTGGTTCTCTTGTCATATTTACACACAAATGTTACAAAGATTACAAAGTGGTACACTCCCCATTACACTGATTGGTTCATATTTCTTTACCTAGTATGCAAACTAGAACGCATGCTCAGTTCCTTTCTCCTCCTCTATCTTTTGAGTAGGTGGTATAATTTGGGTAGGGGGCTTATGGGTTGGTGGTCATGGGGACCCTGGCCCAAGTTACCTTTCCCCTAGTTTCTCAATACTTCGGTGTTGGTAATTGTTCGCTATATGCCTCAGGAAGATAAGGATGCTCCTGGAGACAATTAGTGTCCTCCTTTTCTGAAAAGTACGTATATAAGGACCTTGAAGTGTCTTGTAGCTCCTCCTTTTTATCATGATGTGTAGCAGGTGCTCATTCTAAGAATCGTTAGCCTTCTACCTAAAGTAATAATGAATAGTTTCTTAACACATATAAGTAGGCCTTCATTACTGGCCTATCTTTTTTGCTACAACAGTAAGAATGTAATATTCAGATATATGGCTTCAGTGTTGTTGTTGCCTGCTGATTTGCCATCTGACAACCAGAAAACACACAAATTTTCCTGAGGATGAATGTCTGATGGAGGCATTCCCACAGTCTAGAACAGAAATAAGCAGAATGGAAGATAACCTGTAAAACATGATACAATTTAGGGAGGACAAATTGTTTTGAGTTTATGCATCCTCAGCACCTCCTGGTTGCTTTCTCCAGGCACTCCAGCCACACACTCACATTCCAGCCAGAGGACTCTAGGATAACATCAGGCAAAAGGACCAGAATATATGACTTTCCCTTAACACAATTCATAAACACCTAGCCTCCAAGTGAGTATATCAAGTTTTTTGTAGGTGTGTTCCATAAATACAGTATATAAGTACCAGCAGAAGTTGAGTATTGAACACAAGTCACCCCACCTCATTCATTATGCAAACTGTTGAAAGCCTTACTAATAAAAAAATAGTAATAATAATAAAAAATCATTACATTGACACACAAGTAAAACAAAACATGACTGAATGTTGTCTTGCTCCAAAAGTAACAATAACAAAATAGTTCATATACACTAACATTCTTAAAGGATAGAATCACCTTGTAACATGCACATTATAACCCTTTGTTGCATAAAGAGCATGAGAAAATGAGAGCTATTAGCCTCAACCTTCCTTCAACAGTTAAAACATCATTTTAATTTCCACAATACTTTATCCTGTCAGTAAAGACTACCTACATCCATTTTCAACTCCTAGACAATGATAACACATAGATATTGACAGAAGAGCCACATCTGATGTCAGTTAGCCAACATTAAAAAAATAATAATACAGCTGAGATCCATCACAGAAAACTCTTTATCTGAGGTCATGTGCAGCAAATAACCACATTATCATAGTGTGAATGAAAGGTGAATAAAATTCTAAGTGATTTTGTCCATGGTATTCTAAATCAGTTACCTGACATTGCAATTACAATAACAAAAACATCTAGTTGGCTTAAAGATTTGACAGTTATTGAAGAAGTATTTCAATGAGACAGCAGTGCTTCAGCTGTGTTTCTTCAGCAATAAGCCTTACATACATATTGTCTGCCTGCCACTTTTTTATTCCTGCTCATGTACCAAACGGGTCCCTTGCTCTACCATACTCATTATTTGTCAGGCCATATTATGAATTAATGTACAATAAGATTTGGAAACTGATCTCTCTTTAAAAACAAAACCAAACCCCTTCAGTTTATAAATACAGATACAGTCTGAGAAAGTGTTACACTGCTGGAAGGACTTGTGTGTGCAAAAAGAGGTTATTGGTGATGAAGCTCTGCTCCATAACCTGTTTGTTTACCTCTATGGACATTGCTCCATAACCTAAGTAAAAACTACCTTAAAAAACAACACACCAATGTTGGGTTGGGAACTTTCCATAGACTTGATTAAAACTAAAAATCCCATCTTCCAAATATTTGCAAATCTAGTTCTCTTAAGTTTAGCACCCAGATTTCTTTGGCAGTTTAAAGTCTAAGTAATTCATCTCCATCTTTTTCACAGTCTCAAAAAATGAAAGTCCTGGGAAAGGAAGAATCTTTACATATGCTCTCCAACTGCAATTAATTTTTTCAAAATCCAACAGAAAAGTGATTATTTTTCACACTGGACATTATTAGGTATAGAAGTACCTTTTAAAATAATTGTTTATTTCTAAATGTAAAAAGTTTTTTGCAAGTTGAAAAAAATATTGTATTTTACCTTGTGCTGCCTTTAGCATGGCCCACTGACAATGGAAGAGAGCCTAGGATTCAAATTCAGGCACTTCATTTAGAGAATTCTAACATTAAGTAGTGTAAATATCTCCATGAAAAAATATTGTTGAGAAAGAATAAGGGTGGGTACTTTGGATATTTCCAGGCTATGCTGCAAGATTTTACTGGCGATCACTTTCCCATCTAACCACTTACTGTGAGCAGTGCAATAGATTCCCTTTTCAATATCATGAAGGTGACTGAAATATGCAATCAGTTTAAAAATCACCACCAATGGTATTTTCAGAGTTTTTAAGGCAAAAAAATCTTCACTGGAAAATTTGCTAAAAGGTGTCTAATAATAATTGCAGAACTAACCAATGAGACAATGTAATGTTTCAAGGTGCTAAAGGGTGTATTACTAACACTGCTTATGTTTTTTTGTCAGAGATTCAGATGGATAGACTAAGATTATCTTCTAAAGGATAAACAACAGAAACTATTTTTCTTTACTAATTGTCAATTTACAGCAAGATCTAATTTTGTCAGTATCCTAATGACAATCCTCAAAAAAGGAAGACATGCCAGTGAAGGTCAGTGAGGCAACATGATGGAAAAGACAGCATATGGGAAAAACAGATAAATATTTTCATAATTCAAGCTGTGTGAAGGTATTAGAAAGATAGTGCCCAATGATTTTGGCATCAGTGTGTAACTGGGCAATTATCATCAAAATTAGGTCATCTTAATAACAATTTTACAAACATTCAGAAAAAAGCATATACAATAATTTTGTCTTCAAATAAAAAAATAAAATGCTGAAATCAGCAGCCTTTTTGAATTTATCACCTTCTTTAACACAAAATATTTTAATGCATTCATCAGACAAGTTTATTAGATCCTTTGCTGGTATGTAGTGTCATCAAAGCAGCAAGTTTAAGGTGATAAAATTAAATAAGTATACATCTTCAGAATTAATTCTGTTGCCAAAGACAGACAACAGACTAGCATACACATTGTGATAAGGATCACAAGAGAAAATTATTCCAGAACAGATCATCCTCAATATAGAATATTTTTTAAATACACATTTAATTTATTAAGTATTGCTGATAAGAGGACAGAGAGTAACTACGTAAAACAATGCTCTCCAGCTCATCCAATTACTCTCCAGCCTACAAAATTGCAAAGAATGGAACATTGTTACAATGTTTACCGTAACTATGAATTTAGAAAAGAGAATTGCAGATTTGAAGGATGATGGCCTTTCTTAGGCCAGTCTGAAAAAGATTTTGGTATGTGCCTAAAGACAAGACAGGCTTCCTACAACCATAAATATGTATATGTTTTTGCAAGATGTATAATTTTTCTTCTATATGGGAGTAGATTTGCATTGTATGAAAGAGCAAAAAGGAAAGATTATATTTAATAAATACAAAAACTGTTCTCAAAACCACAATAAGTGGCTAGTAGATTTAGGATAAATTATTATTGCTGAAAACTAATTCTGACTTTTAGAAAAAAATTACTGGATTTCATTTTGACCTCATCATGTAAATTTTCAGCAATAGATACTTAAATAAAACTTCATGTAGGTATTCTGCCCTTAATTTCAGCCAAAGCTGAAAAACTTCTATTAAAATTATTGTGGGGAGAATCTATTTATAAACACAGTATTTTAATTAAACATTTCTTTTGTGGTTTGGATAGTTTTCTTTAGGAAGGCTAATTAAATAGATCATAAACAGAAGAAATGAATTGTAGATAATAATTTGCTAAGTAAATCACTATCAAATGTCTTCTTCCATAAGTAATGTTTGTGGTTTTCTCTGCAGAACATAAGCTATACCTAGGCACCCCAAAAATTCAGCATCTAGACCTTCTGCTTTATAAAACTAGCTTTAAGAGAACAGAAGCCACTATTCACATCCATTGAATTTTACCTTCTTGGTCAGATGCAATGAACAAATGCTTCTCTTGTCAGGGTAAGGGAATGGGGCTGGAAATGTTCTCTAGGAGAAAAAAAAAAAATAAAAAAAATATTACTTTATGGAGTTATTGCCGTTCATGTGTTCCCTCAAAACTAAGACAAATTAGTTTATTCATGGCCTTTACACAAGAAAATTTTGAATCAAACAGTATTTCAGATGCAGTAGCTCTGTCAATGAGACATTCATACACTGTTGTGAGAAAGGAGTTTATTGCACCAAAACTTTCCCTTAAATTGTTAGTAATTGGTAGTAATACCAATCGTTTACAACATTTATTGGTACATTGCAGAAAATAAAAGCAACTCAGAAAATGCAGTTGTGACTCCCATCAGTAAATTATTATTTTGTATTATAACAAAAGAGATATGGAGTAAATGTAACTATTTATACCTCAGGTTTTTCTTACATATTTCAAAGGATTGAGTATCAGCTGATCTCACATTAAAGCCAAAGCATATGGTTACCTGCCAAGATAAGCATGGAACATTATTAAGTCCACTTCCTATAACCAGCTGCTTAAGATATACTTGCACTACTACAATTCTTCCAACAAGTTGATGGAATCAGGAATTTCTCACGCTAAGTGGGTAAGCTGAATATATCTGATACAACACTTGAAAAAAGGAGAAGATACATCTTTCAATATGTGTTCCTTATTCATATTACAGTGTAGATATAGACACACATACACACATATATAGTCACTTTTTTTCTTTTCTTAAAGTATGAAGTATTAATTTAATTTTCAGAAATTGATTTCAAGTCAAATCACCCACAGTCTTAGTTTTAGAAACATTCAAAACTCAAAACAGACATTTTTTTTTCTAACAATTCAATTCCTATTTTAATGTAATAAATAAAATATTAATTTTTCCTCAAGTGCTTTTCAACAAAAGGCTCCTATTTTTCATATGGGCAACTGATATATGATAAATACTTCAAAATGTCTAACCTTTTTTATGCTGGTGGGGTATTAAGTCATTTTTAAAATGCTTTCTACTTCATTCTCCATAGCTTCTATTGAACTTGAACATCCTTAAAAAATTACAAATATGAAACACATGAGAAGTTGGATCGTGAATTTCAACTAAAGTAAAAATGTCTCATTTGAGAAAGCTCAAGATTAGATTCTTCTTCATAGCAGGGAGGACATCCCCAAATAATTAATGTTGCCCTGTTTTTTAAATCCTCTCTTTAAAGATGTCTTTGGAAAACACTAACAAAATGTGAAAGGTTTTATGGTGATTAAAAATAAACAAAATTGTGAGCATACACCTCTGACCTCTGTGACACTTGAGGCTCATACAAGACGAAATGTTCTGCAATCTCACCAATTTGGGGTTACAAAATTGGAAAAAAATCTTCCTATGTTTAGTTTTTGTGCATAAATAATTTGATAAATACATAGGTATCACTCTTGTAAACTCTTGGTTATGACTTAATATGACCATGCTGAGTCCTCTTTGAAGACTGGGCCTGCAGTACAGTTCCAAAATAAGAAGTAGATACTAGATGCCTTGCCTATTGCAGCTGGAAAACTTAAGTGAGTATGTTGGTCTCAGTACTTTCCTCTTTAGGTCAATTTTTAACTGTGTTTAAAATATGGAGAATGCTGACAAGATTTTGTGACTTTGGAAACATGAACCTAGAACTACAGTGCATGCTATATGTTCATTACTGAGAGTAATGTCACAGTTTTAGTGGGTAATTTTAGTGCCTATTTCTGTATGGTAAAGGTGTTGACATTAAAAGGCAAGCTCCGGTGGAAAGCTGCATGTGTCTGTCCTTGGAGAGTTTTTTCCCCTACAATGTGCATTGAATATGTGCACAAATTCCTTTATTTATGCTATTTATGCTGCAGGATTTTGGAAGCTAAAATGTTATATAATTAAAATCAACTTTGCACTGACATAAGCAGATTGCTTCAAGGCAGAATTTTAGTAGTCTCCGGAATTCAGAAGATGCAAAGATTTTTCTAAAGTATGTGAAAAATAGAAAAGTATGGCATAAATTTTTCTTACTAATATTTGATTCCAAATATTCCCAGAATTTAGTTAAAATAAATTCTGAAATGCCACAGTCCATAACTCATGCATGTGAGAAACTTAAGCCATTTGAACTTCCGAAACTGATTCTTTACCCTTCACAGTGACGTTAATCATCCGGACAAATACAGAAATGGTAAGGAAATCCTGAATCTTTACATACACACCCCTAAGACCCAAATTACATCCTATCTTCACATGTGACACTGAACTGAGCCCCATTTTAAATATAGACAAGTTTAAGAGAGGGCTTAGACATTTGTGTGTGAGCATCAAAAACTTGCCTCTGTTGTATTTGTAGAAATGTTTGAAAAGCTCTGCTCTTAGCAGATAGAAATGTTTCTTTTAACTTTCAAGTTGAAAGAAATTATAGTATTTATAGAAAGCCAACAGCTTTTGGTATTCTCTTGTGAAGCAGGTTTTCTATTCTCGCTCTCTGCAATAGCTTCAGTGATACATGCTGTATAGTCAAGTCTTTCCATGTTAGATACTATTTCTAATTAATTATCCCTCAGCTTACCATAAACATTCCACATATACTCTAAATATATGACTTATGTAAATACATCCCAGCTTTGTGAAAAACTGCATTTCATCACCATAATCCTATTTTTGTTCAAGATTATTAATGAAAACATGAGCCAGAACTGTTAGAAATACCATGCACTGAAGAACTCTTTCATCATAGATTTCATTAAGCTTTTTAAAAATCTCATTAAACCACAGCAGAGTAAAGATAATGTAGAATATATGACCAACTTTGCAGTCTGGAAAAACAGTGTATGAAGCATTCATTCAACAATGTTTCAGTGTCTTTAGTGAATTTACAAAATTGATGGACCAGCACAAAATGTATATAAATATATTCACTAGTAACTATAGTAGTCACATGTGATATCTGAAAATGCACTTTTTACAGCTGCAGGATCAATTTTTATTTCAAGTCATGAAAAAAGAAGGATTAAACAAACAGTTCTTGAAAAGAAATCCTATCAATTGTGTTATGTTTTAGATCATGTTCTTAAATTTATGCCAGCCAAGGCAGATTCTTTCGAGGAGGTGATAGTAAATTCTTAACTCCTTCCAGGCACAAAGTGTTTGAGAGCTTTCCAAACCAAGTAAGAACAAGTACAAAGAAACAAAAGCTATTTTCATAATATATTAAAATCAAATAGCCAATATTCAGCCCCTCTTAGCCTTGTAAGACTATCATGCAAGCTTTCATATGACTATGAATGTCAGTAAGTTTTACTTTTTTTTTTTTAAACAATGTCTGCCCATTATATAAATGATGGGAAAGGTAAATGGATTTAACTGTCTGAATCCCAAGTGAGCTTTACTCAAACCTTATGGACAAAAAGCAAAAAAATAATTTAATTGGTGCAGCTTAGCACACCAGACTTGAAAGACTAATATTTTTATTAAATAAATGGAAATACTAACTGAACATCATGTACAGTCAAGAAAATCTCATACAAAGACTGTCTCCAGGCACTTAAGAGAACTACAGGAAGCTTCTGTGATATTCCCACAGCACTCCAGTCCCATTATAGAATTCTGAGCCTAAAAGACCCTAGACCGTCAAAAAGCATTTCTTTAAAAATGTACTCGCACTTAATTACATTGAGACAATTACTGCTGGAAATACTTCATCTCTTGCTGTAATTTCTGACATTCTGCATCTCTCCTCTTTCACAGACTGAACTTTTTTAAAAGGCATGTTAAGATAAATACATAATCTTAAAAAAAAAAAAAAAGTCTTGTCAAACAGCAAGACATGCTGAATAGTGCAGGGAAAATAAACCCATCTCCTACATCCCTTCCCCAACACAGCAATCAGCTAGCAGCCAAGGATAAGCATGGTTAGCTTATAATACTTTCAAACTCAGCTCAGCCTGGCAAAGACGCATTGATATCTGATGTCATTGAACGTGGAACCCCTTCCTCACTAATTCACTAAGATAGCAGCCTCAGCTGTCTTTTATCTGTAATTGACAGTAGGAACAGTTCTAGATGTTTCCAGTGTCAAAAGGCAGCCATTGGTTTAAAGCATCCTTAGTGTTAGGACACGCCAAGCTCTTCTGCTCTGTGCTGAGGGCATTAGCCCTCTTGCCTGAACTGCAGCTAGCATCAGCTTACTGACTCCCCTCTGCCTTGTACAGCCAACGTTAACAGTTTTATGATCATTTTACAGAACAGTTCCAAAGGTAATTTAAGCTCACACTTTGATTTTGCCCTGAACTGGACTGGGAGCATTCTCACAGAGGCAGACTACAAAAACACAGCCATCCTATGGAGCACTCGCACCCAACTCCGCTCCCTGGAGAGTCGGCATCATCCCACCGTGCCTGCTGCTGTGGGGCTGAAGTGCTGCACCTTGATGCTCTGCTCCACTCAGGCTCTCGGCTTCAAGTTCAGTACACGTGATTGTTTAATCTCTTAGCGAGAGGAGCATTGGGCTCTAGATTGGTCGTGAATTATAGACATATTGATGTTACTATAAACATAAGCAGTAAGCTTTTAGACTTAACCAGTGATAATAGTTGTAGCGAGCATAACTGGTTGCACGTACAGACAATATTACAAGCAACTGGAAAGAGTGTTTGAGCTTACCAACTCACTATAAAACACCACCACAACAATGAAAATAAAATATCAAAACCCAGAATTCTAAGTAAAACTACTGCTATATCTGAAAAATATTTCACAAGTGTCAGAGAGCTAATGCCTCTGACATAAAGGCCAAATGGTTTAAAATGGCCTACTGGTACTAAGAACAAATAACTACTGCAACAAAATGTTGCAATATTCCTCTGTAACTCAGTTCTCAAAAGTATTTATCACAGATAAGTCTAGAAATTATGACAAAACATCCATTTAGTAGATGATGTGCATTATAGATAAGATTACAGGCAATATCCTTTCCAGAGGAACCTGTTAAAAAAAAAAAAAATTAAAAAATTATGTGGTTAATCAAATTCAAAAATAGTTACCCTTTCTATCTACTACACAGAATGGTGCAATATATAATATGTACTAGTATTGATTAGAAAGATTGCTTAATTAAAAAACAATGTTCAAATGGGTCAAATATACCAGTACCAAAGCATTTTTGATAAATAGTAAAAAAATTCAAATGAGTAATTGAAAGCATTTACTTAGGTCACAAACAAAAGGGAAATTCTAAATTCTGCCAACTTAGATTAAGTAAAATCAAAGTTCAGCCTTGCTAATCAAAAATCAAGCCCAGACTTGCACACGATAACAGTATTCAATGAATTTGAGTTATACACATACACACACACGTACTCATTTACAGCCTTGTCCCTTCTCCAGATCTTAAAAAACTGGATTTTGGGAAGATTCTGAGATCAGAAAATTTCTGCAAAGGAGATTTAAATTTTGGATCTGCTTTGAATTAACGGAAAAAACTGTACTGCTGTCTTCTGTCATGATTTAGTTTAGACATTAGTGTTGCTGTCGAGCGGTACATCAAAAGCTGTAAAAACTTATGGCAACACATCCTTTTTACTGATTTGTGTAAGCCAAAAGAAATATTCAACAACCTTCCAGTGAATGACTGGTAGCTAAAACTTAGTGGGTTCATAAATTTGGATAAATCCTGAATTATTTTATTTATTTTTTTTAAATTTTTTTAAAATCTCTACATCTGGAAACATGGCTGACAGCATTTCACAAGAGCTGGTTTTCTCCTAGGATTTCCAGTTCTTTGTGGTTTCCCTAAGCCAAAAATAGACTAAAGAAAAACATTTCTGCAAGTATTTCAGTATTTCCGTTTCCAGGCCCAGTTCAAACCAGGAAGGGCAGAGCCACAAGAAGAAATTAAATACAATAAACAAATAAAATACAAATGAACTTTTTCAACTATAAAAAAGGTTCAATTTCAGGTCTATATGAAGGTACAAGTTCATTCTGAACCTTCAGTGCTAATTCTTATGTCTCCCCAAAATAGCATGCACCATGCACAAGATGCGTGGTTAAGATCTGCGTGTAAGATCTGTGAAGGGTTTTTCCATAGCATTTGGTGTTGACTGAAGATTAGATTGCAAAGTGCTTTTAAAAAAATCCTCTAGGCATCTTTCTGCATTTTTTCACACTCAAAATCAATAAAATAATATTAAAATCAAAACTTAAATTGCTTACAAAATGTACATTGGAGATATTGACTGTGAATATATACTGAACAAAAATAATAAGGCCACTAGATAAAGCGTTCTAATGATCACATGCCTAAAACCTGTGAGAGGAAAAAATATTTAATATGTAAATTAAAAGGAATCAACATCAATGACTTTACTTACATCTTTGACACACTAAAAGTACTACCCATTTACTTTACCACTGACCCATTAATTGATGGTATGAAGCAATGAAGGTCTCCTTGTGTTCTGTGCTACAAAGTGAGGCTCATTTTCTTCCTGAACTCTGAGACTGAGGGAAATATATTTCCTGTTTGGTCTTAGTGGAATGTAACAAAAAGTGCTGGCGAGAACTAAGTTATGCCAGGAATTACATCTGTTTAACAGGGTTTTAAGAAGTTGCAGATGCTAAAGTGTTTAGTTATTGTATAGCTGGATCTTGGCAGGGATGTTAAACTTAAGAGCCAAATAAAACCTAAATTGCATTAAATCAGCGTTTCCTTCACTATCTGATGTATAAGAAAGCTTTCTATACTTTTCTCTAAAATGTTTTTTCCTCAATACTTCAAAATGTGTTGCAAAGTGTTCCTTTTATCCTGATTTATTTCTAAAGGAAAGACCTGAACAACAAAAGGTCACTGCAGACAAGGTGATATACCAGCAGTCCTTTTAAAAAATGCAGCAATTTTATATATAGAATTATGAAGGCCTGGGCTTTTTTCTCCTCTCTAAACAGTCATCTAGATTCATCCTTTTTTCAGTTACTTTTAGTACTTCATGACATCTGTGCACATGCAAGGGCTTCTTCTCCAGTTGTCTTTTTACAAAAGTAGTGTTTGAACACAAGAAGTCCAATTCGAGCCCTACTTCTGCAAACACCTGGACACATGCTTAACTTCAAACACCTAAGTTTCTAAATAGTCTCATTCAAATAACTTGGACTATTCTCAAGCTTGTGAGGAAGTACTTACATAAGTGCTTGCAGAAGCATGGCTTTATACTCTGAAGTATTCTGCACTCTCTTGTGACGTGCTGTAAATGCAGTCCTAAAAGGAGTTTTGCATATTGGTTACCTATATGCAAGGACATTTTTCAACACATTAGCAAAAGAATATTAGGAAAAAATACAGATTTATAACTTCATACAACACACCATATTAATCATAAATAGCTAGTAATAATATGTGCACAACTAAAATTCTAATATGTATCATAAGCAAGTATTTTGCAGCTAAAATCTGAAATTAGAGACAACATGGGTGGGGCTTTTTTTTTTTTTTCTAGTGTTCCTTTCAATTCTCTGACCAGAAACAACGTAAGGTAATAAAAATACACAATAGCCTTGATATGAAATCTATTAATCCTGTATTAATCCTGTAGCTGGTACCCAGGGTAGTGGTATGTATTATATATTCTGTATTAAGTTGTATGTATTATAACATGACAATGTTACAGTATTCTGGGAAATACTGGCATAATATGCTAAACCACATTTGCCCATTTAAATTACTGTATACATATAATACTGCAATTCTGTACACACGCACAGAAAATACACAACACAGAATAAAAAGGCGTGGGTTCTTAACCTACACTAAAAACCATCACAGTCTATTTGAGATTCTTCCTCATCCAAATATGATTTGTCATCAATATCTATTTAGCAATATAGAGGCAAGTGTCTCCCATTTCCAGAGAAAGTTGTGTACCTCCTCACTTCTTCTGTTCCAAACTGGAATATTTACAGGATTTGGTTCTGTACATTTGTCCTTTGAAAGTCTAAAATACCTTTAAAAATCCAGAAATATTAATGATGTATAAACTTATTACAAAAAAATTTATCCCCAAGCTGAGGGGGAAGAGAGTGAAAGAAAAAAAATCCAAGGAAAATATACATCAATTTCAAACCCTTTTTCTTCAGAACTTTCAACTCTAAAAATATTTATCACATAGTTGCTAGAAGCTACTTTTATAGACTTATGGGATTGTTTCTTCACCATTTGTGTTTAAGCAAAATTTTCCCCTCTAGAAGCCTTACAAACCAGCCCTAATTCCTACAAAACATTTTCAGCTGACCACACGACAGAATAAAAGAGTATGTCTTAAGACAGTGCAACACAAAAAGGGGGGGAGGGGACCAAAACAAACCAAACAATTAAAGGTAAGGAGATTATACAGCATAGAGACACCACTGTCCTCCACTGCAGACATCTTCACATAATGACAAAATAAAACAGTGTGAGGAATCTCGGGAAAACTAAAGGTCCCATTCCCAGCTGAAATGAAAGCAGGTAGTTCATCGTAGCTGATGGTCCCTTTAACCAACGGAGTATCTGAACCATATACTTGTCTATTATAGAGCACTTTGATATTGCGGGATCATCCATCAACTACAAACCTGCCAAGAAATACCATTAAGTACACTCTACCTCGACAAAGTGTGAGTTTTTCTGAAGACTGCTGGCTTCAATGCAGAACCTTTCTAAGGCTCTATTTTAACCATATGGAAAATGCCTCATTATAGCAGACAGAACATCTGCAACTCCCAGATGTCACCAAATAAATACCCAGCCCTAATCTGAGCTTGTTCTGTAAGACCTGTCAAAGAACCATCCTGATGTGGCTGTGATTGCAGTGATATATTAAGGTCCATCATTTGGATATGATGAGATCACAAGCTGAAGTTCAATGTCTTAACTGGATTTATTCCCATACTCCTAAGAGTTTCTGTCTCCACCTTTCTCTAATCCTCGGCTGAAATAAGATCACACTTTCTACAGGATTTGTGGCTACTTTTGCACATCATTCACACGTCCTCTTCTATTGAGAATTCCAAATTGTAAGGTTTGAGTTTAGTTAACCTCACTTCAGTCCTGGGTAGTTTTCACATGACTGGTCATTCATCCCTAAAATTAGCTTCTGTATTAACTGTAGCAAAAGAAGTAAATAGTCCTTCCAGTGACTGATTTAAGCAGATGGTGTTATAAAGATGGGCAGTTTGCACTGTGATCAGTTTCTCAGTAGACTATTTCCAAAAGCTAACAAATTGTAATTTTCAGTAAGCTCTACAATTCAATAATCATTTCTACAAATAAAGCATTGTATTTTGAAATTTGTTTTGGGAACTGATTGGTTTGCTTACTGCTTAGGTCTGTTATCTGTCATTATTACTGCAAACTACAACTTCACAGGAAAATGTGTACGTACCAGGGAGTTCTATCATTTCCCTTTGTCACAGGAGCACTCCAATTTCAGTCTTATGCTTGTGAGCCCTGAAGCAATCGGTATTCATAAAAGCTTCATACTTCTCTCAATTAACAAGAGCTTTTCCTAATACTATCAACGTGAAGCCTATTTCTCTGGAGAATCCTGTAATATCCCAACACAATGGAGTATTTTTTCCTTTTCAGAATGAACATTTCAGAGCACTCAAACAGAACTAGGTAAGCAAGGGGAATTAGTGGAAACAAAGGTTGGTGTTGCCCTGTTCCAACTGACTCCAAAGCCCACATTTAAGCACTTGGGATCTCTACACATAAGATGTAGGACACCTGATACAGAGTCAATTAATATTTGTCAATAGAGAGAGAAATGTGCCTGAAATCATGCCTTTGCAAGCAGTATTAATGTCTGTTTACATTCAGAATTCATAATCCTGAATTAATTCCTTAAGGTAGACACCTAAATCAACTCCTCCATGGAAAACACATACACAGTTATTCTCCTAACCCAATTATTCTAATCCAGTCTTTATAGGACCCACTCATGATGTGGAAGACAACATTCAATTACCTTATCTGCATGGCATGATTTATTAATGTTAAAAAAGAAAAAAAAAAGAGAGAAAGAGAAATTGGCAGGAGATTGTAACATTTAAGATGTCACATAAAACTAATCCTTAAATCTGAATTCTGAATTTTCACCAGGATTAAGGAACACTTCAATTTAATTTAGATTTTGAAATTAATTTCCTACAGCATGGCTTAGGTGACAGTTAAACACCTAGGTCTTTGTACTCAACACTTAGATTCTTCTCCAAGGGATATATAATTTTGGTTTTGGTTTATATTAGCTGTTCAATGATTTAGATATGGTGTTAATACACTCTTACACAAAATGCAAATACAGATGCATATTTTATGTAATGTGTGATGTTAGTACACCATGATGTACACATGTACACTTTCACACAGTATTTTCCTGTATTTTTTTATTGTACATAAAGTCTTCTATTTGCACAAGGCTATTAACATAAATCTTGACTTTTTCTTCAAAAGCATTTTTAAACTAGGTTACATGTTTATTTTTACACATTTATTTTTTCTTTGTTACCAGAATTACAGAAGATTACCAAAGATTACAGTGATATTCTGTTTCACAGTTTCTGATTCTTGAATATGATACTTATGTCTCAAACACCCCACATATTCCAGGACACCAAGATAAATAAAATTTCAATATAATACAGCCAATGCAGCATCTGACCGTTAGACTGTAAAGATCGAAATAGCAGAAACAGAGTAAGACTTTGTCACACTTAGTTTTTTGAACAAGAGTCTTATGAACACTTTACTAAAACTTAAAGTCCAGAGTTGCAAAGGTAGTTAGATATCCCAGTTTCCAAAGATGTAGCAATATTAGCATATATTCAGATACCTGAAGTTATATGCCCTGTGCAGCCTAAATGAATACTTTTAGTAAATTTCTCAGCTGATTTATTTCACAGAAAATACTGGTACAGAAAACACTAAAAATTTGTAGTGATCTGAAATAATGAGACAGTATGTATCAAACACCCACCACCACCTTTAAAAACATGGGTATTCATGTTTTGTTTAATCTGCTTAAGTCATATGTCGCATTTAGGGTCACAGTCATGGATTTTCAGATGATGAAGAGATGCTTCACTACAGTCTGCTTTATTTTGCTTTTGTATAAAGATGGTTCTAATTTTTCATAGGACATGAAATAAATTAATTTTTTTCACTGAGTCAAGAAATTACGAGTTTGAACATTCCCCAAAAGGAATTCTAGACAGCCTAATTCAATAAGCAGATGGGAAGTACATGCCTAAAGACATTTCCTTAAGATCTCAATCAAGCTTTTTCAAATTCCAGGGGGAGCAAGTGTGGCATTTAAGACCACTAAAAATTACCTCCTGCTTTTCTTTGCACATCAGAGCTAAGTTTTAGTATCTCATACCTAGCTATCCAACTTCTTTTGCCAGTAACTACAGCTAGTGATGGCCTCCTAAAAAAGTTAGAATCTGTGCCAAACCAAACCAAACAAACAAAAAAAGCCCCAGGACCATACACTTAGAACTTTAATCATGGACTCCGAAATGTGTTTAGAGAAATTTACAGCCTAACTGCTAATAACATCTAGCATGACATCACATGATATGGCTGAATGGCCAGGCCAAAGGACTCATGATCAGTGGCACAAAGTCAACTAGGATGTAAGTCACTAGTGGTGTACCTCAGTATTCAACACTGGGGCCAACAGTCTTTAACATCTTTATTAACAACCTGGATGATGGGATAGAGCACACCCTCAGCAAGTTTGCAGACAACACAAAACTGGGAAGAGTGGCTGATACACCAGATGGCTGGGCTGCCATCCAAAGGGATCTGGACAGGCTGGAGAATTGGGCTGAGAGGAATCTCATGAAGTTCAACAGAGATATGCAAAGTCCTGCACCTGGGCAGGAACAATCCCAGACACCAGCACGTGCTGGGCTGAAAGCTGGAAAGCAGCTCTGCAGAGAAAGACCTTGAGTTCCTGGTGAGCTCAAGCTGACCACGAGCCAGCAATGTAACCTCATGGCAAAGACAGCCAACAGCATCACATTCTGCACTAGGAAGAGCATTCTCTCCAGGATTGAGAGCTACATTCAGTTAATTAATAAAGATATATCACAGGTACTTTTTTGTGGTAGTACTGGCAAGTATTACAGTAGTGCAATTATCCTCAGTAAAAAGATCGGATATCCAATCTACATAAGATTATTAAACGCTCCTGAAATCCAACTTTGCAAAGTCATGAGTGATCACTTGGAAAACCTTGCATTTATGCATAACAGTAAATCAGAATCCAGAAGTACAAAAGCAGCATTTTTAAACTAGAGTCCTTTAACAGATTTTGTAATTTCAAAGTATTGGTATTACAGTCTAGAATCTAATGCCAATCCTTACTCACACCAGGAAGATTATTTCCTCTGAATAATGCCAGGAGTCTCTGAAGAACCTTTTAGAAGACAGCTTCTGGAATATGGTGCTATAGTAGCGGCTTATTTCAAGACTGACAAAACTTCTGCAATCTCTCCTAATTTTAATTGAATTATTTTCACAATGCCTTTCTTAGGTGCTGTCAAATACTTTGAAATCGAACACACCTCAGTATAAATACAGTAATTTTTCCCTTGGGAGCCAACAAGCTAATCAACAGAGTAATTCATAAAAAGAGCTGGAAGTCTATATTGGACTTGAATGTTTAAAATAAATTTTGAAACACAGACAAGCTTGATCCAAAAATAATCTTTTAATAATAATCAATATTTTGTTTGCTACAGTCTACTGACTTTTACCAGAGCAGGTCTTGAGATTGTACATTATGGTACTCTTGGATGTTTTACACAGACTTCACCATAGACCTCAAAGAACAAGTTAGTCTGTAGTTATTCTAAGAAGAAATAGCCCCATAGATTGTTTATTATTCTAAATTAAATTAGTGATACACAACATCATGTTTTCTACTATGCAAGCTAGTTTAGTCGGTTTGGACTCCCATGTGACTTCTAAAATTCTCAAGTGATGGAAAGCTCGAGAGCAAGTGTCACTGAGTTTCTTTCATAGGTATACTCCTTGTGTATGCCAACATATGTGTCCTACAAACACTCCAGCATAAAGGCAGTGCACCAATGCCACTTGTGTTTCACCAATAATAGCAAATTATAGTTGAAGACTACAGCATTCAGAATGTTTTAACTTGAAAAGATATATGTAAGAAGTACATAGAATTCATTATTGTTAACTACGAATAAAGGTTTAGTACTTGCACAACATATATCTACCTCTGTACACCACAGAATATACATATATTACATATACATTACATATATTACATATACATAGCACATGCTACCTGTATCAACAGTACATTATGGTGCATTGACAGAAAACATACCAGGTACTGGAAATTCAAGCAGATAGGAACCTACTTTTTCCAAGCAAATCATGTAATTCTTTCTCGTCTTATGTGGAATTACCACAGGAGAATGAAGGTTCTGTTAATCTATCTGCCTTTCATACTCTCACAGAAAGGTAAGCTCTTTCCTAAAAGTTAACAAATTAGAGAAATGGTCTATATGTATATAAAGATATCTCTGTCCATTTTTCTCCCTGGGTAGGTTTAGAGTACAACCTAATGCCTTTTTTGGACCAAATAACAACCCTGCAGCTGGACAGCACAATGTCCAATGCCAAAATACACGTCAGAAGAAGAGGTAGACAAACTAAGGTCCCAAAACCAAACTATTTTAGTTTCAGAGGACAAAAGGGAAGAAGACCACATCAGTGAAATAGCTTCATTAGGAAGCATGTTTCCTGAAACTGTATCTTGCACTGTGTCAACTCATCTATATTTTTCACTTTATAAAAATCCCATCCTTTCTATTCTTCTCCAGTCCTCAATATGCCAATAACTTATCCTCTCAACATATGTATGCATATAATAGAATGAGGAAGTCTCTCTCTGTTTGATATTATGCAGACATGCAGATAATTAGAGAATTTGGTCTCTTGAGTACCACGGACAGGATTATAAGTATCATGCAATGACTGTACAAAATACTATTCAGCACTGAGAAGGTACGCCATGCTTCCTTTAGCTAACTTGACAAAGTTTCTTTAAGCAGCCCAACAAGTTTCTGGCTCTCACAGAGAACTGTATGAATACCAGGGATGCTTCTTCAGAACAGATATTCAGACTGATATTTACAATGTAAATCACACTTTAGAAATCTACTCCAGTCAATATCCATCACCTCTGTTCCACTGAGAAAGTGAACTTCCAGCCTATCAACCTTCTTATATCACCTGACTACTCAGCCAAGGGATCATACTGATGGTGTGAGAACTGAAATATATCATACATGACAAATTTCAGGTAATTGAGGGAATATCCCCACATAAATTGTCTAGCTTACCTTTTCTTCCTCACAACCTCTTCAGCTGTCCTTCCAAAAGAGTTAAGTGTCCAACTCAGCTGTAGAGAATTTATTTGTATTTTTCAAACCTTATTTCCTTAGGGTTTTTTTTTAAGAGAAAAGGGAAGTTTCCTGGAGAACTGCTGTGAACATAATATACTAGGCTCTAGGTGTCAATTACCTGTGTGTACTACATTACAAGTTACTAATAATTATCCTTTTAACAAAAATCTAAACAATATTTTCTCATCAGAAACCAACATTAGTATGGATGAGTAAATAAAGAATAACCATGCTGATAAACTTAACCATACAGGAACCTGGAAAAACTCAAAAAACTTGTCTAAGAGGAGAATGTGATTTAATATCTCCTACCCATTTTAAAACATCAGTTAATCTTCTAGATTCTGAGAAAAGTTGTTCTCATAATATTTCCACTAACAGCAGATGCACAAAGCCTCACAAATCTTGAGAGTTTATGTTTGTGCCCTTTCCAGCACAAGTTTTGAGACCCAAGATAAGCTTTGGGTAAGCATCTAAAACTTGTGAGAGCTTATCCAGACTGAACTTCTGAAGCTTATCCATTGCTAATTGTCTCATTAAGCCCTTACTTAAAGGTTCAGTAAGAACACAGGATACAGCAACAGCTGCACCCTAAGTACCAGCTGTGTCAGCAGCTTGTTCCTACCATTGTGCAGTTTTGATGCAAAGGCTCTGGATATCAGAGGGCAAATTTCTTGCCTGTATTGAAATTATTCCCTTGTAGTTTTTTAGAATTTCTGTAGCTGAGATGAACTGCAAAAAACCCATAGACTGATCTCTTACATTATATATAGAAGAAAATACATATAAAAATGAAATTAATCCTGGATGATGGTAATGTGGGGGCAAATGGAATACATATGGAAAACTTATGTTTTTCTACTTTTCTTATATTACCATCTTGTAATTTTCTTCACTAACCATAAAACCATCCAGGTAGATAACAAGAAGGTCTCTTACAAACAAAAGAAACCACACAAGAATAAGGCAGGGCAAGAGTCCATCTTTATACTGTGGAGGCTAATTATGTTAAGTCTGTACTCAGTTCAACAACAGAGGCTCCTCCAGAGGGCAAGTGAGAGCCCATGTCTGACTTGAGATAGCTGGAAAGCTCTGTTGCTTTGTCAAGGCAAGCTTCAGCCACCTCTCAGGCTGTTTAAGAAATAGAAAAATATCTCGTTCTGTATTTCTTGTGTTCTGAATTCAAGAAGTGAAAATAAAAAATGTAAAGAAATGTGTATGTGTATCAGTCAGTCAAACTGAGTTTTAAAGTTGCAGAGTTCAGATCATGTTTGGGGTAAGACAGCAAAGATGGGAGTTCTTGTGCAATGCAAGCAATCTGCCCATCACTAGAGTCTTAGCCCTTAGTTAACTTGTTTTCTATTTTACTTAACTGTTTTCTTTAAAGCAGTTCTAACACAGACTTCCATGGGGAATGGCTGACACCTGTAAATCACTTCAGGTCCATTAGGAATCTTAAAGTACTATCAGACAGGTGAAATTACACTGTGTGCAATTCCAGAATTTTCCTGCATACTATTTATTAACTGTTTGTTTCATGTTTAGTACTAAGCAATCATATCAGAATCAAATAGAGAACTGTTGGAGAATTTTTATGGTACGCCTCGAGGCGAATTAAACACACGCTTGTGCTTAAATTAAAAAAGAAAAATTTAATGAACAATGCATTGGGCAGAGTCCTACCACAATATGCAGTTCTACATGGAGTCTGCAAAGATGCATCACAAGCAAATTCCTTATATACACTTGCACCAGCACCAATCCCCAGAGCAGTTGCACGGGGCAAGGTCAGCCCAGCCCTCGGTCCATCCTCCAGCCTAGCTCTGCTGCCCAAAGGGACCCCTGAGCTTGGGCCCCTGAGTGCTGGAATTCCAGGATGGTCTACAAAACAATGCTGAGGCTATTTCTTATCTCATCACCAAGGGAAACTTAACTCTTGCAAGGAGTCTGTTCTGTCTCTGGCATTCCTGCTTGCAGCCAGTTTAACCCCTTCTTACAGTTGAGCCTCCTTGCCCTCCATGTCAGATCATTCCTTGGTCACAAATTACCACTGCTAAGCAGTTACAATTAGATTTCCCCTTAACGAGTAAATGCTAACTTAGATCTTTTCCTGAACTGAACATACTGTGCACTTCTAGGTTGGGTTCATCTCTCTCTTTCCCATTCTTTCCCCGTTTCCCCAGTTGCCACCAACCTAACAGGAATTTGCATTGATTTGCAAGTGTTTTACTTCTCCCCATTTTCTACAAACAAGAGCAGGAAAATGAAGTGAGCAAGCCCTCACTGTAGGCTGGCCTGCTCCTCACAAAAAGGGTTAAGATAATGTGCTTCATACGCTTTTTTTCCCCAGGAGTGTGCTCAAGTACTGAGAACACACAGCTAAAGATTTCACACATCTATCAGTCAGACTGCAGTGGATCAACTGCTACAATGTTCAATTCATGCCAGACAGGTGCTGAGATGGTGGCAGGTTTTAAGGCCAGGGAAATGTTTTCCTTGGCTCTTAGCCCTACATTCCTAATTCCATCCAGCGTGTTCTCATTTGGGACAGAACAATAACACATTGCACCAAGAAGCCAGCCAGTTAGCCATGAAGGGCTGGCATTTACTAGAAAAGCCAAACAACTTTATCACATAACCCGACTCCTAGATCCAGAACGAGGGAGGAAGGGAGGGAGATCTAGCCGCACTTTGTGTTGTCTAGCTTTTTCTGACTACAGAGCTGTTGCCTCATTTGTCCTTGCAAGAGTACCTAAGGGAGAATAATCAGTGCTATTTCCTTTCATCAGCACATGAACTCTGCAACATCAACTCAAGTAGCAAGATGTCAAAAGCAGTATTCAAAGTAGGTTATTAAAAGAGGTGAGAGAATTAACAGATTCACCAAAATTAAACTTATCTTCTGACCAAGTGCATGTGCATTAATCTTATCTGTGCTTAAAGTTGTGCTTAAAAAAAAAAAAAAATACAATCCACAGCTGGAACAGACTGTTTAATCACTGTCAGAGCCACGATTAATCTCAAAATTTCCAGTTCCCTGTCTTGTGTTTGGTGGTACACTTCCTCTCCTGTTTGCATGGAGTTTTCCATTAAAGTTATATCGCCATGCAAATACTATCTCCCCTCTGCACACAATTAGGACTCAAGGAGACAAGGCTCCTGGGTACAGAACTGGAAACAAAATCCTGAAGCCTCATTCTCAGTGTGAAGACTATGCAGCAGATTGACCACTAAAGGCTCCTGAATTTAACTTTCATGGCAAAGGCATTCACCCACTTGAAGGAAAAGACCTCTTCTCTGCTCTGCAAATATCAGACCAACTCCATTATTTGTTTCAGCTGCCAAAAGAGCAATCCTCACCTACCCCCCCAAAAAGACAGCATTCAGGAGACTCAGACAAGACCGACATCACGTCTGAAACAAAAAGACAGAATTTCTAGTCAGTGCTGTTGCCACAGCTGACTAGTCGAAATTCATGAAGCCTGACTACTTTTATTGTATGCCAGGGTGCAGAAGAGAAAACAGCACTGAGTTCTAACAACAGCCTCGGACACTTTCTAAGAAGAAAGCTTCAAAATTTAAGAATAAACTCTAGTGACACAAAACCAATTAACTTTTGATGAGATTTCTCAATCATGCACAGCAGCATTTTCATTAACAAAAGAAATTAAAACCAAGTGGCCAAAGAACAAACTGTGGTGTAACCTGCTATTTGCAATCTACAGGAAGAAAAGAGAATAAAAGTGTGGGGAGGAAATGGAAGAAGTCTTTGTGTTCAGCATAGTTAGAGAGGTGCTGAGTAATTAAATTAAGATTTTTCTGTCTTAAAAATCTATAAAACTGAAGAATATGAACTTAAACTGGTACAATTTTGTCTCTTAGACTGATGTCAAGAAGGAACAATAAGCTCAATGCTGCCTCTCACTGGGAAAGCAACATCATTCAGTGAATTATAGCAGTGACCCAAGATCTTGCTCACTTCCTCTGTTGCCTTTCATCCCACCACAGCAGTGATACTTGCTAGAACCTTTCAGAGCCTGCATATTTCATTCTTTTTTCTCAAACTAGTGCCAGTACAGTTCCCATTTGTTACTACGGAGTGCTTCTCTTTGACATGCCTTTCCTATGGACTTAATCTGCTGAATTCTTTGCTTCATCTGTGCCAAAAATATTCTACAACAGGACAAAACAGTACTTTCTAAATATTGCAAAAACAGTTGTCTGTCAAATGACCATAGCATCGCCTGGGAATTAATGTAATAGGCTGAAAATACTTCTCCACTCACAGCAATCTTTTCCAACCCTAGCATCAATCTAAATGCCAACTTCCCTCTCTTCCATGCTCCATCTCTCCCAAAAAAAAGAATCTGATTAAATTTGGACTAGAAAATATAAATGTCCCATATGTTTACTGAGCCCATAACCAGTTCTGCAGCTAACTATGAAGCCAACAAAATGTTTCTGAAAATTTGTTAAATGAACAACCTAATCTTGAATCAAGAGCCATTTTACTTTTGTCTGATACACAGTTAGCATCCAGCTTAGACTTACTTGCAGCAAATGCTCGTCTTTGTAGTCATGCTAATACAGTATAGAAGTAATAAAAACTTGATGAACAGTCTTGCTGCATTATGTCTGCGTAGTCATGGAATACAATACAACTTGCTTGCTCTTAATTTAAAACACCTTTTAGAAGAGGAACAGCTAGCATACATAAAAGAAGGAACTAACAGTGTCTTTAGGTGGTTATATAGAATCATAGAATCATTCGGGTTGGAAAAGACCTTTAAGATCAAATCCAACCTAACACTGCCATGTCCCTAAGTGCCACATCTCCATGTCTTTTGAATACCCCCAAGGACGGTGATTCAACCACTTCCCTGGGCAGCCTGTTCCAATGCTTAATAACTCATTTGGTGAAGGAATTTTTCCCAATATCCAATCTAAACCTCCCCAGACACAACTTGAGGCTGTTTCCTCTCATCCTGTCACTTGTTACTTGGGAGAAGATACCGACACCCACCTTACTACAACCTCCTTTCAGGTAGAGAGTGATAAGGTCTCCCCTCAGCCTCCTTTTCTCCAGAAAAACAACCCCAGTTCCCTCAGCCGCTCCTCATAAGACTTGAGCTCTAGACCCTGCACCAGCTTCGTTGTCCTTCTTTGGACATGCTGCAGCACCTCAGTGTCTTTCTTGTACCCAAAACTGAACACAGTACTCAAGGTGCGGCCTCACCAGTGCTGAGTACAGGGAGACGATCACTTCCTTAGTCCTGCTGGCCACACTATTTCTGATACAAGCCAGGATGGTGTAGGCCGCCTTGGCCACCTGGACATACTGCTGGCTCATATTCAACTGACTATCGACCAACACCCCCAGGTCCTTTTCCCCCAGGCAGCTTTCCAGCCACTCTTCCCCAAGCCTGTAGCATTGCTTGGGGTTGTTGTGACCCAAGTGCAGGACCCAGATATTTTCCTATCCGTAGCCCACACCTTTCTTCATACATTATTATAAACTTAGATTTTAGCTGGATCAAGTATGCAACATGCATGCTGTAAAGATTCAGGTCCAAATCATACAATTTACACCCAAATTTCAATTTATGTAGTTGGCATCCAGGAATTTGAGACTATAATCAGACAACTGTGCCTTAATATGAAGCCACTTTTCAGGTTAACAAAAAAAAGGGAAAAAAAATAATTTTCAGAGAAACTCCGGATGATTTTCAATCACTGAGACCCAAAAAAAGCTTTGGGTCAGAAAGTTCTTGCAAGTAGCCCTAAGGGCCAGAGAAAAATTCAAAAAGGGTGAAAGAAATGGGAAGGTTAGCTGACAGAGCTTTTAAGAGATTCAGCAAGACTAAATGTTTGGATTTAAGGCTCAAAATTCAATAAATTATTTTATATTTAAAAGACAAATCTTGGAAGAAAACTCGGTACAGAAGTTTGGGTTATACTATATCTTTTGTGGTTCTAACATATAATTCCGAGATTCCACTACAGGCAGGATTCCACTACAGACTATATCACGATTTCCAACAGCATAACTAGCAAGACTTCCATATGAGTTCTCTCAAACTTTTCTTCCAGAGACAAAAATGAACCCACTATGCTCTAGACATAGTTTTCATTAAACAGCTTTTTTAAATCCTGGAGGAATGTCAAGACTGTAAGACTAGTTCTTCCAGCCTCCTGCACTTAAGACATTTTATTTCTCCCTCTGATTTTTCTAAATCCATATTAAAAAGGGGGAAAAAAAATTTGTCTTTCTCTGGAAGCAACACTTCTGCAATGAGCTCTCAATGCCACAGGATGAAGCACTTCCACAATCCAGAATGGGCAAACAGTAAATGGGCTGGGAAAAATAACAAACAGAAAAGCACAACAGCAGAAGCTGCTGAGCAGGGCTGGCTTTTCTATTTTGCAACAAATTTTGAATTTTGAATTGTGTTCTCCACTGAAGCAGAAAAAAGAAACTTTTGAGTGTTTTCACAAAAGACGATTGCATCAAATGGTTGTTATGACAAAATAGCGTTCTTTGATGGAAGCACATTTTGTTTCTATTGGCTCAATATGAATTGGTATTCGCAGTAATGTAGCAAAAAAGATAGGCCAGTAATGAAGGCCTACTTATATGTGTTAAGAAACTATTCATTATTACTTTAGGTAGAAGGTTAACGGTTCTTAGAATGAGCACCTGCTACACATCATGATAAAAAGGAGGAGCTACAAGACACTTCAAGGTCCTTATATACGTACTTTTCAGAAAAGGAGGACACTAATTGTCTCCAGGAGCATCCTTATCTTCCTGAGGCATATAGCGAACAATTACCAACACCGAAGTATTGAGAAACTAGGGGAAAGGTAACTTGGGCCAGGGTCCCCATGACCACCAACCCATAAGCCCCCTACCCAAATTATACCACCTACTCAAAAGATAGAGGAGGAGAAAGGAACTGAGCATGCGTTCTAGTTTGCATACTAGGTAAAGAAATATGAACCAATCAGTGTAATGGGGAGTGTACCACTTTGTAATCTTTGTAACATTTGTGTGTAAATATGACAAGAGAACCAGCATTAGGGGTGCCTGATTTGAGGAACTATCCTCCTGACACCCAGCCCTGCAATAACAGGAAATGCCTGCTTCTTAATGCTAAATTGGTGTTAAGGAGTTTTGTTTTATTCCCGAATTTCGGTGACAGTAAGAGAAAAGAAGGATATAAATTATTTCTCTTCAGGAACAAGCAAGAGGCAGGGCAGAAACTATCACTCTCTGAATCATAAAATTCACCCCTCAGGGCTCTTTCTGGGAAATGTAACTAATAGAGGAAGTAAAGAATCAATTTAATTTCACATGTGCAAAATTTCAGAGTTATACGTTATCCAAATGAAAACATTATCACCGCATCATTTATGTCCCAAATGTTTGCCTTTGTAAGACATCTCACAGTCACCTACCAGTATGACTTTCTCACAAAAGTGAATCATTAAGTGAATTTAGGTTATTGAATAGGTCAAAAATGTCAGCTGAATTTGCAGTTACCTAAGTCTTAAAAATCTTTCTTTTGAGGTTAGAACATACTATGATTTAACCCCAACGTGTGAAAATATCCTATTTGCAAAACATACCTTCCCTTAAAAACACAGAATAAGAACTGTTCACTCCTAATGATCAGATTACATGTCCACACATCATATTAAAAGACAAATGTGTTAAGTGATATGATAGTACTTTATAAAAAATTATTTGTCACTTCAATTTTAAATAAACAGAATCAAGCCTGGTACATTATTACATAACTAAGTTTACTCAGTTTCTAGTGAAAAATTACAGCTACAGTGGCAGCCTCCCTAATAATGAGCATTCTTTCTCTATTTCCATTTACATGTAAGGAAAGACTGTGATCATCCCACAGAAGGAAAAGATGTATGAGAACTACCAAATTATTTAGGAAAATACATTACTTCAGGACTTAATAACTTCTACATTAGAAGGAAAAATGAACTCAAATGTTCTATTCTTTATGGAGCTACTTTCTATTAATCTAATTGTAAAAATGAAATTGAATCCTCCCTGCTGAAAAGTGACAAGGCTATAAAATTTACTCACAACAGTTTCCTGACTAAACTTCTTCCCCGCCCCCCCCCCCCCCCCCCCCCCCACCCCCCAAGCTATCTAACAGCTCAAATAGTAACAGCACATATATCCTTATAAACTAAATTCCTGTCCTTCCTATGTGGAAGAAATGTCAGACATAATTTTATCATTCATAGCCAGACAGCATGAGGCTTTGTAGAAGACAGTACTTTTCTGGTAGGACATGCTTTATTAGCAACCAGAAATTGCATCAAGAGTGTCTTTTCTGCTGATACTTTAAAATGAACTAAATACAGAAGAGTGATAAGTTTAATTCCCACAGAACTTTGTCAGTTCTTCCCAACAGAGCACGATTCATCTATGAGTTCTGCCTCTCAGACTCTTCAGTAGCTACTGCTGCATCTCAGTTGTGACGCCTTGCCTCTTCCCATGCCCCATTCTGGCTGTAGCTTGTTGCCCGTTTGGGTAGCCACTACCAGCTACACCTTGTATATGGAGCAGGGAAAAGGTACAAATGGTTTCCTGTTGCCCTCAAATTCTTCTTTTTCTGGCACATGCAACTTCATGCTTTAGTCTGTGTGACAGACAGGACTTTTTGCTAAGTCTCTACCTACTAGCAAACACACTCTGTTGAATTTACAAGATGCAGTTATTTCCAGTGGTATACACAAGAATGCAGTGATATAACTGAAGGCACAGAGTGGAAAGCTGGAGTTAAAAGGAAACTAAAGCAACGTAGAAACTAATTTGCTATTAATGGGTTTGTGCTTGTAACTTACCTTGGACAAGATATTTAAAGTGATTTAACAACATAAAAATGTGCATGTTTCTATAAGGGGATATTCAAATGTCCTTCAACATATTAGGAATACAATTTCCACTGAAATTAAAGTGAATTAGATTCCTAACCTTGTTTGGTACTTCTGAATGCCATATATGACTAGCTGGTACTTACCACTTTTGAAAATATGAGCATGGAGAATAGTTTGAATTCCCCTTTGGCTCCTTAAATCAACAGCTACTCCATTAATTAATCCTCTACTTAGTCTTTTCTTTGATAAAGTACAACAAATCCTAGTATCTTTGGTATTCTACATTTCCAGCTTGAAATTAGAAGAACGTAGCCATAAAAAGAAAAGCTTACTTAACAAAATTTCTGGCACCCTTGCAATGATTATAGCACTTTTTTTCACATGTCTTTCTTTAGGATGCATGGGGGTTTTTTCCCAGAAGAAAACTGTTCAATTATTTTCTTATGAATTATAGGAAAAATGTTTTATATTGGCTTTCTCATCAGCAGTTAAGACCAAGCATTTCTTTACTACCTTTCCAGTGCCATTAAGCTAATTATTATCACAGTACAACAATAGAAATATTTCTATATTAAGTGCTCAATATTTTTCTCCTCTTAGATCAATCAGCAGATATGTTGGAGGAAAAAACCTCAATCACATTTACTTGTCATTTATGTTGGTTTCAGCTCAGTGTAACAACAACACAAGTGAGGAATAAGTTAGAGTTGAGCCACGATAGTGATCCGAGGCAGTTTAAGATCAGTACAGACTGAAGGGAAGAAAAAAAAAAAAAGAGAGAGAGAGTGTGAGTGTGTGAGAGTGAGTGTGTGACTGTTCCGGGAACTGTGGGAGTGTTGTAGCAATGCCTCAGGTTGTGTTAAATTTATTCAGAATTCTATTGTCATTAGTATCAGATTAATTATTCTTATTCATAGACTGTTTATTGAACAGTGAGTACATATGAGAGTATTCTATAGGAAGTGGGTTCCCTTCAGGTCATGATCCTAATATTTTGTTTGAAAGTGCTGTCATGGTCCATTTGGATCTCTAAAATTTACAGGAAATTAAGCTGGAAATATGTTCAATTAAATCTTTGAACATTGTGTGTGCAGTGTTTTCATTCACAGTATGACAGAAACAGGGCACAGTAAAGGTTTGACTAAACTGGAGCCACAGAAAACCACAACTAGCAGAGCAGTTCTGCTTTGAAAAGTGGTTACTAAACAATAGCACTTTCTTGGCAAGTAAATGGAGCTGATCACTTTATATATGAAACCATATTTGTTAATTTCTGTAGCAAAAAAGAAATACATCCACACTTGTCAGTTCTGCACATAGAGTAAATGTATCTGACCTCTTTGCACACAGAGGGAGAATTAATGGGTGAATCAGGTAATGTGCTTGGAATAATAAGTACTTAGGATAACATTGAAAACTGTGGTAAATTCCCTTTTCTGCCTCAGCTGCTCACTGTGACCTCCAAACAAGCCACCTAGATTATTTCTACTTTGAGATTAAAAGCAGAACAAAGCATGCTATACATTGCATGAAGAGTTCGCTTTCTGCCCATTCTGCTTGTTGCGCTTTGCAGAAGCTGAGCTGAGGATATCTGCGTTGGCTGCAGCACTGTCGGCCTCCACGTAGCCCTCTATCCAGCCTTTATAGTTGGAAGTAGGCCTGCAAATATGGTCCTTAAATTTGCAAAAGTACTCCTGAATATATTGCATGCCTGTGTGGGAATAATCCAGGGGGCAGGCTAGCCTGTCAAAATCAAAATTCTTGACAACAGGCTCAGACCCATTGGCCTAAATAAATGTGTACAAATACCTTTTGGCTCTTAGCATTTCAGACCCAGCATAAGAGAAATGTTCCCATATAGGGACAAAAAATATTTTTTTCCTCCTCAGGATGTGGTTATTCTGCCTCACCAATGACTGACAGAATTCCTTACTAAGCTACTGTTGTGGAATCTGCACTATATGTGATGAAGCACAAGCCAGAAAGGCTGCTGCTTAGATCCCAAGGCTTGATGTGCAGGAAAGGTCATTAGGAAAAAAAGAGTCTTTCTTTTTACAGAAAAATCACAGAACTCCACAGTAGCATTCTTTAGGGAGTCACCTGTCAGAATTCAGCTGCTGTGGGAGAGCCCCTGAAAAACATAATCTACCATAACACAAATATTGACATGAGATATATGAGGAAGAACTTCAGATGGGAAAATGCCTATGAGCCTGGCTGGAGTGAAAAAATAAACAAAATATTCTGAAGCAGAAGGAGAGTGTTTGAGCACTGATTTGTCCAAATTAAGGGCTGTACTGTGGTTAGTCCTGCATGGATGCACATGGAGGGAGGTGTACTAGAAGGACTAAACTTTCCCTGTTAAGGGCGTTTTGATTAATATTCTTTAATATTGTTTATCAATATTAACTAGCATATTTAATAGGTTTAATATTGTTTAGCAATTTAAAATATCACACAAATCAAGGTGGTCTGGCTCCAACACATGAGGAAGACGGCTGCAGCCCCTGCCTGTCCTATTTCTGTATAGGCCAGCATGGCCTACTGGGCAAACTTGAGGCATGCCTCCTGCTACAAAAGGTAGTATTCTAAATCACCCAGAGGCATTCTGGATTAGCAAACTACAGCATACTGTCTGTACAACACATGCAATGTTAGAAACTTCATTTCCTTATTCAGCATGGTAAAGTAGAGAGAATGCTAGCATAATAGCCTAGTTGTTGTTTTTTTTCTTGTTGATTAGTCATTTAAAGGAAAGATGTTGAATTTCTTTAAGGGAAATTAAGAAGAAATTTTTTTGGACTTTAAGTTTATTTAAACCTCAGAAAGCACAGGCTACATCTGCCTTCTTGTTGGCTTCTGAAGCTGGGAAGGGAAAAAAAAAAACAAAACCAACTTGCAACCTGAATCTACTAAGCACCCCACAAATCTTTGAAAATATCTGTGTGAAAATGTTCTGTAAAATTTTGTGTAGATCTAATTTCTACAAAATGTTACCGATTTGGTTGATTTGTAGTCCAAACACATTCAAAAATACAAAGCTGTATTTTAAATCAAAACAGGTAAGTGTGACCTGACAAACAGAAAAACCCAAACAAGGGGTATGCTTTTTCCATTTGAACTGTTCAAAGTCTAGCCTAATTAGTTTGTAACTATGCTCAAAAACTTCACAGTCAGACTAGATGAATCTGTCTGACGAGTCTGTAAATTGAAAGGCTGAAGAAGGCCACATATGTTTCTGATTTCACAGTGAATACTGGATAGGAAAATTCTCAGTGTCTAGAGAAATCACACACAAAACAGACAAAAAATATAAAGGAAATAAAGATAAGTCTACAATAAATGAAATTTCCTTGAGGATAGGGAAGTATTAGTATTACTACGACAGAAATTCAATAGTATTAGCACTGATGTACTCTGAAACCCAGCAATGTGGAAAACTATGTATTGCTGCATTTTTTTTTTTTTAAATATATTTTTATTTTTATATGAAGGCAAATGGGAAAAACTACCATGGTTGCTCTCATCACCTCTTGTGGATCATTAAAGAAAATGCTCTGAAATATCAGGCCATGACAACATTTTGATACCTAAGTAAGGATGGCATGTTTTGGCTTTGATGGATAAAAGAATGCTTTCATGTCCAGAATAGAAAAGACAACAGCTCTTATTAGTCATTAAAACTTCCTTAAGCTTGTCTAAGAAGTAAGGTCTTGAATGTGATATTCAGAATATTTCTAACACAAGGAAGGTACAGCATCAGTATTCAGGAGTTCAGCTTTATATTTCCTGGAATTCTTAAAAGTCCAGCACAGAACAGTTATGCAATGACTCAGTGTACTAGGAACTAGAACAGAGATAATACAACCCATGTTTATACATCTGGGATTATATTTGACACAGGTGAAAGGCTAAGAAAATGTGCACTTCCAGATACTAACATGCTAAGCAAGCAAAGTAGACAACATCCACACAGAAAGTAAACTGTGACATGGACAAAGATGACCCTGCCAGAATGCTTGGCAGAATCCTGGATAAAATCCCTTAGAATAATCCTGAGCATTAGAAGTATCTTTCTATCACAGGGAATATCTAAAACAGTGAAGCAGATATGTAAAATAAGTCTCCTCAAAATTTTAACACTGTAAAAAATCCATATTAATGCGATGCTGATGAGGCATTTTAGCTGAAGTTATTTGCCCATTTAAGTTTTAGATGTACAGAATAGATCCCTATGCTTCTAGGAGTCTTAGGATATTCAAATGATAATATGAACGTTCTCATTTTACAATGCAAAACACGAGTACTAAAAACTGTAAGCTAGGGTGTAATAAAGTTACTTTCCTTTCCATACTACCTCAGTCAGAGGCTTTGTAAGTATTCACAAATATTAAGCCCAGGGCTTAACTTTAATAAACAATGTAGCTCTTTGCTTTGCTAAATCAGGATTTCAGTGAAGTAAGGCAGATTTGTCAAAAAAGCTTACGGACACACAAATCTCATTGATTTTGGCACTTTAAAGTTGCATACTGAAGTCCCTTAGATGCGTTTGAAGTCAACACCTTCAAGCCACCAGACTCTTATTTCTTCTGTCCTCCCTTCCCTTAGTACGTCTATCAAAGCTAAAATTAATTTATCCATCAAAGCTGAAATTAAGTTATTTCTAATGTACTACAGTTGGTGGGAGGCATTCTAATATTAATGTCTGAAAAAGCTTTTACTTTATTCCATCATTTTAATGAGGTTTCTTTAATATATAAGTAGATAAATTTATTCTAAAACATATTCCTTTTCCAACTTTGTAGGTATCTGAATCACCCCCCCCCAAAAAAAAAAAACAAAACAAAAACAAAACCAAAACCCTTGCAAGAAACAGTACTATGGGATGATATGTCTGCTACCTACAGGAGCTGACATAATTTTCAGGTCACTTGATGCAAGTTTTCAGCAAGTTAAAAATGAAGGATTTTTAAGGGTCATTCCTCTTCAGTAGCAAGGTAAATGCAGAATAAATCAACCAGTCTTATTAAAACTTGCCATTTGCTTATTGCTAACAAATGTTATTTATTCCTTTCTTATCAGTTTAATTTTATTGCAGTTACTCCAAATATACAATAATGTAGTTGAGTGTAGAAGTTGATGACCACAGAACTTGGCCAATTTTCTAACCAAGATATATCCAACTGGTAATTTACACCACAGTCTATGTCTATTCTCCTCTCAGTCAAGTGAGAGCAGACGTTGCACTAGGTTGAATTTGGCTCAGAATCACGTAGTTCTTTTACTTAAGGAGGCAGCAGAGGGGCATAAGATGTAAAGATTAGCCATTGACTTAGACCTCAGGAATCCCAGGCTTCTGTCACAGACTTCAGATGAAGTATTGGGAAGTTCACATCTTAAGATCTCTCTTAAATCTTTCTTTGATATCAAATTAAACCGGTCTTAAAATCCATGAATCCTCCACTTTTTGCTATTCACTCAAGAAAAGAAGAAAATCAACCAGAGCCTGGGGACAATTAGATTGGAACTATCTTAATGCTTTCCCTTATTCTGTAACAGTAGTATGGAATTTTTAAGTTCAGAGGTTCAGCACTTTTTTTTTCTTTATTTTAAATAGTGTATTTTAGATTTTCCATTTCAGCCAGAAAGGAATGTCTGAATACCACAAGAAAGGATATTTTTGTATAAGTTTCTAACTCGGTCAAATCTAGGGAATACTGAAAAGCTCTTGACCAATCTTGTTCTCTATAAACTTCCTACCCAATTTCCATATCAAAGAAGTTCAAATGAGTTTGCTGTAATTTAGAATTAATAACCCTACATGTCTAAAGGAATCTCCAAACCTCCAGGCAATTAAAAGCAAGCCAGAGCTTAAAGGGTAAACTTGTATTCTCATTATCAGCTAATTAACAACTTTCCATACATCCCTCTTGGATGTTGCCTTCACAAATAGATACTTATCTTCTTTTATGGAAAGATTTCAGAAGTTAGCATTCTGTCCTATTCCCTACTACCACTTTTTGGGGGTCTTAAAAGTAATGTGCTTTTTCCTCTTTGTTTAAAAGTTTAACAAGGAATTCCCCAACTGTTCCAGTATCCAAATTTTCTGAACATATTTTGCATTCCTTTAAGTACAACATACAGGTGGGCAGGGTTAAAAATAAAAAATTGAAATAGCCAGCTAAATCTGAAGTGGATTAACAGGACCTTAAAAAGCCCTGCAGAAAGAACTGATCAAATTACATTGCCTGGATGGAGCACTGAGGTAAAAATGTGCGTGTATACACATATGCACACTTAGGAATAATACAAAGAATTTATTCCAGGTATAGAAGAAGTATCCTATAGCAAATTCAAATTGATTTACTTAATAGGGCTGATAGTGTTGGCAATTTACAGCACATAGCAGGTGTCATTCTGGGATCAATACTGCAAGCCATGTTAGCCCAGGTGTATTTCCTTATATTATATATATCGTCTTTGAGCTTTTCAATCACTAATAAAGTTGTCCCTCAGTTGGCTAAGGAGGCAATATGACAACAGATTGAAAAAGTAACCAGATATTCTATACCAGTCAAAAAAAAAAGGAAAGATCAGAAGCTTTTCAAAAGGTGTGTACTACTAGGCACATCTACTTTGTTCTGCTGACATTCTAGTCTAGGAAAAAAGCTTGTTTAAAAGCTTTATTGATTTTCTTCTCTCCTCAGAATGTAATTCCTATAATTCCTATAGCATCTAATTATATGTGCAATGCATTTACTTTCCTTTGCATAAATGCAAATTTACTGGTCAGATTTTATTTCATTTAGTGACTTTCCCAACACCTCCAAGCATTTATTCTAAGACATCTTATTGTCTCAACCCTCAGATTGCCATTTATTTTGTTCTTGGAATAAAGAAATACTTGTAAAGATCTAATAAAAGTGTAAGTACAGAATCAGAAGGAAAATCTATCAGAGGCCATGTATAAGTAGGGCAATGCAAACAAGTAGGAAATAGCCATTCACTATAAAGAAATAAATAGAATATGGTCAGCATACTGAGAACTTTTGTGGAAATCATATATGTACATCACCATAGATATTATATCTTTGGGTCCATCTGATGGCCTTATATCTTATTACAGCTTTAGACTGGAGTGTATCATACAGGATGGCTAATGATTTTTAGTCAACTAGCATGTATGTTAGTGATTATATAACAAAGTGACTTAGTTTGACCATCATTTCTGGACTGACTTTGGCAATTTCCTGATGCAAACTCCAGTTCACACAGGTACTACATATATAAGATTTCTGGAAACTATTAGCTGCATGGAATGCACTGAATTAACTTTGCCAGAAATACCCTTGCAGTTATTGCTCAATGTTACTAGGATCTGCCAGTGGTACTGTGGCCCATTATTTCTATCTCACTTAAAACAAACAAACAAACAAACAAAACCCCCCAAAACCCCAACAAAAAACAGAATCACAGAATGGCAGGGGTTGGAAGGGACCTCTGGAGATCATCTAGTCCAACCCCCCCTCCTAACGCAGGATCACCGAGAGCAGGTTGCACAGGATTGTGTCCAGGTGGGTTTTGAATATCTCCAGACAAGGAGACTCCACAACCTCTCTGGGCAGCCTGTGCCAGTGCTTGGTCACCCTCAGAGTGAGGAAGGTTTTCCTCATATTGAGATGGAACATCCCATGTTCCACTTCGTGCCCATTGCCCCTTGTCCTGTCATTGGGCACCACTGAAAAGAGCCTGGCTGCATCCTCTTGATATCCACCCTTTAGATATTTATAAGAATTAATAAGATAAAACCTCCCTAGGTTTTGTACCCATCAGTTCAAGTATATCCTAAACACATAAAGCATTGTGATTTTCAACACATTCACAATTTATGTATGCTTTATAACTTTGTAATGGAAGTGCAGACCCTTTTATAATGAACATAAGCTGACTGACAAGCAACTTTGTTTCTCTATTGTCTGTCATACAGTCCTCACAAGCACTCAGAAGTTCTACAGAGATCCATCCATCACCAGTTGAAAATAAGAACTTCTGTCCTACATGGAGACAAAGCAACACAGGCCAAGGAAACATCTCTTACAGCCTATGTACCCTTGACTAAAATGAAAACATTAGCTGAGCCTATATTATCCTTATATTGTAGTGTCTAAACTGCTCAGAACAGTCAGCTTTTTTGAAGTGGAAGTGACTGCTTAAATACACATACATACATTTTAAACTAGCTAATATATGTAAGAATTATAGTGGTGGTGTTTCACAGTGTATTGAGTTTACATGGCAAGGTTTTGGTAGAGGGTGGGCTGCAGTGGTGACCTTTCTGAGAAGACGCCAGCTGCTCCTGCGTTGGACAGAGCCACCCGTGGGTGACAGTTCCAGCCAGCTCCAAGATGGACCCAATGCTGTCCAAAGCTGAGTCAATCAGCGATGTTGGTAGTGCCTCTGTTATGACGTATTTTAGAAAGAGTAAAAAAGCTGTGCAACAGCAGCTGGTGGAGACAGGAGTAAGAATATGCAAGAGAGAACACTCTGCAGACACTAAGGCCAGTGAAGAAGGAGGGGAGGAGGTGCTCCAGGCACCAGAGCAGAAATTCCCCTCCAGTCCGTGGAAGTCCACAGTGGAGCAGATATCCACACTGCAGCCTGTGCAGGACCCCACACCGGAGCAGATGGATGTGCCCTGAAGGAAGCTGCAGCCCATGGAAAGTCCAGGCTGGAGCAGGCTCCTGGCAGGAACTGCAGCCCATGGAGATGAGCCCATGAAGGGGCAGATTTTTCGGAAAGACCTGTGACCTTATGGGAGACCCACTTTGGAGCAATCCGTGCCTGCAGGACTGCACTGCATGGAAAGGACCAAGCTGGAGCAGTTCTTGAAGAACTGCAGCCAATGGGAAGGACCCATATTGGAGAAGTTCATTAAGGACCCCACATTGGAGCAGAGGAAGAACGTGAAGAGGAAGGAGCTGCAGAGACAATGTGTGATGCCTGACCACAACCTCCATTCCCCATCCCTCCCTTCAGCACTGAAGTTGAGCCCGGGAAAAAGGGAGGAGTGGGGGAAGGCATTTTTAGATTCATTCTTACTTCTCATTATCTTACTCTGATTGGCAATACATTCAATTCCCCAAGTCAAGTCTGTTTTGCCTGTGATGGTAATTGTTAAGTGATCTCCCTGTCCTTATCTCCAACCCATTGTATTTTCTCACCCTGTCCCGTTGAGGAAGCAGAGTGATAGAGTGCCTTGGTGGGCACCTGGCAGCTAGCCAAGGTCAACCCACCACACACAGCTTCCAGTTTGGCCCAATAAACATTAAAAACCAAATAAGGGCAACAATTACATGCTTCTTGCTGAACCTCTTAAAACTGAATCTGTTACCTTATTAGGTAAATTATGTCCATTAGGTAAATTATGTCTTCCACATCTCAACCACACCTTTGATTTAGTAGGTGGGCAAATAGGAGAAAACCAGCATGTATTGCAAACCTCGTGGCAGTGAAGTAGAAATACAAAACACCAATTGAGAATGTCCACCTGGTATGAGGGGAGGCCAAGAGCTCTTGCAATGGTGAATTTAGCAACAATGTCTGTATAAGGATTGCTGAACTTTTGCATTGGATACGTGACATTAAATTGTAATTCCTAATTGATATACAGTACTTAATATATTGTGACACTAGTTTTGAAGTATAAAATTTACCTCATAGAGAAATGTATCATCACTCTTGAATTCATGGGAGTCAAATAAGCATGAGTATTACTGTACTGGTATTATCTTGTGCCAGGAGTAACTTGTGTCATAAAGTGACTGGCAAAAGCTGGATGCAGTCATTTTGAGTGCAGATGTGCAGTTGCAACTCACCCTTCAAGAGGAAATCAGAATACCTTCCCAATTACCAGTCAGCACATTTAATGAAAAACATTTTAAATGAACTATTTATGCATAATTTGGGACATTCTTAGCAGTCAAAACCATGTTATATAAACATAATGAAAGTTCTCACTACATATTTCAGGGCAAACAAACTGAAAGCAACATTTTTCTCTACCATTTTGGCCAATTAAAGTATATTATTCTAAGCAACAAGCCAAGTTTTCTCAACCTTTTATTTTTTAAGCATAAAAACCTGAATATTTTTTTCCATTTTTTTCTCCTCTAAGTTTTAGTCATCAAAAGAAAAAAATCCAAATGACTAATAAGAAGACTTTCTCCACAGGAACACAATAAATAAAGAGATATTCTGTTAAAAAGCAATACTTAGTTTAGAAAATACAAGAGTATCATTTAGAAACACTTTTACAGCACTACTTGATGATGCAGGAAACTACTCAGATATGAGGAAAAAAAATCTAGACAACCATTTCAAATCAAAACCAGTGACTTTTGTTCTTTTAACAGGTTCTTTCCAGTCTGTTTTCTATACATCTAAGTCTGTACCACGGCAACAACTTAGTAGCTATTCTCTGGTGTTTGAAATTCACATATAACAATGCAGTACAAAATGTCCCAGCACCTCCAAGTCAGAACATCTGCACAGGTCAATGAGGGGAACTCAAGCACCAAAGCTGGTGTACTGGTTTTGGTTGTGTTCGAGTTGATTTTCTTGATAGGAGCTCATATGATGCTATATGCTGGATTTGTGACCAAAACACTGTTGATAACACACCCATATTTTAGTTATTGCTGAGCAGTGCTTACACAGCATCAAGGACTTCTCTGTTTCTTACATTGACCCCCTGACAGTAAGTAGGCTGGGGGTGCACAAGAGGTTGGCAGGGGACACAGCTAGGACAGCTGACCCTAACTGACCAAAAGGATATCCCATACCATATGACATCATGCTCAGCAATAAAAACTGAGGGAAAAGAAGAAGGAAAGAGGGGGTATTTGGAGTTATGGAGTCTGTCTTCTGAAGTAACTGTTATGCGTGATGAAGCCTTGCTTTCCTGGCAATGGCTAAATATCTGTCGCTGGGAAGTACTGAATTAACTCCTTACTTTGTTCTGCTTGTGCATGCAGCTTTTGCTTTACCTATTAAAATGTTTTCATCTCAAGCCATGAGTTTTCTCACTTTTATACTTGTGATTCTCTCCCCCATCCCACTGCAGGGGAGTGAGTCAGCAGCTGTGTGGGGCTTAACTGCCTACTGGGGTTAACCCATTACAGCTGGACTAGCAATGCGGTGTTCCTAAGCTAATGTATGTTGCGTCTCAGGAATGTACTGTAGTAAGTATATTATATACAGTCCTGAAACAATTTACAGTGTCTCTGGTTTGGATGTTCTAGGACTATACTACCTTGTATAAGGGTAAATGTGCTTAAAGAGATGAAACAATAACACACAGATGCAGATTTGATAAGTCTCACATGCCTAACATTTTGATGCTTAATTTTCATGCTTAACTCTCAAGTGGCAGTTACAAACCTTTTGTAGATCTAGACCTAGAGGATCATGAACTATCAATAATGGCAAAGCAGGGTCAACTGAAGTGTGCTGAAAAAAATTACAAAATTTACACTATTTCTTTTACTATATGGTAGTAGAGACAGATTTTCAGTCTTTAAGGCTATAAATCAGCTTTCATGGTGACTGACCTCCCTAAAAAAAGCACACTAGCATGTACCTGTCAATTGACCATATTTATTTGCTTCTATTCTTCTCAAATATTCAAAGCAGAGAAGTCCATGTGGAACCAGTATATAAATATTAACAAGTAACTAGGAGACAGAATAATTGTAAATTAAAAATCATGGATAAATTCTTTCTTCCCTTTCTGTTAGTTACTCTGCAGGAATACAAAGTCCTATTTCCTACCAGATACTGCAAATTCAGATATTCTCACAATAAATGATTCCCCTCCCAAATACACAGTACATGTGGTGAAAGGTCCCTTGGCAGTGATGACATTCTGTGAAATTCCAACATACAACGAGGCTTTCCATGTACAGGCTATGGCATCATTTTTGTGCATTACATTTTTGTGCATTTTGTGCTCTACATGGATCCTAATTTAATATATGTTTGCATATATTAGGTATTGTAGTCTGCAATTTGGACTCTAATAGTGGTTCAGGCTACAGCAGCATTCTTGGTTTTTGATCAAAAATTCCTGCTCTCTTTCTAAGAAATCTCATATAGTCTAAGGTTCTTTAAGTCACATGCCATTATCATAACTTTACTACACACCTAACCCTAGTATAAGTGAAATGTCCAAAGGCAGGCAAAGTAGAAACAAAGGCTAGTAAAGATACTATATAAGTTTTCTTTTATTCTATGTCTATCTTCTACAATTGTTAAAGAAACCTATATACAATAACACATATCTAGTTTTGCATCCTTCCTGCTTGCTGACTGATAGCTACCATGCTCTTACTCTGTGGGTCAGAATAAACGAGTCAGTCAAGATTTATCCATTTACCCTACCAGTCACCCTACAGGCTTTCAAATATGCTAAGTGTATTTGGTGTAGGTGGCAAGATGTTGGCACCAAGAGGGTTGCAGAGGTGGCTTTTGTGGGAAGAGGCTAGGGGCTGTTCTGGGCCAGTCACAGCCAGTTCCAGACACACCCATCAAAGACCAAAGCTGAGTCCACCAGCAAAGTCTGTGGCACATCTGTAAAAAATGTATGTAAGAAAAGACAGAAAACACCACAGAGAGACAGGAAGAGGCAACCAAAAAAAGAGGGAATAACAACAGAGAGAACACCAAGGTCAGAGAAGGAGGAGAGGGAGAAGGATGTGCTCCAGGTACCAGAGTAGAGATGGCTCATTGTGGGCCTGCACCAGTGCAGATAGTCACTGCAGTCCATGGACAATCCCATGCTGGGGCAGATGGGTATTCCTGAAAGAATTGCAGTCTGTATAGAACCCACACCAGAGCACATTTTGTTGACAGGAACTGCAGTCTGTGGGGAAGACCACTGGAACAAGAGAGAAGTGTGAGGAGGAAGGAGCAGCAGAGAGGAGCTGTTAGGGATTGACTGCAGTCCCCTGTTCCCCAACCCCCTGTGACACTTGAGGTGGGAGGGGTAGTGGGAGACTAGAGTGAAGGAGTAAAGTCGAGTCTGGGAAAGGGGGAAGGAAAGGTGTTATTTTAATGTCTGTCTTAATTTCCCACTACTCAAATTAGTGATTACATTTTTATTTTAATTGGCAATCAATTAAACTAATTTTCCCCAGGATGAGTCTGTTTTGCCCGTAACTGTGACTGGTGAGCAATCTCCCTCTCTTTATCTCAACCCACAAGCTTTCTCTTTCCTGCTTTTCCTATTTTCTCCCCCCACCCTGGGAAAGCAGGGGGATGAGCAATCAGCTGGGTTGGAGGTTGGCTGTTAGTTGAGGCTAAACCATGACATGAAGTCATAAACACGTTTAGCTTCACTGCAATGTTTACAAACTGGTCTCTTCTGCTACTAGTAGAGGGAGACATACTGGCCTAATCCGTACACCAAGACTTCCATCTTTAGTCATCATTCCAGTCAAACCTATGAAATATAAATAAATAACTAAATAAATACCACAACAAGAATGGTCTACCCAGCCTGAACATGAGGCTTCCTTGCATGCACTGGCGATGCTATGCGGATACAAGAAGTCACAATCTGAAACCTACAAATTGTTAGCTAAAACAATAGGAAGATGATCCCCCCCCCATTCATTAGCTTAAAATCCAGTACAGTACATTCCCCAGTAAGATGTGCAAAAATTGTAAAATTCTTTTAGCCCAAATATTTTGCACTTCTACTCTTTTTCCATTTTTTCATAGCATCACAGTCTTTGTCTTCATTAGCAAGTAATACAGCACGATAAGGGCAGGTTTGTACAGCAGAGTAGTTAGTGCTGAGGAACCCATGTCCACAACACATGCATTTGTGGGGGATTTTACTTTGGAGTAGCTGTAGTCTGGCCACCTAGACTGAGCACCTATCAGTGCATTAGATGCACTTTCAGAGCATATTTTCTGGTATAGCTTTACTGGGGAGAGGGGGAAGGAGAGAGAGAGAAGTAGTTCATACACTCCAAGACTGTTTCAGGATATGAACCAAAATATTTTCAGTGGTAGCAATTGGGAGATAAAGTGCATTCTTGATGTAGCCTTTAACACCAATATGGATGTTAGTTATTCAAAGAAAGTGAAAAGGAATTCTAAGAAAAAAAACACTTGCAGCAAAATAGGAATGCTGTTCTATTTCTATTGCTTTATATGCAATTCCACCACAGTTAACTTTATGAAATATGTAAGATAAGGTACATTAACAAATCCTTTCTCTTTCATTCTGTACCACATACGCTACATCATATTTGATGCTTAAAGTCACAAAGCCCAGTGTATTCTGTAGTTTGGGTCCCTTCTATTTCCTGGCATATCCAAGCTCTCCATTAAAATGGGTAAGCAGTTATTTGAGTGACATGATGTCTGAAAATTACTATTTTTCTACAATATGAAATTAAGGAAATTGTTAAAATATCATGTCTATTATTTAAATAATTATTATATATTCTAATAGATATATAAGATTTTTTTATTTGGTTTCTTTCTGGATGGCTTATTCCTCCTATAACCTGGTATTACTGATTTCACCAAATATTTTCCAACCACAGTCATTCAGGCAAAGAAAAAATAAATACCTATATTATGCAGCAAGCTGAAATAATGGACATCCTGTACTCAAAGTAAAGGGGACACTTAGGAGCACAGCTGTTTCTTCTTTCATAAAAATTTGCCACTTCATTGCTTACAGAAGTTTAGTATAGCCATTATACACCAAAATATACTATAGTATCCATAATTTGCATGTGTCAACAGATATGTTACACAAAAGCCTGCAAAGATAATTAGTCTATTTCCGAAAACATCTCACCTTGGAGTCACTGGCAGGCCTGGGAACCATAGCTTTAAACAAATGTGAACTACATTTGTGGAGTTTAAATAACAAATTGATTTATTTTTGGCTTTTGCAACATAGCCACTAAGTAAAATTTAGCATCTGTAAATGGCCTCTGTGTCCTGCTGAATGGACTGAAGGTAAGGAGGGGAACTTTATGGTTGGCCCCTCTCCAGAGTCTGAGGCTTCAGGCTACATTCCTGGGATTTGCTGTCCATGGACTCTTTTTTGCTATGATTAGGTAGTTCTCTGTTATAACTCATGGCAGCAAATCAATGTCCTTTTCATATTACTTGCTCTGCTTTCTTAACCTCTTAGAGCTCAAGACCCAGAGAGGCCATATTTCATTCCAGCTATATATCATCCTGGTAATTTCCCGTTGATTAACAAATATGCTACTAATGTTTACTAGTGGTCCTACCCTAATCCTTATATGCATTCACCACTTCCTGCCTGGCAAAGATGGCAGTGTGATCTGTCCAGGGAGTAGACCAGACATGTGCTCCTGGGTCAGCTAACTTGGCAACTGTAAGACATAAATACAAGAAGATAAAAATAGCATCATGTTGGGAAAACTCTAAGAAAAATGTCCTAAAACACACCTTCTTTAGGAATTGGTGGGAGAAGAGAAAGGATGAGGGCAGAGGAACTATCCTTTTTTTCCTCCTCTGGTCTTTGAGCAGAATATGAGGTGTCAACTACAAATTCAGTAAGAGGGTAGTGGTACCACACCCGCCTACATTTTGTCCTCTAAAATAACACAAAAGAATGTGTGAGTGGACCACCTGAACAACAAGCTTTATTGCTGTTGGCAATGCTGCTTGATACCTGGTTAGGAAACTGCACTTTGAAAGTGTTAGGATCTGATCCTAATGAGAGCATTACAAACATTTGATGCCCTAGTCGCACAGGGGAGTGAGGTAGACACAATCCCTGCTAAAGAGCCTCCACTTACCCTGCAGAAGCTAATGCTTTTTCACCAGCAATCCCAGTTCCCAGCAGGTCAACCAGGGTGGCAGCCATGCACACACCCCCCCCACCCTCTGACCACCCATGCACTATTACTTATCACAGAACATGAAGATCACTGAAGAATTCAGGGGTTTATATTGCCTAAGATGCTTGTGGAATTAGAAATATGAAGCCACAACACAACTTTTAAACCTTTAAAACTGACTAAAAGCATGAATTAATGGCACAGCAAAAAAACCAAAACAGCATTTAGGCCATGATTCAGGACAGCTTCCTAAGATTATGAGGACATCTTGTCATTCTTTATTAGTTCACATACTTCTAGTCATTCTAAATTAAGATTATGACTCAGATTACTTATGTGACAAATAATTGCATTTTGAAGCCAGTTTGAAACACTAACACACCAGGGTCACTTATAAAAAGTCCAAGTTTATGTACCTGACAACATAAGATTCTCCTGGCTGATAGGGGCAAAAAAGGGTCTAACTTCTCACTCACATGAAAATGATAGGGCTGGCTCTTGACAAATTACAGAGTTTTGATAAAATGTGTGTATGTGTGAAAATATAAGGGCTAGAATAATCCAAGGAAGTTTAGACTACTTTTTCCTTTGAGTATTACTTTGCACATAGAATCCAAGTTTAGAAAACCTTGTCTTTACAATCACTTTACTGAGAAAACTCAGTCTTTACAATCTCTTGAGGGGACTTGGCAATTAATTTTTCTCTTTCACAGTCAAATTTTCAAGAAGCAAGAAAAAAATCCATATATGTGTTATGGAGAATGTATCATGAACTTTTTCCAGTATTTAATGATGTGATTCAAAAAAAAAAAAAAATCACTGAAGTTTTCAAACGAACAAAATTGGAAGTGAATGAAAACATTAGTATGAATAGAGTGATCAGTTGAAGTGTTTAGTCAGAACCTACAAATTAACACTGAGATAGAGCCTTCTTCCAGCATGTAAATGCTAAATAAGGAAACAAAATTAATGCAGACCTTTTAGTCTTTGTCTTCTATGAACCATCATGCACTGAAGAAAGCACTCTCCCTAGGTTAATTTAAATGAGATGGAAGAGCAAGACAAGAAGACTGCAAGTAGGAGGTTGCTGCCTCCCACACAGTCTCACTAGGCACCCCTTAATTGCAACTCATTCCTGTGCTTTTCTCCAGAAAATCAAAAAGTTACAGCACAGATACCCAGACTGAAGAGAATATGGAAGTTGCAGATGATGCCATTAGGAAAAAAAACAAATGCCAGAAAAACGAGGCTCATGCACTACATGTGGAACATAAGAGATTTTAGTTAGGATTCCCTAACAGAAAACCTTGCATATCAATGTTTGTGCTGCTCTATCTAGCCTAGCACACAAGTATTGTAAATAAGTTGATTGTTTTATACATGTTACAGCCTTTCTTCTGGATGAGTTGGCCAAGATAGAGGTTTAAAGGAAGGAACACAGATGTTTTAACATGCCACAGTAGTGTGAGAATGTGGCATATACTATTTTTCCCACAAGATACAGCTACATAGCTTCATAACCTACCAATTAAATTAGAGGTCAACTAGCCTCTAAGAGCTACAACTTCCAGAAACTTGAATGAGATTACAATGCTCAATAGACAAACTCACTACAACTAAAATATTGTCAGCTTCTTCTTCAATAAAAGGCTGTTAGAAGACCAAGATTTGAAGCATGTAGTACCCAGCTGTGATCTGCCATTCAGAGTAGCAGTGTTTTGTCTAAAGACATTACTTTTCAATGCTTTATAAGGAATTTCAGGTATTTGCTGTTATTCCAGTTATTTTGCCTTCCCCAAATCAATAAGCCATAGATTTGGGTTGCTGTACTGTGGAAATAGACAAAAGGAGAATAGATTGTTATCATAATGGTTTTGTGGGGCCTTTGCAATCAAGTGTTCAATAAAGCTACAAGAAACAGCACCTCTCAATGACAAAAAAAACTAGACAAAGGAAAGACCGTTTTCCTTCAATTCACTGTTGTTTTTTCTGTCGTGCCCCATGCTCCTAGCTGCTGCAGTGTGGCTTGCCAATATATGCAGTACAGTCACTTTTCCTGATTTCCTGGTTATTTCTGAATGGGGGAGGGAGGTGCACTTGGTGCAGCTTGCAGGTCAAAGCAAAATGGCCTCCTTTTTCACTTTCTGCATTAGAAGCACAGACTTGTGGCTCAGCCTGCAGAAGATTGCCACTGTTTACTCTCTTTAGCCGTATATTGTTACTTCCCCAATGCAGGGATCAGAGTAGGAAATGAGTGGCTCACTTGAGTACTTTTTAATACTGTAATTCCCAAAAGGAGGCAGTGGGAAGGAAGCGGGAAAGCAAGAGACTCTGTGACTATTACTTGCTCTGCTGACAATCCTGTGATTAGCCAGGATAGGGCAAGCAAGATCTGAAAAGTCCCTGTATAGTGAAAATTAATAGGGCAGTGGGAAAAATTTTAGCTAAATGGCACAAAATCTTGTATCTAGGCAGATAATTACATGATCCCATCACTGTAGTATCTGAGCGTGACCAATACTTATAAGTAGAAATAACATGCTTGCTTTCTTTCCTTATGTTTTTGGGTTTTTTAAAAATTCTTTCTATTCTATATGTAAGAGAAGCAGCTTAATTTATAGGATTTTAGTTCTCCAAAAAAAATTGTTCGTATATGTATGAGCAAGTGCAGGTGAGGATAAGCTAAGTCACAGAGCTAGCTGATTTTAATTTTGAGAACAATTAATTCCCCACTTATTCTTGTTACTTTCCCAATAATGAAGTTCTGGTGTTTTGTTTGTAACCAAAGCTGCATTCCTCAGTAACTTGCTCTACATTGTGTTAGCTGTTCACATCTGACAGTAAAAGTCTACCGCCATCATGGACACACCTATCAGCAGTACTGCCAGCTTTCTCTACAACTTGTCACAGCTTCCTTATTCTAATGTGAGGTACTCAAAGAAAAAAGTGATTTTTCAGCTAAATGGTGCTAGCCTCCGAAGCAGAACCTCAAATAGACCTGTACATTACAGCCAACATAAGAAAATGGAAGAGTAGATCTGCTCAAGATTCTAGGGATGGTTTCTCTTTTTGGTATAACCTGCAGCTTTTCAACATGCATTTGGTTTCCTGGCTCTACGCCACTGAAATTATTATACATTAAAATGCCTCAGTAGGACACAATTTCTCCAAAACATTCCCCTCTGCAGCCAGCCAGCATCTTATCCATTTTGGGTAATAGTTGCCTATGGACAAATCTAAGAAAAGCACTGAGAGTGGTTTTGGTCTAGAGGAAACATAAAGCTCATTGCCCTCTACCTCTTCCAGTGTTTCTACCGATTTCTGCCCCTCCTGTAGTTTCATGCAGATGGTAGGGGGATTCTTACATCCAATGATTCTCTAACGATAAAAGCCTAAGCCATTTCAGATTCCAGACGTGTAAAGAAAATTTGCACTACAGTAATATAAGTACTTTGTTACCATCAAAAGCACCGGTCTATACCAAGTTAGCAAATGCTGACGCATCATTGCAGTGTGCTGTCCATGTGGTTTATTGAAGACCTGTTGTTGATCAAAAGTTACTTGAATCAAGCAGATGTAGCTTAAGAACATAAATACTCTTTAAGCACAATTAAAACATATCATCCAAACATCACTATTCTTCTAAAAGTACTCCTAGAAACCATAGTTTCTCACATATCATAGACCCTTCTCAGGTCATTATGGTGTTCATGGTTCATTTACATTGTTACAGTTATTTTTCCTTCTTCCTGCACTTACAGTAAAAATGTATAGCTTTTAACTTTTAAATTCAGAAAGGAAAAAACCCATTGCAAATGCAACTGAGTGCACTTCAGCAAGCATGCCTACTTTTCCCATCCTTTAATGTTTGTGCCATAAGCACTGCTGCCAATATGTAGCCAAAGACATCCTGCCTCTGTTTCTTACACTGTCCAACCTTCACCTAATTTCTCCAGCACTACCTAAAAATGTAAGGTTGGCTGAGATAAAAGAAAGAATATTTTTTCTATAGGATGGTGAGCAGATGAGGTTTTTGTTTAAAAAACAAAAGAAGTATATACAAAAACATTTTAAAAAACTGTTGTCAGGTGAGCAAAGAAGCCATGCTCAAACCATGTCAGAATGACCTAATGGCTATGAATCACCACCACGCCAGTTCCAAAGTAAGAACTGTCTCTTCTTGCTATAATGCTTTCCATTGTTTTTGTTCAGGCTGAACTAGAGTCAAAATGTGAGCTGTGTCTTGTGAAGTTTCCTTCATTTCAAAATTCAATAATATATGGTCTAGTAATTTGTACCTTCTTTTAAATAGGGAGATATAAGTGACAAGGCAAGTAATTGGTTCTGAAGGTTTTGTCTAAGCGTATTGAAAGATTGGGACTGGAAAAATCCTTTTAAGATTCTTTATGAATGAGTGACACCTCCTGGACAAAATAGGCTTTTAAGGAAATATCTCCCCGGAGTTCCATAATCTTATTACTCCAGAAAACTGAACTTAAAACCAGCCACAGCTTCCTTATTAAAACAAACAAACAAACCCCTCTGCCCCAAAAAAAACCCCAAAACACCTCACAAAAAACCCACACACAAACCACCACAGCAACACACAAAACATTGTATCTGCCTCCAAAGTCCTCAGTCAAATTAAATGAAGTTTGTGCTAAAAACAAATGAGCTATCATAACATTAATCTCCTCATTTTTCTGTCTGGAAGAGTATGCTACAGACAACTGAGCAAAGATAGGAATTACATTTCATGCAGGAGTTCAAAGTTTCATTTCAGTTTTAGACTTGTTTTCAAAGTTCTCTTGGAAAGAGAAAGGAGCCTCATCTCCAGCGCATGTTGCCAGTTGGGGTCCTGTGGAAGAGAGGCAGTAGTAGTTTCAGACAGGGTCTACTTACTTGAATTTGTTTTAAGGGAGTGCATGTATCCAGTTAGGGGAAAAAAGAAAACAACAACAACACACAAAGGAAAAAGAGCGGAAGAAAGAAAAAGGTAGCAGTCCAGTTGTGCAGAGAAACTGCCAGAGAGCTAAGTGCCTGAGCTGGTGGGAAGGCAGGAAGGTCTTTCTGAACTCTGCCTGGTTCGATTGGAACACCCTTCAAATTAGTCTGAACTGCTTTCTGGAGATAACTTACAGAATTAGGATGTTCTCACAGCAATAACACACATCCAAAGAGGGCTTTATTAATATGACATTGATACATATAGCTGAAAGCAGTAAATGTACCCTTTGCATGACTCCCGTTAGTAGACACTAGTAGTGACACTGCAACTGGTAAATAACAAAGCTGTTCTTTAGAAATTTTAGATAAAGGCTAAAAAACAAATTATCTTTATTTCCCTTTAGTTGCCAAAGTAAACCAGAAGAAATAGTTAGAGCCAGATGACTAAGGCCAACAAATACAAATTAGAACTATAATATGGAGTCAACTTCAAGGAGCACCTAGATCACCAACTGTAGAATATATGGATGAAGTCTTCAGCTGGTATATATAGTGGTTATTATGTCTGTAAACTTCTACTCCTGTCTTCCTTCTTTACACATTTCTCCACTAGAACAACTTGAAGAGTGCTGTGGTAATATTCAGTCCCCCAGAAATGTTCATACTATGCCTCAAGACGTTTCATGGAAACACGAAGGACATCATTACCTAGAATCTACCTGCTCAATAATTTTCTAGGCAAGGAATAAATTTTTTTTTAAATCTTTCTCTATATGGACCCTCCAAGACCTGTAGTAGGAATAACCCCCCAAAAATCTAATGGCTACTTTACACACAGATACCTAACCTTTGAGTGCATCAGGACTTTTATACTGCTTATACAGTCCTTCCTAGTAATGTCACAAGTAAATCACATTTATTCCCAGCAAAACATAACAACCCTTGCAAGTAGAATTATGTTGGACTGGGCATATCAGTAATAAATCAGTCCAGTCATACAGCATCTGTAGTTGATTGTCTGAAGCTCTTTGAATGTTGCTCAGAAAATAACCAGAAAACAATCCATGTATATAGTATACACTATGTTTACTATTCATGAGGCACTGTAAAAACTAGTGCTTTTGTGTACCAAAGCAAATCTAACAACCTATTATGACTGAATTCTGTTACGCACATTAAATGTTTCTTTATCAGTATAGCTTTTTATTAGTATTAAGTTGCACTTTTTTGAGCTACTATTTGGCCCTGTATTCTTAAGGAAATGAAGCTCCTGCAATCCCACTGCTTGTGCAGTAGACTGCTGACCAGACTCAAGAGATGATAGCCAAATCATATGGTATTTGGCCTCTTGTTTAAAACTGTCTTGGTATCTAAGGACAGGACAATGGCAAGAAAAGTTCACCAATTACTTGGAAAGGTTACAGTGAACACCAAGAGACATCATGCCTGTAAGTCTGGAAAGCACTGGAAAGAGCAAAAGAAAGGAATATGATTAACAAACACATGTCAAAATATATGTGTATACACACACGATGTACTTTTTGAAAAGGGAAGTCTTGCCTCCTGAACCTATTGAATCCCTCTGAAGGGGTCAACAGGCTTATGAGTATGATTCATCTGCTTGATATACGGGTATGGATTGCCAAAAAGCTTTTGGGAAAATTCTCTCCTTCCAGTCAGTAGATAAGGATAGTAAGGGAAGTGATTATATTTCCACATACACACATGCAAAAAAACCCCAAAACTGCAGTATCATGGCCTCTTCAAAAATCCCTTTGTGTAACTGATCTCTTCCTCTATCACAGGAGCTATTTAGCAAATTAGTAAAGGAGAAGGAGTACTAGCCAGTGTCTTCACAAATTTTCCATCTCAATATGAGGAAAAGCTTCTTCACTCTGAGGGTGACGGAGAACTGGCAGAGGCTGCCCAGAGAGGTTGTGGAGTCTCCTTGTCTGGAGATATTCAAAACCCACCTGGACACAATCCTGTGCAACCTGCTCTCGGTGATCCTGCTTTAGCAGGGGGGGGTTGGACTAGATGATCTCCAGAGGTCCCTTCCAGCCCCTGCCATCCTGTGAAATATTCCAATATTCTGATGTTAAAGGCAATCAGAAAGAAGTAAAGTATACAGCAAGTCTTTCACTCGTAAGATGGCTGCAAGATAAGAGAAGCTGAAGCCTCCAGCAAGTTGGAGGAAACTCAGGTTAACCCAAAAAAAGCAACAAACAAAGCATTTCACACTGTCCCGCACGACATCCTTGCCTCTAAATTGGAGAGACATGGATTCGATGGATGGACCACTAAGTGGATAAGGAATTGGCTGGATGGTCGCTCTCAAAGAGTTGTGGTCAACGGCTCAATGTCCAAGTGGAAAATGGTGACGAGTGGCGTTCCTCAGGGGTCGGTACTGGGACTGGCACTGTTCAACATCTTTGTCAGCGACATGGACAATGGGATCGAGTGCACCCTGAGCACGTTTGTCGATGACACCAAGCTGTGTGGTGTGGTCGACACGCTGGAGGGAAGGGATGCCATCCAGAGGGACCTTGACAGGCTGGAGAGGTGGGCCCGTGTGAACCGCATAAAGTTCAACAAGGCCAAGTGCAAGGTCCTGCACGTGAGTCGGCGCAATCCCAAGCATAGCTATAGGCTGGGCAAGGAATGGATTGAAAGCAGCCCCAAGGAGAAGGACTTGGGGGTATTGATTGATGAGAAGCTCGACATGAGCCGGAAGTGTGCGCTTGCAGCCCAGAAAGCCAACCGTGTCCTGGGCTGCATCAAAAGAGGTGTGACCAGCAGGTCGAGGGAGGTGATCCTGCTCCTCTACTCCACTCTTGTGAGACCCCACCTAGAGTACTGTGTCCAGCTCTGGGGGCCCCAGTACATGGAGCTGTTGGAGCGAGTCCACAGGAGGGCCACAAAGCCGATCAGAGGGCTGGAGCACCTCTCCTATGAGGACAGGCTGAGAGAGCTGGGCTTGTTCAGCCTGGAGAAAAGGCGGCTCTGGGGAGATCTAATTGTGGCTTACCAGTACCTGAAGGGGGCCTACAGGAAAGATGAGGAGGGACTGTTTATCAGGGAGTGTAGTGACAGAACAAGGGGTAATGGCCTTAAGCTGAAGGAGGGTAGATTCAGATTAGATGTTAGAAAGAAATTCTTTACTGTTAGAGTGGTGAGGTACTGGAACAGATTGCCCACAGAGGTTGTGGAGGCCCCATCCCTGGAAGTGTTTAAGACCAGGTTGGATGGGGCTTTGGGCAACGTGGTCTAGTGGAGGGTGTCCCTGCCCACAGCAGGGGGGTTGGAACTAGATGATCTTTGAGGTCCTTTCCAACCCAAATGATTCCATGATTCTGTGATTCTATTATAAATAGGATAAATTGCTCTGCTGTTAGATTTCATACACATTTGTTGAAACATGTTTTGGCATAATGGCCACTCACAGTTGTAATTTTTTTTTTATTTATTTTCGATTTTAATGTTAACTTTTGAGAAGTAAAGCTGCATCCTATTTAAATCATGGATAGTACCATGCTCAGCTCTTGGTAGCAAGTACTATTTCATTCATATTGATTTAGTTCTTCCTGGAAGGGAGAAAAGAAGAAAATGCCATGTCTGCTCACAGTAGACAGCCCTGACTAACTCTGGAGAAAAACAAACATTGCTAGCCAGGCTAGGATCCATTTAAATACAGCAAAGGATAGGTATCTTTCCTAGCATAGATTAGAGGAGGCGGAAGAGTAAACCTAACCGCCTCTTATGGACTAAGCATGTGCAGAAGTAATAACTAACTGGGTTTTCAGAGAGGTTGTGGTGTTTTGGCTTGTTTCCTTTTAAAAGTAGGCTCCCTGTGAAATGCCATCCAGGGAGTAGCGAGGTGGGCTGAGCACCGAGGTGACCCCTTTGCTGATGGGTACCCAAGGCCTGAGCCAGGTGGGCAGATCTGCAAGCAGGTAGCGGGCTCCGTCAACAGCCGTGTCAGGGGATGAACCGGGTCCAGGGGCCAGCCAGGAGAAGTAGGAGATGGGGCCATCTGTTGGGGTGGGCTGGGCAAAGCTGACCTACAGCCCTCCTCAGGGCACCCATCCCTGAGCTGAGGTGGGACCTCAGGCAGGCAGTGAGTGGAGGCCCCAGGCCCAGCTGGTCAGGGCTGTTAGGACCTATTAGAGTCCTCAGGGCCCTGATGTGAAGCAACTTCTTCAATAATTATATTTTCTTCAGCAGCCCAGGATTTTAAAAAAAAATCTTTCACTTTTGGATTTGAATTCTGACAACCATACTATGGCACCAGCAGACTGCCAAGGAGATCATTCAAGCATGGTACCTGAAACAAAAAGTTTCCAAGTCAGACAACATGTGCCAAAACATTTGGACCTGCATACCAGATCACAAATCACATATCACATATTTTTGTCGTTCAGAATATAATCTTGACAGGTTATCCTTTCCTAGGATTTCCAAAGGAAAGGGATTAGGCAATGTGGCAAATTACCCCAAGTATACTGGCTGTTCCTTATTTCTTACCTAGGCATGTATTGTCAGCAAATTGGGACATAAAGGACTGAAAAGAAGTTATTTATTGTCCTACCTGTGGTTACTCAACATTTTCCTCTTAAATCCATTAATCTCCTATATGTAATCAGGATAATTATATTTGTCTATTGCCTAATACTGCAATTCTTAGTATTTCTAAAACAGACAAGAAACAGTCTCCTATGTTACTCCCACTCTCTCCCTGCCCATAGGCCCAAGAGCCACACATCAGCTCAGGCCGGGGAGCCCTCACCTGCTCTATGCTATAGGTAGGACTGGGGACAGTTTCCTGGATGGACCCCTCGGACCCTCAAAATAGCCTTGCCTCCAGCCCTGCCTTTGACGCTGCCTGCTTTTGCCCCCACTTGAAGCCCACATCCAGATCCTGGACCTGGTTCATCCCCTGACTGTGTAACTGGCTCCATTGACAAGCCCTGACAAGTCCCTGGCTCTGCCCACTTGGCTCAAGTCCAGGGGGACAGCAGAACATCATAGAGGGCACAGCCTGCACCAGTGTCATCCACAGCTCCTGACTTGGCTGACCCTGCACAGTCCCTGCTCCCTGGCGAATAAAAATGCCCATGAAACACAATAATTTTTCTGTACTTTCCCTTTCCTCAGTCCACAACTTGTAAGCATTTGTAAAAGACACATTAGTGAAATGCAAGTTCGAACTATAGGCTTATTAACCTTTTGATAAAATACCTACAGACATCCAGCAGAAGCAGTAAAGTTTCAAAATAAGAACTGGGAAAGAAAAAAAATCTCTAACTGAATGCCAGAGGCAACTGAGCCCAAATAGCCACCCATAAAGAGACTGAGCCGCCTCCCCAACCATGCCCCAGAAGTCTTCAGTTGATGAAGGTTCAACACAGGAAAATCAAGTTCTACACTGTGTTTGTATGTATCATAAATAACATCCTTCCCTCCAAGGAACAAACGGGAGGGAGATCCCATTAGGCCCTTAATTTATCCTTCTTTCATTTTTTTGGAGGGAGGTGGGGAAGGAAGGAAGAGTGGTTGGAGCTAATCCAACCCAAGAACAGTTGGAGCCCTAAGATTAGAGACCATCAGATTTACTGCTGTATTGCTTCTGTGTTCACTGAGATGCAGCTATACCTTAAGCACTTCTCCTCAGTGCACACTGGGAGGAGGAACAGAAAGAAGCTGAATTAGAGAACTAAGAGGTCATTCCTCCATAACACATTTCAAGATCAGTTGATTGCCTCTAGTTCAGCTGCTTTGCATGCAATGATTGAATTAAGCTAGACAATTGAGACTAGCTACAGGCATCCCTCAGTGAAAGTAACAGAAATACAGCAAGTGGTTCTCCAACCCAAAGCTCAGAGCTCAAACCCAGATTTAATATATAAGATTGCACAAAATATAAATTTAGCAGGTTATACACATTTTAGGTAATTAAAAAAATTTGAACATAAATTCTGTTTTGAAGTTTTCACTTTTATTCGTTAGTAATATAACTATAGTTAAATAAACCAAAGATAATTTTGACATTAGTTTTGAGCATAAAGTTTAAAAAAATGGCAGTAACAACAGCTGTAGTGATGAAGCATTCTGATAGATTTTCACTAGTTATTAATGACAGCAACTATATTAGTAAGATACCAAGGATGTAATACTTCAGACATCTTCACCAATATCACCCAGTAAGGATCTAAGAGACAATATGTTTGAATACATTCACCCAAAATACTTCCTTCGGGTATTTTTCACAATCACAAAAATATCAAGGTTGGAAGGGATACCTGGAGGTCATCTAGTTAAAGTCATGTCCTGCTCAAAGCAGGTTGCTCAGGGCCCTGTTCTGCTGAGTTTTGATTACCTCCAAGGATGAAGATACTACAGCCTCACTGGGCAACCTGCTACAGTGTTTGACCACCATCATGGTGAATTTTTTTTCTAATTGGAATTTTCCACGTTGCAGCTGGTATCTGCTGCTTCTTGTACTATCAACACACATCTTTGAGAATAATCTGGCTTTATGTTCTCTACATCCTTCAACAAGTAGGTATAGACACCAATAAAATCTACCTTTAGCCTTCTCTTCCAAAGGCCGAAGGCACTCTGATCTCTCAACCTCTCCTCTTAGGATCCCTCACAGCACTCCAGATACAGTCGTCTCACAAGTATCACAGAGAGGGGAAGAACCACTTCCCTCAATCGGGGGCACATTGCTGGCTCATGTTCAACTTGTTTTCCAGCAGTACATCCAATCCTGCAAAGCCTCTTTCCAGCTGTCTGGCTTGTACTAGTGCATAGGGTTATTCCATCACAGGCACAGGACTGCACTCTTCTTTACTGAACAAACTCAAATCTGCTGTGCTGAAGTCCAACACTGTAACTTCACTGTTTGTCTTGCTCACCACCAGCACCAGGGAAAGGGACCAGGTATTTCCATCATCCCCAGACCTCATTGCTCCCTCTGGAGCCTGTCTGAATTGAGGGTTCTGATGTGCCTGGGGCACTTGCTTCAGGTGGCATCAGAAATCATGGCACATCACTACCATAGTTGCAAGGTGTCGAGCAGTCCTATGCAGTCTTGATTAGTGTTTCTGGGTCCCAGTGTCTGTCCTGGGATAACTGCTGCAGCAATTGTTGCATCTGTGTTAACTGCCTCTGCTGCACAGAGCAAGTAGTAACACTGTGTCATTGTTTATCTCCATGTATCTTTCTATCACCTCTTCAGAAAGAGTCTATAATCACTATCATTTGGTTAAGGATTCTGGTAATATACATGAAAAGATACACCTGTGATGAGAAGCCACATTTATTTTCTATTAAATCATAGCAATGCTACAGTTAAAAGCTGTAAGCCCAGCCATATAACCATTGTTCACAACTCCTTTCCTAGGTCTACTGGTATACAACTCTGAGAATTTACCACTGAGGACTGCCAAACAACTGGACTGAACCTCCACACCTGTGTTAAAAACAAACAAAACGCACACACACTACATGAAGAAGGCAAGAACTTGTGAAGCATAAGCCAAAGTGCCCTTTCAAGACCACCTACACTTTGAGTGAGAACATATTCACTGTACAGCGCAGAGAGAAAAGGAAACAAACTTGCAGTACTTTTGTGTCCAGGTCCAAAGTAAATATGTAAGATCCAAAAGGAGAACATCTGGAAAAATATAGCCTCTACGAGGCAGCATCTGTTTTACTTAATCCATCTCCCACATGTGGTACAGTCAAGAAGTCAGTGCCTGCACCTATATGCGACGTGGCAGTAATCTAACTACTCTGGACCTGGGAACATCTCTACCAAAGTACTATACAGGAACACAATTCTCACTAAGAGGCAAACAGCAACTGATATTGAAGATGCTGATCGTTAACTGTACTTTCAAAAAAAAAAAAAAAAAACAAACATTCTTCTATAACTAATTGGAAATAAAGCTATATAAAGTCTTCCCTCTGTACTTCTCTGTACTTTTCATTCCTCAGTAGAAAGACGTGCTGGAACTAAGTTACAATCATAGAACAGTTGTTCATGAGAACAAGCCACAAAGAACATTCTCTTTCTCAGAAAACAGCCTTCCCCTATGAGCCAGTACACTCTTTTCATCTCCCCCCTTCTTGTGTCCCCCACCACACATGCAAAAGTCACGTTGATATCCAGCAGCTTGGTGCTCCATCTTGTGGCCACCTACAAACATTGGTATTTGTTGGATCAGTTCAGTCTTCCACCTAGAGTCAACTGATACAAACACTTGGAAATGCTGTCATGTTACAGTATTCATTTCTTTTTTTAAGACTAAGTCCTATTTGTTGCACCTATTTTTAAACTTGCAGACCTTTATTTAGTCTTGTTAAATTAGTACTTATTTTGTTTGGAGTTATTTCTAAAATTAAAATTTATGCATTTCTTTGAAACAAAGCCCTTCACAACATCGGTTCTAAGCCAAACAGATAAACGAAAAAGTTCTCTGGTGGAATTCTTCAGAAAAAAATATTAAGTATTAAACTTTTAAGTCCACATTTAGGCATACAGCTGTTTTCAGTGGGAATTACTATCTGCTCAGTGCTGTCTGGAAGATGTCTACAAAAGTTATTCCCTCTGTCCGCAAATATTAAGTATATTTTTAATGCACAAATTATTCATACAAAATGTTGCAAATCTTCACTGATTATACTATTAAAAAAACATCATGAAGCCAGTTAATCAGAGTTCATGTCCAAAGCAGGTAAGTAGTATTCTAGTGTCTTGCATAAATTAAATATACTAACAGAAAAAATATTATGCAATAATTGTTTTTTCACGTAACATGCCATATCCACCTCTCTTGTCTTTAGAAGGGTATAGTACAGCTAGAGAGGTGGCGAGTATGACCAAAAGCTTCCACATTACAGATTAAACTCTGAATTTAAAAAGAGGTGGCAGAAGGAGTAAAAGAAATCTGTAAAAGTATGAATAGCAGAGATGTTTAACAGTTGTTTGCTCCTACCTTCACCTCTAAGGGTTATTGAGTAAAACTATCAGATGATACTGTTTACACAGAATCAAAAGCCCATTTTCCATTTTTAAAATGAGTAACTAAACTACTGAATTTACTGCCTCTGGATATTGTGAGTCACAGGCATTTAGAGAGGGTTAAAAAAAATTTTTTTAAAATTCACCATTAAACTCAAAGACCATTGAGCACAAAGGTACAGATGGAACCTCTGGCACTGGGATGTCTTCAACCGCAATATGAAGAGCTGACGGGTCATAATAGGTTATGATGTCTTCTGAGTCAGTGGGATTTTTTGGTGGTAGAGGTTTTCCCCTAGACCAGATATTTTAGAAAAGCTGAAATAACTGGTTACCTTTTTTTTTTCCTTCCTTTTCTACTTTCAGGAGTTCAATTTAAGTCATTTCATTGCAACAGAACTTTGTTTTTCAGGACAGATGTGCAATTCATAATAAAAGTATGGTGTTCTTAGAGTCAACCAAGGAGTTCTGTCTGCTCAGAAAACAATTCCAATACTTCTTAGGAACAATCTCACCGTACTCATTGTGAATGTCAAAGCTGTTACAGTAACACAGCTTTACATACAACATAGTTGAACATCCTGGCTTTCGAGTCTTTTGAGATTTCAACATGATATTTCTGATGACAAACTTCAAAGGCTCTGTGATGCAGCAAGCACAGTAAATATATCAAATGGGCTGGACTCTTCTTGTCCTATCTGCTATTACTTCTCTTCTTGTTCATCTCAGAACTTAGAAAGCAGAAAAGGTGATCAGATCTAGAGTTTTTCTGGGAAATCACCTAAAAGAAAGTGTGAACTCCTTTTTCCACAAATATAGTGGAGATGAGCTCACAAATCTCTGTTCTGCATTGACTTTCTTCAAGAGCAGGAGCAGATGATGCAGTCATAAAGGGAAAAAGTACATCTTGTATACAGGCACTTCCTGTAGTTCCATCCATTATTAAACCACATACCAGTAGGTTTTCCAAAGCCCAAAGCTAATCCCAGCTGGATTCAGGGAGTTTCAGAGGTAAAGTAGCTTCAGCTTTTAGAAGTTAATAGAGATGACACTGGTTACACACAATAAGCATACCAAATCATACCTAAAATACAGATCTCTCATATAAGGAAGTTATATCACATTTTGTATCCATTTTTCAGTGGAATTAATGACAAAAAGCCCAATGGTAAAGATTCTATTGCAATAAAGTGACCTATACAAGAAAAATCTCATCACTGGAAAAAAAATAAAAATAAAAAAAATGACTCTGAGATAACAAATTTTATTTCTGGCCTATCTTTAATGATGAACAATCATAAGAATTAGTTGTAACTAAAGATTAGCAAAAGACAGCACAACGTTACCCATTCTATTAGCTGCTAAGACACAATGCACACTTTTCGGAATCTACAAAATAGTAAAAAGGCAATAAGGGCTCTTTGTTCTACCCACTGGCTAGAAAGGAGAAGCTAAACAGCTAAGCAGCAAAAACATTTCCTGGGTAGCTGACTGGCCACCAGTCAGACAAGTGTCTGGACCAAAACCCATGTACTGCTTTCCCTATCAATTGGGCAGAATTAAAATAAGTTATTTTGGAAAATACACAGATTTTTTTGGAGGGAGACATAGAAGAGAGATGTCAGAGGACTGGGGGGATGGGGAGAGGTGAATCTTGATATCAGTAAATTGAAATCTTTACAAGCACAATCCACTACTTCAGTAATAGGCTCTAGCTCCCTGCCACTGGCAATAAAATGGAAATCAATGAAGGCCATGACATTTGCAAGCAGACAAAATCAGAGAGATATTTGTGACCAAAAATGGTCAATAAGTGACCAAAATTAACCACTGAAGTGATAAATCACAAATGTGTTAACTTTAGGGTACGATCTTCATTGCTACGTTCTGATTACATCTATACCGCCAATCTTTAATTCATTATTTCTATTTCAAATGTGTCATGTCAGAGTATAAACTATTACTCATTTTATGTAAAAGAATTCCTAAAGAATGTGAAATGATAGTTCCTATGATGTTAAGAAAATAGCACTGAATACAGAGACAAATTTTACTGCTATGGGTTTCTTTCAAGTATTTTTACTAAAGCCAGCCCCTCAAAAATCTGCTGGATGTCAGCTGTAGAACTATGCTTTATGGTCAAATCATCTAAGAAAGGCTATGGGTGGTACAGGAGAGGTACTATCCTAGTCCTATTCCATATAACCACAGAAAATGGAAGCTGCACCCAGCAGTCTCTTCCACCTTCACCCCAGCGACTCTGTTTAAGAGATCATCCAAATATTTATATCCATATGAATTGTACTGTATGCATACAAACCTAGATGTTTGGAACAGATACCCTGAAATTGAAGCTTTTCAATTAAATATGTCTTCTATTTATAGACAGTATTTGTGCATGTTTACGCAATAGGTTTTAACAGTCTATTTTGCCAAAAAGACATCATATGAATAGTCATTGCTACTGCAATGATAGCCAAAGTCTGAAAGGAGCAACAGGGGCAACACAGAGATTATAATCTATGTGCTAATTTGTGTATCTTCCCGAGTTCATCACATCAGTTCTATCCTTGAGCTCTTCCTATTTCTTTTCTTCAATGAAAGTCAAATGAAATCTTGCCTTTGGATAAGATTTGAGAACTATACCTAGATTGCCCATCATCATCTAGTTCCAATAGCTTACTTGGACTCACTTAGCTGTGTGCTACATCTGATAGAAAGGATCTGGTATATTTGTCTGACCAACTCTAGCTTATCTTCTGAGTTTGTTTAAAAGGATCATCATAAAAATGTGTGTTTTTTAGTAAAAATGGAGCATTTCAATAGTTTCAGTCGGACAAAGTGGAATGGAAAAAGATGAGTTATTATAACTTTCACCTTTTAGCAAGTTGAGACTTTTTTTCACCTTTTAGCAAGTTTTGCATGGCAATGAGTCATCTGTTGGCAGTGGAACATCTATGTAAGTGAATTTATGCAGAAAATAAAAATATCTCAACCAGCCATAAGCACTCATTATTAAACTCTTTATCATTTACATTTGGATTGCTTAACCAATTTCTTCAAGGAAGAGAAAGGGCATCTTGGTTGTTCATTTTTCAGCTGTCTGGCCTGAACAGATGTAGAATGGGTTTCTTAAGCTACATTTTGACCATTACTAACAGTCTTCGAGCCTTCTGGGAAAAAAAGGCAAGAGGGTTATTAAAACGAGCAGATGTATAAGCATGTCTAATGGATTTAAGCCACCAAGCTGATGAACACTGTAGATGCATGCCTGAGACTACTAATGTCCTGTAGTCAGTTTGAAGTCTGGACATTTTCCAAAGCTTCCTGCTTTGACTAAGGAACTACATTCTGAATAGTTCAAAGCAAAGTGTTTATCAGCCAGTTAATTTTAGAATACCTCTACCTAGAGGAGTTTTTTTCACAGAGTAGTTTATAGCAACCCAAAACTAAAGTTGGATGGGAGGGGGAAGAGGGCAGGAAAACCAAGAAAAAAAAAATCTGCTGTAATACTGGAGCAGAGTTCACCTTATATGAAAACCACTTTCCTGCTGCAGTTTGCTTCTGCTTATATTTCCTTTCTGTTTTGCACATACACTGATCATGTGGCAGTATTCAGAGATGTGTGAACCCTAAAACTTACCCCTTATCTAATTCTTGCCAAAGGACTCAGTGTTCTTATTTGATTGGGTCAAATTACATTTGCCAGCCCTCTTCCTATCACAGAAATGCTATGTGGAAGGGATTTGGAGCTAAAATTGCAGCCCTAGCAAGAGAAACAAAGTCCTGGGAGGAAGTTAAATTGAGCCAAAAGTGGATAACCAAGAGGAGAGGTCTTTGGAAACAGTTCTTTCAATAAGGGTGAAGCTGGCATGGTCCAGGTGGCGTCAAAGCAGATTATACACAAATATCGTTTTTTTTCAGTTGTAGAAAGAGGAAAAAAAGACAATCCAAGGCCATCAAAGTCTCCAGAGTATAGAAAGACCCAGAGTAAGCAACAGAGGTGGGAAAGGGGGTGAGGGAGAATGGGTTTGCCTCACCACCACTGTGCTTCTCTCCTCCTCACTCTCATGGGAGGGTGGGGAGAATTTAATGTAATAGAGAAATGAATGATAGAAGTTTAATACAATTTTTAAAGTAAGCAAGATTTATTGACAAAAATATAAGGCATTGTCCATTTCACCTTTTGGGGAGAATGTTTACTTTTCTTTCTGTATCTTAAGTAGCTTTGTAAAGCTCTGACCAAAAAAAGAGTACAGGGACTACAAGAATCAGAAAGGTTTTCTATCTCCTAGGCTCACGTCTCAAAGGAAAGCACATTTGGTACAAGCTAGGAGAGAAGTAAAACAGGGTCATAAATAGATCTCACACAGCCCACTGCCTCTTTACAGGGCAAAGACCTTCCAGATACACTCTCCATATAGCAACTCAGAACTTTTGGAATCCCAGCAAACCCTGTGCTGCCTCCCCTTGGTCTTTAGGATGAAGGTCTTCCCTTCCTGCAAGGCCTGGTTACTTTGGCTGCTCCCAGTTCACCACAGCCCTCCCAAGCCCCTGGCTCCCTGACTGCTGTGGTCACCCTTACTGGCACCAGCTCAAACTCACGAAGGGACTTGATTCCCACTTACTCAAACTGCTCTCAGGCAGAGCCTTCCCTGGTCCTCCAGACAGCAACTAGAGCATGGTAAAGAGGCAGCTCTCGTCTTGCCTGCCCACCCCACCCCCCAAAGAGATATCACAAAACAGACCCATGAACAGAACAAACTCCCATTTGTCCCATCCGCATATACAGCATTAACATCCAGCTAACCTTTGTGGATTAAAGGTAGTTTATTAGTGGAACATAGTGGCTCATTAACTCTAAGCTGCCAACAAACATGCTTATCCATAACCCAATACTTTCAGTGAAACTCTAAGCTAAGTTAGATGAGATTTCTTCTCTGAAAGACTGACTACCTTTCAGTGATCTTCAATGTAAACCTTAAATTCTCATTTAAAACTTTATTTTCTTATTTTATTTTTTCCCTCACAATTTTTACCCATGTAACTAGAGACTTCATATTGTCGCCATTTTATCTGTGCTGTGTAATAAATGAGCATGAAACAATACCTGGTAAGTTGTTAAATAAATACTCGCAAGAGCTTTGATTCTCTAGGGATGGTTCCTTGAACCCTCTTGCTTCTCATCTCATGCCAGAGGAGTCAATGTACAATGAAAACTATTAACACCTGTAGCTAGTAATTATGTTCAGTTCTTACTCGTGAACCCTGGAGAAAGCCATCTCAGAGAAGGGAGGAGGACATAAAACTTAAAGTTTGAGAAGTAGTGTCATCTGAGGTGTGTCCATAGCATGAGGAAGCATACTGAAGCCAGTAAATATGCTAAGTAATACTTAAGATGTCTTAACACAAGTTTCTGAACAACTCAGCTTTTGAAGGCTGCAGCTTCAGGATTTACAGAGAACAGATCTAACCCACCACTATTAAATGAGGATGGGAAAGTCCTTTTCATGCTACCCACTCTCACCTATCTCAATTGTCAATGCATTCCCCATTCCCTCCAAACTGATACTCGTTGGATCTCTCCCTGTGTTGACAATGTAGCAAGCGTTACTTCTCCGACTACATGAGAAATTCCCTGTTTAGTTAGGAACATTGGAATCAAGACCTGCCAGCAGGAGAGAGCAATTAGATAGGCTTAGGATGTCTGTGAATCTGAATCTACTGCTACCTAGATTAACACAAGCTCAGATAGCCCTGTCTACACTGTGCTCACACTTTTTTGATAACATGGCAGACATGCCCTTAGACTTCCCACGTTGATATAGAGTGAGTGATTGTTGTGGTTCAGCCCCAGCCGGCAACTAAGTACCACGTGACCACTAGCAAGTGGGATGGGGAGCAGAATCAGAATAAAAAGGTAAAACTCATGGGTTGAGATAAGGACAGTTCAATAGAACAGCAAAGGAAGAGGAAAATAACAACAATAATACTAATAAAGGAATATACAAAGCAGATGATAAACAATGCAATTTGCTCACCACCCAATGCCCAGCCTGTCCCCAAGCAGCAATCCCTCCTCCCTGGCCCTCTTCCCCCCTTATATACTGACCATGATGTCATATGGTATGGAATATCCCTTTGGCTAGTTTGGGTCAGCTGTCCTGGCTGTGTCCCCTCCCAGCTTCTTGTGAAAATTAACTCTATCCCAGCTGAAAACCAGGACAGTGATGTTTCCTCACAAGAGTTCCCACATCTGGAAGCCACCCAGTCCTGGATCCAAGTGAACTTTAAAGTGTTAATCTGTAGACAGCTCCTTGCTTTATGCCTTTCTTACCTTTTCTTCCAGGCTACTATACACATCAGTTTATAGTAGCCAAAAAATGTACTGGAATTTAGCCAATAAGTGGCTTTAGCTTTACTTATGCCACAAGAAGGTCAAACAGAGGAAGCTTCTCTTAGATCGGTCCATCACACATAAATGCTTGAATGACAGGAGAACAATGTACCAATTGTAGGGTAACTAAATTAAGATTTGCGTTTACTTGTTTTGTAAGTCTTTTAAACACTTTCACTAAAAATTTATTTCAGCCAAGCATTAAAGTTTGACAAAGCTACCACATTAGGTTTCTTCATACATCTTTTAAACAGCATTAATGTGAATTATAGCTACATTATTGTTGAAGCTGCCTCAAATTCAGTTTGAATTTCAGTTTCAGAACTCCAAAAGAAGCTTGTTCTCCACAAAACTCTTAGCATTCTTAACGTTCATATAGCACTTCCATAAGTACTTTAAGGAAAACAGTAACCATTTAGAAACTAAGCAAAGAAAAAAAGGTCTTTCCTCTGTCTTGACTCTTTTTGAGATGTGTGGACAGTCTTATAGTCAATTAAAAAGGCAGAAAAATATGGACATATCCTACATGTACTGAGGAAAATTAAAAGTAAAAAAATTTATATCAGCAGAAGAAAAGATATAGAGGTAGAAAAACTGTAGTTCTGTACACAGCAAACATGAGAAAACAACTAGCAACAAGAGCATTATTACTGACTTGATGCTGCTGCATGTACAGGGGCTTTTCAACCAGATGAAGACTTTCAACAAAGTCAGTCAGCTGATGGCAACTGAAACGTTAAGAGGCAACCTGAATGTTATTTATAAAAGAAAAATGTTTACTTCAAAAGTCAGTAGCTGTTACAAAAAAAGAAATGGCCAGAGTTTTAAATGATGTAACAGCTTAGTTCTAGCACCAGCATTGGTTCTGGACAAATCACTTGAAGAATCTCACTGGGAGTGAAAAATAAGCTATTAAGACACACATTGTAGAGACTTCAGGGCCTGAACTTAGAATCATAGAATCCTAGAATGGTTTGGGTTGGAAAGGACCTCAAAGATCATCTAGTTCCAACCCCCCTGCTAAGGGCAGGGACACCCTCCACTAGACCACATTGCCCAAAGCCTCATCCAGGGATGGGGCCTCCACAACCTCTGTGGGCAACCTGTTCCAGTACCTCACCACTCTAATAGGGAAGAATTTCTTTCTAACATCTAATCTAAATCTACCCTCCTTCAGCTTAAACCCATTACCCCTTGTCCTGTCACTACACTCCCTGATAAACTGTCCCTCCTCATCTTTCCTGTAGGCCCCCTTCAGATACTGGTAAGCCACAATTAGATCTCCCCGGAGCCGCCTTTTCTCCAGGCTGAACAAGCCCAGCTCTCTCAGCCTGTCCTCATAGGAGGGCTCCAGCCCTCTGATCAGCTTTGTGGCCCTCCTGTGGACTCGCTCCAACAGCTTGATGTCTCTCTTGTATTGGGGCCCCCAGAGCTGGACGCAGTACTCTAGGTGGGGTCTCACAAGAGTGGAGTAGAGGGGCAGGATCACCTCCCTCGACCTGCTGGTCACACTTCTTTTGATGCAGCCCAGGACACGGTTGGCTTTCTGGGCTGCAAGCGCACACTTCCGGCTCATGTCGAGCTTCTCATCAATCAATACCTCCAAGTCCTTCTCCTTGGGGCTGCTTTCAATCCATTCCTTGTCCAGCCTGTAGCTGTGCTTGGGATTGTGCAGGACCTTGCACTTGGCCTTGTTGAACTTTATGCGGTTCACACGGGCCCACCTCTCCAGCCTGTCAAGGTCCCTCTGGATGGCATCCCTTCCCTCCAGCCTGTCGACCACACCACACAGCTTGGTGTCGTCAGCAAACGTGCTGAGGGTGCACTCGATCCCACTGTCCATGTCGCTGACAAAGATGTTGAACAGTGCTGGTCCCAGTACCGACCCCTGAGGAATGCCACTCATCACCGTTCTCCACTTGGATATTGAGCCGTTGACCACAACTCTTTGAGTGCGACCATCCAGCCAATTCCTTATCCACCGAGTGGTCCATCCATCGAATCCATGTCTCTCCAATTTAGAGACAAGGATGTCATGCAGGACAGTGTCAAATGCCTTGCACAAGTCCAGGTAGATGACATCACTTGCCCTTCCCTTATCCACCAATGCTGTAACCCCATCATAGAAGGCCACCAAGTTTGTCAGGCACGATTTGCCCCTAGTGAAGCCGTGGTGGCTGTCACCAATCACCTCCTTGTTTTCCATGTGCCTGAGCATAGTCTCCAGGAGGGTCTGCTCCATGATCTTGCCAGGCACGGAGGTGAGACTGACCAGCCTGTAGTTCCCTGGGTCTTCCTTTTTTCCCTTCTTAAAAATGGGGGTTATGTTTCCCCTTTTCTAGTCAGTGGGAACTTCGCTGGACTGCCAGGACTTCTCAAATACGATGGAGAGTGGCCTGGCCACTTCATCTGCCAGTTCCCTCAAGACCCACAGATGCAACTCATCAGGTCCCATGGAATTGTGCACCTTCAGGTTCCTTAGATGTTCTCGAACCTGATCTTCTCCTACAGTGGGCAGTTCTTCATTCTCGCAGTCCCTGCCTTCTTCGACCTGGGCAGTGTGGCTCAAGCACTTGCCAGTGAAGACTGAGGCAAAGAAGTCATTGAGTACCTCAGCCCTCTCCACATCCTGGGTAACCAGGTCACCCGTTTCATTCTGGAGGGGACCCACATTTTCCCTCATCCTCCTTTTCTCACTAACATACCTATAGAAGCTTTTCTTCTTGTCCTTGACATCCCTGGCCAGACTACTTTCTGTCAGGGCTTTGGCTTTCCTAACCTGCTCCCTGGCTGCTCGGACAGTTTCTCTGTATTCTTCCCAGGCTACCTGCCCTTGCTTCCACCCTCTGCAGGCTTCCTTTTTTTGTTTGACTTAAACAAGGAGGTCCTTGTTCACCCACAGGGGCCTCTTCGTGTTTTTGCTTGACTTCCTCTTTGTTGGGATCCATCACTCCTGAGCTTGGAGGAGGTGACCCTTGAATATTAGCCAGCTGTCTTGGGCCCCTCTGCCTTCCAGGGCTTTGTCCCATGGTATTCTACCAAGTAGATCTCTGAAGAGGCCAAAGTCTGCTCTCCTGAAGTCCAGGGTAGTGAGCTTGCTGCGCGCCCTCCTCGCTGCCCTGAGGATCCTGAATTCCACCATTTCGTGGTCACTGCAGCCAAGGCTGCCCTTGAGCTTGATGTCCCCTACCAGGCCCTCCTTATTGGTGAGAATAAGGTCCAGCATGGCACCTCTCCTCGTGGGCTCCTCTATCACTTGGAAGAGAAAGTTGTCATCAACACATTCCAGGAACTTCCTGGATTGCTTGTGCTCTGCTGCGTTGTCCCTCCTACAGATGTCGGGGTGGTTGAAGTCCCCCATAAGGACCAGGGCTTGTGAATGTGAGGCTGGTCCTATCTGCCTATAGAGGGCTTTATCTGCTCGGTCTCCCTGGCCAGGTGGCCTGTAGCAGACCCCTGCTATGATGTCCCCTGCCCCAGCCCTCCCTTTAATCCTGACCCATAGGCTCTCAGTTGGCTCCTCATCCATCCCCAGGTGGAGCTCCATGCACTCCAGCTGGTCATTGACATAGAGGGCGACGCCCCCTCCTCATCTGCCCTGCCTGTCCTTCCTAAAGAGCCTGTACCCTTCCATCCCAACACTCCAGTCATAGGAGCTATCCCACCACATCTCTGTAATGCCAATAATGTCATAGTCTTTCAGGCGCACACACGTCTCCAACTCCTCTTGTTTATTCCCCATGCTCCGTGCGTTCATGTAGAGGCATTTCAGTTGTGCCCCCGATGAGGCTGACTTATTGGCTGGGATGGCTGGGATTCTTTTGATGTATCTTCCCAGTGTTACCCTGTTGGTTCCTGTTGCATCCGGAACCCCTGGCTCGTCTTCTCTAGGCTTCTTGCATGCTGTAGTGCATCCAGCACATCTCTGAGCAGTAGGCCAAGGGCCTTCGCCAGCGCCCCGTCGCTCCAACCTGGGCACATCATCCCACAACATGTCGCTGGCAAGCCTGATGTTATCCCCCTCCCTCTTTGAGCCTAGTTTAAAGCTCTGTCGATGAGCCCCACTAGTTCCTGGGCAAAGATCCTCTTTCCCCTTTGAGAGAGATGAATCCCATCAGGGTTCATCAGGCCTGATGCCATGTAGGCCGTCCCATTGTCAAAGAACCCAAAGTTGTGGCATCGACACCAGCCACGGAGCCATGCGTTTATGGACTGTATCCGCCTGTTCATCCCAACATTGCTGCCCTCAACTGGAAGGAGGGAGGAGAATATTACCTGCGCTCCCGAATCCTTCAGTGACTGTCCCAAGAGCCTGAAGTCCCTTTCGATCGCTTTCGTGGTACGTGTCTCTGCTTCATCCCCACCCACATGGAGGAGCAGCAGTGGGTAGTAGTCAGAGGGGCGTACCAGGCTGGGGAGTTTCCTAGCGATGTCCTTGACCTGGGCCCCAGGGAGGCAGCTTGAAGGGTAGAAACTCACCTGGATTGTTGCTTTTATTACCATCAAGGTTGAGTAGGATTTGAATATTCTTCAGGATGTTTGCAGACATTATTTACAAGGATTTATGTAAACCATGTTATGGTGTTAATCACACAGATAATTGGTGTGAGGCAACTATCATATTTGTGTATTCAGTTAAGCTTTGATCCTGTGAAGTCAATAAGTCAGAGTTCTGCAGGAACAGTGATGTCATCAAGTAGTTTTTAAAAAGCATGTAAGAGATCTATTTAAAATGGAATATTATGTCTTGTTATTAAGTAAAGTAACCATTGTTTTCTTCCCTCTTATATCCAAACAACCTGAAAATAGGTATAAAAAGAAAATAGCGCGTAGTATACTAATAGATCTCTTCTCAGTTATGATAGTGATCATGTCCTGATGGACACATTGTGACTGTATTTTTACAGTGCTAAAACTTTGTCACTGCTGTTGTGTGGTTTTGCACAATAATAGCAACATTTACCACTTTCCTAAATAAATTTGTCATTGAGTGTTCTAACACTTTAATGAGATAGTGACTTTACAATTTTACAATTACTTGTGAAATTATTTAATTGTAGACATGGAAAAAGGATGTGCACAGTCACATCCTATGCCCTTGGACTTGACTCAAGCATTAAGCCCCATTTGTGTCATTACAATTTGATGCTGAGCCTTCTGTAACCATTTCCATGAACTAACTGATGAGCCAGAGGAGATTTGGGGAAAAACATTATTCAATTTTGCCTTCAACTTGAGTTTATTCTCTTTTGCAGATACTACTAAGTCATGTAGACATATTGGCCTCAGAAACTCGTAAAAATATATTGAGATAACAAAAATTCTCAGCCACTCCTTCCTCCGCAGAAAGTGGCATGAATTTAACACTAATAAGCATGATTCTACTTAATAATTATGCTGTCACATATATAATCATAGATTCATTTAGGTTGGAAAAGACCATTAAGATCATCAGGTCCAACCGTTAACACTATCAAGTCCACCACTAAACCATGTCCTTAAGTACCATATCTACACATCTTTTAAATACCTCCAAGGATGGTGAGTCAACCACTTCCCTGGGCAGGCTGTTCCAATGCTTGACATTCACAAGAGCCTCTTTATCATACAAAATGATCTGCCCATCATACAAAATTATAATACCTGTTATGAGAAAGTATTTTTAAGTGAAGCAAAATATCCCGAATACTTGCTGTTTTGCAACCCCTCTTCTCTGCAGCAAAACAGCTGCAAGGCTGTTAAGTGCCTTAAAAAAATATCTGCATCACAGAACATGACACTATGCTGGGATTTCCAAGTCAATGCCAGTTAAGTCAGCCATCAAAAACAGGGCTAATAAGCCCAATAATACACCGTCTTGACATGTTTATTTAGCTACTAAAATCCAAGCTGACATCTCTGCCTCATACAGAACTGTGCCTCACAGACATACCAGGCTTTTTTGCACCTGCTCTAACATCTCTATCACAGTACTGCAACACATAGCTGAAGATAGAGGTGATAGAGGGCAAAGATGGGAAAGATTTCCTGGTGCAGTGGAAGGAAAGATAAAACGGCAACTGCCATGGACGTAGGCAGAACAAGCACTTGCAAAGATGTGAGAAATGCCTTTATTTCAACCTTTTCCCAAACTAGGCAGTTGCTATTGCACATATCTAAGCTACAATCCACAGATTGGCTCTGCCACTAGGCCCTGGAGCAGGTTATTTCTGTTAGATGTGCTCCTGCTGCAGCAGAAGCACATATAGAGGAAAAGATAAGATTAGAGGGAACTTGGTGAGGAGGAAAGATGGAGGTGTAATTCTTTTGGGTCTGGAGACAGGGAAATGATACAAGTGTCAGGAGCTGGCGGGGGGGGTGGGGGAGAAATATTCATGATAAAGTGCTACTGGCTTCTTGGCTGACAAAAAATGCAAGGGACACCAAATAGGCAGTGATTCATAATTTTAGCTCTATCAGAGAAAAGAAAGGTATTCACTGAAGGGAAAAACACTTTCCTATGTTTTACTTTTTACACAGCTCCCTAAAAGTCTGTTACATCTAAGCACTGTTTGCTAATCCAGCACCATCTTTAATACTTATGGAGCACAAAAATTTTCCAATTCTAGACTTCAAATTTTAACATGTAGAAAGATTGCTCTCATAAGTCAGGTGGTATAGTATTATTAATTCTTGCGGTACAGCCTGCAAACAGAACAAGCCAGTGGAATTATATAAACATGCTTGAAAGCAGGGATGTTGGAAACCTATAAATCAATTAGTTACTGATCATGAGTAAATTGTTCCCAACATGCAGTGAATTTTGAGCTGCTTCGTCTTAACTATCATGTTGCCAAGTAGAGATGCCAACACAAGGGCCTTGGCATAGCTTTCTTGCAGCCGTTGTTCCTAGTTTTGGCCTTAAAGCCAGTAAAAATCTTTTAAAGACTCTTTTTCCATCCCTTTTTTCACTGCCCCCACACCAAGAAAATCATCATATTTCCTGGACTTACTGTGCACTAACATTCTAATTTCTTACCAAATACTTCATTTTATGTCCATTTTTTAAGAATCATGCAATGTATGAAATCTCTTCTCATAGCTATTAATGTTTGTAATAACTATTGAAGAAATGAAGAGCTGCATTTTATGTTCAACACACTTCAATTGCTCAATCATGTTGAAACTTACTTAATGTCAGAGTCCAACTGTGTGAGTACAATAAACTGCCAGCTGGGAAGCATTTACCTAGCCCTGTCTTTATCCCAACTAACAGTGTCATTGATAACTCCATGTCTCTTTTCCTAAACAAGCTTACAGAACATTCAACTCCAGAACTAACCAAAATAAAAGACTCAGCTTAAACTGGAATACAAGTTCCGAATCTTATTCTTGCAGAACTGGTATTATTAGGTATATGGATACCCAGAAAACTCCAACCAATTATGGACATCCCATTAGGATAGGTACAGTAGAAAATCATAGAAGATTCAGTGAGTTTATTATTCAAATACATAAGGTCAGCAAAGAGTGAGAAATCAAATGGCTGAGGTTGTAAAAAAAGATCAGCAGTGTTGCCAGAAATAAAAAACAGACTCCTGTCCACACTGTAACCTGCACTGAATCCTTTAAAAACCGTATGAATTGCAATACGAGGATGGATTTGATAAAAGATCAATCTAGTATCCTATAATAAAAAAATAATTGTATCATAGGTTTCAAAAGGAAGGTTTGATAAAAAAGTTCGAATTAAGTTTTCTAATTAAGCAATCCACACCAAAATATCATAATCTTTGTTATCATTACAATCATTACAATCTACAGGGAACATTTATACTATTGAACTTAATGTGACTAATTTAGAATCTTAAAAAACACTGCGCTGTATTTATTCAGACCAGAAATGTATTCTCCTCAGGGGCAATTCGAAGTACCAAAGAGGGAATATTTCCTCTCTCCATCTATGTAAAAGCATGTGTTTCCTGGACTTTAGCAATAGTTATCATGAGGTAGCACTTGAATTACAAGTTCTCTCTTAGTAGAAATAATAAATAAATCAGTAAACGGCTACTTCTGCATTTTGCCTGTAAAAAAAAGTTGGTGTATCTTTTTTAAGGAATAAAACTCCTCTGTTTCAGAGTCTTCTACCACCAATTGGACATCAGTCAGTAAAGGCCCATTTCTCCAAGGTCAATTGCCCAAAAAATTCATCCATGAAAATTATTCTGAAAGGAGGCAGCATCTTTTGGCAATGAATTTAGATATTATACTCCTGAAAAATACAACTGTGTATAAAATTAGCACAGACTCTTTACAGCCACAATATTTTGGATAGAGGAGAAGTTAAGACTTTATGAGGATATCTGGGACATCTTCCCACAGTATATTTTTTAAATGCTTGCCAGTTTGTGCAAGGTCATTCCAAAGGGGAAAAGAAGAAATGCTCCTAAGTATTTTTATCAACCTTAAGGGATCATTTGTATCTGGCACAGGGAGTTTAGCTCTGTCCAGAGAGAACTCCAGAAGATAATAATTTCTACTCCCTCGCTTCAATTAGATGAAGGAATTCTAATGTGAGAGGCCAAGAATTGTGTTCAGCTCATCTCCACACTCTACCTCACAGGACCATGCTACAAACAACTGCAAGAGCAACATATGCTCCCTTCTCTCTCAAGCAACCCTCTGACACCAGAATCTAGAATCTCCTTTAATTTGCATTTACCTCAGTTAAATTAAATAAAGCTACATCAAAATAAGTCTAGTCTAGGCCAAAGCTAATACAAATCCTGAGTCAGCTTCATCAGGGGCCCAACTTAAATGCCTCTATGCAAACGCAGGTAGCATGGGGAATAAACGAGGAGTTAGAGATGTGCGCATGCCTGCAGGGCTGTGATTTTATTGGCATCATGGAGACATGGTGGGATGGCTCCTATGACTGAAGTGTTAGAATGGAAGGATACAGGTTCTTTAGGAAGGACAGGGAGATGAGGAGGGACTGTTGCCCTCTACATCAATGACTAACTGGAGTGTATGGAACTCCACCTAGAGATGGATGATGAGCCAACAAGAGTTTATAGCTCAGGATTAAAGGGAGGGCAGGGATGATGGATATTATAGTGGGGGTCTGCTACAGGCCACCCAACCAGGGAGACTGAACGGATGAGGCCCTCTATAGGCAGACAGGAGCAGCCTCACATTCACAAGCCCTGGTCCTTGTGGGGGAATTCAAACACCCCAACATCTGTTGGAGGGGCAACACAGCAGAGCACAAGCAATCTAGGAGGTTCCTGGAATGCATTGATGGTAACTTCCTCCTCCAAGTGATAGAGGAGCCAACGAGGAGAGGTGCCTTGGCTGCAGTGACAATGAAATGGTGAGAGTTCAAGATCCTCAGGGCAGCAAGGAGAATGCACAGCAAGCTCACTACCCTGGACTTCAGGAGAGCAGCCTTTAGCCTCTTCAGGGAGTCCCGTGGTAGAATACCATGGGACAAAGTCCTGGAGGAAAGAGGGGCCCAGGAAAGCTGGCTAGTATTCAAGGGTCACCTCCTCCAAATCAGGAGCAATGTATCCCAACAAAGAGGAAGTCAAGCAAAAATGCCAGGAGGCCTTCATGGATGAACAAGGAGCTCCTTGTTTAAGTCAAAGAATAAAAGGAAGCCTACAGAGGGTGGAAGCAAGGGCAGATAGCCTGGGAGGAATATAGAAAAATTGTCCAAGCACCAGAGGCCAGGTTAGGAAAGCTACAGTCTTGATAGAATTAAATCTGGCAATGGATTTCAAGGGCAACAAGAAAAGTTTCTATAGGCACATCAGTGAGAAAAGGAAGACTAGGAAAAATGTGGGTCCCCTCTGGAATGATACAGGACATGTGGTTACCCAGGACATGGAAAAGACTGAGGTACTCAACGACTTTTTTGCCTCAGTCTTCACCGGCAAGGGCTCAAGCCACACAGCCCAAGTTGCAGAAGGCATAGGCAGGGTCTGAGAGAATGAAGACCCACCCACTGTAGGAGAAGATCAGATTCGAGACCATCTAAGGAACTGGAAGATGCAAGAGTCCATGGGACCTGATGAGATGCATCTGTGGGTCCTGAGGGAACTGGTAGATGAAGTTGCTAAGACACTCTCCATCATATTTGAGAAGTCCTGGCAGTCCAGCGAAGTTCCCACTGACTGGAAAAGGGGAAACATAACTCCCATTTTTAAAAAGGGAAAACAGGAAGAGCCAGGGAACTACTGGCTGGTCACTCTCACCTCCATGCCTGGCAAGATCATGGAGCAGATCCTCCTGGAAACTATGCTCAGTCATAGAAGACAAGGAGGTCATCAGTGACAGCCAACATGGAAAATCGTGCCTGACAAACTTGGTGGCCTTCTATGATGGGGTTACAGCATTGGTGGATAAGGGAAGAGCAACTGATGTCATCTACCTGGATTTGTGCAAAGCATTTGATACTGTCCCACACCTGGGCTGCATCAAAAGAAGTGTGACCAGCAGGTCAAGGGAGGTGATTCTGCCCTTCTACTTTGCTCTAATGAGCAATAAATCACGCAGTCTAATTTTTCTTGATTGTGTACTTCCCAGAAACTCAGTCCTGTCCAGGAATTTCAACCACATCAGAGGTCAGAAGTTTAGACTTTGTGATCCCTAATATTAATTATAAAAAACATGTTGAGTCAAAAAACATGTGCCAATGTCAAAAAAATAACAATGTGAAAATCTTTTTTTGTTGGAAGTCCACTTGTGGCAATGTGTAAGTGGAGGAGAGCAGGAGAAAAAACAATAGAGAAACAGAGACTTCAAGGCCTTTTCATTGGCCCAGAAAGTCAATCATACTCTGTATAGAAATGATGGGTGAATTTCCATCTGCTTTCATTATGATTAAAGTTCCACTATCTGGCTCATGACTTGCAATTCTACTGAATTATGCTATTTCTTTGAAGGAAGTCCAAAGGAACATGCACAGAACAGAGCCAGAGGTCCAAAGCTTATTTTTCTGAATACCTGATTTTAAGTACACAATTATTTAGCTTCCAACCTACTCTAAGATTAACTGACCATTACCACTTTAAAAATAGTTGCT